>NC_088796.1:25933010-26574548 GCF_011386835.1 Chrysemys picta bellii | reverse complement strand
TGAATGGCCATACTGGGCCAGACCAATGATCCAGCTAGACCAATATCGTGTCTTCTTACAGTGGCCAATGCCAGTTACTTCAGGGGAAATGAACAGAACAGGCAGTCATCAAGTGATCCATCCCCTGTTGTCCACTCCCAGCTTCTGGCAGTCAGAGGCTAGGGAAACCCAGAGCATGGGGTTGTGTCTCTGACCATCTTGGCTAGTAGCCATTAATGGGCCTGTCCTCCATGAATTTATCTAATTCTTTTTTAAACCCAGTTATAATTTTGGCTTTCACAACATCTTCTGGCAACAAGTTCCACAGGTTGACTCTGCGTTGTGTGAAGAAGTTCTTCTTTTTGTTTGTTTTAAACCTGCTGCCTATTAATTTAATTGGGTGACCCCTGGTTCTTGTGTTATGTGAAGGGGTAAATAACATTTCCTTATTCACTTTCTCCACACCAGTCATGATTTTACAGACCTCTATCATATACCTTCTTAGTCGTCTCTTTTCCAAGCTGAAAAGTCCCAGTCTTTTTAATCTCCCCTCGCATGGAAGCTTTCACATACCATTAATCAATTTGTTGCCCTGCTCTGTACTTTTTCCAAGTATATATCTTTTTAGATGGGGTGGCCAGAACTGCAGACAATATTCTAGGTGTGGGCAGACCATGGATTTACATATTTTCTGTCTTATTATCAATCCCTTTCCTAATGGTTCTTCACGTTCTGTTAGCTCTTTTGACTACTTGGGAGGGTTGTAAATTGGGAGGGGTTGCAAGCACTTTGGAGGACAGGATTAGAATTCAAAATGACCTTGACAAATTGGAGAAGTGGTCATCTGAATGCAACAAGAAGAAATTCAATAAAGATAAGTGCAAAGTACCTCAGCAAGCTTCATTTTACTATTGCCTCATTTAGGAAGGAAAAATCAAATGCAGAGCTACAGAATGAGGAATAATCGGGTAGATGGTAATACTGCTCCAGCAGATCTGGGGTTATAATGGATCACAAACTGAATTTGAATCAACAATGTGATGAAGCTCTGGGGGTGCTTGGAAGGCAGGACTCTCTAGAGCCCCTTAGGCCCCACTGTCCATCATTTACTCTCTCTTCTATTCCAGTTGGCAACACTTGGAGGGTGGCTGGAACAAGGGCCAGTCTCTCAGACAGCCCCTGGATGTTTGGCTTCAGTGGCTTAGTCCCTCAAAATCTATTGTCCCTTCATGCGGTTTACCTCCTACAGATCTTCCTGGGGCATATTGCTTTTCTGACAGGCAGGGTGGCTCCAGAAATGGTGGGTTCCATGGCTGTCTTCTCCTCAGCTGGACTGCCTCTGTTACCCTCAGTCTCTGGGTGGAGCAGCCTTCTTCTTGTTCACTGCCCCTTCCTGTAGTAAGTTAAGATTCCTCCTCCTCCAGGATGAACAAGCCTTGCAGTTTTGCTTTGTTAGCACAGAACAAGCCCAGAAGAGCTTGTTAGCCTCTTCCCACCCAGGATGAGGGTATGTTTCTTCACAGAGTGTATTAACAGGAATGTCATATATAAGACACGGGAGGTAATTGTTCCACTCTAATCAGCTCTTGTGAGGCATCATCTGGAGTACTGTGTCCAGTTCTGGGCACCACACTTCAGGAAAGATGTGGACAAATTAGACAGAGTCCAGGGGAGAACAACAACAATGATAAAAGGTTTGGAAAACCTGACCTGTGAGGAAAGGTTAAAAAAACTGGGCATGTTTAATCTAGATAAAAGAAAGCTGAGAGGGGGGGGGACCTGATAACAGGTTTCAAATATGTTAAGGGCTGTTATAAAGAGGACAGTGATCAATTATTTCCAGGTCCGCTGAAGATAGGACAATTAGTAATGAGCTTAATCTCCAGCAAGGGAGATTTAGGTTAGTTATTAGGAAAAACTTTCAAAGTATAAAGGTAGTTAAACTCTGGAATAGGCTTCCTAGAGAAGTCGTGGAATCCCCATTACTGAAAGTTTTTAAAAACAAGTGGGACAAACACCTGTCGGGGATGGTCAAGGTTACTTGGTCCTGCCAGAGCACAGGGGACTGGATTGATGACGTCTAAGGTCCCTTCCAGACCTACATTTCTATGATTCCATGTGTTTGGCTACAGCAAGCAAAATGTCGTGTGTGTTATATTTAAAGTTTCTTACAAATGATCAGGCTGAGTTAACTTTAAATCTCCTGGGAAAGCTGAAATAAATGTGATTTAATCCAAAGGCAGACGGATTTATCCCATGTGTTTTCCATTTTCTAATCAGCATAAGCTGCAGCAGATACATGGAGAGCAGACATAGATACGATGGTGATCTCATTTCAGCTTCAATTTTGATACAGTTTATTATCAAGACAGCAGCCACTGTTGGCAGGAGAAACTTTTGTTTCCTTTTCCAGGCAATCAGAAGCTGGCATCTATAGAAACCTTATAAGTGTGTGAAACCAGTTTTCACAGATGAGAATTTTGATCTCATAACTGTTGTATTTTCCTTTTAAGATGCCATCAGTTTAGCAGTAATTCATTAAAAACCTGACATTCTTAAATATTTGCTACTGTGCTTGCTGTGTTCAATTAAAGGTTTTCCCAGGTGCCTTCTCCGTTTTTTCCTCAGTGTTAGTGAGTTAGGCCAGAGCCCACTTTTCTCCTCATGTTGGGTAGCCTAATAAACTGCTTAGCAAGAAGGGCAATTACCCAGGGCCCCACTGCACCGGGGACCCTCGCGGCAGGACTCGGACTTCGGCTTCAGAAATGTTGCAAAAAACCAATGTATGAGCAGGTAAGGGAGGCCGGTGGGGAACACTCCTTAGTTTCTGCCCTGGGCCCCAGCGAGTCTAATGCCGGCCCTGGTGAAAAGCTGCCTCTGTCTTGAATGTGCCTGAAAACAATGTGTGTATGTTAGCTGAAGAAGGGAGAGTTTTCGTAGAGATGCAAGGTGAGTTCACATTAACTTGAGCAGGATTTGTAACAAATTCCCTGTGCACCTGCCTAACAATACACCTGTAGGTCTTCTTCATGATATATATTCAAAGCATAAAAGGACAGATTCTGCCTCCCAGACTTGCATCATATAGGGTACGTCTACATTTGAGCTGGGAGATGTGATTCCCAGCTTGCATAGACATACCCACACTAACCCTGTCCAAGCTAGCCACACTGAAAATAGCAGTGTAGCCAGAGTAGCATGGGCAGAATGTGGCTCAACAGATCAATTTTTTCAAGCAACACTTTTTTAAAAAATTGGGAAAATAAAAATCACATTGTAAAATGGACCTGTCCCTGTATGTACTAGAAACTGGTATTTTATAGTGATTTTTTTATCATGTCCATTGAGAGAATGGAGATGGAAGAAAATGTTATGCAGAAAATTTACCATTGCACTGGGGTTTTATTAATGGGTGTTATTTATTTTCTAATTGCTGCCAGTGAGCTAAAAGCTGTACAGATAAACAGGGGGGAAAGTTCCTGCTCCACAGAGCTGAACATCCAGATCAGATACACATAAACCATACAGTATCAACACACAGAGTGTGAACTGAAGGTCATATTTCACACCTGTGTTTTAAAGTCAGGAAAGTTTGTCTGACAAAGCCTTGGCTGGGATGATTTAGTTGGTGTTGGTCCTGCTTTGAGCAGGGGATTGGACTAGATGACCTCCTGAGGTCTCTTCCAACCCTAATATTCTATGATTCTATGACCATCATTGGCACAAATTACTATTCTGAATGAAGATGTTAGGTCAGCTATTTACAGCCTGCCATTCCAAATGGCCAGCATCACCTCACTCTGGCATTAGGACTTTGAATGAAGAGACACTCCCTAGACCAAACAGTTGAAACTTGTGTTGTAATGATTTGTAAAGACCCACTGATGCCTTGTGGAAAATTTAAAAAAAACATTCCTGCTTGAGGCAACTCTTCTCATTCTATATATTCACAGTCTATTATTGCTAACAGTAGCTACATGAAAAGCTTAGCTGTAGAGTTCATCTGCTTCTACTCTTGCTTATGCCTATCTGAGGTCTTAATACTCTATTTATTTGTGATGTCACAATTAATTGCTATGGAGATGATTATATTGCAAAGGAAGATTAAGGGCCAGATTCTGACCTCCGCTAAGTCTGCTTTTCACTGCTCCAGAAGCAAACAAAGTCAATAACTAGCTCCCCAGGGATTTACTTAGTGTAAGAAATCCCCATGACGTAGGGCCAGAATATCCACCTCCATGCCATTTCTCCCCTCCCACAGTTCCACAACCCCAGCAGTGTAGTGAGGGTGGTACCAGGTGTATGACCAAGGAAAAAGGGTATGCTAGGAACATGCAATCCAGCTGGTTCCTGTCTGCTGGAAATGATCCAAAGGGCCAGAGGCAGCTAAGTATAAAATAGAGCAGTCTCAGGGCTGCTCTATCGTGCTCCAGTAACCTGCCCGGGATCAGGCCTACACAAAGGTAGCTTACAACCACCTTTGTACCATTTACAGCCGCTGCGGGAGCAGCATTACCAGCATTCAGGATCTGAACCTTAAGCTGCAGGTGTGGAATAAGCAATAGAAGCTTTAATTTACATAGAACCTTTGAAACAAAGCAGTGGGGAGGGTTAAAAGTGACCTAGAATGGGGAGGGGAGGGGAAATGGGTCTGTGTTATTTGCTCTATGTTGCAGCTCTATGATGTATCAAAGAATGTCTGAAATGGTTTTGTTTCTTTCCCCTGACTGTTTTTACATTAGAAATGTAATCATCTATAAGCCACTTGAAAACTGATAATAATATTAATAATAATTAATCTCTCCGATAGTACTTGTCATCCATAGATCTCAAAGCATTTTACAAAGGAATATTATTCCTTTACTAATTATATTAGCAGTAGCATTACAGTAGTGTCAAAAGGCCACACCAAGGCTGGAGTCTCATTGTGCTAGGCGCTGTACAAATACATAATAAGAGACAACCTCTGCCCCAAAGAACTTACAACCTTAACAAATAAACATCATTATCCTCATTTTACAGGAGTGAAACCTGATTCATTGAGATGGAAAGAGAGTTTAATTTTTCCTTTCGATTTGTTTTAATTAATACCCAGTCCACCTTGATTGCCCAACAAACACTTGGGAGAAAATGCAGTCCTTGTTAAAGATCAGTGCCATTTACAATTTTATTTCAAACATTTTTCTACTTGTCCCCCAAAATTTCTTGTTTTCATTTAAAAAAAAACAATATTTTGATTGCAAAAAATTGAAAGTCACAATTCACATTCTTGTAATTAAAACAAATTTACTCACAAATAGCCCAAATGTTATCATTGTAACTTTTTAAAAATTGCATGAAAACTTAACTAAAATTTACAAAACAATGTTAAAATACTCACATTTCAAGCATTTTGAAAATGGTTGTTGCTCCATTTTGTTTTCTTATTTCATTGTGTTCAGCCAAAAACACTGATTGCTGTAATTATAGCTACTGTTTCTCAGTGGTTTGAGCATTGGCCTGCTAAACCCAGGGTTGTGAGTTCAATCCTTGAGGAGGCCACTTAGGGATCTAAGGCAAAATCAGTACTTAGTCCTGCTAGTGAAGGCAGGGGGCTGGACTTGATGACCTTTCAAGGTCCCTTCCAGTTCTAGGAGATAGGATAGGACAAGGTGGCAGTAGCATCTTTAGTGACTGCAAAGAAGTAGTCACTATTTCAGCACACTTGAGGGAGTGCAGGAAAGTTGTTAACCATGCTGTCCTAGGGTTACCATTCGTCCGGATTTACCCAGACATGTCCTCCTTTTTGTGCTAAAAATAGCGTCCGGGGGGAATTTGTAAAGCACTCACAATGTCCGGGATTTCCCCCTCCCCCGGCAGAGCGAGCGGCTGGGAGGGCTGCAGGGAAGTCCCGGGCTGGACTCAGGAGCAGCTGTAGAGGAGCCGGATCCGCCCTGCATTCTGAGCCGGCAGCTCCCTTGCAGCCCAGTCCGGCAGCACTGTGCAGGGCCAGACCGGGTTTTGTTGTGCAGGGCCAGGGACCGGGTTTTGTTGTGCTGGGGAGCTCAGCCACGTGTCCGGCTCGGCTGCACAGAGCCCAACACTCTGTTCTGAGCAGCAGGGTAAGGAGGTCAGGGGGCAGGAAGGTTCTGGAGGTGGCAGTCAAGAAACAGGGGGGGGGCTTTTTGGGGGGAGTGGAGAAAGTTTTGGGCAGTCAGGGTACAGGTAGGGGGTAGGGTCCTGGGGGGCAGTTGGGGGGGGTCTTAGGAGGGGGCAGTTAGGGGACAAGGAACAGGGAGTCTTAGGTAGGGGGTGGGGTTCTGGAGGGCAGTTAGGAGCAGGGGTCCCAGGAGGGGGCAGTCAGGGGACAAGGAGCAGGGGAGGAGTGTTTGGGAGTTCTGGGGGGGGCTGTCAGGTGGCAGGGGTGGGGAGATGGATCGGAGCAGTCAGGGGACAGGGAGCAGAGGGGTTTAGATGGGTTGGGAGTTCTGGGGGGGGCTGTCAGGGGGTGGGGAGTGGTTGGATGGGGCGTGGGAGTCCCAGGGGTCTGTCTGGGGGTGGGGGTGTGGATAAGGGTTGGGGCAGTCAGGGGACAAGAGGCAGGGAGGCTTAGATAGGGAGTGGAGTCCTGGGGGGCAGTTAGGGGCAGGGGTCCCAGGAGGGGGCAGTCAGGGGACAAGGAACGGGGGGAGGGTTGGGGGTTCTGGGGGGGCGGGAAGTGGGAGGGGCAGGGGCAGGGCTAGGGCGGGGCTCCTCCCGTCCTCTTTTTTTCTTGCTGAAATATGGTAACCCTAGCTGTCCTGAAGCTGGTCTGGAAGGCTTCATTAAGGGCAGACATTCCTGCATGTACATATATACCCCCTTACTTAGAAGCTGCAATACTCTGTGAAGGAACCCTTTCATTCACCCAGGCTCTGAAGTAAGAGCCATGCCCTGGGACAGATTTTTAGGCCTTTGAATTTACTTTTGAGTTGTTTTGCCTGAATGGACCTAGCTGCCAGTAAAGGTAGTGATTGGATTAGCAAGTGTGTGAAGCCTGTGTAAAACGGTGTGGAAGAGGGAGAATAAAGAACATGGCAGTACAGAGGCACCCCAGGGTCAGCCAACTCATTTACATTTGGCGCCTGAACAGGGACTTGAACCTCCCCTCTGAGATGGGCCATGTAGGAAATCTTGTGATTAATGATACAGCAGCAACAGTTTGAGAAGGAGCAAAATCATCTGTTCCAGGAAGTCAGCTGCACATGCCAGAGGCCCAGCTGGCCAAACAGGAACAGAATCGGCAGTTCTAGGCCAAGATGTCCAGGCTGCTTGCGTAAGGTCTACTAAGCACACTGCTGAGGTTCTCCCAAGACCCACCCTAATCAAACCGACTAACTCTGAGGACCCCAAACCTTCCTGACAATGTTTGAGCATGTGGTGCCCACTGCCAGCTGGGAGAGGAGCTCCTGGACCACACAGTTCACCCCTTACCTGACCCAGAAGACTTAGGCTGCTTACAGAGAAAGCCCAGTCCTATTCCATCCGGAAGCTGCCATATTGGGTAGGTTTGGAGTCCCCCCAGAGCTCTATTGGAGGAAGTTTCACAAGGAACCATTCCCAAATGGGGGCTGCCCACAGGTCATCACCCAATGACTCTGAGATTTGGCCACGACTTGTGGGCTGATGCCAGAAATCAAGATTGTGGATGACCTCATGGATAGCATTGTTTTGGAATAGTATTTAAAAATTCTCCCTCTAGCACTACAAGCCTGGATCTGTTAGTTCCACCCAGCAACTATCACAGAGGCCACAGAGACAATGGAGAAGTTCCTCCCTCCATGGTAACTTGAGGGTCATTGGAGCCCGACAGGTTTTGGTGCCCCAGAACAAGAAGGCACCCACAGTACAGGGCCCCCTCAAGGGACAGAATCTCCTACCTCCCCAGGGATCTCAAGGGGCAGGTGTTCCAGGCTCCAAGGTGGGGCCCTTGTCAACCATTCAAAAGAGCTCAATTATATGTTATTGTTGTGGGGAGTTGGGACATGTGCAGTGAGTGTGATTACCTTGCGTGTCACTTCATCCAATAGGGTAAGACCTCAGACCTGCTAAAGAGGGAGCCCATCAGACCCTTCCTAGTTCCCATCAAGATAAGACTACACTGGTTAAAGGTGTTAATGGCAGGGCCGGCTCCAGGCACCAGGCAACCAAGCACGTGCTTAGGGCGGCACCTGGTAAGGGGCGGCCAATCTTGGGGTGGCGGGGGGCAGTGCGGCATGGCACTTGGCGGGGGGGGGGTTCCAGCAGTGCAGCGGGGGGGGGCTGTTCAGCGCCGCGGCGCTCGGCGGGGGTTTCGGCGGCGCGCCACAGGGGGCGGGGGTGTTCGGCAGCACGGTGCTCGGCGGGGGGCAAGGAGTGTTTGGCAGCGCAGTGGGGGGTGGGGGCTGTTCGGCGGTGCGGCGCTCGGCAGGGGGTGTTCAGCAGCGCGGCGGGGGGCAGGGGGTGTTCAGCAGCGCGGGGGGGCGGAAGTTGTTCGGCGGCGTGGCGCTCGGCGGGGGGGCGTTTCGGCGGCGCAGCACTCGGTGGAGGGGGTGTTATGGCGGGGCGGCGCTTTTTTTTGCTGCTTGGGGCAGCAAAAAAGTTAGAGCCGGCCCTGGTTAATGGACTCTGGCTTTGGCCAAACACTCCTACACTGAGACTCCCATCCAAAGCCTCATACCTGATTGAATGGTCCAAACTTCCTTCACACCTGGGAAAAGATGTACTTACCCAAGTGCATCTATTATATTACAAGTAGCCATATCTCTGGAGGTGGGGGAGGTGTAGAAAAGCACTTTCTCTGGCCCATATTCCTAGGTCACAATTGGAAATACTTCCCCATGCTCCTGAACAGAAACTCTGTGCCCCTTCTGCTAGGCAATTCTCCAGGGCTTATTCAATCTTGGTCATGTGCGGGGGGCGGTGCACTCCCAGGATCCGGAGAAGGTCTATCCCAAGAAGAAGACCCCCTGATCTCCCAGGGATCTTCTGTAAGGCTCCCGATCAACCTTCACCCATGAGTGAGATGGAGACCCTATCCACCCATCCCCTACGCTTGAGTCTGATCAACTCAGCGTAGCTTTGCTGTATGCCAAATAAAAGAACCTGAGTGATGAAACCCCAAGTTGAACTGAATGTTTCAGATCCCAGAGAACTGGATAAAGTGTTCTCCCAGAACTGGACAAGGTGTTCTGGATAAGATGAGTGGAAAAGTTCTCAGAGCAAATCCCAACAGATGTATTTTGGGAAGTAGCAGACTTTTGTCTGTCCTGCCCAGACTGAGGGATGAGGCTGGGCTCCCTTAATTCCCCTCCCCCTCAAACAATCCCATTCAAAAGGGTGGAGATTAACACTGTAAGCCTCCCTAGAGAAAAGTGTCTGGGGCCACAAATGTATTTTAGTACTAGTCAACTTTGCCACAAAGTACCCAGAGGCTGTTCTCTTGTGGAACACCTTCACTTCCACCCTCATATAGGAATTACTGAAGACCTTTTTCAGGGAAAGCCTCCCCTCAGATATTATCAGATCAGAGGACAAACTTTATATCCCAAGTGTTTCAACAGGTCTGGTCCTCTCTTAAAAGTACAACTGCTCCAGACTGTCCCTGCCAGCAGATAGGGGATCTTGGGGGACAACTACTGCACTGATGGGGTGCAAAATAAACTTTATTAAGAAAATGCAAAAACAGGGAAAATTCAATAGTGAGGGGTATGGGGTTTGTTAAGGTAGACAATTGGGGAGGGGGTTCTTTTAGTAAATAGGATAGGGGGTTTCAATAGTGGGGTACAATACAGTGGGGTACAATATAGTTGGTAACCAATTAACACTGAAGTATAAATGTAACAGGTAGCTAACAATTTCTATGTAAAGAGTGTGTCACAGCAGCATATAACCAACTAACAGTATGGGTAAAATGTGTGAAATAACCAACAACTTTAGGTTAAAATGTGTCACAGTGGTGTAAATGTAAAATGTGAGGGGTGTTAGAGAGAAAAAGGGGTAACCAATGGGGTTTTATGCTAGACTTCAGTAATACAATTGAGGTTTGGCAGCAGTGGGAACGGGGTGAGCACGTGGGGGAAGGGATTAAAAGAGAGAGAGAGAGAGAGAGAGAGAGAGAGAGAAAGAAAGAAAGAAAGAAAGAAAGAAAGAAAGCGGTAGAGAAGTGAGGTTGGGGGATGGGGGAAGAGGAGCCCGTGGTGGAACAGAGACCAAAGGCAGAGGGAGATTTAAACTTAGGGAGACACAGAGAGCAGACAGGCTGCAAGTTTAAACAGCAGAGAGAAAGAGAGAAATAAAGTGGTAGAGAAGTGAGGTTGAGGGATGGGGGAAGAGGAGCACGTAGTGGAAGGAGATTTAAACTCAGGGAGACACAGAGAGCAGACAGGCGGCAAGTTTAAACAGCAGAGAGAAAGAGAGAGAGAAAGCAGACAGGCTGCAAGTTTAAACAGCAGAGAGACAATTATACAGAACACAGTAAAATCTTATCTATGATTTAACTTAACCAAGACTACACAAATTAGCAAGTAACAAAACACAATGCAACAATTCTTTAAGCCTAACTTACAGAGTACAATGCAAGCGATTTCCTAAACCTAACTTAACCACAGCTATGCAAAATTAAATTACAACTTATCTAGGCTAAAAGCTAAATCTAACCTAATGGGTGCACCTTATACTAGGCAGTAGTTGTCCCCCAAGATCCCCTACCTGCTGGCAGGGACAGTTTGGAGCAGTTGTACTTTTAAGAGGGGACCAGACCTTTTGAAACACTTGGGATATAAAGTTTGTCCTCTGATCTGATAATATCTGAGGGGAGGCTTTCCCTGAAAAAGGTCTTCAGTAATTCCTATATGAGGGTGGAAGTGAAGGTGTTCCACAAGAGAACAGCCTCTGGGTACTTTGTGGCAAAGTTGACTAGTACTAAAATAAATTTGTTCCAGAGGGCAGACTGGTGTGTGCCCAGGATACAGCTCCAGGGGGCGGAGAGGGGGATTAACTAGTGGTGGCTGCAGCAGTGGGGTGGCTGCAAGCTGGCAGCCCAGGATACAGTCCAGGAAGGCACAGCAAAAGCTATTTCTAGCAGCAAAAGCACTGCGGAGCAAGAAACAGATTACAGATACAGACCAAGGAGTTAGCTTGGGTCTGCCTGCTGGGGGAAACAAAGCCAGCAGGTAAAACAAGGGGTGTTTGCAAGAGGTTTTTCCTTACCAATCCCCAAAGCAGCAGCAGGAACAGCAGTTTCAACATCAGAGGACACAGAGAGGACTCGATTCGCTTACAATAATCAGGAGATCTCCAGGCACAGATTCGTTGTTCATGGGAGGGGAGTTTAAAAACGGGGGGACGCTCAAAAACAAACGAGAGTGGGGAGAGGGCTCCCCCCAAAGACCCCTAGCTGATCAGACCAGGTGGCAAAGCAAGGACCTTCTCCAGGGGTCTGATCAGAAAATGTCTGGTTTTAAAGGCAAATTCAGGCAGTTTCCCGCCAGTAACTTTGATTGGTTCCCCTTAATCCAGGGGAGGAGAGAAGGCAGGGAAAACTTGCAGGTAGGCACAGGACATGTCTGGGCAAGTTCTGAGTCACAGGTATGACTCATATGCTTAGCTATGTGGCCACTTTAGGTCTCGCATACCTGGGCAGAGCACCCAGAGCCGGGTCCAAACAAAGAAGCTAGACAAAGGAGCGAAAAGCCCCTCCCCCCAAGCAGAGCAATGGCTCCAGTCAGTCTGCACAAGCCATTTCCATGAGCAGGGCCAGGCTGTGACTTTGGTCAGTTCCATGGCCGGGGGCGGGGGGGCGGCCACTCAGCACAAACAGAACAGCAGGGGGACAGCTGTAACAGACACAGACCTTGATCTAGCATTCTCTGACCAACAGCCTAGTAAAATGATTTCATGAAACCCTTAAGTCAATTCTGAGTAGTTCGTTAGGACAGAAGCCAGAGACTGGGATCAGTTGCTGTTGTACCTTTCATTTGTGGTATGAGAAGTACCGTGGGTGTCTACTGGCTTCTCCCCCTTTGAACTTCTCTAGGGAAGACAACTCTGGGGAATTGAGAAGTCCCTGGGATAATCTGGTGGTCCATGTGCCTAAACTGGATGGGACCATTTGATTCTGCATGGACTTGCACCAAATCAACACAAACAAGTTAATGACCTGCTCAATTAGCTCAGCCAAGCCTGATACATCTCCATGTTAGACTTAACTAAGGGCTATTGGCATATCCTGCTGTCCCCTGATCACCATGACAAGACAGCCTTCTCAACATCATAGGCCATTTCCAGTTTGTTAATATGCCCCTTGGTTTACAAAAAGCCCTGGCCACCTTTCAAAGACTAATGGACCAGGTATGGTCGCATCAACCTTACATGGCAGCCTATCTGAATATTGTGGTAGTCTTTAGTCGGGGCTGGCCAACCCACATCAGGGACTTAGCTGCAGTCCTTCAAGCCCTAAGGGACACCATTTTAACCACAAGCCCAAAGAAATGAATATTAGGCAAGTAGGAGACCACATACTTAGGGTATGTGATGGGGAAAGGCATAGTGGAAGCCCTAGCCAACACACCCATTCTGAAACAAAAAAAATAATTTGGGCATTTCTTGGGCTGGCAGGATTTTATAGATGATTAATTGTGGGGTTCCATGCGGAGCAGATAAAGCACACGACCACTGTGGTTGCAGGCTGAATCCGAATTCTGTTTATTGCAAGCTTTCTTTTATAGTTTTTCTCTACGTTACATAACACAATTAGGCTATAATAACACATCTACGGATTGGACAAGAAGGAGAATCATGTGTTTATCACATGTATAGCCCCACACCGATTGGTTCAACCGTTCCTTACATAAGGGCATGATTTGTTTACCTCATCTTATATAATCCTAGACCACCAGGGGGTCTTACATAAGGCCATGATCATCTTATATAATCCTAGACCACCAGGGGGCCTTACATAAGGCCATGGGCTGTTGCCTGGCAAGTGTCCCATCGTGACCCTTACCTCCTCATGGAACTTTCCATTAGGTTGGTGTAGGGATGATACATCCCCACAATTAATACTTGAGTTTGCTTCTCTAATGGTTCCCCTTACCTATTCCATGAAAATAACAGTTCCTCAGTTCTGTTCCTCTCCATTGTGATAAGATGTTCCAAGAAATTAAAAGCATTCCCTGTAACAAACCAGTACTGTGTAGCCCTGATTTTTTCACAAGAATTTATTTCACACACAGACACCTCAGACCAGGCCCTGGGAGCCATACTGTCCCAGAAGTTCCATTGTCAGGAACCTCCTATTCTGCATATGGGCAGGAAACCCATGACCATGAAACCTGGTATTTGGTCCTCGAGAGGGAGTGCCTAGCAATACATTGGGCAGTGAAAGCCCTGTGCTATTATTTGTTTGGGGCCACACAGTGCTCTGATGGCTCCAGATAATGAAAGATTCAAATGCCTGGGTTACCTGTTGGTACCTCACCTTACAGCTCTTTCATTTCTCATAGAGCATTATCCTGACCACCAGGACCACCAGAATGCAGACTTTCTGTCCAAGGCGGATGAAGATGGCGAGCCATTCAATGAGTGCCCAACATGCCCACTCAAAAGAACAAGAGGGATGTGAGAGAGCAAAGGGAGTGAGGGAGCTGCCTGCAGGAGACTCAATGACTGGAGCAGGCTTGCTAAATGAGCCAACCAGAAGCACCTGGTGCGAAGAGGGAACTTCAAGCTGCAGGTTCTTTATAAGAGAGCGGAAGCAGTTCTTGGGGAGAAGGTGACTCTGGGAAATCTGCAATGGAGTCAGCTCTGAGCAGGGAAGTGGCACGCTTTACTTTTGAGTTTGTTTTGTCTGACTAGACCCAGCCCCAAATAAAGGTGATGATTGGATGAGCAAGTGTGTGGAATCTGTGTCAAAGGGCCTGGAAGAGGGAGAATAAAAAACATGGCAGGGCAGAGGGCCCTCAACCACGAAGGGGACCACGGGCAGCAGCCAACTCATTTACAGGACCCCATTGTTCTAGGTGCTGTACACACAACAACGAGACGATCCCTGACCCAAAGAGCTGACAATCTAAGGATAAGACAAGAGACAACAGGTGATTGCAACAAACATGAATCATAGACTATCAGGGTTGGAAGGGACCTCAAGAGGTCATCTAGTCCAACCCCCTGCTCAAAGCAGGACCAATTCCCAACTAAAACATCCCAGCCAGGACTTTGTCAAGCCGGGCCTTTAAAACCTCCAAGGAAGGAGACTCCACCACCTCCCTAGGTAACGCATTCCAGTGCTTCACCACCCTCCTAGTGAAATAGTGTTTCCTAATATCCAACCTAGACCTCCCCCACTGCAACTTGAGACCATTGCTCCTTGTTCTGTCATCTGCCACCACTGAGACCAGCCGAGCTCCATCCTCTTTGGAACCCCCCTTCAGGTAGTTGAAGGCTGCTATCGAATCCCCCCTCATTCTTCTCTTCTGGAGACTAAACAATCCCAGTTCCCTCAGCCTCTCCTCAAAAGTCATGTGCTCCAGACCCCTAATCATTTTTGTTGCCCTCCGCTGGACTCTTTCCAATTTTTCCACATCCTTCTTGTAGTGTGGGGCCCAAAACTGGACACAGTACTCCAGATGAGGCCTCACCAATGTTGAATAAAGGGGAACGATCACGTTCCTCGATCTACTGGCAATGCCCCTACTTATACAGCCCAAAATGCCGTTAGCCTTCTTGGCAACAAGAGCACACTGTTGACTCAAATCCAGCTTCTCGTCCACTGTGACCTCTAGGTCCTTTTCTGCAGAACTGCTACCTAGCCATTCGGTTCCTTGTCTGTAGCAGTTCATGGGATTCTTCCGTCCTAAGCGCAGGACTCTGCACTTGTCCTTGTTGAACCGCATCAGGTTTTTTTTGACCCAATCCTCTAATTTGTCTAGGTCCCTCTGTATCCGATCCCTACCCTCTAGTGTATCTACCACGCCTCCTAGTTTAGTGTCATCTGCAAACTTGCTGAGAGTGCAGTCCACGCCATCTTCCAGATCATTAATAAAGATATTAAACAAAACCAGCCCCAAGACCAACCCTTGGGGCACTCCGCTTGAAACCGGCTGCCAACTAGACATGGAGCCATTGATCACTACCCGTTGAGCCCGACGATCTAGCCAGCTTTCTCTCCACCTTACAGTCCATTCATCCAGCCCATACTTCTTTAACTTGCTGGCAAGAATACTGTGGGAGACCGTATCAAAAGCTTTGCTAAAGTCAAGGAATAACACATCCACTGCTTTCCCCTCATCCACAGAGCCAGTTATCTCATCATAGAAGGCAATTAGGTTAGTCAGGCATGACTTCCCCTTGGTGAATCCATGCTGACTGTTCCTGATCACTGTCCTCTCCTCTAAGTGTTTCATAATTGATTCCTTGAGGACCTGCTCCATGATTTTTCCAGGGACTGAGGTGAGGCTGACTGGCCTGTAATTCCCCGGATCCTCCTTCTTCCCTTTTTTAAAGATGGGCACTACATTAGCTTTTTTCCAGTCATCCGGGACCTCCCCCGGGGGTAACACAAGGAACAATTAGACAATACTGATCAGCATGATAGGCAACTGGTGTGCTGAGACCACTGATGGACCATTGTCCATTTTTTTGTAGGCAACATGGCAGAGGAGGGTTTTAAGGAGATATTTGAAGGAATAAATTAAGTGGCTCTGTGGATGTTTATCAGTTGCAGCTGATCACTGTAACCAAGAATTCAAAAGCTGATTCCCAAAAGCTACAAAATACATTTATGGTTTTGTATATGTACAGATTTTTAAGGACAGTTAAGCATGTATATATCAAATATGTTAACATACCTGCACAAGGAGCATTTGTGATTTGTTTTAAATGTCATAACTCACTCCCTCTCCATCTTCAGAAGAGAAACACAATGCCAGAAAATGTAGTGCTGTGTGAGGCTCAAATCATGGTATAGCTAAGGGTGCCTCGAGAAGCAGTTTTGTTACCATGAGAATTTACCACACCCAGCAGTCACTTTATAAGGACATAGCTGTGGTGGTAACCATGACTTGGTGAAGACATGGCAGGATTTTAGCAGTGAAGGCTGGTCCTGAACTTGGTAACATATATTGGAATTTGTAAAACTTTAAAATTTTCCGTAGAAGGTAACATTGTATACAGCCCATGAAAAAGAAGAGTTCCACTAAGGTGTCAAGAAGAGAGATGCTCAATCATCAAGGAACGCAGATTTCCATTAGCAGTGGAGGTTTTGAAGAAAAATGGGAAAACAACGTGGCAATTTCTGACATCTTAATACGAAGTTGTCATGGGGTGCATCGATCCCATGTGGGTCTGGCAACCAAGGCAGGAACTGCTGGCCAATGCTGATTGGCAACCTCACAGCAGCTGGGATGATAAAAGAGCTGAGAAGCAGACGGGTGGGGCAGTTGCCAGAGGAGCAAGCAAGCAAGAAAAAGAAGGTGTTACCAGCAAGCTAGTGAGAAGCTGCTCCGGAGACAACAACCCAAAGAAGAGATGATGAGGGGTCCCAGGCTGCAGAATCCTACAGAACCAAGGGAGGTAGGAAGGAGAATTGCCGACGGCAGATTCTGCCTGTCTGGGTTAAGGGCCCTGAGCTGGAACCTAGTGGAGTGGATGTGCCTAGGTTCCCCTACCTACCCTTTAACAGAGACTTACAGGGGTTCCAGGACCCTTGAGGACAAGGACCAGATAATCCCTGCCAAGCATAAGGGGAAGTCCTTACACCAGTGGGAAAGAAAATTAACGTCCTTGCCTCCAGAATAGGACTGTAGAGACTCAGACAAGAAGGGCGGACTGACTGCTCTGCCGACCTAAGCAGACTCTGCACAATGCCCTGTCTGACCAAAGGGGAGTGCTGACACACTCAGGCACCAGCCCATGGGAGTCGTTAAATGGCTAACAGGCAGTGCTGTGAGTAACAAATGATATTGTTGGCTCTGTTTGCGTCTTTCAACTAAAAACATCATGTGGCCTAATGAAGGTTACTGTGACTGGAAAAATCTGTCACAAAGCATGTCAACACACAACTCATCACAAGAGTACATAAAAAGTGATTTTTCCTTGAAACACTTAGAGCAGGAAAGCACTCATACAGACATATGAGCGAAGGTACCTTGATCTTAGAGCATGACGAGAAAATCAAGAAGAACACAGGGATTTTGAAGTGACTAATTGATATTTCAGTTGTTTTAATCTCATCAAGACCTTACATTCCATGGCCACTGTGAGACGGAGGAATCTGTCAACCAGGGTGATTTCAGGGAACTTTTGATTTTCTTTGCATCACAAGGGGTTGAAGATTTATAGAATGGAAAAAATGGGTGCATTTTTCTGCCAGTCCAAAACAATTCAAAACAAATTGATCAAATATGTGGCTGAAGAAATAACTTCCTACATTGACCATGAGAGTGTAGAATGCAGCTTTTTCACTTGTAAGGTAAACAGAGCAACTGACATTTCTCACTAAGGCCAGCTTTCACTAGTGTTATGCTACATGGACAAGAAGAGGCAAACACAGGAGAAGTTCATGGGTTTTAAAGATGTTAGCACAGATCAAAAGGCAGTTGCTTTGAAGCAGGTTGTGGATTCAGTTATAAGAAAATACGACTACAAAAGAAAACGTGTGTCTTAGTTGTATGGCTGTGCTTCAGTGATGGCACGTGAGTTGGGAGGTCTGCAAGCCCTAATTTAAAAAGAGTCTCCTCAAGTTCTGTTTGTGCACTGTTTTGTCACAGACTAAATCTAGTTCTCCAACAAGGGGCACGGTGCATTAAAGAAATGTGTGGCCTTTTTTTTCAGCCTTGCAAGTCTTCTCACATTTTTTACACGCTCAAGCAAATGCAGTGAACTGCTGGAATGAACTATGGGCTGAAGGAAACAATCTCGGTGTGATCTGTTTAAAGAAGAGCAGCTCAAAGAGGTGTTTACTTCTGCAGCCACTCCCCTCACTGACTCACCTTCGCCTCCAGAAGACCATAGGCTGGGCTTGGAAATGGAAGACAGATTCTCCTGAAGATGGGCAAAAAATGTATTTACAACTATACAATAAAATAATTGACAATATCATTGAGCATTTTTTCTCTGAGGTTTGCAGCCATAAAGGCTCTCCACTTTCTTGAGCTGTCTTATTCAAGATTTCCAGCTTTCAGCAAGCAGTTCCCCATAGAAGTCTTTTCCTCGCTCTCCAACTCTTATGGCAGCTACTTTGATTTAGGTCATCTCAAGAACAAGTTTAGTGCATCGACAAAGACAAGCCGTCTCAGAACCATTCTTTTAGCAACATGCTGCACTTAATCAATGAAACTGGACTCTGCAAGGTGCTTAATTGCCACTATGCCAGCAACAACAGTAAGTGTGGAAAGAAACTTTTCTTGCCTTAAACACATCAGGACATACTTGATCAGGATCATCTCAATGTGCCAGCCACAACTTCCACTGAAAAAGAACTCTGGTCTTCCCTGGAAAAGCAACTGACCTGGTATAATGATATTATTGCAGGCTTTGCTTCAAAGACAGAAGGATTGATTGATCTTCACTATAAATAAGGTGAGCTTACATCTCTTTTAATGGATATATATACCATTCAATTTCTTGACATTAGCAAGACAAGGAATGTACTTGTAGCTATATCAGTCCCAGAATATTAGAGACTGGCACTGCTACAACTACACTGCATACAATGTCTTGACAGGACATGACAAACCGCCTTGTTTGTTTTGAATTAATCATTTTGTGATATAGTTTGTGTCTTTATAGTGAATATTCCACTAAATAATATGTGATTTTGAGGTTTGGATTTCCCAGTTGATTCATAGGTGTAGTTTGACATCCCCCTCAAACTGCTCCCCTGAATTGATTACACAAACTTTTATTTTAGCAATTTTGTAATTTTTGTGTTTAAAAGCTGATGTTGCTTTTTGCATTTGAATTGATGGGAGTATAGTTACATAGCAACTGCAGTCTATTATTTGAATGCATGAAAATGCTCTAAGCAGAAGCATATGAAATTTCTTGAACAATGTCAATTTACATTTAGGACCTTAGCATAAACTGGCCTGATAGTTAAATTAATGTGTAAATGTCTGACTTTTTTGTTTGTTTACTTTGGAATTACTCCTCTTCTTCTTCTTCTTTCTCTCTAACCAGATTAATTAATTTGGATTATTTTCCATGTATTAAAAACAATCATATAATAGTTATTAAATAATATATTGGACAGGTGGTGAAAATAACTAGCTTGTGATTTGTGCCTCATCTGCCAGAAAAGTCACAAACTGCCACTGATGTTTATGGGTAACTCTTCCCATGCATTGTGGGGGGGCCAGGAACATGAGACACAGCATAACGGTGCTTGTTTGAAAATTTAACAAGTAGCAATGAAGGCTGGTGTCCTTAACTGAGCACAGTCAGGAGTCAGGATCTGAGCAGCCTTTGGGAGATTATAGGTAGGGCAGGATTAGGGTATGAAGGTCCTTAATAGTGAAGACAAGTAGTTTAATGCAATGGAGAAGTGAAAGCTAGTGGAGGAATGCACAGAAAGGGGTGACAAGCTCAAAGTGACAAGCCAGGGAAGCAATCTTTGCAGCAGCATTTTGAATGGATATAAGTGGGTCATGGGCTTTGTCAAGGCCAGAGAGGAGTAGACTTCAGTAGTTAAGATGCAAGATGATGAGGGCCTGGATGAGAGTTTTACTAGCTGTGTGGACTGAGAATAAAGGCTAAATCTTAGAGACGTTAAGCCAGGTGAAATGGCAGGTTTAAGACACAGCCTGGATGTGAGAATCTAGATAGAGAGCTCAGTCAAAAACGATACTCAGATTATGGGCTTGAGTGGCAGGAAGGATGGTGGTGTTGTCTGCAGTGACTGAGAAAGAAAGAAGTAGGAGAGCTTGGGAGAAAAGATTCAATGCTCTGGTTTGACCATGTTGAGTTCCAGCTGACAGCTGGACATCCACAAGAAAATGTCAAACAGTTCCAAATGTTTCTGAACTTTTGAACCAGATCGAGACCAGATTTGGGCCTGATTCTGTTCCCTTTGAAGTCAAAGAGCAAACATTTCATTGATTTAAATGGGGGCAGGTTCAGACCTTTTGCAGCTTGAGCTCTTGTCTGATTTTAAGAATCAAAGGATTTTTTGCACAATTGATTTCATTTTAATGACTAGCTTGATTAAAAGGCTTGTGGGATTTTGCTCCACATGTTGCACTGTTCTGACTTCTGACCTCAGTTGCTATAACAAAGTGTAATGTTTGTTTTCTGAACACACATAGGAAATATCCAGGGGTGTGAGTTGAGCCCCCTCTCAAAATTTCAATTTTGCCATAAACACCAAGGGCAAAAATAATGGCTTTTACTCATTGAACCAGTAACCTTAGACCAGCTCCCTCCTATGAGATCACATATTGTTCCTGAGGAGACTGGCAAGTTTTTCCCTGGCTCATTCATGAATGTCCAGAAGACAGAAATGTAAAGGGTAACACTAGTAAATGAGGGTGGCTGAGCAAATTCCCCTCCGCCTCAAAATTAGAAAGTGAGCTGATTAAGAAAGTTGAATTCCTCAGGCTATGAGCTATTAATAAGCAATAAAATAAATAATACTGAGAATTATATCTAGCACCGCACATGTACATAGCTATTTACAATTAGAGAGTAAGACATACTCCCTCTCCCAAACAGCCTGCAATCTAACGGTGAAATTCACCCCTATGCAGAGATCTAGCACCAAGTCCACTTAAGTCTGTGATGCTTGCCTGGGATATCCAGAGTTCTGAGGCACCTCACTACCATCTGCCCTTTGTCTGTGCCTGCTGCGGGTCAGCTCACCAACTCCACCAGCCACAAGCATCACAAGCACTCCCCTCTAGGCCTTGCCAGCCCTGTTGTTACTCTTAGTGATAGGCAGTCTCCTACTCTCATGCTCTCCGAATGCCTTCCTGGAACATCCAGACCCTGGTCCACTAATTACTCACAGAATGTACAGATTTGTTGCTTCCAAAGAAGCAATCCACTCCAGATTACCAGTTCCACCTCAGATCACCACTCTGCTCAACACATCGCACTTAGATATGTTTATAGTGAAATCAAGTATACATTTATATAACAAAGCACAGAGATTCAAGTAATAGCAAGTAGACAGATGGGAAAAAAATGGTTACATATAAAATAAAATCATAACACACATTCTAGACTCTATACTTAATTCCCAAGATACTTTAATGCAGGGGCAAGCACAAGGGGATGCAAGCAGAGGCCGCCCTCCTCCAAAAATATACACCTCTACCTCGATATAACGCTGTCATCGGGAGCCAAAAAATCTTACCACATTATAGGTGAAACCGCGTTATATTGAACTTGCTTTGATCCACTGGAGTGCGCGGCCCCGCCCCTCAGAGCACTACTTTACCGCGTTATATCCGAATTCGTGTTAAATCGGGTGGTGTTATATCAAGGTAGCAGTGTACATGTACCATCCTACGTCTTCACTCAAACAGAAACCGCTTCCTGCTGGTTTGTTTCTCCGTGTAGATTTTCTTTCTTTTAGATTTCACAGTCTCTCAACCTTACCTGGCTCAGTATGCAAATGGGCCTTCATTATGAGGCAGACAATATATGTACGATCAGACTGGCAGATAAGCATCTGTTACCTTCTGCCGGAAAGGAACATGCCCCAGGTATGTGACCTCCTGGTGACTTGCCTTAACATACAAGATTTTAAGAACATAAGGTTCAGTATAGAGACATAACTCCTTAAATATTAGCTATACATACATTTTACAATGATTATGACGACTACTGGGCTACTGGCTTTCGGCAGAGATCTTATGTGCTGCCCTTTGGTGATTATTCTGCATATATCCAACCCAAGGATATACATACAGGTTTTACCTATGTAAAACACTACATAGTCCCTGTGCCCTCTGCCAGTTGGTACCAAGACACCCCTGTGTCACAAAGTCCTACTGTGAGGGTGCATACACCATACGCGTTATATTGAACTTGCTTTGATCCACTGCTTTGATCCACTTCAATAAACCTACACCTCAGCTGACCTTCTGCACAGAAGTGAGTTTCACCTTTGGAGAATAAAAACAAAGCAAGACAAGACATGAGATAGTGGTTTAGATAAGGGAAGGTTTAAAAAACTTGGTGATAAGAGCAGCAGCCCTGAAAATCTCATTATCTCTGAAACTATTCTGATTTCTTCTTCATGTAAATTATAAATTGACACCCTTCAATATCTATCAGCCATCTCAAGTGTAGAGGGCTCACAGGAGAAGTTCACATTGATATTTTTCCCAGATAACAACACTCCACAGCAGCTAGTGCATTGTCGTCCTAGTGGAGATAGATACCTTCATATGATTCATTTGAGGTTTGCCAATACATTAATGAAGTAGTCGTTGCAGAAAACCAAGGCACCTGAAATTGGCACCTACTGAGTGATATTTTTTTTTAAAAGTCAATCAAAATAAATAAATAATTCTCATTTCATGTTTTTGCCCTACATTAGTGCCCTGAGCCTTTGGCACTTATTTCCCCCTTTGATTCACAACTTCCCAAGATGGTCTCTAAGGTACATTGAAAAGCCCCTTTTCTCCTTTGTTCATAAGGAGATGGGTGATGAGTACGGCTGGATGAGACTTGAGTGACGATTTTGTGGGCAGGCTAATAAATATTTGTAATATTTATGTTGTTGCTGGGTTATTTGATTTGATCGCAGGGCAAATGGGTCTGTTTATACATGTATTTTTAAAAGACTGTCTCTTTCTGAACCTAGAAACAAAAGAAACATTTCTAGTCATGATACTGTAGGCTTCCGAATGCAAATCATTTGGACAATGGTTTAAACATTAAAGCCATGTCTACACTATGGGGCCTGTAGCAACATAGCTAACATAACTCCATACCATACACACAGCCTAGAGAGATGGAAGGGGTTTCTCTGTTGGTGTAGGAACACCCGGGCTGGATTTACATCTTAAGCGCCCCTAGGCATAGCATCCTCAGCACCCCCTCTGCCTGCAGCTGACCTTCGTGTTTTCCATAAAAAAATGAAACTTTTAACCTACTTTTAACTTTTAGGTGCCCCTAGAATGCTGGCATCCCTATGCACATGCCTACTGTGCCTAATTGCAAATCCCGCCCTGTGAACACCACATTCCCAAGTGACGGTAGCTAGGTTGACAGAAGCATCCTTCGATTGACCTAGCTACGTCTATTCTGGGGGGTTAGGTGAGCATAGCTATGGCATTCAGGGGGCGGGGCTATGTCAACCTAAATTTTAAGTGTAGACCAAACTTCGGAGCCTGGATTCAACTTGACCTTCCTTCTAATCAGTTTTTAATGACGAAATGTTGCCATATTTGTGCAGTTACACTTATTTGCAGGTGTAATTAATACCACTTAAATATCTACCTACATGACTTTCATCATAAAAAAGGCAGCTGAAGCTTTAAAAATCTAGCCCTACACGTAGCAGTTGTTGATTGTTATGTTGCTGATCAGCATATCAGAACCATCCAGCTAATGGGGATACCTGCAGTGGTGCTGGAACAATTTTTATAGTGGGGGGGGTCTGAAAGCCATTGAACAAAACTATAAACCATGTATATGATAGAGACCATTTCAAGTCAGGGGGTGCTGCTGCATCCCTAGCATCCTTATTTCCAGCACCCCTGGATATCTGTCACTATCTGATCCATCAATTTGCGAGGACGATCAAATTACTGCTGCAAGTCTGGGTTGTGCAACAGCTAAATATTCTACTGCATATTCTTTCAGTTATTCAGGCTTTGGAAATACTTTTCCCTCTCCCTAACTAATAGGGTAAAATGATGTCCCGCTGAAAACAACCGGGCTCCCACTGTGCATCTTGTAAACTCTGATGATTTTTGGACAAAACTTAGACCAGCAAATTTCAAGTTTAACAAGCTAATGAATATTTTTAATGACCTTCTTTCTGTCTTAGAGTGACCTCTGCCATATCGGGCCCACAAAAAGAAAACACACACACACACATACACACACACAAAGTTGGGATGGAAATCCCTAAAGAGTTTGCAAAATTTCTCCCTAGATTCTGACTGGCCATCTGCATGGTTCTCTTGTTTTTGAACTCAGGCTAATGACCTTCAACCCTGACACATATGTTGTCCCCATGGTTTTATTTATGATCACATAAGCTTTTAGGTGGTGACAAATTAGGGTGACCAGACAGCAAGTGTGAGAAATCAGGACGGGGGTAGGGGGTTATAGGAGCCTATCTAAGAAAAAGACCCAAAAATCGGGACTGTCCCTATAAAATCGGGACATCTGGTCACCCTATGACAAATTCTGAGATGATAGCAAGTGCACCGGGATCGCAATATGAGTGTGGGATGACAAAAAAGACAAAGATGCAATCCTGGGGAGTGCCAATTAAAACAGTAGCAGAGTGTGACAACTGTTTGCAATTACATTTAATTAACAAGTTTTAAACACTCTGTTACCAGGATCCTCTTTGAAGTATGTTACTAGAGTAAAGCCTGAGCCTACAAACCTTTACTCACAGGAGTAGTCTCACTGATTTCAAAAGAACTGTTCTCGTGAGGAAGGGACATATGACATAAGGGTTTGCAGGATCACATAGTGATGCTTTGGAATGTATTTCCCAAAGGATGAGTCAAAATCTACAACAAAACATCCTGAGTGAGATTCTGTATGGTACCCATAAGTGGCACAGTGCAGAGCCCAGGGGAAGGGGACCACATAATCCTGGGCTATGAAGCCCCAAGTATAATTTAGACAGCTTTGGGGGCCTGTCTAAATTACAGCAGCTTCCCAGGAGTGCCTATAGGTCCTTAGTGTTGCCCAGAATCACCTCAGTGTTTTAAGCTGTGGCTGCACCATGACATACCCCTTTGACTTCTAACCATGCCCCTGATGCCAGGGATTACATGTGATTGTTTTCCTCAGGTCCTGCAGTGGGAGAATTTCCCACCATCCAGATCTGGGCATTTTAGGGCCCCTTTACACCATTCTGGTCCTTTTACCTGGTGGGCGTGAAGATTTTACCCCAGTGTACTGTTTGATTTACCATACATGTAGAATTATTATTTATATTACCACAGCACCTAGAAGCCCCAGGACTGACTTATGATAGGTGCTGTACAAACACAGAACAAAAGGACAGTCTCTGCACACAAAGAGCTTAAAAATTCATATGAAATTTAATTATCCAATTCAGAGAAAGGAAATAAATCCCTTCATCTAAATTTCTTCTTAAGGGTCCAATCCTCCAAGGTGCTGAGAAACTTCAACTACTATAGATGTCAATGGGAACAAAGAACACTCAGCATCTTGCAATAACATCACACCATACAATCTTCTAAAGAAGGTGGTAAATAGGGCAAAACCCACCTCATGAGATTTTAGTTGGTACATTTACTATGATTCAGGGTTGTTTATGGAGAAACTAATTTCAACAACAATGTGATTTGATTAGGGCTGTCGATTAATCAGCTTTAACTCGTGATTAACTCAAAAAAATTAATCATGATTTGAAAAATTAATTACAATTAATCGTGGTTTTAATCACACTGTTAAACAATAGAATACCAATTGAAAAGTATTAAATATTTTTGGATGTTTTTCTACATTTTCAAATATATTTATTTCAATTACAACACAAATTACAAAGTGTACAGTACTCACTTTATATTATTTTTTATTACAAATACTTGCACTGTAAAAATGATAAACAAAAGAAATAGTATTTTTCAAATCACCTCATACAAGTACTGTAGTGCAATCTCTTTATCGTGAAAGTGCAACTTACAAATGTAGATTTTTTGTTACATAACTTCATTCAAAACTAAAACAATGTAAAACTTTAGCGCCTACAAGTCCACTCAGTGCTACTTCTTGTTCAGCCAACCGCTAAGAGAAATACGTTTGTTTACATTTATGGGAGATAATGCTGTCCACTTCTTATTTACAATGTCACCTGAAAGTGAGAACTGGCATTTGCATGGCACTTTTGTAGCTGACATTGCAAGGTATTTACATGCCAGATATACTAAACATTCCTATGCCTCTTCATGCTTCTGCCACCATTCCAGAGGACTTGCTTCCATGCTGACAATGCTCATTAAAAAAAAATGCATTCATTACATTTAGGACTGAACTCCTTTGGGGAGAATTGTATGTTTCCTGCTGTTTTATCTGCATTCTGTGATATATTTCATGTTATAGCAGTCTCTGATGATGACCCAGCACATGTTGTTCCTTTTAAGACCACTTTCACTGCAGATTTGACAAAATGCAAAGAAGGTACCAATGTGAAATTTCTAAAGTCAGCTACAGCATTTGACCCAAGGTTTAAGAATCTCAAGTCCCTTCCAAAATCTGAGAGGTACGAAGTGTGGCGCATGCTTTCCGAAGTTTTAAAAGCGTAACATTCTGATGTGGAAACTATAGAACCCGTATCACCAAAAAGGAAAATCAACCTTCTGCTGGTGGCATCTGACTCAGATGATAAAAATGAACATGCATCAGTCCACACTGCTTTGGATTGTTATCTAGCAGAACCGGTCATCAGCATGGAAGCATGTCCTCTGGAATGGTGGTTGAAGCATGAAGGGACATATGAATCTTTAGCATATCTGGTACCTAAATATATAACAGTGCCATACAAACACCTGTTCTCACTTTCAGATGACATAGTAAACAAGAAGTGGGCAAAATTATCTCCTGCTAATGTAAACAAACTGGTTTTTCTGAGTGATTGGCTGTACAAGAGGTAGAACTGAGTGGACTTTCTAGGCTCTAAAGTTTTACATTGTTTTATTTTTGAATGCAGTTTTTTTTTTGTTCATAATTCTACATTTGTAAGTTCAACTCTCATGATAAAGAGATTGCACTACAGTACTTGTATTAGGTGAACTGAAAAATACGATTTCTTTTGTTTTTTTACAATGCAAATATTTGTAATAAAAATAATTATAAAGTGAGCAGTATACACTTTGAATTCTGTGTTGTAATTGAAATCAAAATATTTGAAAATGTAGAAAACATAAAAAAATGATTTTCTATTATTGTTTTAACAACACGATTAATCGTGCGATTAATCATGATTAATTTTTTAATTGCTTGACAGCCCTAGATTTGTTTATTTTCTAGTACTAAATAAAGAACTGATTGTAAAATGGATGAGCACATGCAGGATAGGAAATAATGTTTTATATTTCAAAGGTAACTTGGAAACTTCACTGTGAAGAGATTGACATCATCAATGATTTACATACATCATGTTGGCCTTGGAGGATTACACAAATGAACTGAGAAGTGAGACCATGCTGTGTTATACCAAACAGCTCTTTAATTTGTTTTTATAGAGACAACATTTTCAATGGAAAGGTGCACCTTATTTAAATATGGGCAGGAAATATTTTTGTTCTGCATAAGAATTGACAAATTTGAATATTTTCATCAAAAGTTTTCATGTTTTCCCAACAATTTTTTTTGTCAAAGACTGAACTATTTTTCATTTAAAAAACAAAAATGTGGGGGTATGGGTTGCTGAAAACAAACAAAAAAAAGTTTTTAGGTTTTCTTTAGGGGGTGGGAGTTAGTCTTGAAATTTTCAACCAGTACTAACTTTATTTCCACATTGTGGAGATAATCTGTTAGGCTGTGGCACCTTCTGTACTATTCCATTAAGGCGAGGTCCTTGTCATGAGACTTTCCATGCTGGGTTCTGTGTTCATTTGGGGATATAAAAGTGACAGAACCAGCACACTAGATTTGCTCTCCTCTTTGGTTCAGCCTGTTGTCAAAGGCCAGACAGAGTCTGAAAGACAGAATCAACTAATTAAATTAGATACATTCAGAGAGTAACACACTGACAATGTGGGTAGGACATTTATAATGCTTTCCTTTTGTTATTATTTCTAACAGTGTAAGTAATGCATATGCTAAGGGGAGAGCTCTCTCATGGCTTTTAATAATTAAGAAGAGTAAATTCCAATAGTGTTGCAAATATGGGGCCTCAGATTCCACTTCGTTACACTGGTGTAAATTCCATGGAGTTGCACCAACATAAAAGCAGTGCAACTGAGTGGAGAATTAGGCCCACTGTATCCAATATTTACAGTACAGATTTAGTTAGTAAGGATGGTCTTGTGGTTAAGGCACTCAACTAGGATCCAGGAGATCAGGCTTCAACTCCTAGCTCTACCATACACTTACTTTGGGCTGGTCTACACTGGGGGGGAGGGAATCGATCCAAGATACGCAACTTCAGCTACGCGAATAACGTAGCTGAAGTCGAAGTATCTTGGATCGAATTACCTGGGGTCCACACGGCGCAGGATCGACGGCCACGGCTCCCCTGTCGACTGTGCTACCGCCGCTCGCTCTGGTGGAGTTCTGGAGTCGACAGTGAGCGTGTTCGGGGATCGATATATCGCGTCTTAACGAGACCTGATATATCGATCCCAGATAAATTGATTGCTACCTGCTGATATGGCGGGTAGTGAAGACGTACCCTTTGTCGCCCTGGGCAAGTCACTTATTTCCTATGTGTCTCAGTTCCTCATCTATAAAATGGGGACAATACTTCCTTTGTTCCACCCTTCGTCTTGTGTCTTTATCCTGTAAGCACCTTCTTTCTGTCTTAAAGCACATAGATAGGTAGGTAGATGTAATTATTAGGTGTCCATCACTGTGGTTTACAGATGCCATATACATAATTTAATTCAAACAGATCACACTGTCACTCTTCCATTGATTTGCTGCTGTCCATAAAAAGCTGTACTTCGGAGAATTTTATTCCAGCTGCCCATTAGTGAAATGTCTTTACTTGAAAAAGTTAAATTTTTTTAAAGTGAATATTCCTGCACATTTTTGAGAATTTACAGTAGAGGTAACATATTACTAAAATAATTTACTTTGATGTTCCCATGTTAAATTTGTATTGTGCAAATTCATCTCTAACCAAGTGGAACAGCTATGGTAATAAGTAGTCTGAAATTAAAAAAAATTCTAATAGAGTTAATTATCTGAACATTATTTCTGATTAGCTAACTGTTGTTCCCATTGAATGGGAAGATTGTTGCTATGGAATGTAGATAGTTACATTATAAATCAGTTACTTTAGTTGAAGATGGATTTGAAACATTTCATCCTAACATATTTACAATTGCAGAATTGGTAACCGGTATGTACTGGGGAGGACGGGTTAGTCTGACAAACATTTATGATCTTTTTGTTTCAAAATATATTTCCTAGGAAAATTCATCAGGATTAATCTAACACATCACAAAATTAATTTCGGTTGAAGAAAAAAACAGCATAGCAGCCTTATTCTATGCACTAGCCTCACTATAGTGGGACTAGCTGGCCTGGTCTGAAAATATGACCTCAAAGTCCCATTGCATCTAGCAGGTTAGTCCTGGTTGCTTTTATGGACCTATCACCTCTGGCCTCATGGATCTTCTGTAAATGGATATGTGGATACAGCTAAACAACATTTTATGTTTATAAGACGCATGGGTTATCATGGGGGCGGGGGAGTAGAAAGACACATTCCAGTAACATCATGTCAGGCAGGTGGCTCTTTCCTTCCTTCACACTGAGATGCACCAGTGGAAATATTAAAATTCATACACCAAGCAAGGGGCTTCCACTGACACCATATTGAGCCTGCTGGACCTCCAGCCATATCACCATGACAAATCGAGTTTCACTATTTTACTGCAAAGTAACATTTACCATTCAACATTTTATTGTGATCACAGCTTGAGGCCTCAGTCAGGTAAGGGCTCCATTATGCTAAGCCCTGTAAAAATATATAGTCAATGACAATCTGTGCCCCAATGAGCATACAGTTAGAGGTGGTTGGAAAATGGGGACATTTTTCAGAAATGCCAGTGTCCATTGTGCTGTCAGGAGAGGAGGCAGTTTACACACTGCCCCATCTCATAATCATAGTAAATTCCAATAGTGTTGCAAATATGGGGCCTCAGATTCCACTTCGTTACACTGGTGTAAATTCCATGGAGTTGCACCAACATAAAAGCAGTGCAACTGAGTGGAGAATTAGGCCCACTGTATCCAATATTTACAGTACAGATTTAGTTAGTAAGGATGGTCTTGTGGTTAAGGCACTCAACTAGGATCCAGGAGATCAGGCTTCAACTCCTAGCTCTATAGAAGGGGGATCCCACAGTGCAGAAAGGAAGTGCACAAAAATTAATACAGCCTCATGCAGTATATTATATACACATATTCTACACACACACAGTACATATGTGGTGGATGATAACCACATGGTAAATTGCATAATTGCATGTATCAGGCACCTTTGACCACCTACATTAAAAAATAGTCACGATTAATTGCAGTTTTAATCACACTGTAAAATAACAATAGAATATCCATTTACATTTATTATACATATTTTGAATGTTTAATACATTTTCAAATATATTGATTTCAATTGCAACGCAGAATACAAAGTATACAGTGTTTACTTTATATTATTATTTTTATTACAAATATTTGCACTGTAAAAAAGATAAACAAAATAAATAGTATTTTTCAGTTCAGTTCATACAAGTCCACTCAGTCCTACTTCTTGTTCTGCCAATTGCTAAGACAAACAAGTTTGTTTACATTTGTGGGATATAATGCTGCCTACTTTTTTAAAATGTCACCTGAAAGTGAGAACAGGCATTTACATCGAACTGTTGTAGCCCAGGTTGCAAGGTATTTAGGTGCCAGATGTGCTAGACATTCCTATGCCCCTTCATGCTTCGACTTTGTAGGCTCTAAAGTTTTACATTGTTTTGGTTTTGAGTGCAGTTATTTAAAAAAAATAATTCTACATTTGTAAGCTGTACTTTCACAATAAAGAGATTGCACGACAGTACTTGAATGAGGTAAACTGAAAAATACTATTTCTTTTGTTTATCTTTTGACAGTGCAAATATTTGTAATCAAAACAATAATATAAAGTAAGCACTCTACACTTTGTATTGTGTTGTAATCCAAATCAATGTACTTGAAAATGTAGAAAAAAATCCACAAATATTGGATTTAAATAAATAGGTATTCTATTATTGTGTAACAGTGCGATTAGAACTGTGATTAATCACAACTTTTTTTTAAATCTCATGATTAATTGCAATTATTTTTTAATGTTTGACAGCCCTGCTTTTCAACATTGCTCATGAATAATGCAGCCATTCCAAACTTCTGCCAATAAAACCTTCCCACCTCTGCCTCCCCAGAAATACTTAACAACATTACTATTACTAGGGCTGTGCTGACATCTCAGATTATTGGTTTGCACAAGGAAAGAAACAAAACCACCTGCTAATGCCAGTGGGAAACAATGGCATATTGATATTGTTTTCCAAACCAAAAGCCCCGTTTCTTTTTATGGGGAAATTGGCTAAAAATTAAAGCCCCAATGTCTAGTAAATGGAAAAGGAACAAACTGATAGAAAACACATTTCCCCCTGAGATGTTATTATAAATACCTAATGGAAGACAGACAGACGGATAGTATTTTAAGTATCCTTTTACCTAGAATGTACTCAGAGTTCGCTTATAATGAAGCCTCTCCTCCCCCAACACTTAAATTTCACCCTTGCTGAAAGCAGAAATCTTCCTTTTCTAAGCTGATAATACTATAACGTTCTATTTCTATGGTTTCTCCTTTAATGTGTCGGGTAAGGAAGTCACTAGGTCATTTGTGCTGCCAGTAGTTGGCTTATCTCGTTGTCTGAGCCTGGCATGGTGGTTTTACAAAACCCTTTTTGGTAGCCCAGTGTACTCCCTTGAATGCTAGCTCCTCATTTTCAGTTTTCTAAAGCGACTTTGTAGCTCCCTTTCCAGCTACTGCGTAGCATAGAACCAAGTCTCCATTATAAACACTGCAGGAGCGCAAGTAAGGGGTTTTCAAGAGCTGAGAATTGTTGGTAATATCCTCTTAGCTGTGTCCTTTTCCATTAAAAAAAAAAACTTGATTTTTTTCACTCTCTTTTTAAACGGAGTTGACTGAAACTGGGATTTCGCCTTTTTTCACCTGCCTCCTCATCAGTGCTATCGGTAGTTTCTTAATCAACTGCTACTGTAAAGAAAAAAATAAAAAAGCAAAACACAAATGTTTCAGTGGGTCTCAGGCAAAGAGGCTTTTTTATTTTGTTTGAGAGGAGGTTGTTCCTATTTTTCTATGAAGGAAAGGATGAAAAATGGTATTTAGAACCTGGAGGAATTTCTTTACCAGCTTACAACTTTTTTAATGATCGATTAGTTAGTTCACTCACCACTTGAATGTTGCAGAGCCCTCCGTCTAAAGACATTACTTCTAAGAATACACTGTAGATCTAATTACAGTTAAACAAGGGGGTAGTCAGGACCTATAGCATTGGCCAGAAAGAGCGAGTGAGGCTGGTCTATATTGATTCAAGGTGCGGCACAAAACGTTATGTTTTCATTTCCTTGTACGGTCAGGAAAGACACTGTCTTTCGCATGCTTTTGCTGCCATTCCCCCTAAACCGTGGATCTTTGCTTTTTAGCAAAAGTTGCTTATTAGCATAATTCCTGCGCTCTTCAATCCTGTTTCCCAGGCTCTCGAAGACTTCATGCCTCAGAACAACTGGATGAGTCATGAATACAAGAAGTATGGGTGTAAACTGAAGCTGTTTACACTTTCTTAGGCCTCCAGCTACTAAAATAGTAGAGATCGTCCGTATCACAGAATCCGTGTGAAGCTTCAGTTCAGCTTTTAAATCTCAGGAAATGTATAGGTCACGCACTTTAAAGAGTTAGCAACACATTTAAGAGGCATTCTACATCTTACAGGAAGCTAATATGTTAAGTGAATGAGACAGATCGTATTTCCTTTTATAATGACAATTTGCCTAATAGTGCCTTAGAAATCACCAGCAAGGCTTGCCGTTATGCTATAGGAACTACCTAACACCCGTGCTGTTCTTTGCACGGCTATACAGAAATTGGATTTAGCTCTGTCTCGTTACCTGGATCACCAAGAAATCAGGAAATAGCAGGTCTGCTTACACCCAGCGCCTTTTCCCTAGCGTTTTGCTCTCCTGCGAACCGCCCTCGCTAGGAATAAGGACACGCTGTGGGTTTGGGGAACTTTGGATGAAATCAGTTTTAACGCAGCCTTCTCTGACCTGCTCCTTTAGAAATGATGTTACAGCTTTGGAATTGGGATTCGGAGTGTGTGTGCCTTTCTACCAAAGTGTGGTGTTATGTTACATCCGCTTGAAAATTTAGCCTAAGATGCCGGCCAACTTCAGAAGCCTTCTTCATTGCTTGCCATGTAATACATGATATGTAGAGCCTCTGACTTCAGCCAAGAGATATTTGGAAACTCTGTCGGATCCAGTGTTGGGGGCTAACGTGTGTTTAGATCCGAAAGCGAATCAGAGGAGGCAGCGGAGGGCACGTCACCAGAAGGGGCCCTATAAATCCATCTCCATTGCTGCTTCGCCCTGGCAAATCGATCGCTTCGCATGTTGGCCTGCGCGCCCACATCTGCCCTCGTGTGAGACGCCTCCAGTGGCAGGTCCCCAAAGCTGATCGCTCCCACCAAGCGCTCTGACCCCAGCGGATTACAGAGGGTCCCGCGCAGGTTGCTGTCGGGAGGCGCTGGATGCTCTCGCACCAAGTTGGGATCGCTCTTACTCTGCACGTTCCTCTTGGATCTAATCTTTCACCGTGACGCGATCCCTTTCTGGAGGAGGGAGTCCTGCGGCGGCGGCGGCGGCGGCTAGCTTACACATCTCCGCTCCAGCCTCTGCTTCTCCCGCAGGCTGCTCTGTCCCCGTCTCAGCTGTTTCTCGCGTGCATGCGAGAGTGCCCCGTTCCCCCTGGCCCAGCTGGCGTCCCGGGAGCCCTGATGTCTTCATTGGACTCCCCGCAGTTGTTGATGGGGTGTCTTGCTCAGATTTCCAGGCAGGAGCTCAACCGCAGCACCCAGAGCCAGTTCTCGCTGCCAGGCGGCGCTTCGTGCGGTGCAGGCTGCGGCTGCGGCTGCCGCTGAGCTGGGACTCGGCTGCAGGGCAAGGAGCGGCGAGAACCGGGCGCTGCCTCTGCTCTCCGCAGGGACCGCGCACCTGCGGCGGCGGGGGGAGGGCGCACGGAGCGGTGCCGGCGGCAGCAGCCCCTTCCCCTGATCCGGAATTGTGAACTTTCCCCCTGCCCCCCTTGGAGGATCCCCGAGCTGAGCCACATGCATCCCTTGGCGGCCGGCCGGGCTTCCTGGAGTTAATGTCCGTGCTGGGTCCGACGAGCCCATCTGAAAGGTAAGGTGACGTTTCTGCCCTTGGCGAGGCGCTGGGGGTGGCTGCAGGGAAGGGGGGGCGGCAAAGGCTCTGGATCGCTGCCCTTGGCGAGGCGCTGGGGGTGGCTGCAGGGAAGGGGGGGGCGGCAAAGGCTCTGGATCGCTGCCCTTGAGGGCACAGGACGCATCCTGAGCACCCACGGGAAATAAACAGGTTTAATGTTCTTCCCCTCGGATCCTGGGAAGTAACCAGAGAGGCCCGCCTAGGCCACCTGGGTCAATGCAAACATCTGCGCCGCTCCCTGCAGTCCTCGCACCTGGGCGCCCTGCCCGGGCCCGCAGCCAGCGCCGGGAGTTTAAAGCTCCCCTTGCCCTCGGGGAGGAATTTCTGCCCTTCCAGGCGTTTTCCAAGCAGTGAGGATTCTCCTGAACCCCCGAGCTGGGACTGACACTGGGGGATGGAGACTCGGTGTCTCCCCAGCGCCGCTCGCCAGCCACGCCCCGTGCTGCAGCTCCAAGCACCTCCTGCCGCCGGCGTTTGTTCCCCGCCGGGCGCGGGTCCGCCAAACACGCTGCCTGGGCACGCGGTTGCTGGTGGCTGCGCGGCGCAGAAGCTGCGGCGGGAAGTTGAGGCACAAGGGCCCGAAGGCAGGAGCCGGCGAACCCGTTGCTGCCTTGTCATCCTCGCCAGCCTGCAGCGTCTCTTCCCAGCCTGCCAGAGCCGTGCGCCCCGCTGGAGGGGCTGGTGTGGCCAGGAGGCTACGTGTTTACACCGGAGTAAGCGATCCTGGAGGGACTCAGCCACGGACCGGGGCCCAGCAATCAACGCCGTCTAAACTCCCCATCCTCCCATGCTGCTACCGGGACAGCAGCAGCAAACCGGGGGGCTCCGCAGCACCTCGCTAAAGGCCGCTGAGGTCGAACTAAGACGTGTGCAAATAAACCCTTCAAACAGGAATCGTTTCACGCCCTCACAAAGCAATCGTTAGGCTCCCCACCCCGCCACCGTCTAAAATAGTGCACAGGCGGGAAAATAGCACGGGAAGAGTTTCCTTGCTGTGATTCATCCCACACTGGGAGGGATGTTTCCAGGGAGCTGACCGCTACCACCTCTGCTTGTTACATGATTCAATAGCCTGCTCATCGGAACTTCGCCAAAGCGTATTTGCAGAGGTCATTTTCTGCAGACAATGTACTAAGTCTGGAGCGGAACTTTTAAGAGCAAAACACAACTTTTGAAATCGCGGTATACGTGAAGAGGGGTGTTGAAGTGGCCACATGGTTTAGCACAGACCGTGTATCACCTATGCCGGTTTGCATCCCAGGATGCCTAGTTGTCCTTTACAAATGATTTTTGCTACCCGCTGGATGGGGCTGAAACGTGGTGCAGAGTTTTCCCCCAGCAAGCCATGCGGGATCACGTTCACTCCTGTGGCTTTCCAAAGAGTAGCCTAAAAATACACATTTCCCACTCCAAACATCATGCTGGGCTACACAAACATAGTAACGTCTCAGTCCCGTACTAGGTGGGCAAACCGAGCTATCGCAGTTCAAGCGGCCGGTTTACACTGCCCTCTAGCGCCGGAAAGGTGTGTGTCCTAACACACACTAGCAATGAGCAGGTTACTAATCCACCACCGGCCCCAGCCCCATTTGTGCCTTTCCATTTGGGGAAACTCTTCAAACATTCCTCATCACCTGAACTCCCGGTTTAGGGAACCTGGAATCGCTTTCCTTGCTGAAATTTCTTCTCCGCGTTAGGATTATTTCAGGGGAGCTGATGATTGCTTTGAATTTCTGTTTTCTTCTTTCTTTTAAAAACAAACCGACAAGGAATAGCGCACTGAAGGATTTGTTTTGAAAAAGGCACGCAAAGAAAACGACACGGATTTTGCAAATGGTAGAGAAAATGCGAGTTGAACTTAGACCTTCAAGAATGGCTCTGTCCTGTAAAGCAAGCTCGACAGGAGATGCGGTTTGATACAGATGCCTCTATCTTTATTATCTTTATTATGCATCCGAAGAAGTGGGCTGTAGTCCACGAAAGCTTATGCTCTAATAAATTTGTTAGTCTCTAAGGTGCCACAAGTCCTCCTGTTCTTCTTTTTATTATCAGAGGGGTAGCCCTGTTAGTCTGAATCTGTAAAAAGCAACAGAGGGTCCTGCGGCACATACTTGCGTCTGATGAAGTGGGCATGCACCCACGAAAGCTTATGCTCCAATACTTCTGTTAGTCTTAAAGGTGCCACAGGACCCTCTGTTGCTTGCTATCTTTATTGAAAATCTTTAATGTACAATGACAGGGCAATAACTGAACTTCAGGATGACGTTCTAGACCCACACTGAAGTCAACTGTAAATTTACCATATATTTCAAAGGGACCAGGATAGAAGCCTGTAAAAGTCTCTATAAAACTTCCGCATTCTAGAGAACACGCAAAGAGCTGCCCAGGACAGACAGGGATTGGGGAGCCTTGCTCATGCCCTGAGGATGTCTGAGGCGGAGGAAGGATTCAGATAAGGTAGCCCAGTTCTGAACGGGAGATTGGGGCTAATGCGTTCATACGACCAGAGATGGCAGCTCTGGTATTGGAAGCAGAAAGAGGGATTCTACCTAATGGGGGGAGAGCGAATTGGAATTTTTCTTTGTTAAATATTCCCCATTCCAAACCCTGCCGTGCAAATCCTCGGAGTGCAGAATGCAAATCCATTTGTTAAAACCCCTCCCATCGCGCAGAAAGGAAAACACTCAAATGGGGCATTCTAATTGAGTCAGAAGGGAAATCAGTTGCAGTTACATGGGGGAGGAGGGGTGAAAGCTTTAGGGACGCTGGTGTTTTAGGTGGTTCTTTGCTTTCAAATGTACCATGGCCCTGGAGCTGATAGATTTAACACAACGAATATAGTCCTTTATTACAGAAAGTGTGATCCTCTCATGACACGCTATCTGGATCCTACTCCTTCTCTGAATTACTCCCAAAATATTAAGGGAGGAAGGGCCTTGTTTAGGCTTTTTAAAGTTGTATGTGTTTTAATATATTTTTATGACAGCTGACAAATTATAAAGCGGCTTCAGGGAGCTACATTAATTTCTTATTTATATTACAATCAACATCCCTGGCTAGTAAGGGCTAAATCCAACTGTCTTTACTGAGGCAAAGTCTGACCGCAGAGGGGTCAAAGTAAGATTTGCCAGATCTGGCCCCACGTTAACGAAATCCGAATAAACCAGTTCCAGCGAGTTTCCTCTCCAAAGATACAAACAGGCGAAAGCTAACATCTGCTAAACAGGGAGGATGGAAATACACGCATCTGCCCAGACCTAGGTGTTTGCGAAAAGCGGAGAACTGGTTGGAGTGGAGTGGATGTAAATAAAGCAACAACATATTTCTTTCACATCTCTGGGAGCAGCCCCCTGACACCCCCCTGGTGCTCATAACATTTTACTATCAAAAGCCTGAAAGTTGCCAAATCCCTTCTTTGATGTAAAAGCCAATGTGGTGGATTTAAATTACAACGCGACTGGTTTTATAAAACATACGCTTAAATCCAACCCGGATTCCCATTACGAGCCACGACGATTTGTATCTCCGAAAGAGTTCGACCTGGCCTCCACCTACTCCCCTTCTCGTGCGCGATTATCAATCGGAACGTTTCAGTGTCTGCTAGACTTAATCCCGCCGCTCCCCTGCTTTCTAATCTCCTCCACACCGCCAGGTACTGGGGGTTTGGCTTTGGGGACGGATCAAAGGACAGGGATTTAGCGAGCCCGCGGGTGTCTGCCCTGTCCATTGCAAGGAGGCAGCGTGTCAGACGTTCCTTCTCTGCTCGTGAGCCGGAATCGGTGGGATGGGGGCAGCGTCTCTCCAGGACCTGCTGCGTTTCGTAACGAGCCCCGGCCCCTCCCCAAACCCTTTGGGTTTATTAAAAGGCCCCAAGAGAGGCAAACAGCCCCAGCGTTTTCTGGGCAGACCCTCGGTTGAGCTCCAGAGCGACACGGGCGAGCAGAGGGTTGGGTTTGTGTGACCCTCCCCATAAGAATCAGATCCGCTGGCAGGGCCGGCTGCTGGGGGTGAGGGTAGGGCCCTGGCAGCCCCCCGGTCTGTGCACGGCTCGGTTATGGGATTAACGCAGCAGGCTGGGCTGGAGCGAACCTTTCCCCCGGGGGAGTTGATCATTTTCACTCCAGCATCTGCGCTTGATCGAAGGCTTCTGAGAGCCCCCCCGGGGCTCGGGAGCCCAGGCGCAGGCTCTGGCACTGGGGGAGCCCGGAGCGCAGCGCAGAGCTAACCTTGTGTCTCCTCTTCGCCAGGGGCCGGTGTCGGAAGGAAATCTAAGATGAAGTTATGGGATGTTGTGGCTGTCTGCGTGGTGCTGCTCAGCACGGTCTCCACATCCCCGCTGCCCGCCGGTAAGACGCCTCCCGAGGGGCCCCCTTCAGTGGTAGAGGGGCCTGAAGACGATCACTCCCCCGTCAGCCTGCCGCCTCCCTATGCTGTGCAAAGTGACTGTAAGAAACGTTCCCCTTCATAGTCACCACTGTCTGTCTTACTAAACCCGCTTTCCAGTGTCTGACCCGGAGCGCGGGGAGCTCGCTGCGCGGAGCGCCCCATGGCTGTGTGACTGCAACTGGGGGGCGGGCGGGGGTTGGGGCATTTTAACTGAGGGGCAGTTGCTACACCTGCCCCCATCCCGTTTGCGTGGGTGTACCGAAGCGTTTGTTTAAAACCTGTTTTTCTATTTGTTGCTCCCCTGTGAAAGATCCATGCAAAGGAGGGGGAATTGCTGATCTGATCCCAAACAGGAAACACTTCTTGCCCCCGCTAATCCCTTTTCAGTTCTCAAAAAATCTCATTATGTATTGTTTGTATGACAGTAGCACCTAGAACCCTCAGACAAGATTGGGAGCCCATCCTACAAAGCACTGTACAAACAAGTAGGGCGGCTACTGACCTCATTTAATTCCCCCCATTTATTCCAAAATAAGATTGTCCACATCAGACTTACACTGAAATAAAAAAGGGTTTTAGGAAACTGATGTAGTTAAATCAGTGTAAGCCTGGCTGTAGACCAGCCCACAGTAAGAGACTGTTTACAATCTAAATTCTAGGTAATAATAAATAACAAAAGGTCTCCAAGAAAAGCATTTTCAGAAAGCAGTGTGATTTTTAAATACACACTGGTGCTCCTTTAAAGTTAGCATTAATATGACTCAATAAGCAGTGGCAACATACACAAGTTAATCATAGAAGTATTCAATTAACATGAAGGGCCTTGTCTTAAACCCATAAAAGCAAAGACCCAGAATTGAGACTGCCCACTTTGTCTTTAACTAATTCTCTTCTCTGTGTAGATACTGTAATTTATATGGTACAAGGATATAGCTCAGGGATCGGCAACCTTTGGCACGCAGCCCATCGGGGAAATCCGCTGGTGGGCCGGGATGCTTTGTTTACTTGCAGCATCCGCAGGTTCAGCCAATTGCAGCTCCCACTGGCCACAGTTCACTGTTCCAGGCCAATGGGGGCTGCGGGAAGTGGCGTGGGCTGAGGGACGTGCTGGCTTTCCGCTTCTTCCTTCTCTAATCTTCTGTCTTCTTTCTCATTTTCCTCCCATTGGAATCTTTCCCAGGCCTCACTCTCCTCTCTTTTGAGCTGACCCTCTTACTGTTCCATGAATGACAGCATCCTGTCTCAGTCCCTCATCAGATGCAAGTTGACCAAAAGAACTCCCTCCCCAGTTTTCTTCTTCTTGCACAGATTGCTGAGGCTTTATGATGCTGTGATCTTCCTCTACATTGTGGTACATGGAAAGGAGGGTGTATGTGCAGTGGAAGATTCCACAAAACCTCAGGATGCTGGCATTTGTGCCAGTCTCCCCTACTCTGAGCTGCAGCTGTTTCAGTTCTGTAGGAAGAAAAAAGCATTAAGAAGAAAGTTGTACTAGTAACTTTACAACGATGACAAGTTTGTCAGTTCAGGGTGGTGAGATATCAGTGTTCCATTGTTCTGGGTCCTACAAATGAGGCCTAGAACTATTTTGTATAACACCAGCCCCTCTATTAAGACATTTTAAAAAAATATTATTCCACCTATGCCGTCCATTCCACAGCAAGCAGAGGAGACAGACAGGCAGCAGAAGCATTAATCACTTACCCACTAGGTCTAGTCTATTTCCAGTATGAGAATAACCAAACTTCTCATTGTTGTTTGGGTATTTTGTAGACTAAGGAGTGAGATGTCCATCATGTGGGCCTTGTGTTTCAGGTGGATCATGGCACGATGAGTGAGCAGCATCTTCCAGAAGCGTAGAGCCCAGTGTAGAGCCAAGCAGAGATGGACGAAGGGTCTGCTCCAGTATATCAGTTCCTATGTTTCTACTAGGGAAATTATCCGCAGAAACCTGAGCAATATGTTCTTGCACTGTTCAAACCTACAATGGAAATCACAAATAAATGGGCCTGGGTGAAAAGGGAAGATGAGCATTGCTACTCACCCTGCGGTTAAAGCTGGATAAGTGAGTCTCTCAAACATTTTTTGTGTTCTTTTCCCAAGACTGGTGAAATATCCATGTTCAGAGAAACTCCTGTATTGGCTACATCGGTGAACCTGATAGCAGGGGTTTGCTGAGCTGGTTGGCTATGTGCTGATATTCCAGCCTAATAGTTAAATACCTTGATTCACTTTATGACTGTTTCTGTTTTAAAAATGTGTGGCATCTGGATGCCATTCTGAAAACACCGGGCTTAATAAGCTAACAATATCCAAGATGTGTCACTGCACTTCTGCCCAGAGTGGTGCTTGGGTTCCACCATAATAAGAAAGGGTGTAGGCAGAACTCAAAGTACTATCACTGGCATTTGAGTCAGGGTCTGAATTTTGATAGCAGGGCCTGAGGGAGTCTGAGTCATGATGGGATGAACACCATTAGTGTGTAGGCAGAGGGCATGCTGGTGTATTTCCATTTCACTGAAAGCTATTTTCACCATTACAATAACAAAAAAAAAAAAGTTCACTAGAGGTTTTGCCAATCGCTATTGATTTTATTTGGAAGGTGCTCATACAAATACAATATCGAGAGAGAGAGATCCAAGACTCAGGTTCTTTTTAATGGGTTCCCCTTCCACAGTTATCGTCCTTAATCTGCTCTCATGACTTTGGTCCCATTCTCTTCCACTCATCACTTAATATGTGTGTGTGTGTGTTCCCTCTCACACACATACGCATCCCAACACAAAAAATGGGTTGAACACTACCTGTAATGGGACTCAATGGCTTCTCCTCCTCTTTGTGGTTCTTCATCTTCCCTCTCCTCTCTGAAATAGCTCTCCAATATGCTGCCAGGAGCAATGGTTAGTCTGGTTCTGATTCAGCTCCCTAGAAGGAGGGGTACTTTGTCCAGCAGTGGCCTGATACATAGTTGGAGTTGTCAGCTCAGTTACACCAGGACTTTCATATTTTCATCTTTCCTCAATTCACTGCATCATTTTCTCCACAAGGTGCTCTGAGGTGCTGATAGTGCTCTGAGATCACAAGATTATGTAGCACCAAATTCAGATTGGCTTGAAAATTTCCCTTGCCACAGATTATGAGCAAGGTATTGACCTCTCAATCTGACCAGATGTACTGTGATGACCCCTCCATTTCAGATCAGTGGTCCTAGAGTAATGTGCACCAGCAGTCACAGGCTTCAGCTATATGATTAAAGTAGACACCGGCTTGCTCAATGTAGCCTGCACTAATTGCAGAGCATTTTAAATCAGCCCCCTGCTTCTTGATCATGTAACCAGCAGAGCCATATGGGATAGTTTGTAACGGGGGGGGGGGGGTAGAATTGCTGGAGGACATATACATATGGCACACGCAATACATAGGGCAATGCAGTGTGGGATATTTGGTTATAGCAACTGAGAGGAAGCTATCCTAGTCATATAGGCATGATCAAGGGTCCTATATGAGCAAGAGTGGCACACAATTAGCTTCTATAGATACTATGTACTGTGTGAACACAAAACACATTATAAATAGAACTATGCCAATAAGCGGATGCAAGATGTGGTCATATGGTTATGTTTGAAAGCCTATCTATGAAAAGAAAAGCTAGTGTTAGGCATATATATTTTGTAACTGGGTACCCCAACATGCTGTAACTGTAGGGTGAATGGGATCCCAAGTCACATAGGCCATTACCTACAATGTGATCACTGGCAGAGGGGGAGCACAGTGTAAGATCTAGCTGCATATTTAAAAAAGAAGAAAAGAAACAGTGGTAGAAGCTTCTCTCTGTAAAGAGGCAGAAGATGTTCTTATAAATTGCAGTACCTGAGGCACAGTGAGATTGTTGAATAGTGATTTGATTTCAGGGGTTTGTCGTGTGTTTCTTTTTAAAAGATAATTTAGTGTTAGGCCATTTAACATCTTTAGCTGGAGCATAGGCGCTGACTCCGTAGGTGCTCCAGGACTCAAGCACCTACTTGATAGGGGGTGCTCAGCACCTGCAGGGCTAGATTACTTTTTGTGGGCCCTGGCAGCCAGACTGTGACTCCACACCCCCACTCTGCCCTGAGGCCCCACCCCCGCTTGGCCTCTTCCCCCCCTCAAGGCCCTGCCTGCCATTTGCATGGGGAAGAGGGGAGTACCCACCCGCAAAAACAAAAGTCAGTGCCTGTGAGCTGGAGTGTTTTTATTTTCTATATTAGAAATACAGAGGAAATGTAGAATAGCCAGGATATGATATTGGAATGCAAGCTCTTCAGGGTAAGACTTGTCTTTATATTTTGATGCTATATAGAGATGAACCCATTGTTAGTGCTAAAAAATGATATGTTCTGATCTAAATATACTTTATTCTATATGCCACTTGTTAGACACGTACCATACCTAATACACCATCATTCCATTCTGTGTCAAATACAGTGTCTAATAAATACATTCCCATGGAAGGCGCTCAAAGAGTTAACATTAAAATGACCGAGTCCTTCAAGAGGAAATAAATATACAAGTATATATTTTTCTCCTTATTCATATTTTAAAAGTATATATTTACTTAAAGCATATTCAAGGGAAATTCTTGGAATTCAGCTGTTCAGATGACCATGAACCAAAAGACGGGAAAGAAGTTATATGGCTACTACAGTGTGATCCTCAAATGGATGCAGTTTAAAATATTGTCTAAACTGTTCTGATCTCCATTAGGACTGCAGAGACTAGAATTCAGAAATAATAATCTCTGCTGGACCTGCTTAAAAAAGATGTAGAGTTGCACAGGAATCTCATAATTCTGAGATAATATCCTAATGGCAATCAGTAAGATCGTAATATTAAATAATGCAGTTATATGAATCCTCAGTTTTATCAGAAATTAAAATAGAGTGGGTTTCAAAATGTTTAGTGGTGGCAAAAACAGTTAATCCTTGACACTGGAAAGATATAACAGGACTAGAATGGATCATCTTAGATATAAAAGATGCATCTAATGAAAAAGCGATATATGGCAAGCAGAATAAAAGGGAAGATTTCAATGAAACATGGAAACTATTCCCTAATTATAAAGAGGGAAAACAGAAGTAAACAAACTGCTAGATACTTGAGACAGGTTCATACAGGATATTCAGTTGCACAAAAAATGTTACAGGAAACTTAGCATGTTTTAAGGTAAAAGAATGAAAATGAACTATGCAATGATCGATTTTGTTATAAATTTCAGTAAAGATTTTTTAGAAGGGTATAAGGTCCCACCTCAACTCAGCTTAAGCATTTGCTTAATTGTCTCTCTTTTCAGCATAACACCTAAACATGTGCTTAACTTTAAGACTGTAATTACATTTCTTTGAAGTCAATGGGATTTAAGAACATGCATAAGTGCTGTGATGAGTAGGGATGGATTTAAGCATGTGTTTAAAGATGAACACTTAAGTGCTTTCCTGAATCTGGGCATAGCTGCAGAACAGCAGGGATTCCAAAATCTTTTCATAAGGCAGATTACATTTTAACAGAGAGATTTTCTTCTGGACATATCCCCTCTGATTCACAAATGGCACATACCACATTCCCTCCCATTGATAAATGTGAGGACCACCTCTGCTCCCATTCACAATCATGTAACAACTCTCTAATGACAGCAGTTGCCTAGCTGAAAAGGTTATATTAGGTCTGTATGTTTGGCCATATTTTAATACCGTGTGGAATCTGGGAAAGGATAAGAACCATCCTGTGAACAGACACCTCTCTGCAGATCACTATCAAGTGCTCCTTGGGCTACCAGTGGTCCATGGATCAGAGTTTGGGATGCCCTGCAGCAGAACATGTGGCACCTGTTTTAGTGCTATGCACTATTTATTGTAATAGTATGAAAACATTATCAGCTTGTATGCTAACAGTTTTCATACTGAGAAACATTCATGCTAACAGTATGTTCATTATCCAGACACAAACTGTAAAAATGCTGAAATTTGGAAAGTAAAAGAGCATCATAGAAAAAACATGTATTATTCATAATGCAAAACCATCACTGAAATCAGCTGAGATTCACAGAGTCAGGATTCAATCATGGCTTTGCCACAAGCCCGGTACATGGGGGAGTATGGTGGTGCACTGCTCCAGGAGCAGCCTGGTAAGCAGACTATGAAAGAGGCACAGTCTGCCTCCTGGCCCTTGTGCCTCTTCCTTGGGGATGTATCCTAAAAGAATATGGGAACTCAAAGCCAGAGCATATACTCCTGGGCCAGAATGCATTTCATTGATATTGACTAGATAGTATATATTTTAATTGGGGAGATAATTCTATTTTTTTTCGCCAATACATTTTTCACCTTGAATATGTGAACAGTAGTAGATTAGCAGCCAGGTCACTCTAGTGAGGGCTTTGATAACATTACTTGAGAGCTGAACTGCTGGAGGATTTTTATACCAGAAATCCAGGATGGAATTTCTTTGTATGGCCATCACAGACTACTCTCCCAGAAATCTCAGAACTGTGTCTGTTAGCTGGCTACATGCTCATTGCTATGAGTGCTGGCTAACAGCAAGAGGCTCATAGGTTTCAGGTACTGCTAGAGTAATAAACACCTATTTAAGGTTCTCAGATATCAGACTGATGAGATTGATATAGAAAATTGTGATGAAACAGAATATTCAGCTCACAGACATGGGAACCTGCCACTGGACATGTACTTCAGGGATACAGATTCCCATACTTGTTTTAGAACAATACAAGGGTTTAGAGAGGAGGAATGGTCCAGAGGCTAAGACATAAGAATGGTCATATTGGGCCAGACCAAAGATCCACCTAGCGCAGTATACTGTGGCAATGGACTGGGGTTCTGTTCCCAGCTCTATCACTGACCTGCTGTGTTACTTAGGGCAGGTCACCTCACCTCTATTTCTTCTCTCACCCTTTGCCTGTCTTGTCTATTTACATTGTAAGCTCTGAAAGGAAGAGATGGTCTCTTAGTATAGTACCTAGCACAGTGGGGCCTTGATTTCAGATGTGGCCTCTAGGTGCTACCACAATAGATGTATTAAAATAAATAATAATGCTTTTTCTGAAAAACTGTCACATTATAATTAGTTAAAAGTAACACTTTTCCGTACTATAAGCCTTAATAAAAATCTGTGTATCTATACTTATTCGGATTGGCAGGATGTACGTTCTTCAAAACTGGTACAACTATTGCCATTAGACAGTCATTCGGTAATGCCTCTTGCTCCCATACCTTCTTGTATATTTTTCCTAATGCTTTGATAGCACTTGCCCTGTTGACTTTTAGCAGCTTAGATGTTATATCGTCTATTCCTGCAGCTTTCCCATTTTTTAACTGTTCCACTGCTCTTTCTATTTTTTCATCTGACGGTGGTTCGGTGTTGATATCCATATGGCCTTGTATACTGTTTATCTGTTTACCTGTTTATCTAGATGTCCAGAATGCTTGCATTTGAATGAATACAAGGTTCAGCACTTTGTCAAAAATGCTCCGTCCATACTTTCAGCTCCACTTCAGAATTGTTGTTAGTTCAACAAATTAGCCTCTCTTCCTGCTAGCATCATTGGCCTGGTTGTGTTTCCATACAACTTAACCTTATTGTATATCATTTTCATATCTTGTTTTCTTCATGCTTCCTGTAGTTGCTGAGCGTCTTCTTTCCAGAACTTGTGCTTATCCAATCTTTGTGATTTCTTCATCACTTTATGCAATGCTGTAAGCTTATCACCAGTATTGGGAAAAATCATGATGTAAATAATTGTCAACAGATTATGACCAGGTTTTGGGGCAGCAGTAAGCACCATGTGGCTTCAGACCAGGCTGCAGTTGCATTGATCAGATATTCACAGTCTGACAGTTAATGGAAAAAAGTGAGAATGGGGATTAAAGACATTTGTTGTTTTCATTGACTTCACAAAGGCATTTGATTCAGTTTGGAGGGATGCATTACGGAAAGTAGTAAAATCATGTAGCGTTCCAGATAGGATAACTGTAATTATAAAAGTTATGTACAAAGATTCCTATAGTGCCATAAGAACTAGTGGAAAATTAAGCAATTGGTTCAAATCAAAGCAAGGGGACAAGAATTCACCTTTGTTTTCATCATTTCTTAAACTGGACATTAAGAATGATAGGTGATTTGGACGGTGTGACACTGGGTAATCTAGAGTTAAGCTCTTTAGTTTATATAGATAACATTGTACAATTGGCAGAAACGTTTGAATTAATGATGATACTCTAATTTGGAAAATTGGTGTAGTTGACTTTGACTTAGACTTACAATCACTTTGTCTTCTTGGCATATATTGTATCTTGGACAAGGGACAATAGAAGAATTGTTGAAATGCAGCAGCCAATGAAGTCACAGAACAAGTAAAATGTTATGTGTACTTAGGAAGCTTGATCAGTGCTGATGGTTCCATCAAGAACAAAGTTAAAAGAAGATGTGCTTTAGATACAAGTGCTGCATAGAAGCTGATGCACAGAAATTGATGAAATTATGGACTGATAAAAACATTACATTTAGTATCAAAAGTGAAAATTTATAAAACTGGTGTACTAACAATATTACTTTACCGTATGGAGGCAGTTGCATTAAAAGGAAAAAAACATTAGAAGGCTGAAGGCCTTCCACTTGGAAGATGGCAAGTGTAAGGTGAAATAATGTTAAGACCAACGAAGAGGTTAGAAGGAGAGTAAGATGTGAAATCGGTATGGATGTCAGGTACGCAGCTAACTCTGGGCTTGGTTGCTTGGCAACCACATGAGCTCTGCTGCCCATTAAACCCTCACTATGTGACTGTGTTCCCTGGTTGGACAAAAGAGCCAACAGATCACCATTTAAGCCTTGTAGGAACAGCAACACAATGGCTTTTCAATGTGTTCCATACCTTCAGCTGTGCCAGACCTGCTTCCAGCCCTAGTCCCTGCCTACTTCTGAACTCCTGGCTCTGATCACTAGAATGTCTTCTGACCATGACTCTGGTTCTGCTCTTTGGCTCTGTTCTGGTTCCCAACTCCTGGCTCTGACCATTGGCTTGTCTCCTGACCACAAGTCCAGTTCTGCCCAACAGATTTTGTTCCAACCACTAGGACACACCACCCACACCTCAGTGTGTGACAATGGGATTAGCAACAATTGAGAAAGATTATGATGGTGAGAATACTGCAGAAGACAAACAGATGATAGGATGCCAAAGAAAATAATGCAAATACAATCTGATCTAAAGGCCAACCACCAACTAGATGGAGAAACATTTTATGCAGGAATATGACCAGGCTGGACTTAATGAAGAAACAAGTCCTGGACAGGAATGAATGGTGACATTGTACTGCTTCCTGTGTCCGCAAAGATGTCCTGGGATGAGATGATGAAGAAGAAAGAAGAAAAATCTAGCTATCCAACAAAAGTATTTTTGCTGCTTGGACTAATCATATCACATACCAGTATCAAACTTAGGATCTGCAGCTGTCAAAACAGGGTCTCCTCCCACAGGGCTCAATTTTGCTCTTACTGAAGTCAATGGAGATTTTATGAATGGCTTCAGTTTGAACACTATTGGTCACTCAGATTGGCCAACTAGCGATCAACTGGTAAGCCAACTTACGAAGATTAGAGCCCTACAACCTCATCTAAACCTGATGGGACCCAGGTTTGGGTCAGCGTGGGTGGGAAAACAACTGGATTCTCTCAGGCTCAGGTTGGGGTAGGTTGGCTCGCCACTTCCTGCCTGCCTCACTCCTGCCATCCTGTGTTGCAGAGTGACCATGCCAGAGAAATCTCAGCACCACTCTGTAGTGCACATACAGCACAGCATGGGGCTGCTGCTGCACCAAACCCATGGGCAGAAAGTGGCATCAGAACTGATTCAGGTTCATGGTTGGGTCGGAAAACTACTCTACTCCCTTGTGCTTGGGTTGGGTTGTGTGGGATTGGGTCCAGTTTGGGTCTGCATCAGGCCTCAAAATTAGGCCTGAGAAGTCCTCTATTGTAGACCTCTCACCTTGAACAAGTTTGTATCTACTTTACCCAACTCTCCTGAGCATGTTTTTCCCTAACACACCCACAGATGACAGCAAGTGAAGTTTAGCAAATGGGATTTTTCTGTCACTTCTCTTTGGCCATATCTATACTTACTGGGGATAGATGCTGCTGCAATCGATGCAGTGGGGATCGATTTAGTGGGTCTAGTGAAGACTCGCTAAATCAGCCACAGAGTGCTCTCCGGTACTGCACCAGAAGAAGAAGAGTAAGGTAAGTCGACGGGAGAATGTCTTCATCAACGCAGCGCAATATAAACACCGTAATAAGTCAACCGAAGCTACGTCAATTCCAGCTATATTATTCATGAAGCTGGAGTAGCGTAACTTAGGTCAACTTACCCTGGTAGTGTAGACAAGGCCCTAGTTCAGGAGCTCCCAAACTTCATTGCACCATGACCCCCTTCTGAAAACGAAGTTACTATAAGACCCCGGGTGGGGGGACAGAGCCCGAGTCCTGCTGCCCCAGGTGGGGAGGGGGGAGAGGAGGCTGGAGCCCAAGCCCTGCCGCCCCAGATGGGGGGGGAGAGGGGGTCAGAGCCCAAGCCCTGCTTCCCCGGGGGGGGAAAGGCCAGAGCCCGAGCCCTGCTGCCCTGGGTGGGGGTGGAGCTTGGGCTTCAGCTTCAGCCCTGGGTTCCAGCAAGTCTAATGCTGGTCCTGGAGACCCAATTAAAATAGGGTCCCAACCCACAGTTGGAGAACTGCTGCCCTAGTTTCCTTCTTTTACTGGAAACAGATGGAATCTGATTTTCTCGCAAGTACTGTGAACTGAGAAGCACAGTTGAGGAGGTAGAAAGATTACGGGAAACAAATGAAAACCCTGTAAAAGGCTGAACACAAACTTAAAAATATGAATTAATAGGCAGATTAGCGATAACTATCAACTGATTTATTGATCATACCCTGGCATATGATGGGCCTTCAAGCTCGTGAGCTATAAAGAGAAAATCTTTGTAACCATAAAAGGAAAAATTACAAAAGCTATTTTAATTCAGTACTTTTTCTAATACTGGCTCATTGTATCTGACATTAAAAGGCCTAGGAGTCAGATGCATCAGGATACTTAACACTTCACCTTGATGAGAGACAGGTGACACCAATGACAGTGTCGGTTTCTATGGGAATTCTAAGTTACAGGAAAGAATGTAATGTCTCTTTGTGAGCTGGCAAGTCAGTGAATAAGGTAATGAACTAGAACAGTATTAATCATTTAAAGACAAATTGACCTTGACATCTTTGATGTTATATTTTTTAATGAATACAACTGACATGTTTCTGTTTCACCCCTTGCCCCACACATTTTCATGCAAAGCATAAAAGCAAAATCAGTCTTCAGACTGGTGTTATTTTAATTGTTTAAATCCTGATAACTTTTCAGCATAGATAGGTTAGTTTATTTCCAGGGATTCGGTTCTAATTTCTGCTTGATAGGCTTATTACTGAAAAATATTTCTAAATGAGTCTTTTTTCCCACTTCACAACCCATTTCTTTCTAGCTTATAAATGTATGCAACAGAATGATCAAAATGCTAGCGAGGCTAATGGGAGAACAACCGGACCCTCTCGGACTCACCATGGTCAAAATAGAAGTAGAGTTTAAGTTGAGAGGGTCCTGAACTAAAACTTTGGACCTTATTTTGGTAGAAGGAGCCTTTGAGCCAAACCCAGGTCTGGATCTGAAATTTGCAAATAACCCCTATCATTATAATGGGCTGAATCAAACCCCCTGAACTTTGGGGGTCATAATGTAAATTGTGTTTGGTGTTTAGAGATGGTAACACAACAACCATTTAAGATACGTTAAAGAGCTATGCAAACAGGGCCGGCTTTAGGCCAATTCCCGCGATTCCCCGGAATCGGGCCCCGCGCCTTAGGCGCCTTTTAAATTTTTTTTTACTTATCCGGCAGCGGTCCGCTCCGGGTCTTCAGCAGCACTTCGGCGACGGGGGGGGTCCTTCAGTGCCGCGGAAGATCTGGAGACGAGTAAAGGACCCCCCGCCGCCGAAGTGCCACCGAAGACCTGGACCGCCGCCGGGTATTCGAGTCAGGCCCCGCAGGTCCTAAAACCAGCCCTGTATGCAAAATGCGAGTTAACATAGAGAGTAAAAAATTATGTACAGAGTTACGAACACCAGCGTTACGAACTGACCAATCAATCACACACCTGGAAGTACACAATAAGGCAGCACCAGAGACCAAAAAAACCCCAACCAAACAAATACAGTACTGTATGGTGTTAAATGTAGACTATTAAAAATAAAGAGAAAGCAGCGTTTTTCTTCTGCATAGTAAAGTTTCAAAGCTGTATTAAGTCAATGTTCAGTTGTGAACTTTTGGACCATGTTTTGTTCAGAATTACAAACATTTCAGAGCTACGAACAACCTCCATTCCGAAGATGTTCATAACTCTGCGATTCTATTGTAGATAAGTATACAAAATTATTTCTTTCCTAAAATAATTGTATGGACCAGAAAAAATTGTTTCCATTCAAAATTGCATGTTAGTGAAAAGGCATCTTTTACAGAGAACTATTTTGCAATAAGTGGGATTTAAGCCTTTTCTCTAAAACCTGATGGCCAAGATTTTCAAAAGTGAGCACCTAAGTTAGGCTCCTACATAAATAAGTGATCAGATTTTCAAAAGTGCTGGAGATCCAGCTTCTCCCAATGAAATCAATTTCTGGTCACTTTTGCTTTGAGGGTTTCTTGTACTAATACTCTTGTCTGGGTTGTCACCACTGCAGGGGAATGTTTTCAAAAAAAATCTGTTGACAGTGGAATTAAAAGATTAGCTTTATAAAACCTAAATTTTGTGCCAGATTTTCTCTGATAGTTTCCCATTAAAGACAGATGGGGCAATTTAGTTTCTGTCTTCTTTGGAACATGGCCGTGTTGGAGTCTGCTGTTCCAAAATGACATTTGGACCTACTTTATTTATACATTCTTCTTGTATGCAGTATAAATTGTTTCTTAAAAGGGGCTCATCGCCAAATACAATCCTCTCTGGCACTTGATGCCTCAAATCAACTAGAAATGCAGACTTGGGGAATGTAGTGGAGAACTTGCCCAGAGAACATGATGATCCTCTGAGAGCCATGGAGCAGAACTCTTTGGTGGCTCTCTATATAGGAAAATGAGTGGGGCCATTGTTGTTTGGCTGAGGGAATGTGTGGCTATCAGTGTGGCCAACTCTCACAACTTTATCATGAGTCTCATGGTATCTGATGTATATGTTAAAGCCCCAGCTCCTGAAGACAAGTGATTAGATGAAAATCTCAGGCTTCATTTAAACAAAAATAAGTACATTTCTAAAACTTACCCTAATGGTTGTGGTAAAAGCATTGCCTGAGTGTACCTCAAAGTCTCAAAAAACAAAAGGCAAATAAAATGAACCCACCGCTTATGATTTTTGGGGATCCAACTCAGGACTGATGCTGCAGCTTTAGCGTCACCCACTAATACTGCTGTTGGCAGCCCTAGCTGTATGAGTTGGACTGCAGTTCCAGCTGCCTCCAACAGAGGCTGCTCTGCCTGGGCAGAGCTGAGAAGCAGTAGCCCATGTGGGCAGGAGAAGCTGCAGGGAGAGTGCTCGGGGGCAGCACCTGCTCCCTGCCCCTTTCACTCCCCTACAAAATGCTGCACGCTGCAGTCCATCCACTGCATTGGGCTCCTTATATGGGGGTAGGAGAGAGGAAGGGACATTGTCCTGGGATGGTGGTGAGGGTGGGGGCAGCTGGGCGGGCACATGTCCAGAGGAGGGACAGAGCAGGCAGGGGATTGAACCCATTGGATGGAAGGAGCTGAGTGGGAGGGAGCTGATCAGGGGCAGCACCTGAGTGGAGAGAAGGGGATAGTGTCCAGGGTAAAGAGCTACTGAAAGTTCCCAGGGCAGGAGCAGGGAGGGTTTAGGGGAGTCTGCCCAGGGAGAGGTGGCATGAGGCCCTCCAGCAGTAAAGGGAAGCAGGATATGTTCAACACCACCCCCACCGTTGTGTTTATTTTTGTGTTTCAGAGTAAGTTCGATAAAATGTACATGCTGTGCACATGCATACACACAAGTAATTCCCACCATAAGTTCAAAAATCAGAAAACAGGCCTCAGAAATGTGATGTAAAAATAAAATAAATCTCATGATTTTTAAGTAAGTTTCATGATTTTTGGAGTCATCATTTTTGAACTTGCAGGGTTCGCAACACTGCTGATTCTGTTACCACAAGCCTCACATACAGGGGCCTGTTGAATTGGATGGTCCTTTCTCCTGCATATAGACTGTAGGTGAGACTGCAAACCAGATACACAGAAGCCCTACACCATACTTTGAGCTTGGAAGGAGGATTTTTAAGAGCATAAATGCCCACATATTTCCCCCATGCATAGCCCTTTTACTCAGGCTCTGTGTATGTATGTTCTAGTCTATATAAATTCTTGTACCTCGTTCACCACCATAATATCTGCGCACCTTCCAGTTGTGCATTAAGCAACATAACTAACAGAATCATAGGACTGGAAGAGAGCTTAAGAGGTCATCTAGTCCAGTTGCCTGCACTCATGGCAGGACTAAGTATTATCTAGACCATCCCTGAAAGGTGACCTGCTCTTAAAAATCTCCAATGATGGAGATTCCACAACCTCCCTAGACAATTTATTCCAGTGCTTAACCACCTTGACAGTTAGGAAGTTTTTCCTGATGTCTAACCTAAACTTCCCTTGCTGCAATTTAAGCCCATTGCTTCTTGTTCTATCCTCACCGGTTAAGAAGAACAATTTTTCTCCCTCCTCCTTGTAATAACTTTTTATGTACTTGAAAACTGTTATGTCCCTCTGTCTTCTCTTTTCCAGACTAAACAAACCCAATTTTTTCAATCTTCCCTCATAGGTCATGTTTTCTAGACTTTTAATCATTTTTTTGCTGTTCTCTGGACTTTCTCCAATTTGTCCACATCTTTCCTGAAATGTGGTGCCCAGAACTGGACACAATACTCCAGTTGAGGCCTAATCAGTGCAGAGTAGAGCAGAAGAATTACTTCTCATGTCTTGCTTACAGCACTTCTGCTAATACATCCCAGAATGATGTTCACTTTTTTTGCAACAGGGTTACATTGTTGACTCATATCTAGCTTGTAGTCCACTATGACCCCCAGATCCCTTTCCTTCCTAAGTGGAATACTTTGCGTTTGTCCTTATTGAATTTCATCCTAACATCTGTCACATGTTTATTCTCTCATCCTCTCTCCAGGGGGAGAAGTGTATGCAGTGGAATTCCTGTTTGGTAGGAGTGTTAAAAATATATAAATATACATGTTGCTAAGTATTTCTGTTAGAGAAGGCAGGTCAAAGAAATGCACCTTGCACTTACAGAGAAAGGTGGTAAGATTTGGATGGTCGTCAGTTCCTGGAGGAGTTCATTCCACAGACTTGGACTGGCCCCAGAGACAGCTCTGTCTCCTGCACAGATGAGCTTTACTTTATTGTAGTGAGTTCCATTGTGCCACAGGAGTGAAGTTGTCAACTACGGTCTTCATCTGGGCACTTTAGGCAGTTTGTTAGATATCCTGGGGCCCAGGTCAATGAGTACCTTGAAGATAAGGACTAAGAACGTGAACTTGATTCATATTCTGTAGGGAGCCAGTGTGGAGAGTGGAGGATAGGTCTGGTGTGTTTGTGGTAGCCTGTGTTGAGGAAGAGATGTGCTGCAGCGTTCTGTACTAGTTGGAGTTTCCTAAGTGCTGAAGTCTTTGTGCCCAGATGTATTGCATTGCTGTAGTCCAGCCAAGAGATGAATAAAGTGTGAATAACTGAGGCCAAGGCATTATTCACCAGGACAGGACGGAATCTCCTAGCCAACCAGAGACAGTAGAAAGCATTACTCACAGATGCTGTTATGTGAGAGCTTGGGTCAGTGAGGCACCCAGGAGCATGCTTAAACTATGGACTGAATTGACCAATTGTGGGTGTGTATCTTCAACCAAAGGAGACTGCACTGTGGCTGCAAACTCTTCAAAATGCTTTTCTCTGCCCACCAGCAACACCTCTGTCATGCTCAGCTTTAGCTTCAACCAGTTGGTCTTCATCCATGAACTGATCCCATCTAAGCACTGGACCATCTTGGTGGTGACGGTGTGGTTCTGTGTTGGAGAAGGAAGTGTACAGCTGTGTGTGTGTTTAAGGATCTGACCCTCTGAAAGCAACTTCACAGGTGGCAGTCTGCACTGGCATCTGTGAAGATTTTGTCAACACAATCCCCTATCATCCTGCATGTCATCCAGCTGTTGAGAGGAGAATCCACAGATATCTTCCTTCTGATCCTTGCAAAGGATGCATGCCTTCAATGACTAAAGTTCTGGCACTGTGCATGAGGCAAGAAAGTTCTCACTCCTGTGCTATATTTATGTGTTTAGATTAAATAATAAAATGATGCCCATACAATGGCTCCAGTCACCCCTTCACTTAGGCTATGTCTACCCATGCTATGCTACTCCAGTTTTGAGAATATTGTAGCTGGAGTCGACGTACCTTAGGTCGAGTTACTGCGGGGGGTGAACGGGAGAAACTCTCCCGTCGACTTACCTTACTCTTCTCATCGGGGGTAGAGTATGGGGGTCGACTGGAGAGCGATCTGCTGTCAATTTGGCAGGTCTTCATTAAACCCGCTAAATCGACTGCCAATGGATTGATCTCAGAGCATTGATCCTGGCTGCAGTATAGATGTAGACTTAGTTAAGCTTACAGCATAATAACTTGAGCTTGTTGAAAGTCAGAATTTCTATCCCACTGGAAATGCCAGAATTTCAAAATTGGTTTTGTTTCCAATTGATATGAAAAGTTGAAATCTCAGAATTTTTCATGAAATAAATTATTCCTAAAATATTTAGTTTCAGCCTATCAAAATGTTTCATTTTGATATATTGTACACCGTGACCCGATATAACACAAATTCAGATATAACGCGGTAAAGCAGTGCTCTGGGGGGGCAAGTTCATTGAAGGTTTCACCTATAATGCGGTAAGATTTTTTGGCTCCCGAGGACAGCGTTATATCGAGGTAGAGGTGTATTATAGCATATCAGAACATAAAAGTCAAAATGAAATGTTTCAATAATTTCCCATGAAAATTTTAACAAAATTGATACATTCCTGTGAAATGTTTCAATTTTGGCAAATTATTCTCTGACAGAAACTGTTCCACGTGAAAATTTTCAACCAGCTCTAATAATAATATCCTCAGCTACATCAAAAAGCAAGCATTTAGCCAGGGGCAATAACTCAACTTGACCAGTCAGTTAGCTACAGACAGCTCCTTTCTACCATTGCCATCATTCCAGGAGCATATCCTTTACCCACTGTTAGTCTTTCTAATCAGAATGATAATCAGAGGGAACCCTTATCTACAGTAGACTAGGAAGGTCTATGTGACCCTTCTACAGTAGGTCTGCTTATCTAACATTTATACCTTGTCACATTTTTCTTTCCCAGTTTTTGGACCCTGCTATGTATACTTTTTGAAATACACAACTGATAGAATAGCTTCCATAGGCCTGACATTTTGTTGAATTATAATATTGGTCAAGTTCTAGTGGACTTTGATTAAAACATCGAGGACAAATAAAAATGGCCATCCACTTCTAACAAAACCTGTTCTCTCTTTCTTTTTCAAATAGCTAACATGCCAGAGGATTATCCAGATCAGTTTGACAATGTAGTGGACTTTATTCAAGCCACTATAAAAAGACTCAGAAGGTCACCAGATAAACAAACTCCAATTTTTTCTAAACGGGAGAGAAGTCGGCAAAATGCAGCTGTTAATACAGAGAATTCCAGTAAAAAGGGACGGCGAGGTCAAAAGGGCAAAAATCGAGGTTGTGTCTTAACAGAAATACATTTAAATGTGACTGACTTGGATTTGGGATATGAAACCAAAGAAGAGCTGATTTTTCGGTACTGCAGTGGATCTTGTGATGCAGCCGAGACCACATATGACAAAATTTTAAAAAATTTAACCAGAAAGAAAAAGCTGGTCAATGATAAAGTGAGGCAAGCTTGCTGCAGACCCATTGCCTATGATGATGACCTTTCATTTTTGGACGATAACTTGGTTTACCATATATTGAAAAAACATTCCGCTAAAAGATGTGGATGTGTCTGATTTTTTTTTTTTTGAGATTAATACAATATTGCATTCCTACTACAATGCAAAGAACAGGACCAAGGTTCCCAAGGAAACGTCTGTTCAGAACTGAGAAAGAGGACCAAGGATGCAGGAAAACAGATGTCATGGGAGCCTGGTAGGACAAGATCCAGCACAGAGAACTGGACAGGATAGAAAAGTTGGAACTTTTAATTTCTACAGGAAAGCAAATAAAAGGCATCAAAGCTCAGGGGTGGAGTTTCAGAATGGATGGGTGGAGGTTGCTATCACTATTTCATTTGACATGGTCCACTATCAACGAGAGTTGAATCAGCTAGGAATGTGCTTAAAAACACAACCTATTAAATATCATGCCTTGTTCTTATTTTTTATTAAGTTTAGTTATAAAAACTGGGGTAGCATTAATAATGGTAAGCTTAAGTGGTATTTGCTTCACTCCAATATACACCCTAATATTGCCTGTTAAAAGATTATTCCAAAACACTGGAGATAACTTTTTTATTACATAGTATATGTGCAAGGTTAAATCAGGCAAGTGTCAAAATTAATCAGCTAAAGTTCATCCGGGGAAAATCAACACAAAACAAAACAGTTTCACTTATTGTTTGATTTAGGCTATTTCCATCTCACATTTCTTCAAAACAGTTAAGTATCAGATTTAATTCTTCTATTACCTCTGAAAACACGTTGTGTTTTTAAGCACTCACTCCTAGTAGAATAATAGAAACAATGAGCCTGGCCTACACAAATGCAAAATGTGTTTCTTTTGGTTTACAAAGGACTAATGTCACTTACATAACTCCTTTAATATTTGGTCATTGTGAGTGAACAGACTACTTGATGCAATGCATCCATTCAAAGACATAAATATACAGAAGATATTTATTGAGATTTAAGTTATTGTTATTTATTACAGTTCACTAATGAGTTTCCGTTCCTTATTTATTAAAGTTTTTTTCAAAGGTGCCAAAGTGGAATGTGCTCGCAAGATACAAAGACAGTTAAGCTGGGAACAAGGGGCCATGCTTTTAAAAGTATTAACAGTTAACTTGAAAGCAAAAAATCACTTACTTTACCTTTTTTAACAAAACCCTGTTTAAAATCTCAAAATAGAGGGCCAAAGTCTGCAACCCATATTCATGTTGAATAACATTTATGTGAGCAACTCCATTACTACCCGAATGAGTTAGTGACACTCCACATGAGTGCAGGTTGCAGAATGGGGGCCATTATTATCAATTTGTTAGAAAAAGTAATTATATTAATATTATAATGTTGATGCAGTTTTTCTCACAAACACTTCTTCTGCCAACTGACCTCACAAGTATGATTGACAAATGAAGATTAATCACACTTTTGTCATTTTAATTTCATGTTATATTTGTTTTTTCTTTCCATATTTCCATATAGAAAAGGTTAAATCCCTTTTTGTAGTTAGTCCTGGATTTAATGTAGACTGAAGGTAAACAAACTATTTTGTTAAATAACCAAAGTGTTTTGTATAATTTTCTGAAACATTACAGGATTCAACTGGCATAGTAAAAACCATTTTAAGTTTTCATCTAAGATACTGCTTTAAGGTGAAGGAGGTTATGTATCAAAGGGATTAGCACAAGTTATGAAGTTGGAGGTTTATTTATTAAAGATTAGCAGAAGTATGTTTATACTAGACATAATAGACAACTGAAGTGAAGACTTGACTCCCACAAAAACAATATCCAACCAAGAATCTACTGAACAACAACAGCGGTTAGGATCATAATTTATCCAATCCATGTAACGACTCCATACTTATTCTGTTCCTTTTAAGTACATGGAACCTGCACTGATACCAGTGGGGAAGGTCCCATGGTTGCGGGGGAAGAAAGAAAGGAAAAAACACACAAAGATCCACCATCGTGTGGCTTAAAGGAGAATTTTGCCCTAAATCAAGTTTCTTCACTAAGGTCCCAATCCTGCAATTGATAAGTGAGCACAGTCATCTTCATGAGCTCTGAATGCATGGCAATTCACCACATGCAATCAATTGCAGGATTAGAATCTAAGGCCCGACTCCAGCAAAGCACTCAAGATCATGAATAGTCCCCATGGAAGTCATTAAGCACGTGTTTAAGTGCTGTGCTGGGTCAGGGGATTAACCACTGTGTTGGGCAGCGTACAGCAGTCAAAGCATCATCTGCATTACTTGCATAGTACAATCCTGGCTGTGTGATGAGTCAAAACTCAGAAACACGGTGGTTAGTTTAGGCTAGCTTTGAGCACAGAAATGATAAGTACTTTATCACTTGCTATGGTACTTCATTGATGGTTGACAGCTTGCCTCAAGCAACAGCCTAAATAGGCTTTAATTATAGCAGGTCACTATGTTCAAACTACAAAGGGTAAAGTTTGTGATTTTTTAAAAAACTTATCATCAAGAACAGGAGTATGATTCTCTGGAGGTTTTTACTTCACCTACAATTTATGTCTCAGTTATTAGTGTTAATCAACCAAAGTTCTCTACAGACTTTATTTTTGTACAATATTCATTTTATAACTTTTTACAAAATAAAACTCATTTCTATTGTTGTATGGATGCTGTTTATACTTCTTGCAAAACCATCCTTTTCAGAGAGCTATGATCTTGCCCTTTTTACAATCCAGAGAGGAAATCCCAAATGAAGGCAAATTTCTATGTGGAGATCTCCTCGTCCATTGTACCCATTCTGCACCGTGGATCAGACATTGGTAGGGGATGCCAAATACACATTAGTCAAACATATTGAAGTAAACTAATCTCACCATAGCTTCAAAAAAGCGAGTGTAAAAACGTTAGCATTTTGTGGCCTATGGCTCACACAGCAGGAAATGGAAATGTATATCACACACTTTTTTTGCTGTAACATGTTACTCCAACAGTTCCTAGCCAATCCTAGCCTGTGGCATGGTCCATCTATGCAATCTGCTACAGTCCAACAACTAATATGTGACTTGCCTTTTGCTTTACTGATGTGCTACTAAATCAGCATTGCAAGACTCCATTCACTATGTCCAAGTAATTTTTTTTTTCTTGATGGGAAAATACAATATTAAGATTTTTCATGATCTTCAGCCATCAGAGGAAAAATAAAGGGTGGGGATAGATTTGGTGTCTGGACTGGTAAATTTTCACAGCAGTTTGCCTAGGTCACATTAAATGCTGCAGCTCCAAACATCATCTGTAAACAGACGCAGCCAAGGCAGGGACTGCTGCTCTGGGAAGAAAGGGTAAAATGGGGCCAATCTCAGACCACCTTTGTCCCCTGCCCAATACTACCTGGATGTAGAATTGTACAGAGAAGATCACCTTACACTTGGGGCACTAAGACTAGCTGGTGCCTCCCACTCCACCCCTCACCAATATGTGGCCTTGAGAGAAAACTGCAGAGAGCAGGTTGCCAAACTAGCGGTAAGTAAGTGACTTTAGGCTTGGGATTTGTTTTTATTTTTTTGTTTTGAAGTTGGGTGGGATTTTTCATACTTTTGTAGCGTGGGTTTTTTTTCTGCTTTTCTCTGTGGCCGCATTTTTTTTCTTTGACTATGTCCCGCACCCAGCACAATGATATTTTGTCTCAAATCTCAGCCAGCATTATGATGCACGGATGCAAATCCTCCTCCCATCCTCCCCGCTTTTGGGGGGCTGGTTTTTTTGACCAGTGTTGTTTTGAGCATTGTTTATGGCAACCCTCATTCCCTTTGGAAAGAGAACTTTCTACAGTTTTGACTGGACTTTCTATGCCCTGCGCTGACTGGCTGTTTGCACAACTCTTCCTCCCTCAGTCTCTTCGCCTCAGCTTCACTCTCCACCTGCCCTGTCTCCCTCACTCCCCTTCCCTTCAGTGTCTTCTCTCCCTTCCATTTTCTTTCTATTTAGTTTATCCCCTCCTAAGTAAACACCCTCCCCCTAAAATTGTGGCACTAACATGACATTTGCTGCCATTACATTGTTCACTCTGCTTGTGTGTTAGACCTTTCCCCCCACCCTGTGTCTATCTTGTCTATTTAAATTATAAACTCTTTGGGGCAGGAATCATCTACTGTTCTCTGTTTGGACAGTGCATAGCACAATGGGGCCCCATGCTTGGTTGGTCCTTAGGCACTACCATAATAAACATAATTAATACAATAAAATAATAATTAATAATAGGACAATTGAAGGATTTTACATAAGGCTTTGTGCACTGGTGGAAACGACAAGATGAAGGAGGGTCCTACTGTTTGAAAAGTGCACAGATCAGTTTAAAAGACCTAACCAAAACAATACACATGCATTCTCTTCATACACAACATACGGGTGTCTAGGTTTCATTTCACAAACAGCAATGACATAATGTGTGTCTCTAGTGAATATATAGCAGTACAGCCTCTAGGAACACAAGTGAAATTAGTTGTAAGTAGGGTTGCAGCAGTCAGAGATCTGCATTTTAAATGCATAGTATTCAAAGATATTGTACATCTGAAATGAAATTCCTTGTAAACTTCCCAGAGATCTGACAGCACAGGACATTAGCCATGCAGAAAGTGAGAGCTATGCTGGTTACAGCATGGTGGAACGTAGCTCACATAAACTGCTTGGCACAGAGACTGTTGGCAGCTGTACACTCAACAGAGATCATGCACTTTCCCAAGATCTGGAGTGCAGTGTTCAGGGTACAATGTAGCCCTTAGATGTTACAAAGATGAATCATTGACCTTCATCAGCCTCACCTCTGCCTTCCCATGGATGTGGAAGCATGATTAGGGCAATGCTGTAGTTCTGTTTGGCCTTAGCAGGGGTCAACAGCTGATTACTAAAGAGGCTGGAGTTAGTTGATTTTCAAATTGCACAAGGCAGTTCAGTATACTTTTCCCACTCTTACCAGTGAAGAGATGAGCCACCCTAGGAGGTATTGGAGCCAGTGTTGCTCCTGCGTGGCTGGTCTCACTGGCCAGAACCAGAATCCATTCTTGAAAGCTATAGAAAGCATAAGAGAACTACATAAAAATTAATTGTACTGCTGTTCAGAACAAAGTATTAGAAGCCAAGATTCCTAAGTTCTATTCTTGGCCTTGCCACTGACTTGCTGTCACTTAACATCTCATTTGCTTATTGTTAAAATGGGGATCAAAATGTTTACCTACCTTGCTGCATGTTGGGTGAGATAAAGCCCTTTGAAATCTTTGAATGAAAGGCTGTGGAGAAGTGCAAAGGATTTTAAACAATGCTTAATAAACACACAATCACTACTACTTACTACCAACACCAGGAGGGCCAATAGCTTTTTAGATAGAAGGAAAAAAATAGCAATGGTGAGTTTTGGAAATAGATAAAAAGGCATAATATATTTAGCTAGGTTAAATCATTTTTAAGGAAATAAACCACATAAATTAACTATTTTAGCTTGCTCTCGCTATTTTAGCTTGCTCTGGGTTTTACTACGCGGATGTCTGAGAGAGTTTGGTTTTGGGGGTTCATTTGGTTGATAGAGAACTTACTTTTTTTGCATTAGTTAATATTGGAATGGTTGACACACAGCATTAATAGGCTTGGTACTGTGAGGTGATAAGTCATCCCTGAACTAGGTCCTGATTAAGTCACATACATTGATGAGTCAATTCTTGTGCTAGGCTCCAACCAATCCACAAGCCAGGAACTGGGCATATAAGCCTTGCAGGACAGGCTGCTCAATGTCACTTCATGGCTTGGGATCATGGGCAGTGTGTCACATAGGCTGGGGAAGGCTGTGCCTCCCCAAACAGCCCAGCGTGGCCCCGCCTATGCTCCTCCCTGAAGCCCCCTCCTGCTTGCCCTTCCCCTTTGGCCCCAGCCCAGGCAGGCTGCTCCTCTCAGGAAAGCATGCTGTGGTCTGGAGAGCTGGAGGCGCTGGAGCTGCCCACTCTGTGCTTGGGGAGGTCTGGGGGAGCTGCATGCCGCCCTGTGCTCGGGGGGGGGAGGGGGCTGTCTGCTGCTTGCCCGCCCACCGCTGGCCCGCCCTGCACTGAATACCGTGTATTCAGAAAACACTTCCTGATTCTGACCATTGGCAAGTGTGTATAAAGAAAAGACAGGCTCATTTCAGGAAACTTGGAATCTATTATGTTAATATATTAAAAATTTCTTGGGAATACTTTAGTCTGGTTTCAGAGATACTGGTAATACATACTGGACAAAGTACATATAGGTCCCTGCATGCACTTCAGTAATAGGCTTTGTTTTATATTTATCACTGACTAGGATGTTATTATGTACTATGAGCTAATACAATTGAACAAAATGACAAGTGTCAGATCGCTCTTTCCAGAACAGTAACTGAAGGGAGACGATGTTATCACGGCCTCACACCTACTCTGCTGCATCGTTGTTCATTTAATTGGAAGAGAAATCACAGTTGTTGCATTTTGTATAAACAACGCCTCTTAGATTTTCCTTGGCTTCATGATTAGGGGAAGGGCTAATAATGCACAGCCCATAAAAACATTTAGGATCTAAGCATCCTTAACCACTTGAAGGGCAAAAAACAATTCTGTGAGTACAGAATTGCAGAACGGAGTGATGTCTGCAGTACTTAGGGCAATTAAGTTAATTAAAAATAGGTACATAGTTTTTATTTGCCCACCTCAAGTGCTAAATCTTCCATATCTTCCTCAGACATTGTTTAACTTTGAACTCAAAAGTATACTTTAAAATTATAGCATGTGAAGATTTTTGAGGAAATATGGTAAAGCTTACCTTAAAAACAAAATCCCCTGAGCTCACTTGGTCTCAGCCATGTTTATTCATCTCTTCCAATGTTATAACTCAATAAATACTGCCACGGATTAACTAGAATGACCACTAAATGTATGGTTTTATGGTCGAGGCCACTTTCTGGCACTCATTTAATCATGTGTTTTATTGTCAGTTCTTTAAACTGTCAAATGTTGTTCATTAGGAAATAGAGACCTGTTTTCTGTAACAAGACGGTTTCCCCCGTTCTCATGATTTGGGACCGTTGATATATTTCTTTTCCTCCAGGCTGCTGATGATATTTATGGCTGCTTTTCCAAGAAATCACATATTTTTAAATGGGGCCTCTTTCCCACTTTTTAATGCTTTAGCTCAAAAATTTCCAACATACTGGAATAAGCCCAGATGATGTGTTGATCTTCATATCCACCCATATCTAAGGGCCTTGTACAGCCATGGAATCTTTCCCTGGACACAAAATTTCCCCTTACTTCATGGGGCTCCACAGAAAACTTTCTGTGCTCTGCCCAGTAGTACAGAAGTACAAAGCAAGCATATTCATTGGTGTGCTGCGGGCTCTACCTCAGATCAGCCAAGACCAATGGAAGGCCATTCACAGGAGTACCCGTGTCTGTACTTGACTCAGCAGGCTGCTGGCATCCCTCCATCACCATGGATACTACAAGTGTAAATAATACCCTACTTTATACTGTGGTATAATACTATGTACACATTTACACACACACATTCAATGGCGCTCTTAACAGGGTGCCAGTAAGAGACTAATACTGTAAATTTGCTGCTCAATTATTTAATGTTTGGTGGCTTCCATTGTTCGTACACATGTAATAGACACATACTATTTATATGGACTTGTATTCTCCCAAGTCTCAGCCACAAAGAATACAGGGGCAAGAAGAGGAACAATCTATCCAGGGAGGAAACATCTAGGAATCTGTGCAGAAGGGGAGTGGGAGGAAGAGTCTGTCAGAAGGCAGAGGAAATGGTTTAACAATTACAGGCCTTCATTAGTCTTAATGAGCCTCACACAATGACACTAATTCTCAAGCTGCTTAGCAGCAGGAACCAGACCGACACTCTACTTTTCCTGTCCATCTCCATATACAAAACTTTCAACACGAGTAGTACAGGTTAATTTGCGTTGTAGACAATTTTATGTCCCTGAATTTGTCAATCATTTCCAAGCTGCTTTTTGCATATTAATGAATATCAATCACTGGAGCAGATCGAAAATTTCCCAATGAAACAGTTTTCCAGCAGAAGATTCTGATTCAAAATATTTAGTGAGAATATATCCATTTTGTAAAAATTTTCAATGGTAAATTATCAAAACATTTTGTTTCAATAAGATCAAATGTTTTGTTTCAAGTGAATGTAATATAATATAATATGTCAAAACACTAAAGTCAAAATAAATACCTTATCGAAACAAAACAAAATGTTTTGATAAGGTCAAAAATATTTTTGGAATATTTAATTTCATGAAAAATTCCAAGATTTCAACTTTTTGTACCAATTCAGGACAAAACAAAATTCTCAGAATTTTGTGTAGGTCAGAAATTCCATTTTTTGACCACCTCCGTTAATCATTTGCCTTCAACATTTGATTTCCTATAGGCTACTAATATTCCCCAGGTACTGTCCATGTTAAGCATGGGGAATACCATGAATACAGCGCAACAGTCATGTATGGATTGTAATGGCAAGAGAAGGTTACTTACACCTGTAACAGGAGGTTCTTTGAGATGTGTGGTCCCTTTCTGCATTCCACTGAGGGTTATGTGCATGTCCCATGCGCCCAAAACTGGAGCTTTTCAAAGTAGAATTGCTCAGCGGTCCGCACATGCGCTCTTTGTATTGACTTGTGGTTTTGCCCAAGGCGATAAAGGATGGGCAGCCTGACCCCGACTCCAGTTCCTTCTCCACCACAGACCTACAGAGCTGCAGCAGAGGGGAAAGAGGGTGTGACCGGAATACAGATAGGGACCATACATCTTGAAGAACCTCCAGTTACAGGTAAGTAACCTCCTCTTCTTCTTCGAGTGATGGTCCCTATTGTATTCCACTGAGGGTGATTGACAAGCAGTACCTAGAAATGAGGAGGGTGTGAGGAAGATTGCGGACTCATAGAATGAAGAACTGCTGCACCAAATGAAGTGTCCCTCTCAGTATCATGTACTAGAACATAATGAGAGGAAAAGGTGTGTACCAAACTCCACATGGCCACCTCACATATCCGCCAGTACTGTCGGAGCCGGGCTGATCAGTGCATTGTCTAACTCCATTTCCAAACATCTACTGGATGAAAGGTGGGGCAGTGAAATGGGAGTTCTCCTGAGCTGAACAAGACTATTCTGAAGGCAAATATTGTGGTCAAGAATTCCAATATGGCCAACCCAATTGATCCTGCGGTTGTTGTGCCAAGCAGCTGGATACCAGCTTCTTGAGTAAGGCAATGAAGGAAATTGCCATGGGCCGTCGGAACCCTCTGGTAGTCCTGTTTCCGGAACAAGCAGTGTACTGTGCTGAATGTCTGGATCCTCAAATTCAGAGGAGTCGGAGTCTTGCATTAATGGTAGTGCCAATGGAGCCATTGGAAAGGGATGCGTTAGAAAGGTACAGCCAGCACGAGGTAGATGTAATGCAGGAGATGGAGCCCTCTGCAGAAGTGAATACACTGAAACACATGGAGACCTTGCGCTTTCTGAGCCTAACAGTTTGTGAGGGCCAGGAGTGCTTCTGAGTCTCCCTGGAGTCAATGGTATCTGGTCTATTGACGGGACCAAAAGGCGACACCTGGGAGGGGCAAGAAGGGTCACATGCCCCTCCCCAGACGCTGTGGGTTGGCACATTCAGCAGGGAACCACAGCGGCGAAAGGAGCAGAATGTGGGGCTGCAGCTCCTCCAGCATGGCTGTACCACCCCCAGCCCTTCCACACAGCTACGTCTCCTGTCTGGGGTCTGTACAGCCCTGCTGGAGGACAGGGCTGGGGGTGGTATAGCCACACTGGAGGAGCTGCCAGCATGGGGCCGCCCAGCGGGCCCATGTTCTGCTTCTTTCGCCACTGCTGTTCCCGGGAGAGCCCTGCAGTTCAGTTCAGTTCATCACTGAACTGAACTGCAGGGCTCTCCCAGGAACCGCAGCAGTGAAAGGACCAGAACATGGGGCCACCGCTCTCAGCAGCCAACGCCTCGTGCCAGCAACTCCTCTGGCGTGGCTGTACTGCCCCCAGCCCTGTTCTCCAGCCCTGTTCTCCAGCAGGGCTGTACTGACCCCAGACAGGAGATGTAGCTGTGTGGAAGGGCTGGGGGCAGGGCAGGGGGCAGTACAACTGCGCCGGAGGCGCTGCTGGCGTGGGGCCACCAGGCGGACCCACATTCTGTTCCTTTCACCACTGCGTAGCGGGAGGACAGACCCCCCCCAGGTAACGCGGGATGGGGAGGGGACAGGGAGAGCGTGGGGGGCCCTGGATTGGGGGCAGAGTCACATGCCCCCCTTTAGCTGGTGCCCCCCTTTGTGTCCCTTCCACGGGTTGCCTTAGTCAGAACCAACGATTCACGGGACACCAGTGGAGCCGAAGCAGGATGGGTATGTGGATCCAGCGAGTGGTGTGGCCTCTTATCACTCTTGTGCCTTGAAGCGCATAGATCCTCTGTGGCTAGAACTCATGGACGGTGCAGTGTCCTTCTTGGATTTAGAGGAAGACTTACTGCCAGGCTTACGCACATGCTTCCATGGCTCATGGCTAGTCCCAGATGCGAGGTCTGTAGTACTGGTACCAGTGGATCCGGATGGAAGCTCTGCAATAGGGGGAGCACTCTTGGATCGCTCAGGCTGATGTAAGGAGTGGGGGGTTTTCCGGCCAAGATCCGACTTCCACCCATGGCAACCTCCATTAGGTGCTTTTTGAGGCAGAGAGCTTGGATTTCCTGGGTGCAGGCAAGGAAGGAAAGGCAGATACTGTACCTGGAGGTGATGTGGGCTTCCCCCAAACAGTACAGTGTTGGTGTTTGTCGCTAATGGAAAATGAGCGAGGACAGGAAGCATAGACTTTGAATCCTGGTGTCTTCGACATAATCCAATACGCAGACCTGGGAGCTGAGGTGGTGGTGGGGTGAAGAGATTGTTTTGTGGGAAAAACTGCCAAAGAAGCATTCCAAGTCCTTAATTCAAAAAACTGCTAGGAATTACCAAAGTACAACAACAAAAACAACAATAAAATCCTAACCAGGAACGAAAAGAAGAACAGTTTTGTTTTTTAATGATTTTTAGAAAATGCATCACTAAGAACGAGAGGTCAGCAAAAGCTCTGACTCAGACCACGAGGTGGTGAGAAGAAACGGGAGATGTGGTCAACATCAACCAAAGATCAACACTAGAAATATGGCTGTCAGGGTGGCTAAAACAGCCCTTAGGTGGCCAACTGCAAAGTGGCCAGCCCCTTACTATCCCTTCCCAGAGGACCTGACCAATTTAGGGTCTAAATCAACCAATTCCAATCAGCAGGCAGAGTAAAGTCCTGCTTCCTCAGCACACAAATGGACCAGGCCACTAAAGTGCCCATATGATGGGAAGAGGATGCCAATATTCCAGCAAAGGGACCAACAAATGTGGGTGCTCTAAAAACAGAAAGTTCTTTTGCAACTTCTTCAGGTCTTTGCCTCTTGTTTTTTAGCACGTGTTTTGATATTTGCCTTTTAATTGCATCACTTACCTTGGTCTCCCAGATCTTTTCATGGAGACCACCCACATTGCTAGTGCAAAACTGCTGGCTGATATATTCCAGAACTTGCTTTTTTGAAACTATGTTATCAGGCTGCGATTTTCAAAAGAGTGTATAGAAATTAGATGCCCAACTCCTGATGTGATTTACGTGCCTAACTCCCTTAGGCTCCTCTGAATATCCCATCCTTATTCTGCTTCTGAGGTTAGAGCTCATTTTTTTCTCCTTTACAATTACATAATGTTCTGCTCTTTCCGCTGTGTAAGAAAACCCTTATAAAATACAGATTATTGATATACTTGTTTGCCTCACTGAACAGCTGTTCAGTTCAAATTATGATTCATCTTTTCATTTAATTAAAAAACCCCACACATTTCATTATATGTCTCTAAAGCATCGTGCATAACTAAAATCAGATGCCTGATTTCATGATTTATTTTTATTCCAATTAAATCATTAATACATTCTATTGGTGTTTAATACCTAGCATTTAGCAGAACATAAACAACATGGAAATGCTAGGTATTATGTTGCCAACAATAATGTACATCATTATTTATTATTTGTACAGCCCACTGCCTGTATACCTATATAAAACCCTTTGTCCTGTATTATAGCATATATGCTGATGCCTTTACAATGCAGGTCTTTTTAGGTAGTGATGTCCATTCTTTGGCATAGTTCCCAGCTCTAAAATGCAGCTAGGGAGCATATGATGGATGTAACAAATACAAAATCTGATTCATTTTTTGCAGGAATCCTCTAATAGTGAAGATATTTGGAATTGCTCAGTTAGTGCTTTGAAAATAAAGATGGCTCTTTTACAATTATGTGATTCTCTGTTAGGCCATGTCTACTCTGACAAGTCTGTGATAGGCTAATTAGTATGAAAAAGCAACCAACCAGGCATACATTTTCACTTTGCTTGGAACAAAATTAATTAAACAAAATGGAATATAAAATTGGGGTTTCTCTCCTTGCAAACGCCTATGGAACAGTCCTACAGACTTTAATAGAGTATAACTTTTCTATGGACCTATAAAATGAACCTGTATAAGTAGGGATTTAGTATTCTATTAAGTTCTATAGTTTTTAGGGCAATTTCTCTAGAACCCCAAACTGGTCTAAATTCCTAACACATTTTTAAGAGATTTTCATAAGGAATGTGTAATAGGGTGACCAGATGTCCCGATTTTATAGGGACAGTCCCGATTTTGGGGGCTTTTTCTTATATAGGCACCTATTGCCCCCACCCCCTGTCCCAATTTTTTACAGTTGCTATCTGGTCACCCTAATGTGTAATCCTAGTCCACCAAAAGCTTGACTGCTCACAATGTAATACCATGGAATGAGAAACCATATCAGAATCAGGCACTCAGAGACTTACTAAAATACTCTAACCAGGATTATTAGGGAGTGGTATGTTGTTAGTATTGCAGTTCAACCAAAAATAAAACTATTGTTTCATAGACTCCGAGCTTCCAACACCAGAAGGTATCATTATGATCATCCAGCCTGACTTCCTATAGAACTTCCCCCTAAAAAGTTCTGCAGCATATCTTTTAGAAGAACATCCAATCTTAATTTAAAAATTGCCAGTGATGGAGAATCCACCATGACCCTTGGCATATTGTTCCAATGGTTAATTACCCTCATTGTTAAATATTTATGCCTTATTTCCAGTCTGAATTTGTGCAGCTTCAACTTCCAGCTATCAGATCATACAAAACCTTTCTCAGCAAGACCGAAGAGTCCATTATCAAATATTTGTTCCCCACGTAGGTACTTACAGAAGGTAATCAAGCCACTCTTTAACTTTCTCTTTGTTAAACTAAATAAATTGAACTCCTTGAGTCTATCACTATAAGGCATGTTGTCTAACCCTTTAATCATTCTCGTGGCTCTTTTGTGAACCCTCTCCAATTTATGAATATCCTTCTTGAATTGTGGGCACCAGAACTGGACACAGTAGCAGTGGTTGCACCAGTGCCAAATACAGAGGTAAAACAACCTCTCTGTTCCTACTCAAGATTCCTGTTTACGCATCCAAGGCTTGCATTAGCCCTTTTGGCCACAGCATCACACTGGGTTCTCATGTTCAGCTGATTATCTATCATGATCCCCACATTTGTTCTGAGTCACTGCTTCCCAGGATAAAGTCCTCCATCCTGTAATTATAGCTTACATTCTTTGTTCCTAGATGGATACATTTACATTTAGCCATGTGACGGGTTCCCCCGGGTTGCCACTTGGAACTGGGATACCACTGAGCCCGCCTGTGCCACTAGCCTAGATTCCCCTTACTCTGTGCTGCTGTGACAGGCTCTCAAGTTCCCTTCCAGCACAGGTAGAGACACACCCAGCTGCAGCTATATTCACACAGATGCTGAGATCAGCTCTGCATGGGAGAGCTCAGCTAAGGAATTGCCCAGCACACAAGTGCACACCCCCTCTGGAGTATAAACTCAAAACTGTCTCGTCTTGCGCCGCACAGAGAATTATACAGCGTAAACTCATAAAATTCACTCTCTCCCTCAATGTGGAGAAAGATATGCAACAGCTTTCTGCCCCACGTATGAGTTCCACACTGGTTTTAACAAAACAAAACGAATTTACTAACTACAAAATATAGATTTTAAGTGATTATAAGTGATAGCAAACAGATCAAAGCAGATTACCTTAGTAAATAAACAAAAAACGCAAACTGAGCTTAACACACTAGATAGGTAGGATATAAATTAGCAAAATCTCACCCTGAGTGATAAACAGGCTGGCAGATGCTTAAGGCACAAAAATCCTTCTAGCCCGGGACCATCACTTCCCACAGTTCAGTCTTTGTTCTTCAGGTGTTTCCTGGTGTGCTGTTGTAAGGAGAGCGAGGTCCCCCCATGATGTCATTTCCCCCCTTTTATATCTTCTCCCCATTTGCTGGAAAGCTCTTTTGCTGTGACCTGGGTCAAACAGTTCCCATTGTATAGTGCTATCTCTGAGAGGTTTCTATTGTACACAGTTCCTGAGGTAATCCTTGTGCTTGTGTGCATTTCCTCAATAAGCCATTAACATTGTTTGGCCTTTTCACTGTCATACCTGAAAGGCTGCTTGTGGGTGTTTTCAACCTCACGACATGTTTGAGTAACACATACATAGCCAAACTTCATAACTTCATACAACAATAGCACATGCAATCCAATAAGATATTACTGTCTAGCAGATCAAGACTTTTACAATGATACCTCACAAGGCATTCTTTGTATAAGACATATCCTAATTACATGACAGTGGTGAATATTGGGGAGTCAGAAGCCATATTAAAAGACGTTGCCTTTAGTATTGCAGAACACAATAGATGATGTCGAGCCCAGCAGTGTGCTTGGGTGAGATGAGGAGGCAATTTTAATTATTGAAGTTGTGCACCTTGGCTAGCTCATCAAATTCCAGGGGCCTCATTGCCAACTCCCTTTCTGCAGACAGTCTCACATACCTATGCAACTGTACACATTATGATTCTGATAAAAATTAAAAATGCTACTTATTCACTGGAAACAAGTGGATGCAGAGCAACATCACACAATCTTTCCTAGGGCTAACAGCCTTCTGGATAGAAACAAATGTGCATCATTGGGGAGCTTTTGACAGAAAACACACAGGAACTGCCATTTCAAAGATATGTCTGGGCATGCTAGAGAAATGGCAGATAGCCAAAGATAGCATTTACATGGTGCTCTGAGATAATAGAGCTTCTCAGGGACTAATATGCATGCTTGGGATGCTGCATATGCACTGGAATTCTGCACCAGCTATGCTCTTCAAACATCCCTTAGTTATTAACCGGAATGCCCTCAGTCAGAAGCTGGCTAACCATTTCAGAACTACTACTTCTGTTTCTCAGGGCTTGTCTGCATGGGGACACTCATGAAAGGTAAGGTGAATGAGCAAAAGGTGTGAAGTCATATGCATAAGGCCTGTCTACACCTAAAATTTAGGTCAACCTAGTTACATTGCTTAGGGACGTGAAAAATTTCACACCCTGTGTGACATAGTTCAATCTAACCCCCATTGTAGATGCAACTAGGTCAATGGAAGAATTCTTTTGTTGACCTAGCTACTGCCACTTGAGGGCATGGATTTACTATTGTGACAGAAATACCCTTTCTGTGCTGTAGTGTCTGCACTAGAGTGCTACAGCAGCATAGCTGCAGCTGCTCCACTGTAGCACTTGTAATGTAGACATACCCTCAGTTAATGCACATTAAACCTTGTGTGAATGCTCTCATTCAGGAGTAAAGTGACTTTAGTTCTCTGTAACTAAACTCTTAAATTAAGGTTTAACTTCACAACTTTTGCTGCTTTGCCTTAACTTTTCTGAGTGTCCCCACATAGATATGGCCTATATTGAACAGCATACAAACAAGTTTAGTCCTGGCTGACACCTAGCTGATTCAGGATGCTGTGTGCAGGTGACACTCCAGTTACCTCCTGTTTAGATGCTTGCTAGAAAATAAATAGGCTATCTTATGCTTTTGCTCCAAAGATTTTAGTATCATCCTACTGACATCATCCCGCTGGAACCTAGGAAGAGACTATAGTATGTCTACACTGCAACAAAACATCCATGGCTCGCTCATGTTAGCTGATTCAGACTCATGGGGCTCAAAAATTGGAGTGTAGCTGTTTCAGCTGGGGCTGGAGCCTCGGCTCTGGAACCCTCCCCATCACAGGGTCTCAGAGCTTGGGCTCCAGCCCGAGCCCAAATAGCTACACTGCAATTTTATGGCCCCACATCCCAAGCCCCATGAAACGGAGTCAGCTGATCCAGGCCAAATGCAGGTGTTTAATTGCAGTGTATACACACCCTGATATTCCATTTGAGGAGTGAACCCATGAAATAAGTTTGGACCAAAGCAGTATCCCTGTGGTGATCCCTGCTATGTGAGTCCTGAAAGCTCATCTAAACAATGATGTTTCAAATCAAGGAATCAGAATTATGAATGCAAAAACAGTTGAACAGCTTGAAGTGATTTAGTCATGTCGATTTTGAGCAAACGTATATGGTTGCCTGAGTGCCTGATCCCTGCTTTGAGATTCACAGAATTTAAAGTTCTGAGACAAAACTTATTGCCACCCAAGAAACTTAAGAAAATAGGCAGAGAAACGTAATGTATATTGCTACCTATGAAAAGCATATGTGATGTAGTGTAATTTAAAAACTCCTGGAACAAATACAACCTTTTCAAGAACATGTGGTGTGTCTTGTTGTTTGGGTTTGTATATGGTGTGAAAATCAAGGGTTATTTTGCGCATGTGTATATATACATGAACTCCCATTTTATCTTTGACGTATGTATAGAACCATAGAAATGGTGAGGCTGGAAGGGACCTTGAGAGGTCATCTAGTCCAGCCCTCTATGCTGAGGCAGGACCAGGTATACCTACACCATCCCTGACAAGTGTTTATCTAAACTGTTTTTAAAAATCTCCAATGATACGGATTACACAACATCCCTAAGAACCCTATTCCAGATCTTAACTACCCTTATAGTTGGAAAGCTTTTCCTAATAGCTAACCTAAATCTTCCTTGCAGTAGATGGAGCCAAATACTTCAGTGGATGGGGAGAACAACTCAGCATCACCCTCTCTATAACAGCCCTTAGCATATCTGAAGACTGTTATCAGCTCCACCTCAGTCTTCTTTTCTCACGATTAAACTGGCTCTATTTTCTTAACCTTTCCTCATAAGTCAGGTTTTCTAAACTTTTTATCATATTTGTTTACATATATATTGAAAGGAAACTCATAAATACCCTTAACTATAGTATCTGGATGTTTTGATTTACATACAAACATGCAAAATGCAAAAGCTAACAGAAAATCTGATAGCTCTCACTGAATTATAATACTGACAAAATTAACTACTGAATCCTACTATCAGTGATTTCAAAAATATAATCACTGTTTTCTGCAACATTACATAACCATAGAATGACAATTACCAGCAATTCCACATGGGATCAGTCAAGTTGGGAGACCTTTGGTTCAAAGGCATAGTGTCATTGCTCACCCTTGTAATAGCTCTGTCTTCTGTTTACTTCACTAAAGTTTAATTTGGCTATGATTTCATACCTATTAAAATTCACACTGTCCCTCTGGCTAAGCCATAATAATTTAGGGCTCAGTAAAGATGAGTGACATCATTAACCCAATACAGTAGCTATTCAAATGTACACTGTGGTCTCCTTACATAATCACCTAATTATAGGCGCTGAGTGAACATTATACAATACTCTGTATTGCAAGCTCTGCCAACTGTCAGTAATTGTCTTCTATTTTACTTTATTTTCCTAGTTTCAAATAACTCATGCAAAGTTCAGGTTATTATTTTCTTTTGAACTAAACCATGTCATAAATCTTTACTACAGTACATGCAATACACACACTATCTCTTCCCCTCTGCTTCTGATCATTTTCACATATAATTAGTCATTTCAGAAATCCTGGATTATCACAATTATGTTTCGCTCATGCTATTCACACACACTACATGACTTCGTGACCTTATTATGTCTGTCAACAAGAACAAGGCAAAAAGTACATTAAGAGTCGTATAAATCTATCTATAACATACACAGTTAAAAAGAACCTGGCTTGCTAACAGTAGCCTTCTTGTGTACATGCATAAATACTTGCAGGTGTACTTTTCAATCAGAAGCTCTTTGCAACAAGGACTTCCTTTTGTTGTGTGTTTGTCCAGTGCCTATCACAATGGAGTTGGAGCCTGTAGACGCTATTGCAATACAAATAATAAACAACACCAGCATGAAAAGGATAAACAATTTATATGAATAATTTGCATGTGTAAATTCTATCATCTGTGTGTTCAGGTATTAATACTTGAAAAGTGCTCATATGGGCATTAATACATTTTAAAAGAAGGCCAAGTTGCGGCCCCTTTAAAAATTAGGCCCTTAGTTTTGAGCATCTTATGTGTGATTTTTATACAGTGATATATAAAATACTGCAGATGCACTGTGCATTTGTATTATATAATGCACACCCACAAACACACTTTATATAGTGTATCACATGCACAAAATTCTTAAAATGATCTTATTTTACATCATTCATGTGAATCCTATTGTTTGATTTTTTATTTCAGTACAGTTTGAAAACTGTACATTGTGGTTATAAATAAAACTTTGCATTTGTATAGTACTTTTCATCCAAATATGAATGTTAAGCTAAACTGCCTGAGCCCACAAAGACATGTTGAACAAGAGCTGGTGGATTTCTGCACAGTTACAAGGAAAAAAAAACTAAAGTCCATACACTGTCTGTGCCAGGAATTAAAAAAAAAAAAAAAGCATGTAAAAAAGTTTAATTACATTTAAGAACAAACAACAGTGTAACTACATTTTATTATAAACTGCATAGTTCTATCAACCCTCCCCCTATATATAATACATCTGATTTTCTTTCTTTCTGCCTCTCTTACTTGCTGCCACCCAGAACTATTCTCCAGATGAGAGAACTGGCAATCAGTTCCACTCCCTTGTGTAATCAACTATCTCACCTCAGAGATATGCTCACATTCTGTTGGCTCACACTCAACTCTTCCAGTTTATAGCAGTGCAAATCTGCAGACAGAACACTGGCCCAGATTTCCATCAGTTTCTAGTTAAAACAAAACTAGTGTCTGTGTAACATTCACAACAATTCCTTGAAAAATAAACAAACTAAAAATCCAAGGCCACATCCTCAACTGGTGTAAATCAACATAACTCCATAGTAGGATTTGAAACTATTTCACTATATACTTAAAAAAAAATCCTGCCTGCAGATATTAATTTGTCTCATTATTTTTCAGTTTGCTGCTGGAAGGGGGGGGCGGAGCACTAATAAATCTGTTTAAATGCTGAGACCTGAAAATCTGCTATAAAGATTGCAGCTATATATCTATAGTATTTTTATGGCATCCATCACTGTACCCGAGTTCAATATCTTCATTCCTATTTTCATATGTTTCTAATGATGGCCATCCTCCTAAACACTTAAGATGGTATTATATCATTTAACAGCAAAGATTCTCTAGTCTACCTGTATAATATGTAAAATTCCCCAATTAAAAATAAAAATGTAACCAACTCAAGTACTCACATATTAACACTAGGCTGATATCCGGTACCTCCAGTAAAGCAGTATTCTGATTATATTACACACAAATCCAAACTCAAAGACTGACTGAAACTTTGCAAGGAGATTCCCCTCATCCTCACCTTTGAAGAGAAAAGTTAACAAACAGAATAAAGTAAATAGTCAATCATATGCATCACAAACCTTGATTCTGAAAATTCATCAGTCTTTGTACCCATGTGGAGCTCACTGCAGGATCAGGGCCTTAGATTTTAAAATTTCTTTAACGTTTAATAATCTAATCTAAGGCATTAACAGCACAGAAAAGGAACTCTTCAAAATATGAACAAATTATATTTTCTCTTGTTTAGCAATCTACAGTCAATGAAGAAATTACAAATGTAACTCTCTCTCTCTTTCACACACACACACACACACACACACACAGTCTTGTCCATTTTTTATGTTTTAAAATGTCTTCTAACCTATCATATCTACATATATTGACTCAGAGGATTCCTAAGCATAATATTACATTAAAATACCACTTACCAGCTATATCAGACTTCTTCACATTGTCCACCTGCAGTGCAAAAAACCCAGTTACCTACCTCTTGTAACTGTTCTTCAAGATGTGTTGCTCATGTCCATTACAAATAGGTGTGCGCGCGCCGTGTGCACAGTTGTCGGAAGGTTTTTCCCCTAACGGTACCTGTCGGGTTGGCTGTGGAGCCCCCTGGAGTCATGCCTTTATGGCAGTGTATATAGATCCCTGCCGACCAACTGCCTCTTCAGTTCCTTCTTGCCGGAGTATTCCGACAGAGGGGTAGGCAGGTGGGTCTTGGAATGGACATGAGCAACACATCTCAAAGAACAACAATTACTAAAGTAATCTGCTTCTTCGAGTGCTTGCTCATGTTGATTCCAAATAGGTGACTCCCAACCAGTCCCTAGGAGAAGAGGCTGGAGTTCACAGAGTCGCAGACTGCAGCATCGCTCTGCCAAATGCGGCATTGTCTCTGGCCTGCTGTGTAATGGCGTAGTGTGATGTAAAGGTGTGGATCGACAACCATGTTGCTGCCCTGCAGATGTCTTGAATGGGGACCTGTGCCAGGAACGCTGCCGAGGAAGCCTGCGCTCTCGTGGAGTGCACTGTTAGGGCTGGGGCAGGTATCTTTGCTAGGTCATAGCATGTCCTGATAAAGGCTGTCATCCATGAAGAGATCCTTTTAGACAACACCGGAAGCCCCCTCATGCACTCAACAATTGCAATGAAGAGCTGTGTTGATTTTTGAAACGGCTTTGTCCACTCAATTTTAAAAGCTAACACTTGTCTGACATCCGTTCCTGGTTACTAGCATGCGGTTTAGGAAAGAGCACTGGAAGAATATGCCCTGATTTGCATGGAATTACGAAATTACTTTTGGGAGGAAAGCCGGGTGTGGCCGCAGCTGTACCTTGTCCTTATAAAAACAGTATAAGGGGGCTCGGACATCAAGGCCTTAAGTTCAGACACCCTCCTGGCTGAGGTTATAGCCACCAGGATCGCCACTTTCCAGGAAAGGTAGAGGAGAGAGCATATTGCTAGGGGCTCAAAAGGAGGGCCCATCAGCCTCGAGAGCACCAGGTTGAGATTCCATGGGAGGATTGGTGGTCTTACTTGAGAGTACAGTCTATCTAGTCCAAGGGTGGGCAAACTACAGCTTGTGGGCCAGATTCAGCCTGCCAGCTGTTTTAATCCGGCCCTCAAACTCCCGCTGGGGAGTGGGGTCTGAGGCTTGCCCCGCTCCGGTGCTCCAGCCAGGGGAGATGGGTCGGGTGCCGCTCCACATGGCTCCCGGAAGAAGTGGCATGGCCCCCCTCCAGCTCCTACGCATAGCGGCAGCCAGGGGGCTCTGCCAGGGGGAAATTGCGGCCAGTGGGAGCTGCAGGGGTGGTGCCTGCAGATGGGGCAGCGTGCAGAGCCACCTGGCCGCGCCTCCATGTAGGAGCTGGAGAAGGAGACCCCATCAACCAGAAGGCATGGGATGCATGTCCTAGGGAGGGGGTTCCACGACCACCACTCCCAAGAGGAGGAGACAGGTGGTGGTGGTCGGGGACTCCCTCGTAAGGGGGACGGAGTCATCCATCTGCCGTCCAGACCGGGAGACGGGCACCAATGATACCTTGAGTGGGTCAGACCACGTGGCTCTGGGAAGAAGGAGTTTGAGGCGCAAGTGGTGTTCTCGTCCATCCTCCCTGTTGAAGGAAAAGCCCAGGTAGGGACCATCGAATTGTGGAGATAAATGCGTGGCTATGCAGGTGATGTTGGAGAGAAGGCTTTGGATTCTTTAGCTATGGGATGTTGTTCCTGGAAGAAGGATTGCTAGGAAGAGATGGGATCCACCTAATGAAGAGAGGGAAGAGCATCTTCGCAGGCAGGCTTGCTAACCTAGTGAGGAGGGCTTTAAACTAGGTTCGCCGGGGATGGTGACCTAAGCCCAGAGGTAAGTGGGATACTGGGAGGACCACAAGGAGGAGGGTGCAACAGGGGAGGCCTCCTGATTCATACTGAGAAAGTAGGGCAAGTGGCTAGTTATCTTAGGTGCCTGTACATGAACGCAAGAAGCCTGGGAAACAAGCAGGAAGAATTGGAAGTCCTGGCACAGTCAAGGAACTATGATGTGATTGGAATAACAGAGATTTAGTGAGATAACTCACATGTCTGGAGCACTGTCATGGATGGGTATAAACTGTTCAGGAAGGACACGCGGGGGAGAAAAGGTGGAACAGTTGGACTGTATGTAAGAGAGCAGTATGATTGCTCAGAGCTCCAGTATGAAACTGGAGAAAAGCCTGTTGAGAGTCTTGGGGTTAAGTTTAGAGGCGAGATCAACAAGGTTGATGTTGTGATGGGCATTTGCTATAGACCACCAGACCAGAAGGAGGAGGTAGACGAGGCTTTCTTTGGACAACAGAAGTTTCCAGATAACAGGCCCTGGTTCTTCAATCACCCTGACATCTGCTGGGAGAGCAATACAGCAGTGCACAGACAATCCAGGAAGTTTTTGGAGAGTGTTGGGGATAATAACTTCCTGGTGCAAGTGCTGGAGGAACCAACTAGGGGCCATGCTCCTCTTGACCTGCTTCTCACAAACAGGGAAGAATTGGTAGGGGAAGTAGAAGTGGGTGGCAACCTGGGCAACCGTGACCATGAGATGGTTGAGTTCAAGATCCTGACAAAAGGAAGAAAGGAGAGCAGCAGATTACGGACCCTGGACTTCAGAAAAGCAGACTTTGACTTCCTCAGGGAACTGATGGGCAGGATCCCCTGGGAGGCTAATATGAAGGGGAAAGGAGTCCAGGAGAGCTGGCTGTATTTTAAAGAAGCCTTATTGAGGGCGCAGGAACAAACCATCCCGATGTGCAGAAAGAACAGCAAATATGGCTGGTGATCAGCTTGGCTTAACAGTGAAATCTTCGGTGAGCTTAAACACAAAAAGGAAGCTTACAAGAAGTGGAAACTTGGAGAGATGACTAGGGAGGTGTATAAAAATATTGCTTGAGCATGAAGGGGTGTAATCAGGAAGGCCAAAGCACAATTGGAGTTGCAGCTAGCAAGGGATGTGAAGGGTAACAAGAAGGGTTTCTACAGGTATGTTAGCAAAAAAAAGAAGGGCAGGGAAAATGTGGGACCCTTACTGAATTGCGGGAGGCAACCTAGTGACAGGTGATGTGGAAAAAGCTGAAGTACTCAATGCTTTTTTTGCCTCGGTCTTCACAGACAAGGTCAGCTCCCAGACTACTGCACTGGGCAGCACAGTATGGGGAGGAGATGAGCAGCCCTCATTGGTGAAAGAACAGGTTAAAATAACACAATGAAGGCAGTGGGAAATCAGCACCTTCTAGCATCAGGCCCTAGGAAAGGGAAAATAAATTTACAGCCTTTTTCATTCACTCCTTTTTGTTGGGATTTTATCATCCCTCAGCCTTCTCTCACCTTTGAGAGTTTTCCTATGACTATACCCCAGCATTGCTATACTCTTTGCTTTTAGTCAGCCTTGATAGGAATGCTATGCAGTGGGAAATGTCACTACATTCCCTTCCTGTGGGCTAAGACTATATTTTCAATTTATTGTCTATCGGGTTGAAAGGCCACACTTGAACTCCACTCACTCTCTACCATGTGTGGTAGCATCAGCAGACGGCTTGGAAAGATTAGATTTTTATCGGGAAATATCGGGAAATGTCAATTTCACTGTACTCATACAAACAGACAAAAAATGTTTTTCCATTGATAATAAATATTTCAGACAGGCAAAGTAAGCAAAATGCTGCTTTAAACTTAGAGTTTGATTTAAGGATACTTACTTTATATATTTGGATATGTAATGTTGACAATTTGTATTTTAATGGTTATAAAGCTTTCTTTGAATCTCAACATTTGTTATTAAATTATCTGATCCCCTTGTTTTCTGATCCCCACTCCTAATTGCCTATAACTGTGAAATTTTAAATTGATCAAAACTGAAAAAATGCATAAAGCCCGTACTTTTGCTCAATTGTGAGCATTTGAATGGACAAAAATAGAAAAAAATGCTTAAAAATAAACATTGATATTATCCATTGAAATTATATAAAAAAATTGAATTCTGCAAAGCCTATTCATCAGCAAGCCAAATACCCAATATTATCCTAATATAGCAATTGCCATACATCCCCACTGAAATTACATGCTTTCTAATTGTAGGTACCATTTAAGGCAAGAATTAATGGAATGAAACGGTTGAAGGAGATATTGAAAGGACAGTCTTGTTGAGATTATCGGGCCTACAAATTTTCCAATTGTAAGCTCACCTATAAAAAGTGTGTGAAAATTCATAAGATATCACAATAACCTCTAATAATTTGTGTTGATGGGAAAAGGTGCAAAAGTGACACAGAAATAATTAGTCCAAACAGAAAGACCTACAGATATAACTAAAGGACTGTGTTATGATCACGCTTGGTAAACAAGAAAAGTGTGGAACTCGAAATCAGTGAACCAATCTTGGTGTGTTGGAATCAATGCCTAATTGGTGGACAACATAATACTGCTTAAAATTGTTGATTGGCTCTAGTTTTCAAGATATGCTATTGGATCAGTATATACGACCCTTGACTTGGGAATGGCGGAGGATAAGTGAGTTATAAAGGGAAGGGATCTCAATTTAAACCAGAAATGATTAAAATACACCTTTGACTGGATCTATGAATAAATCTATGACTGGGTTTGGACAGTACTTGCTTTTTAGGTAAAACAATGAATGATGCAATCTGAAGCTGGTATTGCGTCATACATGATATGAATTGCATCATGTTATTCCTAGAAGTCATGGATGATGCAATCATAACGAAGCTTACATCACTCTGCTGAACAAATTGCCCTCTATCAGCTCTAGAAATCATACAGTGTCGTGCTCTCTTATTTGTCAGTGTTTGATTTTGCAAAGGGACACATTTCTGTTTAGCCAAAGCGAGCAGAGATGCCTCGTACTTGTGTGAACAGTGCAGATAACTTCTGCTATGTTTGTTAGTCTCTAAGGTGCCACAAGTACTCCTGTTCTTCTTTTTGCGGATACAGACTAACACGGCTGCTACTCTGAATTCTGCTATGTTTGTGATGAAGGGACTTTTGCATCACAAAAGAGCAGTATAACCACTATGGTTAAGAAAGCCTATCACCTTTATTTCGGCTGCAAAATTGGAGATCAGGACAAGAGGTGGGCCCCACACATATGCCGCAACACTTGTGCAACAAATCTTCGCCAGTGGTTGAACAGGAAAAGGAAATCTATGCCTTTTGCAGTGCCAATGATTTGGAGAGAGCCAACAGATCATACCAGCAATTGTTACTTCTGCATGGTGCCTCCAGTTGGGAAAGGTGTGTCAAAGAAGAAAAAGTGAACTGTGCATTATCCAAACATTCCATCAGCTATACGCCCAGTACCCCACGGAGAAGGATTGCCGGTTCCTGATGCACCAGAGTCATTCTCACTTGAGTCAGACGAGGAAGAGGAAGAGGATGAAACTTCTGGTCCTGAACCATCAATGTCACAGGACCCACATTTTCTCCCATCCTCCTCCTCTGAACCACACCTCATAACACAAGGTGACCTGAATTACCTTGTCAGGGATTTGGAATTACCCAAGAGTAAGGCAGAGCTGTTGGGCTCCAGACTACAGCAGTGGAATCTCCTGACAGGTGATGTTAGGGTTTCCATGTTCCGTGACCGTCAAAAGGATCTTGTCCCATTCTTCTTCATGGAAGGTGATCTTGTAGCTTGCAACAACATGGATGGTGTGATGGCAGCTCTCAACATCGTTCACGATCCAGATGAGTGGAGACTGTTCATTGATTCATCGAAGACGAGTCTTAAAGCTGTTTTACTGCATAATGGCAATGTTTTGCCATCAATTCCAGTTGGTCATGCAGTCCATATGAAGGAAACCTATGACAACATGAAACAACTTTTGAGGTGCATAAACTATGACCAACATCAGTGGTAGCTTTGTGGCGATTTGAAGGTTGTTGCTCTCTTGCTTGGTCTGCAGACTGGATACACAAAGTACTGCTGTTTTCTCTGCGAATGGGATAGTCGTGCAAGAGATTCCCACTACATCAAGAAAGATTGGCCACTCCGACAGTCATTGGAGCCTGGGAGGAAAAGTGTTCGGCATCCACCACTTGTTGAATCAAGGAAGATTTTGTTACCACCCTTACACATCAAGCTGGGTCTGATGAAGAACGTTGTCAAGGCCATTGACAAAACACAAGCAGCTTTCAAGTACCTCCGTGGAAAATTTCCAAGGTTAAGTGAAGCTAAGATAAAGGAAGGTGTCTTTGTTGGTCCTCAGATTTGTGAACTTCTTCGAGATGATGCATTTGACCATGCACTGCGTGGCAAGGAAAAGACGGCATGGAAAGCCTTCCAGTTAGTGGCAATAAATTTTCTCGGAAACAACAAGGCAGACAACTACAGGTTGTTGGTGGAAAACCTCCTCAAGGCATACAAAAGCCTTGGTTGCAACATGTCACTAAAGATATATTTTTTGCACTCTCATCTAGATTTTTTTCCACCGAACTGCGGAGCAGTAGCAGTGAGCGACGAGCACGGCGAGCGATTTCACCAGGACATTGCAACAATGGAGAAACGCTATCAGGGCAAATGGAGCCCATCAATGCTTGCAGACTATTGCTGGACAGTGACAAGAGATGCTCCATTTAATGAATACAAGAGACAAGCCAAGAAGCGCCGAGTAGACACTGAATAGGACTAAACTATGTACATAATCGTTTTTTGCCTTTTGTTTCATAATAAATTTTATTTATATAACCCTTTTGCTGATTTTTAAAGTGTTACATAAACAGGACAGGTGAAATATTATCATGTAAAGCAACCATAAACACATGAAAAGACCTAGGTTTACAATTTATGATTAAAACTCTACTATCTACACAATATACATAGACATAAAATGTAAAAACTTAAATATCTTAGAAACAGTAGCCAATCAGTTGTTTTAATTGTCATATTTGAATTCAGCACATCAAAATACATAATAAATAGCACATTTTATCTCTGAAGCAGAAGACTTCTCAAAAATTGTAGACCAGTGTGATGGGATGGGTTAATCCACCCATCACTCCTTTTCGGGGTCCTTAAAAAAGAGAAACTTAGGGAGAAAGTTGGCTACAGTGATGCTAGCTGGCTGAAAGTAGGAGGCTACCAGGTGGCTTGCGGTACAAGTACAGAGTTATGATTGTAACCCAGTTGCAGGCAGGAAAATGCAAGCTACATTGTGACAGCAAAAAGGAGACCTTCCCTTTTGAGACATTACATCGAAACATTTCAAATGACTGGATGCAGCATGGTTTAATATTGAGATATCTGAGTTGTATTCCTGCCACTTCGTCTCTGTGTGCCTATAGTCTCCTTCCCATCCTTTGTCTGTCTTCTTCATTTGATGTGAGGTCTTTAGGGCAGGAATCATTTCCTCAATATGTACAGAGCCTAGCACAATGGGGGCTTGATCTCAATTTGGGCCTTCAGGTACGTCAGCAAAATATATATATATATGTGTGTGTATAGATTAGACTATTTTTTTCAAAGAAAAGGGGGACTGTTTAGTGTCTCTCATACTAGAATTAAATACCACTAAGCTGGGTGTTTGATACTGGGTGACTTTTACACAAGATTAGATTGAGCGGTTAAGAGACAAAGAAAGAATATGCACCTTTTTTATGCTTATCTCATTACAAGGACTGAAATTTCATGTTTATATCTTTTAGTGTAAACAATAGTTAAAAGCTAGTAAAATTAATAAAATAGCCCCACAAATGGACATTTTATAGTCTTATTAAAAAAGATACAGCTTGTGATTGGCAAAATCTCAAACTGCATTTGAGAGAGAACGTGGCAGCCTGTTTGACAATTTTACTCATGAAAATATCTTTCATCCAAGATCTTTTTTGCATTATGTGAGGATTTTCTCTACACTACATTTAGGCATTTGTTATGGCTCTTGTAACATTAGATCTGGTCATTAAACTTTCTCTGTTGTCAGAAAGGTGTGGCGCACAGGCATGTTGGTAAAATACTTATTTTTATTTCCTGGTCCCTGTTGGATGACATGGCTCAAGGTTATACCATCACGTCAGAGCTCAGTACCCACCGACTCCAAAGGCTACTGTAATGTATGTTACAACTTTCACTAATGGAAAAATTCAGCACAGCTATGGCTCTTAAACTGTGGCTTTAGAGTTGAGGACAACCTAATGTTGGCCATCTGCACTGGACAGAAAAGAGAAGAGATACTTTTACACCATTTAAATCCATCTCTTTATCTACCTCTCTAGTGCTGTACTTATGCAAATGAGAAAAAGCCCCTAACAACTGATTGGCATCTCATTCTGTGGGCCAGATCCTGTGAAATGCTGAGCTCAGTGTTTTGCAGAACTGGACTGTGTAAGACAATGGAGACACAATACTTAGTCTAATCAACTACAGACAGACACAGGGTATTGAAGCGGATTGAGATTTTGTAATTAATTACTTCTTGGACAAAATTCACTTTTCTTTATTATAAAAACACTGCAGCTTATGCAAACATTTGTCTCACATCTCCAAGAGTAATTAGATCATGAAAAATTTAACATGTAAAAATTGATCTGAAGGAAAAGCGTGGTTGTGGGTTGTTGTGTGTGTCATGCTTTTTGTCATTGATATGCAGTAGAATGTCCTTTTATTTCACACCACATCTTTACCATTCAAAAATTCTCTGAAATGTGATTTGTGATATTATGTATTAAAATGCTATATAAAAATAAATGCATTTTAGATCATAGAGTCCACAATTTAAGTGAGGCCTGGTCTTGTTTTGCTAAGTGTGGACAGCTGGCAAGCCGAATATCAGATCTACCTTTTTATATTACCATATATTTGTTTTGAAAGTACATGTAATTGTTTACATATTGCAAAAATAAATGGTTCAAGGTTGATTTTCATAGATTCATAGCTTCTAGGACTGGAAGGGACCTCGAGAGGTCATCGAGTCCAGTCCCCTGCCCGCATGGCAGGACCAAATACCGTCTAGACCATCCCTGATAGACATTTATCTAACCTACTCTTAAATATCTCCAGAGATGGAGATTCCATAACCTCCCTAGGCAATTTATTCCAGTGTTTAACCACCCTGACAGTTAGGAACTTTTTCCTAATGTCCAACCTAGACCTCCCTTGCTGCAGTTTAAACCCATTGCTTCTGGTTCTATCCTTAGAGGCTAAGGTGAACAAGTTTTCTCCCTCCTCCTTATGACACCCTTTTAAATAACTGAAAACTGCTATCATGTCCCCTCTCAGTCTTCTCTTTTCCAAACTAAACAAACCCAATTCTTTCAGCCTTCCTTCATAGGTCATGTTCTCAAGACCTTTAATCATTCTTGTTGCTCTTCTCTGGACCCTTTCCAATTTCTCCACATCTTTTTTAAAATGCGGTGCCCAGTACTGGACACAATACTCCAGCTGAGGCCTAACCAGAGCAGAGTAGAGCGGAAGAATGACTTCTCGTGTCTTGCTCACAACACACCTGTTAATACATCCCAGAATCATGTTTGCTTTTTTTGCAACAGCATCACACTGTTGACTCGTATTTAGCTTGTGGTCCACTATAACCCCTAGATCCCTTTCTGCTGTACTCCTTCCTAGACAGTCTCTTCCCATTCTGTATGTGTGAAACTGATTTTTCCTTCCTAAGTGGAGCACTTTGTATTTGTCTTTGTTAAACTTTATCCTATTTACCTCAGCCCATTTCTCCAATTTGTCGAGATCATTTTGAATTATGACCCTGTCCTCCAAAGCAGTTGCAATCCCTCCCAGTTTGGTATCATCCGCAAACTTAATAAGCGTACTTTCTATGCCAATATCTAAGTCGTTGATGAAGATATTGAACAGCGCCGGTCCCAAAACAGACCCCTGCGGTACCCCACTCGTTATGCCTTTCCAGCAGGATTGGGAACCATTAATAACAACTCTCTGAGTACGGTTATCCAGCCAGTTATGCACCCACCTTATAGTAGCCCCATCTAAATTGTATTTGCCTAGTTTATCGATAAGAATATCATGCGAGACTGTATCAAATGCCTTACTAAAGTCTAGGTATACCACATCCACAGCTTCACCCTTATCCACAAGGCTCGTTATCCTATCAAAGAAAGCTATCAGATTGGTTTGACATGATTTGTTCTTCACAAATCCATGCTGGCTGTTCCCTATCGCCTTACCACCTTCCAAGTGTTTGCAGATGATTTCCTTAATTACTTGCTCCATTATCTTCCCTGGCACAGAAGTTAAACTAACTGGTCTGTAGTTTCCTGGATTGTTTTTATTTCCCTTTTTATAGATGGGCACTATATTTGCCCTTTTCCAGTCTTCTGGAATCTCTCCCGTCTCCCATGATTTTCCAAAGATAATAGCTAGAGGCTCAGATACCTCCTCTATTAGCTCCTTGAGTATTCTAGGATGCATTTCATCAGGCCCTGGTGACTTGCATGCATCTAACTTTTCTAAGTGATTTTTAACTTGTTCTTTTTTAATTTTATCTGCTAAACCTACCCCCTTCCCATTAGCATTCACTATGTTAGGACTATGTTATTTTAGAGAAAAAAAAGTCATTTCTAGCAGTCCAGCATTTTGGGCAATTCAAGTATACATAAGTCTGATATTAAGTGTGGGGAGAAGTTTGGGAAAGAAAGCTTTCAATTTGAAGAATTCAAGTGGATATTCTAAACTAACATCTGTTATATCAACCCTTTGAACAGAATAGGCTGAACAAGGTTTAATAAAGGGCAGACTTTGAGATAGGTGTAACAGTAGAATGTGGCCAGAACTTTTTTAAATAACTGGTAATGATGCCCAAGAAGGAAACAACCCAGCTTGACTTTCAGAGTCCAGCTAAATTTGCAGATGGCGAATAGAAAGGAACACTTTTTTACTTATAAATGGAGTACATTTGATATCAACATTAAGTGCTAACAAATATTAGGGCTGTCAAGAGATTTAAAAAAGTAATCACAATAAATCACATGATTAAAAAAATTAATCACGATTAATTGCACTGTTAAACAATAATAGCATACTTTTATATAAATATTTGTGGATGTTTTCCACATTTTCAAACATATTGATTTCAATTACAACACAGAATACAAAGTGTACAGTGCTCACTTTATATTTATTTTTTATTATAAATATTTGCACTGTTAAAATAAAAGAAATAGTATTTTTCAATTCACTTTATACCAGTATTGTAGTGCCATCTCTTTATCATGAAAGTTGAACTTACAAATGTAGAATTATAAAAAAATAACCATTCAAAAATAAAACAATGTAATACTTTGGAGCCTACAAGTCCACTCTGTCCTACTTCTTCTTCAGCCAATTGCTCAGACAAATAAGTTTGTTTACATTTGCAGAAGATAATGCTGCCCGCTTCTTGTTTACAATGTCACCTGAAAGTGAAAACAGACGTTTGCATGGCACTGTTGTAGCTGGCATTACAAGATATTTACGTGCCAGATGCGCTGAAGATTTGTATGTACCTTTATGCTTCAACCACCATTCCAGAGGACATGCATCCATGCTAATGATGCGTTCTACTCGATAATGACCCAAAGCAGTGCAGACCAACGCATGTTCATTTTCATCATCTTAGTCAGATGCCACCAACAGAAGGTTGATTTTCTTTTTTGGTGGTTCGGGTTCTGTAGTTTCCGCATCAGAGTGTTGCTCTTTTAAGACTTCTGAAAGCATGCTCCAAACCCCATCCCAATCAGATTCTGGAAGGCACTTCAGATTCTTAAATCTTGGGTCGAGTGCTGTAGCTATTTTTAGAATCTCACATTGGAACCTTCTTTGTGTTTTGTCAAATCTGCAGTGAAAGTGTTCTTAAAATGAACATGTGCTGGGTCATCATCCAAGACCGTCAAAACATGAAATATATGGCAGAATGTGGGTAAAACACAGAGCAGGAGACATACAATTCTCCCCACAAGGAGTTCAGTCACAAATTTAATTAATGCATTATTTTTTTAACGAGCATCAACATGGAAGCAAGTCCTCTGGAATGGTGGCCAAAGCATGAAGTGGCATACGAATGTTTAGCATATCTGGTACGTAAAAACCTTGAAATGCTGGCTACAAAAGTGCCATGTGAACGTCTGTTCTCACTTTCAGGTGACGTAAATAAGAAGTGGGCAGCATTATCTTCCGTAAATGTAAACAAACTTGTTTCTCTTAGCAATTGGCTGAACAAGAGTAGGACTGAGTGGACTTGTAGGCTCCAAAGTATTACACTGTTTTGTTTTTGAGTGCAGTTATGTAACAAAACAAAAAAAATCTACATTTGTGAGTTGCGCTTTCACGATAAAGAGATTGCACTTTGGTACTTGTATGAGTTGAATTGAAAAATACTATTTCTTTTGTTTATCATTTTTACAGTGCAAATATTTGTAATAAAAATAATATAATGTGTGTACTGTACACTTTGTATTCTGTGTTGTAACTGAAATCCATATATTTGAAAATGTAGAAAAACATCCAAAATATTTAATAAATTACAATTTGTATTCTATTGTTTAACAGTGTGATTAAAACTGTGATTAATCATGATTAATTTTTTTGAGTTGATCACGAGTTAATTGCTATTAATCAACAGCCTTAATAAAGAGATCCCTCTGGGACATTTTTACCACCACTTTTCAGATTAGAGCCACAATAATTACTTTTGTCACTTTTCTGGGGCTGAGGTGTAAAATATACAACATTCCAGAGTAGGTCTCACTTAACCCATCTAGTCAGGAGCAATGCTTTTGCAAAGGCAGCCCAAAATTGCATCTGCTTTTGCTGCTGCCACATCAGAATGCAAACTCATATCTCAAGTTGCCATTGACAAGCTCTAGTCCAGTGGTTTTCAAACTTTCTTTCTGGGGACCCAGTTAAAGAAAATGGTTGATGCCCGTGACCCAATGGAGCTGGGGATGAGGAGTTTGAGGTGTGGGAGGGGCTCATGGCTGGGGTGCGGGGCCAGGAATGAGGGCTTCAGGGTGTGGGAGGGGGCTCTGGGCTGGGGTGCAGGAGGGGGTCAGGACTCTCAGCTGGGGGTGCAGGCTCTGGGGTGGGGCCGGGGATGAGGGGTGCAGGAAGAGTTCTGGGTTTAGGGGGGCTCAGGGCTGGGGCAGGGGTTTGGGGTGTGGGAGGGGGTCAGGGATCTGGGCTGGGGAAGAGAGGTTTGGGGTGCAGGAAGGGGTTCCGGATTTGGGGGAGGGGCTCAGGGCTGGGGCAGGGGCATGGGGTTGGGGCATGGATTTACTTCTGGTGGCTCCCGGTCAGCGGCGCAGCTGGGGTGCAGAGGCAGGCTTCCCGCCTGTCCTGGCCCCGCGGACCGTGCTGTGCCTGAAGCAGCCAGCAGCAGGTCTGGCTCCTAGGCAGAGGCGCGAAAGCAAGAACGCCCCCGCCCCATCCCACTGGCTGGGAACCGGCCAATGGGAGTGCGGAGCTGGTGCTCGGGGCGGGGGCAGCGTGTAGAGCCCTGTGGCCCCCCTGCCTAGAAGCCGGACCTGCTGCCGGCCGCTTCCGGAGCGCAGCACGGTGTCAGAACAGGTAGGCACTAGCCTGCCTTAGCTAGGCAGCACCACTGATGGGACTTTAGAAGTCTCGGGCGGCAGTGCTGACCAGAGCGACTCAGTGCCTGACATGCCACGACCCAGTACTAGGTCGCAACCCAAACTTTGAAAAACATTGCTCTAGTCTACTCAGATACTACCACAGTCCAAACGTCCCCCTCCCATGAAGAAAAAAAATCTGCATTTTGAATCATTCTCCTCCAGCTGTATTATCTTGCATTTGTCAAGGCTCACTCCCTTTGTTATTTCCTGTCTCTCTCATTTCAATGGTGTTTGCAGCAGTCCTCTATTTAGTATCATCTGTTAATTTCATTAACATGCTGTTTGATGATCTGGAAGGGGGGAGTTTAAGATGATGTTATATAAGACCGGACATAACTCCTATTCCGGCAGCATCCCACTAGTCAGCTCCCACTCACCTCAATACATTGCTATTTATCATTACCCATTTCTTAATGTCCTTCAGCCAGTTTTCAATCCAGACTCATATTCACTTAATTGTTCAACTAAAATTTCCTGATTCATTGCACCTACGTGATTTACTAATGGCATTTTTTTTTATAAATCGGTGGTTCTTATTACTTCCAATTTTGGGATCAAGATGTTTACAGTTTTCTGTTAGCTGTACTATTATTTTATTACAGATTGAGGTAATTGTCAAGATCATTACATTATTTTTGAAAAACAATGCAATTTCCCCCCGTCTTTTATTACAGTAATATGAAGGTACAATTAGTAGAAATTTGTTGTTATAGAGCTGCTGGATATTGTAGCCAGAAGTCCTGGCCTGTAGGTGAACAATCAGTGTAAGTGACTGACTGGGCCTACTGGACCAAGTCTTGACCAACCCCCACTAAAAGAAATGGAATCCTCATTATTTTAAATGAAAAATACCATTCAAAATTCCCTCTACTACTAGCTGTATGTGAGAGTGAAGCAACCTGCATAGAACTTGGAGGGAGGAGCACAGGATGCAGGAGGGAAGAGGCACCAGGAAGTCAGTCTGTGCACATGGCTAGAATGCTAGCTGCAATTATAGCACATCTGTAAATAGTTATCTTAATAAAGAACTAGTTTAGTTTTAGAAACATGGAGTCCTCTAATGTTATTACCCAGCACAAGGTATGTGAAACATGGTGACAGCAATCAGTCTAGGGAAACGCACAGCAAACAGAACAGCACCTAGAAATACAGGAAACAGGAAGCATGAAGGAGCTCAAACCACCAGGAATGCTGGATTTCCACACATAAAGCTTGGCACAATCATGTAAACAGTGGATGCAAGAACTGATTCTGTATACATAGTTGACCATAGGGGATAAAGACGAGAAAATGAAGATAAAGATTTTTACTATCTTACTGGGGGAAAAGGATAAATGAATGAGTGAGATGCTATGGCCAGGAATAATGCCCAAAATACTGGAATAGCTGATAAAAATGTCTAATGAGTATTGTTACCCCAGACAAAATGAGACTGTACAGAGATACTGGGTTTTTTACCCAACACCAAGAAGCAGAAAAGAGAATATATACATTACAGAGCATCCACACGTACCTTTAGAGATATTAAAGTTTCCCTAATTAAAGACAGGATCGTTTGTGCAACATGTTATTCAGCTCACAATAGCAATTGTTGAAACAGATCTAACCCAAGAGAAATGCCTCCAAATTGCAAGGTCAGTTGAACTGTGCAGGCAAAGATTCAAAACAATACAGAACTAATACACAGGCTCAAGCTAAAGGAACCCAGGAAGCTGAGACTGACTGACATAGAATACGGACATCACGGCCCAATGTACGTACATAAATGACAAAGAAAAATGTGCAGCCTAAAGGCAATGGTGCAAGGGGTGTGAGAAAGAGAACTCATTTATCACAATGCTGCAGCTACCCAGGAAGAAAAAAAAAAAGCAGAGACTTCTAATGAAGAGGAGGATATCTGCAGTGTGACTTTAGCAGATCCGAAGACGCTGAGCATAGACATTCTGCAAAAGAAGTTTTATCATACTTGCAGCTATGCTATTAGATCAAAGACCAATTCAATTCCAGCTGGATTGTGGAGCCAGCTGCAATGATAAGTAGCAACATTAGACTGGAGAAAAGTTACCAAGTGCTGGTGATACACAATAAAACCAGTGTGCAAATGTAGGCTGTCAATAAGAAACCCACAAAATAAGAAGTGTTATTGCTTGGAATTTGTAATAGTTGATACAGAGAAGCATCACCACTATGGACAGCAGAGCAGTGCAAGCCATGGATGTGATTGCAATACAACACCAGAACATCCTCAACTTGAGAGAGGAGGGAGAACATTCATTGTGGGCCTTATCCAAACCTCTAACAGAATACAAGGACATATTTCAAGGAGACGGACATATACAGGGCAAAATGAAGTTAGAAATAGACACCCCCTCTCAGACCTCTCCATGCAGCCCATGAGTTTACCTAAATAAAGAGTTCCATTATCTGTGGTGGAACCACAGAAGAAAGAACTGCCAAAGCCTGCAAAGACGACGCATCATTATCCGACTGAAATTAGCAGAGTGTATCAGCAGTCTAGTAAGGGTGAGAAAACTTTCAGCTAAAGTGAGGATGTGTCACTACCCATTACCAATATCTGAGGACACATTACCCAAGTTATCCAGGGAAGAAGTGTTCACTGTTTGTGATACCAAGAATGGGTTTTGGAATATTGAGCTAGATGAGCCATTCAGCCACCTGACAACTTTTGCTGCCCCTTTTGGCAAGTACTGCTGGGTATGATTGTTTATGGGCATTGGTCCAGCTCCAGAGGTGTTCCAATGTAAACTGAACCAGACACGAGAGGAACCTCCCAATCATCAAGATTGTAGCTAATGACGTTCTTATTGTAGCAGAAGGAGATGTTGAGAGATACTCTAGGATCATGATACCAGACTGTGGCAATTCCTAAACTGGTGCCAGGAGCAGAATATTAGGCTTAATGCAATATTTTCCCCTGACTATCCACACAAACCAACAGAAAGGCAGAGTCAGCAGTGAAGTTGTGGACAAGAGGCTGATGGCAAAGGCAATGTAGACAGGAAGGAATCCCTCCCTGGCAATGCTGAACTATTGCAAAATATCCTCCCAGGGCTAAGACATCTGCTTTCCATGAGCGGTAGTCTGCTGCAGCCCAGCAGAGAGATAATGGACAGGACAAAGAAGTGGTTAACAGAATGCCCAGATAATCAGGCAGCCTGCAAGGAGCCAAGAACCTGAGGCCAATATGCACAGGTGAGCAGGTCTGGGTCTAGTAAATAAATAGCAATGGCAAAATGCAACTGTCCAAGCTGCAATGGAATACAGGTCACATGAAGTAGCTACAGACTCAGGACAGTGGTGAAGATAAAACCAAACACAACTGTAGAACAGCAGCGGAGAGCTGGTGCATCTGGACAGACAGGCCAATGACAGGACCAGAGGGACTTAGAAAGAGCCTCAGCCATGAGTTGGCCTGATGTAGGAGAGTCAGAAGAAAACAAGGTATCTGAGTAACACCGAAGACCAACAGGATGCCACCCAACAGAATGAAGGTCAGAACTGGGTCCTGCACTAAAATCAGCAACACAAACAAGTAGTGGGAAACTGGTTTGGAAACCGGCATACTTGATGGAATATGAGAACTAACAGACGGCAATGGGCTAGTGGTAAAGGCCAGGCTAGGAGGGTGGGCTATGTACGAGTAACCTCTGGCCCCAGAAGGTGAGCAAATGCTTGCACAAAAGACACAAAAATAAGAACTGTTAAAAGGAAAAATGTAGCAACCTGCATGAAACTTGGATGGAGGAGCAAAGGATGCAGGAGGGAAGAGTTTGGAGGAGGCACCAGGAAGCCAGTCTGTGAGCACATGGCTGTAGGGTGACCAGATGTCTGGTTTTCGAGCGGAACACTCGACCCGCTGGCGTCTCCAGTCCGGTTGGTGGTGCTGCAGAGCTAAGGCAGACTAGTCCCTACCTGTCCTGGCTCCGTGCTGCACCCCGGAAGCAGCCAGCAGGTCTGGCTCCTAGGCGTGGTGGGGGTGTCCATGGGGGCTCCGCGTGCTGCCCTGCCCCTAGCACCGGCTTCACACTCCCATTGGCCGGGAACTGTGGCCAATGGGAGCTGCAGGGGCGGTGCTTGCGGGCGAGAGCACCGCGCAGAGCTGCCTGCTGCCCCTCTGCCTAGGAGCTGGACCTGCTGGCCACTTTCGGGGCGCAGCGCGGAGTCAGGACAGGCAGGAAGCCTGCCTTAGCCCCCCCGCTGTGCCGCTGTCAGGGAGCCGCCAGAGGTAAGTCGGTGCCCCAACCCCGAGCCCCAACCACCTGCCCCAGCCCTGAGCCCCCCCAAACCTGGAGCCCCCTCCTGTACCCCAAACTCTACATTCCCGGCCCCACTCCAAAGCCCACATTCCCAGATGGAGCCCTGACCCCCCCTGCACCCCAATCCCCTGCCCCAGCCAAGCGCCCCCTCCCACACCAGGAACCCCTCTGCCCTACCCTCCAGCCTGGAGCCCCTTCCTGCACCCAAAATCCCTCATCCCCAGCTGCACCCCAGAGCCCGTACCCCCAAATGGAGTTCTCACCCCCCCTGCACTCCAACCCCGTCTCAACTTGCAGCCCTCTCCTACAACCTGAACCCCTCATCCCTAGCCCCACCCCAGAGCCCTCATCCCCTCCTGCACCCCAACCCACTGGCCCAGCCCAGAGCCCTCCCACACCCTGAACCCCTTTGCCCCACCCCCAAGCCTGGAGCCTCCTGCTGCACCCAAACCCCTTATCCCAGGCCCCACCCCAGAGCCCGCACCCCAACCCCCTGCCTGGAGCCCCTTCACACATTCTGAACCCCTCCTTTCTGGTCCCACCCCAGAGCCTGCACCCCCAGTTAGTTCTCTCACCCCCTCCTGCACCCCAACCCCTTGCCCCAGCCCAGTGAAAGTGACTGAGGGTGTGGGAGAGTGAGCCAGTGAGGGAGGGGGAATGTAGTGAGTGGGGGGCAGGGCCTCAGGGGAAGGGGCAGGGCCAGGGTATTCGGTTTGGTGCGATTAGAAAGTTGGCAACCCTACCTGGGTAGAATGCTAGCTGGAGATGCAGCAGTTCTGTAAATAGTTCTCTTAATAAAGAGCCAGTTTAGTTTTAGAAACATGGAGTCATCTCATGTTATAATTCAGCATGTACTATGTGACCTGTGAGTACATGTGATAACAACTTTGGCAGAGATTAAAGCCAAGTAAGAGTCAGGCCCAAGATTAAATTTAAATGAAAACGGCTCATTTTAATTCAGTCAAAATTAACACAAGTGGTATCTTTTGTTTTCCATTTTGTGCCTCAGGTGAACCTTCTACAGTAAGATTATAATTGAAATAATTTAACTCTTTTTCCTATGAAATACTCAAAGTGGTGGCTGAGAATACTTGCAATTAGACATTTGAGTTGTTTTGATTGGTCACACAAATTTTCTCCTCTAGTTGGATCACCTCTTAGTTTCCAGTGCTAACATTCATGATTACAAGATTAAAACTTCCTTTTTTCAGAATATTTTGCTGCAATGTGTTAATATTTGCTCTTTTGGTGAATGCACCTGCCAGTAAATTTGTGAAAAAAAACCCAATTGGGTGCAAATACAGAGGAAGCTAATTCATTTAAAAATTTAAATCAGTGTTTGCAAAAAAGGAAAAAGTTTTTGAATTATTTACTGAATAATCTGGTGCGTTGAGGCCACTCAAGAAGATTGGGAAGTAAATGACTGTGGATAAAAATGACTGGAGTTCTTAAAACACAAAATGAAATAAATTCTGATTGTACTACTGGAGGGTACATTTACATTTTAATAAAATAATAATTAAAAATCTTTATATCAAGCAACATCTGAAAAAATAAACATAATCTTAATTTATTAAGGTATTATATGGGCTACTAACCTGATGAAATAATGTAAAAGGAGGAGACTTTGCTTTAATTATTCCTTATTCCTGCATGATCCGAGAACATCAGTAGCAGCATTTTTTATCATGTCTTTCCTTTCTAGCTCTCTGCATTCTAGTAATCCATGTTGGCGCAGTGAAGAACTTCCAGTGTTTTTAAAAGCAACAGGTTGTCATGAGTTCAAAGTTATAAAATCAGGAGGACTAGCTGAATCCTAGATCATCTATTAATAGGAATGACAATCCTATTAATAAAATGTTTTAATTTATATTTCATTAACTTTTAAATATTGATATTATTAGCTGTGGACACTGTGGGGAGCACTTTGATAGATCCTGTTAATAAAGGGTGAGGTTTGCTTTGAGTTCATCCCTCCACTCTCTGCTACTCTCACCGGCTCCTTTCTTTCTCTTTCTTCCCCTCCTTTCCATATCTATACTTTTTGGGCAAGCAGTCACTATTGCACTAGCAGCTTAGTGCCTTTGATACTGACATTATTTCATGGCAGCAGAAAATATGGCAAACAATTAATTTGTTATTTTAAATAAGTTATGCTTCTCTTTTTTGGTACAAACGGCAAGTGGTGGTTTATCCTCACTAATGCCATAGTGTAACCATATCAGTATCAAAGGGCTAAATTGTGGCAGCAGCAGTGGAGATGTTCTGATGTTAGCATCTCAAGCCAATATTTGGAAAACCCTTTGGGAACTGGCCTGCTGGCCCCAAAGGTGCAGGTGATGGGAAAGGGAAAGACAAGACATGGAAGGAAAATAGCAAAGAGCAGAGGGGGAAAAACACATTTAAATTAGGCTCTAATTCAGCAAAACACTTAAGCAAGTGTCTAAACGCCATTGATTTCAATAAGACATAAGCATGTTTAATTTTAAGAAAATAGTTAATTTATTAGCTGAATCTTGGCCTCAATCAGGTAAATTAAAGTCCCTCTTACCTCCATTCCAGTCATCACTCACAGAGCTCAATCCTACAAGGTGCTGAGTACCCTCCACTCCCAATGATATCACTGGGGATGGAGGGTGCTTAGTACATTTCAGGGTCATCACTGTGGTATCTGAGTGCCCAGAAAATATTATCATAACCAAAATATACAAGCGCACAAGTGATCTAGCTTCCTCTTTATTTGCCTTAAAGAAGTTGGTTTGTTTTTGTTTTTTTAAATCTCTCTCTCTCTCGTTCACTTAGTAATATTTACCATAGTAACTTGGTGGTAAATACCACCATTTTATAAAGGTAATACCACACTTTAGAAAGTAACTTTGTCAGCCAATATATGCACAGTTCAGCTATACACCTCAGCAAGCCCAAGTCTATCTGTATATTGACTAACAAACATGCATTATCAAGTGTTATTACTTATGAATATACAACAATAGAGTTAGGAGGATTGAACAAAATCTATTTAACTTTGAATAATCCATACAAAATTAGAAAAAGAAAAGTAACAAGTGTACAATGTTTTAATTCAGACAATATACAGAATTGTACATTCTTACTCCATATGGCTTATAAAATAAAATCTTTACCAGTAATGTGAGATACTGTACAATTCAAAAGAAACATATTTCAGATAAGCCATAAATACTAGAAAATATTGGATGTTTTACAAAACTTAACACACCAGCTAAACAAACCAGACGCCTAAGAATTATCCTAAATTGACATTCCTAAAAAATGTGAAATCATAACTTTTTTACACAGCTTAATAGATGTTATTGGAATAAATAAAAGAAGCCTGAAAAACTCCAGTTTTTATGTTCTTACTTAAAATCCTCAGATGGAATATTACAGTAAAATGCTTCTTTCTCGTTAATCATTGACGATGTATTCTGGTTAAAAATTACAAAAACAAATACTTTTTTTATAAATCAAAAGTTAAGAAAATGACATAAGATTTTTGCATAATATAATTAACTCCTTATTACAAAAGGCAGATCAACAATTCTAGTCCACTGTAATACAACAATCATCTTCGGTCGGCTTATTGGAAATTGTGCAATGCATTAAAAGAATTTCTGTTTGTAAAGAATTCAACCTTTTATTGCATAATGAAAACCTCTCAACTTTGTTTTGAATCCACAGTCACCCTCCCCCAAATCAAGTTCTTCATATTTTACGTTTTTTCCACTCTGGCTTGTTGTCTGTTTCATCTTCCTCTGATTCCACTTCTGCAAAAACTGCTTTTGGTTGAGTCCTAGAAAATATTAAGAAGCAGAATAATGATTAAACTACAAATCTTCTATGCAGAAGTGAACACTTTCTTCTGTTATTCCCAAAAGAGAAAAAAATGTTATGGGCTTAATTATTTCATTTTAATCATGAAATAAAAATATTCACTAAATTTCTATCAAATCAGATAAATTTGCTGTTGTAAGGCAAAAAATGAATGAACGAGCAGACTAATGAATAAATATGCATATCTTGCAAGTTCTGTTTGCTCTTCAGCAGGCACTGTTATGTGTTTTCAATTAATAAAATTAAGATATCAGAAGGGAATAAAGGGAGTTTAATATAAGGCTACAAAAACTGAGCTATATATTTTCACATTTCATGGTATTTTTTAAAATAAATCTTTCATACACTTTAGTTTGACAGCTGTCATCAAATGAAAACAAGAATAGCACAGTTTCTGACTAAGTCTACACATGAAAAAACAGCTCCTCTCAACAGAGACCATCCAGCACTACTGTAACATAATAAAAGTAATGATACTCATAGGAGAACATACTGTATCCTACAAGTAATCTTGAGCCTTTCTATCTGGACATTATTTGCTTGTAATTTAAATAACATACTTAAAAACTTTACAAAATATTCACTGACTATTTTTTAAACAAGAACAGTATCAAATAGTTTTTCACCAAACTCTGCGTATGTTCAATTCTACTGTTTGGCTAATAGTTATTGATGGACCTATTCTCCACGAACTTATCTATTTCTTTTTTTAAACTCAGCTATACTTTTGGCCTCACAACAGCCTCTGGCAATGAGTTCTTCACACAATGCATAGTCAACCTGTGGAAGTATTTCTTTATGATTGTTTCAACTCTGCTGCCTATTAATTTCATCAAGTAACCCCTAATTTTATGTGAAGGGGTAAATGTCACTTCCGTATTCACTTTCTCCACACCATTCATGATTTTATAGACCTCTATCATATCCCCCCTTAGTTGTCTCTTTTCTAAGCTGAATGGTTCCAGTCTTTTTAAATTTCTCCTCATATGGAAGCCATTCCACACCCCTAATCATTTTCATTGCACTTCTCTGCAGCTTTTCCAATTCCAAAATATCTTTTTTTGAGATGAGGCCACAAGAACGGCATGCAGTATTAAAGGTGTGGGTGTTACATGGATTTGTATAGCAATGCTATGATATTTTCTTTTATCATCTATCCTTTTCCTAATGGTTCCCAACATTCTGTTAGCCTTTTGACTGTTACTGCACAATGAGCAGATGTTTTCAGAGGACTATCCACGATCTCTTTCTTGCAGAGTAACAGCTAATTTAAACCCCAAGGAAGAATAATTTAATTCACAATATGGTAAAAATCCTGTGTATTTGAGGGAGCAGGATAGTGTGATTTAAAATGTCATTGTAAAATGATATATGAAATATTGATAAGTTTGCTGAAACTTGTAAGATGTTCTGAGTCTACTAAAACAAAAAACTGCAGCACAATCTAGCAGTAACAACATCTAGGGAAAATGTGAAGAGGAAATCAAGTCTGCTTGCTATCGCATTTTTACAATTAGCATGAAATGACTTACTGGACTTGGTTCAACTGGTGAATAAACCTTCCCAACTCCACAGAATATATAACTGTGAATTGGAACACCTAGGATGATTCATTCATCTGACCGTTGTAAAGACATGAGCAAAGGAAAAATTCAGTTTTTGTTAAGCCATTATTAGCAGAAATCATTTAATTTAAACATAAAATCATACCACTAGCTAGAAGTTGCCAGTGGTAGTAGGAGTTTGCTGCATGACTAACATTTATAGAAAAAATTATTAGAACAGGCTTATTACTTTAACATGTTTTCATTTCCAAGGGCTCCATGGTATATGAAAAGCTAAGACACTCTTTCTTCCTTCAGCCCTCTCATCAATTTTCATTTACTGAGCGACTGTCATAAAATCAAGCATCACCAGTTACCAAAGAAGTGCTACAATGGTCCTGAAATGCCACTTAAAGTTTATACAAAAAAGAGTTTAAAACACAACAGGGAAAATATAGTTGTGTGTGTTACCACAATGCTCATGTAAAAGCTCCACATAACTCTCTCTAGCCGAGATGGCTGGAGAATGACAATTTCATTTCACAACTTCACAGGAAAGACTACCTTGGACTCAGAAACCTTCCTGTTGAAAAAAAAAAAAAACCCGTTACTAACCTTTTGTAACTGTTGTTCTTCAAGCTGTGTTGCTCATGTCCATTCCATACTAGGTATGTGTACTCTACGTGCACAGTTGCCAGATATTTTTTCCCTTAGTGGTATCCGTAGGGCCGGCTTATGCGCTGGTATCAGGGATGCCGCTGGCCCTGCACCCTCTCAGTTCCTTCTTGCCAGAAATTCTGACGGAAGGATAGGAGGGCAGGTCATGGAATGGACATGAGCAACATATCTTGAAGAACAACAGTTATGAAAGTATCAGAGGGGTAGCCGTGTTAGTGTGAATCTGTAAAAAGCAACAGCGGGTCCTGTGGCACCTTTAAGACTAACAGAAGTATTGGGAGCATAAGCTTTCGTGGGTAAGAACCTCACTTCTTCAGATGTAAGAACCTCACTTCTTGCATCTGAAGAAGTGAGGTTCTTACCCACGAAAGCTTATGCTCCCAATACTTCTGTTAGTATAAAAGGTGCCACAGAACCCTCTGTTGCTAGTTATGAAAGGTTAGTAACCGTTTTTTCTTCTTCGAGTGCTTGCTCATGTTGATTCCATGCTAGGTGACTTACAAGCAGTATCCCAGAAGGTGGGCTTGGAGTTTACAGATGTGCTGATTGCAACACTGCTCTCCCGAAATTGGCAATCTCATGACCTGTTGGGTGATGGCATAGGGGGCCACGAAGGTGTGAATTGATGACCAAGTCATGGCTTTGCCAATGTCCTGGATTGGTATCTGCACAAGGAATGTTGCTGCTGAAGTCTGGGCTCTTGTAGAATGAGCTGTCATGATGGCCAGAGGCAGAACCTTTGCCTGCTTGTAGCAAGCCCAGATGCAGATGATTATCCAGAATGAGATTCTCTGGGATGACACCGGCAGACCTTTCATCCTATCCACCACTGCTACAAAAAGCTGTGTCGACCTGCAGAAGGTCTTAGTTCTTTCATTGTAGAAGGCCAGGTCCTGTCTAAGGTATGCAGCCGACATTCCTCCTCGGTTCTGTGAGACTTTGGAACGAAGATGGACAGAAAAATGTCCTAGTTTTTATGGAACTGCGACATCACCTTTGGTAGGAATGCAGCTGGACCTTGTCCTTGAAGAACGCTGTATAAGGGGGTTCTGAAGTTAAGGATCTGATTTTGGAAACCCACCTGGCTGAAGTAATTGCCATAGAAAGGCAACCTCTCATGAGAGGAGCAATTTATTAACAGGCCCACTTGACAGGTGGTCTGTACTATGCCAATGCTGTGCTGAACCTGAGCCTGCGAACAGCCTTTGAACTGCCATACACTTTGTAAAAAGCCTTGGGGCTGCCGACAGACTGAAGGGGAGCACGGTGAACTGGTAGTGGTGTCGGCCCATCACAAACTGGAGGAACCACCTGTGTACATGGAAGACAGAAATATGGAAATATGCATCCTTTAAGTCGAGAGTGGCGTACCAGACTCCCGAATCCAGGGAGGAAATGATAGAGGCCAGGGAGACCATGTGGAACCTCAACTTCTTCAGATATTTATTGAGGCGATGCAGGTCCAGGAATGGCTCCAGGCCCCCTTTGGCCTTCAGGATTAGGAAATATCGGAAAAACCCTTTTCAAATCTCAAGGAACTTCCTCTACAGCCCCTACAAGTAGGAGGGCTTCTACCTGTCATACGAGAAGTTGCTCGTGAGAGGGGTCCCTGAAGAGGGACAGGGCTAGGGAGTGGGAGGAAGGGGTGGATGAAAACTGCAGGGTATACCCAACTGACACAGTACCGAGCACCCAAAGGTCTGATGTTGTGTGGGACCATGCAGCATAGAAGGGAAACAAGTGGTCCAAAAACAAAAGAGGGGATGGATCCTGTCTCAAGTCTGGTATGCTGTCCTCGGGCATACCCTCAAAAGGCCTGTCTAGACCCACTGGGGTATCTACTCGAACCTGACTGGGAGGCAGGGGCAGAAGGCATGGGCTGGTGATGTTTATACTCCTTCCCTTTTCTCTTATAGGAATCCTGTCTTGGTCTTGTTCCAATATGGCAACTCCTAAGGTCTTATAAAGGAAAGTGAAACTGTCTAGTAAGTCTTATTTTCATTGCCGAATTGATTTTAACTAACTTTAAAAAATACTAAACAACCAGTCCTAATAAATCAATTTTTGTCAGTTTTTCGAAAAAATGGTTCTGTCAGAATGTAAGTAAAGAACTTTAAAAAAAATGTTTTAACTTCACTGTTTCCTTTAAATAATTCATTACCATAGCTAAGCAATATAGTTAAATAATATAGACCAGCAATTTTCCTATGAAAACATTCTTATTTTTAAAAAAATAGGTCAATCTTTTATTACAGCAATGTAATTTTATTTAATCTTCACTGCTAGTTTTGAGACTTTCAAAAAATAAATGTGGACTATAAGCTGTGTAATAGGTATGTTTCATAAAGCATTTCAAAACTAGTAAACGAGGAAAAAAGTCTAATTTAAAATATTCTCCCACACCTGATTTATTTAAGTATGGCTTTTTCTTATTGTACTTTCAAATAAAAATGAAAAAAGTCTACCAAATACAGCAGATCAAGCCAGAACTATTGTGTTTCTATCCAGAGGCTTTTACATAAAGAGTAACTAATTAACATAAAGGTTTCTTTTCCTCTTTCCAGAAGACATCGTGCTGTTCTTTCAGAGAAGTTTAAAATGTCAAGAGGATCAGCCCCGATACGCCTTATAAAAAGGACTTCCCCTGATTCTGACTGTAGAAGTCAGAGGTTAAAGCACAATCATTTTCCTCTAGTACTTAAAACCAGAGTGTATCATCCCAAATGTTTTCACTGCAATTTGAAGTTCATAGATCAAATTCTTTTAAATTATTGTTACTTATCGGATAGGATTCATTCACTAAAGAATAAAGCTGGCTTCAGGCAAATGGTATGACTGTGAGGAGACATCACTTATATTATTTGTGACTAAGAATGTGAGGGTAAACCACAACTTGCTTGGCTCTGTGCCCACTGTTTATTATAAAGGAAAACCTCAAAGTGCAGTGTCAATTATAGCCATGACTTGATAATCTGACATACTTGTTAACCCTACCACTATGAATCAGGACCAGATGAACTCAAACCCAGTCATCACAATTACAGAATTACGAAAATTAAAGGAAGGGATCAGCAAAAAAACTTGGACCTAGTAGTCTCCTCTGTTTAAAATTATTTTAAAAACCAGGAATGGGGGAAAAGATTAAATATGTAGTGAGGGATTTTTTAGCTTATGTAAAGAATTTTCTATTTTTCTCATTAAGTGAATAATCACCCATGGGGAAATATATATATAAAAAAGCCTGGTCAAATAACAGATTGATAAATGGATTAAATTGTTAAATGGATTAAATTGGTAAATTACCGAATGACTGGAGGATAGCTAATGTGATGCCAATTTTTTAAAAGGGCCCCAGAGGTGATCCCGCAATTATAGGCCTGTAAGCCTGACTTCAGTACCGGGCAAACTGGTTGAAACTATAGTAAAGAACAAAATCGTCAGACACATAGATGAACATAATTTATTGGGGAACAGTCAACATGGTCTTTGTAAAGGGAAATCATGCCTCACCCACCTACACCCCCCTGGGTGGGGGGGGGTCAACAAGCATGTGGACAAGGGGGATCCAGTGGATATAGTGTACTTAGATTTTCAGAAAGCCTTTGACAAGGTCCCTCACCAAAGGCTCTTAAGCAAAGTAAACTGTCATGGGATAAAAGGGAAGGTCCTCTCATAGATTGGTAACTGGTTAAAAGATAGGAAACAAAGGATACGAATAAATGGTCAGTTTTCAGAATGGAGAGAGGTAAATAGTGGTATCCCCCAGGGGTCTGTACTGCGACCAATCCTATTCAACATATTCATAAATGATCTGGAAAAAGGAGTAAGCAGTGAGGTGGCAAAATTTGCAGATGATACAATACTACTCAAGATAGTTAAGCCCCAGGCAGACTGCGAAGAGCTACAAGAGGATCTCTCAAAACTGGGCAACAAAATGGCAGATAAAATTCAGTGTTGATAAATGCAAAGTAATGCACGTCGAGGGGTTCTAAATTAGCTGTTACCAAGAGTCATTTTGGATAGTTCTCTGAAAACATCCACTCAATGTGCAGCAGCAGTCAAAAAAGTAAACAGAATGTTGGGAATCATTAAGAAAGGGATAGATAATAAGACAGAAAATATCGCATTGCCTCTTTATAAATCCATGGTACGCCCACATCTTGAATACTGCGTGCAGATGTGGTCACCCCATCTCAAAACAGATATATTGGAATTGGAAAAGGTTCAGAAAAGGGCAACAAAAATTATTAGGGGTATGGAACGGCTGCTATCTGAGGAGAGATTAATAAGACTGGGACTTTTCAGCTTGGAAAAGAGACAAGTAAGGGGGAATATGATAGAGGCCTATAAAATCATGACTGGTGTGGAGAAAGTAAATAAGGAAGTGTTATTTACTCCTCCTCATAACACAAGAACTAGGGGTCACCAAATGAAATTAATAGGCAGCAGATTTAAAACAAACAAAAGGAAGTATTTCTTCACACAATGCACAGTCAGCCTGTGAAACTCTTTGCAAGAGGATGTTGTAAAGGCCAAGACTATAACAGGGTTCAAAAAAGAACTAGATAAGTTCATGGAGGATAGGTCCATCAATGGCTATTAGCCAGGATGGGCAGGGATGTTGTCCCTAGTCTCTGTTTGCCAGAAGCTGGGAATGGGCAACAGGGGATGGATCACTTGATGATTACCTGTTCTGTTCATTCCCTCTTAGCACTGACCCCCTACTTGGTAAGGCAACTCCCATCTTTTCATATGCTGTGTATTTATACCTCTCTACTGTATTTTCCACTCCATGCATTTGATGAAGTGGGTTTTAGCCCATGAAAGCTTATGCCCAAATAAATTTGTTAGGTGCCACAGGGACTCCTCATTGTTTTTGCTGATACAGACTAACACGGCTACCACTCTGAAACCTGTCTTAAAAATTAAGTTTCTTAAGCAGGGATAATGGCAGTTTCTTTGGCATGAAATTTATCGTTGACCAAGCTGTCAAGCCAGCATGCTGCTGGCTATTGTCCAAGCTCTCCCCTCGCCCCCCACATCACTGTCTGGTGTGTAATCTAATAGCATTCTGGACTTACATCCTCCCCACTTCTCTGCCAGCTCTTTTCTTCCCCTGCAGCTACATTTTTAAACAATAAACCGTAACAAGATCTGCCCACCTGACACAGTGAGCCTTCTATAATACTACTACATTTTAAAACTTTCATGTCTATTACATTACAGGTGTCAGGGATGAAACCTAATGTCTCATCAATGAAATTACTTAGCCAATTATACATGGGGGTACTTACATATCTGATGGTATGAGTGGTCCTATCTACTTCTTTATGAAGGGATATTTATATATTTTAAGTAAAAATATCTGAATTTAGACTCGGAATAAATTTCATCTCAAGCACATGTGAATCTCCAAATAAGAAAAAAACAACCACCGTACTTGGCATCTCCATTACAGTAACCGTCACAGAATTATCCTTTTAAAGAGTACTTCTTTTGCGCTGGTAAATGTAGGCAGTATTGCATTATTCATTTATTTTATATATTTTGTAACACTGGCATAGATGTTATAAAAGTTAATATTTCCCAGTTCAAAGCCAGCTTAGGTCAATGGAGACCAAGAACTGTTGCCTGATGATAGCTGTTCAATGGTCTGTGTGAAGTTGTACTCAGCTCAGAGGATCAGTGTCCACATCACAAATACCCATCCCTTTTAACACACTATAGGTAACTTTCAAACTCGGCTTTTCTTAATCATCTTCTCATTACAGAAGTAAAACTTACATAGTGGCAGCATTGTCTAAAAGCATTGGACTGGGAGTCAAGAAACATGGCTTCTGCCCTTGGCTCTGCGTGCTATGTAATCTTGAGCAAGTCATTTAATCTTTCTATACCTCATTTTATCCAGTTGTAAAATTGGATTATTGATACTTACCTTCTTTTGTACATCTACAGATGAAAAGTGCTAGTTAAGAGTTAAATAATAATAATTAATAATTTGAAAAAAAAATTTGCAGTGGCAATTTTTTATAAACAAAAATTATAAACAGAAAATGTGGGATATTGTTTTAGAATCTTACAAGTAAGCAAAGAGTTGAGGGAGTTTATTCCATAGTTTAAATGCCCTTATATGTAATGTATATGCACCACACACACACATATTATGCATTGAATATTGCTGGTATAAAAGTTTATGGGCAAGAATTAGACATGGCAACGTAACTCGTAAATGGCAAAAAGTATATTCTACAGTATATTCTGTAGAAATGGCAAAAAGTATATTCAACCCAGACTCCTGCCAGTTAAATCACTATACCACTACAAGCACTCATGTTTTTGTTTATGCCCCATTTTGGAGCACTTATTTTAGGAAAAAAAAAACTATTTTTAGTATCCTTCCACCTATAAAGCCAAGCTAACTTAAGTAGATGCATGGGTCTTGTAACATGGGTCTGGCTTTTAGCACGTATACATACCTACATGATTGTGTAATGTGAATCTTTAAAAATCTTGAAAATATTAATACATGCACATCACAGCATGCTATTTATGACACACATTTTAGAGGAACATCTACTTTAGAAAGTGTTAGAGATTTTAAAAATATGTATTGGTACTATTGTAATTCTCCACCTATAAAGCCAGGATTACTTAGTACCGTGAAGTTTAACTGTAACAGAATTAGGACCATGAGAAACAGTAAGTTTAGAAAGCTTTAAAATAGTATTCTAGCACTAAAAGGTTAGTTTTTAAAAATGGAAATTGTAAAAATTTATACTTTTAACAATTTGATGTGTTATACACACTGCCTTCATATCAGAGCTCTAACATACTCTTAGTTTATATATTATTGGCAATAATCCAGAAAAGGCAGAGAATGCTGTTAAAAATGTATATTTTCTGTTTATATCAAACTCCCAATGGCTTTAAGAAATATTGCTTGTATTTTTTAAAATTGTTTCCTTACTTAGAATAGGCTGGAGCAACCCAGTAGGGGTTATCCTCAGCTTCCTTTGCATGTCGTAAAATGGCCTCTCGGGGGTTGCTATCATCAGTCTTATCCAGTGCAATATTCTTGACTATGTATGATGACAATGTACCTCCATGAGTTCCAACACGGCCCCCACGACCTATAATTAAAAAAAAAAAAAAAAAGAATATTTGAGAGTGAGAGTAATGAACACATAGGCAAAATGTGAAGTACTGTGTGTGTAACACTGATCTAGTCGTGTACTGAACTTACATATTACTATAAAGAAACGAGATGTGGGGAAGAAAATAAAATAGCATTTAGAGTTGCATTCACAACAGTGTTCTACTGAATACTTTATGGGCCTAAACAAAAAGTTAGTCATTGTTATTATTTATTTGTATGGAAGTAGCACCCCAGCCATTGTACACACACATAATAAAGACAGAATTCCCAGTCCCAAACAACTTATAATGTAAATATAATTTCATGAGCAAAACTACTTATAGAACTCTGAAATAAGTTTCCCATTTACTTATAACAATCTAAAAAGACTAAATATGGGTTACCTGGTCCTGCTACTGGAGGTTCTGGTTTGTGAGATTTCAGGGGATCCAGCCTATCCTTTTCCAACTGTTTCCTGGTACTTCGTTGCCGTGGTTCACGAAACATTGGAAGGGCATGAGCTAAAGAGAAGATTCACAGTTTAGGAAAACAATTCTAAATGTTAGCAACCACATTTACTTTTACATCTCTAACCCTATTGGCCAGATTGCTTTTGACCCTTACATGGAGAGGATGCCATCCCTTGTGCAACGCCAGGGATGTCATTCTTACATACCTCCACATTGGCTTATCACAATAGATTTTATAGGGCTTTGTCATGTCTGTTTTTAAAAGTCTAAAGCAACCAGATTTCCACAACTTCTCCAAGGATTATTCCCTAGTCTAATAAATCGCCTGGGCAATTTACACTTATTTAGCTCATTCCTCTTTTGGGTCAGCCCACCAGTTGCTTGATCAACCACTTGTTCTTTTCTGAACTTCCAATTTTTCTACATCTTTCTAATATTGGGTGCTGAGACATCAAAATTCCAGGCACAGTCTTACAGCAAAGTGACAGACGGGGGATTATCACCTCCCTGATCCAAGTTGTGATGCACTTCTGCATATGTTGCCAAAATCAATTTTCCCCAAGAAACGAGGTAAATGTGGGTTGGCAGGACCTAATTACTGCGGTCAGTATTTGGCCAGGACACCAGAATTTAACACCTCTTGAGAAAGTTGCCCTGGTATTTTTAATGGCCACAAATTGTCAGTGTGTTGTTCTTAACCTCTCAACAAAAAGACAGTATCTTCAGCAGCACAGTAGCCTCTATTCTTACTAGGTTTCCACATTTATGTGCAAGAAAGAACCAGACAAATCCTCATGATAAAGTTAATATTTTCAAAAACTAGAGAAATCCAAACTTAGGCACCCAATGGTGGGATTTTTAAAAGCTCCTAAGTGATTCAGAGGCTGTGGTCCCGCTGGATTTTTAGGCTCCAATTTTTGAAAATTTGCATAATTGAAGCACTTTCGAATGCAAACATTGATGAATGAAAGTATAGACACTATTTCTATTATAGGCTGTTCAATGTTACAGTTAAGGTTGCCTAAAATTACCCATTATAAAGCCCCTCTTTTCATGCGCTTATAACTTTGCCAAACTAACTGTTGAGGGGGGAAATTTTCCTTCCTGAAATTTGGAAAGTTTCAGTAAATATGGGTTAGCTCCTTCCAAGAGTGAGGTTCCGGAAAAATAGGTAATTTTGCCAATGTTAACAATTTTTTTGACCATTTCTTTGAACAGCCCTAGCATCTTCACAGTTTTTAGTAGAATCTTGATATTCTGCAGGAGGGCAGTTCTGAGTGGTGTTTTATCTGTTCAGATAAAAATTCCACATATCTTTGGCTGAGTTCTAAGACCTGGAAAATCACCACTTCCACATTTTTAGTAGAATGTCTTCAAGACTTGTCCTTTAAGTCTGTGAACATTCTATTGATACTGTGTATGCTCCCAAGTGTCAGAGATCTGCATCAACCTGCACAGACCACCTTAATCCTGTCTTTCCCTGAATTCTAAGTTTTTATCTTTGCAATCTCAAAGTATTTTTCATGGAGTTTTTTGTATGAAATATATATAAACTTTAAAAGGCCAGCCTGGCTTTCTGAAGGAAAACTTTAGCCCATCCAGAATTTCATCTGATCAAGTCTGTATTTGCACCTTGTAAATAATGATATTAACAACTATACAAGGTATATGCAAGAACATTTTCATTTGATGTGTAGTATGATGGACTGCTTCTGGGCTATACCTAGTCTCCTACGAAGTGTAAAAACAATGCGCAATATGGTGATAGTTTGATTTTTTGAGATGGGGAAATATAAAGGTAAAAGCCTGAGAAATGAATACGGGTCATCTTATAAATATATGTTTAAATTACTTACGTGTTATAATGTAATCCTGTGTAAGAGTCTCTGCCTGTCTGGCTTTTCGTTTTGTTTTAACCACACATAATTTTGCTCCCCTAGGATAAAAAATAAAGTGGCTTAATTTATTTCATTATAATAGAAGTAGAAAGTGTTTGTTCAAGATAAAATTCCTGCCAGGTTGAATAGTACTTTTACAAATGTATGACTACATTTGTGTGTATGCATGTAAGGGAGGCTCGAGAGGTTGATTAAATTGTTATAATGTGGCTTAAAGTCAGAGGTGGAAATTAATGTGATAGTTTCATCTTATACTTTGCTTGTCCACAGCCCAAAAAACACCACACAGTTTGCAACTATTTAGCCCAATTATCCTCATTAAGCAGCAGAGTATTGGCGGTCTAAATGGAGATGCCCTGACAGAACTATGGGGCAAAGCTTGCATAGGTCTTGTTGGAAGTAACTTAAATGTAACTGACAAATTGGTGCACTCTCTCTCTTTATATAGCTATATATCTGTGAAGGAAAAGGAAAAAATGAAACCAGGAAACTATCACAGACAAGAGTGCACCTCTTCCATTCAGACTTCAGGGTTGGAATCCTTCTGCATTTTACATGACTACCTAGTTACATTAAGACAGCTCTGCACTGTGAGCATCTTTTGAATTTAGAGGCAAGGTTCCTCCATTACAGGATGTCTCCCATGCATGTAGAGATGAGAAAGCACAAGATTTTTTTTATGTAGGAGCAGGAACCCAGGCTCTGATGTAAAATCACTACAAAACCCTCAAAAATATACACAGAAAGAAAAAATTAAACCTGGGTCCCAGAAATCTTGGGAACCTGAGCTTGTCCCCACAGTCAAGCATCCGATATGAACTAAATTTGAAATTTAGAGTATAATACTCCTTTGGCTGCTAGAGAGAGAAGCATCTGAGCATGCAGATGAACAAATCTTTATACGTACAGGAGGGAAAGGATAATCAGAAAATCAGTTGCGCTCTCTCCATTTGCCAGCAGGAAAGTGTGCTGGACTGGCAGAAAAACTATGAGATGATGACGTTAAATTCCAAACAAGGCAGCGTCTTTAAATTCATCCTGCCACTCTCAACTGCTAGCTTCCCTTTTCATTAATTGCTTCTGTCTTTCCATCCTTTAAGTATGCAGTCACCGGCCATGGGCAGCAAAGAAAGTGAAACAGATGCGAAATTCTCTCATTCCATTCCTCACCTCTTCTCAAGTTTGGGTTTTCAACATAACTGCACAGACCACTGAAATTCAAACTAAGAGTTGGACTCCTAAACAAAATGCTACTTCAGAAAAACAAGTATGACTACATTAAACAGTCTTTTTACAAACACCACTTCAACAGTCTTTGGGGACTGTGAGGGATATGCTAGCTGGGCATTCCTAATGCAGTTTCCACATAGTAGTACACTGATGGAACCTCATGGAAAGTATTCAAAACCTCAGATAAAGTTCCAAATTTTAATATCCAAGTATAGAATGGAATCAGAGGCTCAATGGAAAATGCACTGCTTCTGAAAATCATAAGCTACTATTTTTGACTCACTGCCTCACAAATGATCATAAACTAATTTCCTCACCTTTTAATATGGTCAGTCTCAGGTTGAGAAAAAAAAATGGTTTTAATGATAATAATGTAATTATTAAATACCTCTGGCTTTTGACTGGATCATAGTATACTTTAGCCAATCCATTTCCTGTACCAACCATGATCTGGTTTAGCTTGGGATGCCAAAGACAACGCACAACACTCTGAAATAAAATTACATATTGATATTGGATCAGTGTTTTTGTGTCTCAAACCATTTAGCTCTTGAAATTAGATATAGCATACAACTTTGCGAGGGTTTTTTTAAGTAATTAATTAAGCCCTTGTCCTGAGTCTTACTTCATATAGTCTTTCTTCCATATAGAACTAAAACTTTCACACGCAATGCTGCTCTCTCACTCATTGACTCTGCAACAACTTAAAAACAATCAGTTTTCATTCTGATTTCTTCGTTCCCAGGATGTCCTAAAGAACTAATCCAATTTCAGTCTCTGCCTGTAGCGAATACCTCAGCCTATACTTCTGGGATGATACCTCCACCCCTATTTTGATCAGTACACAAACTGATTTTAGACTGTCAGCGCCTTAGTAGCTTGTTGTTTTACACATACAACATATTCATCCACATGACATATCACCAGGTATGCTCTAGTTCTAACAGAAATTAATTCAGGGAAGTCCTATGGCCTGTGTTATACAGGAGATCAGAATAAATAATCACAACAGTTTCTTTTGGCTTTATAATCTATGAAACTATGAAAACTAGATTTCAGTTTGAATTACAAAACCAAGATGAAAAATCTCTTTGAAAGGTCAAGATGGTTGACTGAGGAGGTAAATAAAGCAAAGACCACTATTTACTATGAGGGACAACAAATCTTAATGTTCACCTAAACAACAGACTTTATGTATTTAGATAATTGGAGAGTGCTTGTTGTTTGAAAGATAACTACCTTATAAAGGGATAAATAAACTCTAAGACTGAGGGTTATAGTGTTGACAGGACTTGTATTAACTAGCTAATAAATGTATCTAGAGCTAAAAGGATTCATGCTCATGTTATTATTTCATTGAAATGTGCTCAATCATCTTTCATAATCTCCTTCCCAAGCCTACTGTTCCGCCTTGCCCAAGAGAACCTTTCAACCTGGACTAATCATTTGTTTATTAAATTATATTTATATATCTATTGAGATGGGGCCGTGAGAAAGAGTGCTTTTGCATAAAATAGCTTATACAAGCCACAGAACAGGTGTTCACTTTAGTTTTAACAAGAGAAGTCTAACAATTTAAATTATAATAGGGAGTGTAAATGAAATAGAATACTGTAACTTGGGAGACTGGAGACATTTTAGGGAGTTACTATATTACTTCTGTGACCTTTAAGTGAATGGCTATATATTCCCCCATTGCCAATATAAGCCTTCCACCAACCCCAATACTTCCCTGTCCCAATCCCAATTTTCCTTCCCATACCTGGCCTAGCCCTAATATAATTTCGTTTGGATGTTAAATATGAGCCACGTGCTAATATGCTAGTGGAATGCCTGATCCAGAAAAACCATAAATCTATTAAGCTCTAATCAGTTGGACCTTCTTTTGGCTATAAGATAAATACAGGCTTTTCTCAATTATTTATTGAGAAACAGGTTTCACAGTGCCGAGCCTGAATGGAGTGGCAGTTAATAGAGCCTGAAACATCCCTAATATAAATCTCATCCCACACATCACACAGACACAATAGTTTAAAAAAATGACACCTCTCCAGGCTTCCAGAGGTATGCAAGGTTAAATATACAACCATATTAAAGGTTAAAGCTCATTTTAAAGGTAGCAACTAGTAAGGATGTAAAGTTAAATTTCTTGAAGTTCAGCATCGCCATAATCCGTCACTTGCTATAACAAGTTACCGATGCAGTCAATGTAGGCCTGTTAATAAGCTGTTTATTTAAAGAAAAACACAATCTTATTTGTTGCAATATCAGTTATTACTCAAATGCGACAGTAATTCTAAAACACACACAGCTAATAGCAGAATTCAAGGTTAAAGGTAAGTGGCCTTTTCGTTTATTAATATTTATTGCATGTGTTTAGCCAGCCTTTAAAAACTTTGTAGTTAATGCAGTTCACCACTTTCTTCTGTCAAGTAAATGTATTTTATAGCATGGTACTGGATACCAGCCAACAAAAACAAATCTTGAGACATTGTGGCTCACGCACTGATGGGAATTGCTACAATTCTAGTTTGTCAAACATGCACTGCACACTTAAAAACACTGTGGCACGTGTTTCAGAGCAGGCAGAAGAAACTGCCATAAAACACAGCATTATAAATCTTCTGAAACAATAAAATGTCTCCAGAATGTAATTTATTCAAAACTTACGGATACAAGCTCTGAACAGTCAAGTAACTTTACTATATCACTGGTGTATAAATCTACTTTACAACACGGACAAAAAATACTCATGGTGATTTTTAGGATCATACCAGAAGTATACACTACCCTGAAAGACTAAAATACTGAATCCTAGGGACTAAATCTTTATAAGTCTTCATACAATTAGTCCCACTGAAGTCAATTGTGCAAATACGGACTACTCAGATGACGGAACATTGCAGGCTTGAGCACTAAATATGTGAAGACAGTAGGAGAAAATCCTCACATTATAAAGAATTTAATTAGTAACCACTGCATATATCCTGACTCAGAGTTAACTTGCCTTTTACTCTTAGAATTAATTTAGAATTTTAGTAGGTAGGTGTTTAGTGAGCCACCTAAACTAAGAATATATTAAAGCACAGGCACTTTAGTCCTGAAACCAAGGACCCCGCTCCTGAAGTCATATGATGAAGTCAGAATCTCAGCTTTCATTTAAAAAAAATCCCACCCTAATTTTCTAGCCCTCATGCCTGCAAAGAAAAGATTGAAAATGTGTATCGAGCATGAGAATGTGAGCCTGAGTCCACAGACAGCCTGAAACAATAGCTCTGAAAGGTATGCACTTCCCTATGAATCTCTATGGTGTGATAACTCTACAACCCACTGTTCTTGGGAACTCTGCCACTCCATCCCAAAAGTGTGTATGTGGCAGGAGGAGAGTACAGGAGGCCAGACCCATGCAGATACAAACCCGGCTCCAATCCACTGACCCTGCTTCTCTGGAAGAGAATGGGGGCCATGGCACAGGGACAGGGCAAGGCTATAAGGAGCCTCTCGTCATGGTGTGTGTAGGGCCCTGGTGTGCTTTAATCCAGCCCTGCCCTAAATTCCATCTAATTTTAAAATCAATGAATTTTTTTAAAAAATCCTGCTTTATTTTAACATTTAGTCTTTGCAATGGCATCAAACACGGCAGCTGGTGCTTAGTTTCAACTACACCCAAGAGACAGTTGAGTTCAGGCTGGAAGTCATAGCCACAGTAATTAGCAGCAAGTTACAAGATCTCACTGCACTTAGGTGATTTTATTTCTTAACAGAGAAGTAAAACAGAAGGAGGCAATTAGATTGACAGTGCTTTGTAAAAACAAGCACAAAGTACTGGATTAACCACTACTAGTATGGGCTATATAGAGATACAGATTAACAGCTTTCTAGATTCAAAGTGAAACTATGGGTACAAATACAATAATTAACAACTGAGTACAACAGGACAGCTGTGGGATCAAGTTATTCACTACCTGCAGAAACTCCACAGATTTAGATATTTTTGGCCCAGATTGGGCTCTCCGTACATTTTTATTTGTATAGGTACAGCCCTTAGCACAATGGGACCACAAACCTGACTGGGACTTCTGGGTGGTACTGCAATATAAACAGTAAATAAATAAATAAACTACTACTGTCAGTAATAATAGTATACCATATTATACAAACAATATTTTAAATTATTTCCTCCCATTGAGAAGGTCAGAGTTATTTCCTCACATTGCTTTCCACTCTAATCAGCCATTGCTTCCCCTTGATCCTACATCCACCCAGATATTTAAATTTTGTAGATAAAGTCTCATATATTTGTCTTCCAAAGATGACATTTTGTGCGAAGCCCATTTATTTTCATATGTAGCATCTTTCGATAGCAGGAGAAGGAAGGAAGTTGGCTACCACATTGAGCTATGCGCTGGTGGAGTGAGTCTTCCAAATCTCCTTTTTCTTCAAGTATGGCTCATACAGTTGCTACAAACCTTCAAAACTTATTCTAACCAAGCCTATTGGATTTTTATGCTCAGGAGTTCACCAAACGCAGACTTCACCTCATGCCTACCCCATCAAGGAAGTAAGCAACATTTTATTATAAACCCTTTGAGAGAAAGTAAGGACAAAAAGAATCATAGAATCATAGACTTTAAGGTCAGAAGGGACCATTATGATCATCTAGTCTGACCTCCTGCACAACGCAGGCCACAGAATCTCACCCACCCACTTCTGTATCAAACCTGTGTCTGAGCCATGGAAGTCCTCAAATCATGGTTTAAAGACTTCAAGATGCAGAGAATCTTCCAGCAAATGACCCATGCCCCACACTGCAGAGGAAGGCAAAAACCTCCAGGGCCTATGCCAATCTGTCCTGGAGGAAAATTCCTTCCCGACCCCAAATATGGCAATCAGCTAAACCTTGAGCATGTGGGCAAGACTCACCAGCCAGGCACCCAGGAAAGAATTCTCTGTAATAACTCAGATCCCACCCCATCTAACATCCCATAACAAGCCATTGGGCATATTTACCGCTAATAGTCAAAGACCAATTAATTGCCAAAATTAGGCTATCCCATTATACCATCCCCTCCATAAACTTATCAAGCTTAGTCTTGAAGCCAGATATGTCTTTTGCCCCCACTACTCCCCTTGGAAGGCTGTTCCAGAACTTCACTCCTCTGATGGGGGGATCGATGGCTAGGTAGCAGTTCTGCAGAAAAGGACCTAGGGGTCACAGTGGACGAGAAGCTGGATATGAGTCAACAGTGTGCTCTTGTTGCCAAGAAGGCTAACGGCATTTTGGGCTGTATAAGTAGGGGCATTGCCAGCAGATCGAGGAACGTGATCATTCCCCTTTATTCGACATTGGTGAGGCCTCATCTAGAATACTGTGTCCAGTTTTGGGCCCCACACTACAAGAAGGATGTGGAAAAATTGGAAAGAGTCCAGCGGAGGGCAACAAAAATGATTAGGGGTCTGGAGCACATGACTTATGAGGAGAGGCTGAGGGAACTGGGATTGTTTAGTCTCCAGAAGAGAAGAATGAGGGGGGATTTGATAGCAGCCTTCAACTACCTGAAGGGGGGTTCCAAAGAGGATGGAGCTCGGCTGTTCTCAGTGGTGGCAGATGACAGAACAAGGAGCAATGGTCCCAAGTTGCAGTGGGGGAGGTCCAGGTTGGATATCAGGAAAAACTATTTCACTAGGAGGGTGGTGAAACACTGGAATGCGTTACCTAGGGAGGTGGTGGAGTCTCCTTCCTTGGAGGTTTTTAAGGCCTGGCTTGACAAAGCCCTGGCTGGGATGATTTAGCTGGGAATTGGTCCTGCTTTGAGCAGGGGGTTGGACTAGATGACCTCTTGAGGTCCCTTCCAACTCTGATATTCTATGATTCTATGATGGTTAGAAACCTTCGTCTAATTTCAAGTCTAAACTTCCTGATGGTCAGCTTATATCCATTTGTTCTTGTGTCCACATTGGTACTGATCTTAAATAATTCCTTTCCCTCCCTGGTATTTATTCCTCTGATATATTTATAGAGGGCAATCATATCTCCCCTCAGCCTTCTTTTGGTTAGGCTAAACAAGCCAAGCTCTTTGAGTCTCCTTTCATAAGACAGGTTTGCCATTCCTCGGATCATCCTAGTAGTCCTTCTCTGTACCTGTTCCAGTTTGAATTCATCCTTCTTAAACATGGGAGACCAGAACTGCACACAATATTCCAGATGAGGTCTCACCAGTGTCTTTTATAACAGTACTAACACCTCCTTATCTCTACTGGAAATACCTCACCTGATGCATCCCAAGACCGCATTAGCTTTTTTCATGGCCATATCACATTGGCAGTTCATAGTCATCCTGTGATCAACCAATACTCTGAGGTCCTTCTCCTCCTCTGTTACTTCCAACTGATGCATCCCCAGTTTATAACAAAAATTCTTATTATTAATCCCTAAATGCATGACCTTGCACTTTTCACTATTAAATTTCATCCTATTACTATTACTCCAGTTTACAAGGTCATCCAGATCTTCCTGTATGATATCCCGGTCCTTCCCTGTATTGGCAATATCTCCCAGCTTCATGTCATCTGCAAACTTTATTAGTACATTCCCACTTTTTGTGCCAAGGTCAGTAATAAAAAGATTAAATAAGCTTGGTCCCAAAACTGATCCCTGAAGAACTCCACTAGTAACCTCCCTCCAGCCTGACAGTTCACCTTTCAGTACAACCCGTTGTAGTCTCCCCTTTAACCAGTTCCTTATCCACCTTTCAATTTTCATATTGATCCTCATCTTTTCCAGTTTAGGTAATAATTCCCCATGTGGAACCGTATCAAATGGCTTACTGAAATCGAGGTAAATTAGATCCACTGCGTTTCCTTTGTCTAAAAAATCTGTTACTTTCTCAAAGAAGGAGATCAGGTTGGTTTGGCACAATCTACCTTTTGTAAAACCATGTTGTATTTTGTCCCAATTACCACTGACCTCAGTGTCCTTAACTACTTTCCCTTTCAAATTTTTTTCCAAGACCTTGCATACTACAGATGTCAAACTAAGAGGCCTGTAGTTGCCCGGATCACTTTTTCCCCCTTTCTTAAAGATAGGAACTATGTTAGCAATTCTCCAGTCATATGGTACAACCCCTGAGTTTACAGATTCAATAAAAATTCTTGCTAATGGGCTTGCAATTTCATGTGCCAGTTCCTTTAATATTCTTGGATGAAGATTATCTGGGTCACCTGATTTAGTCCCATTAAGCTGTTTGAGTTTGGCGTCTACCTCGGATGTGGTAATATCTACCATATCCTCATTCCCATTTATCATCCTACCATTATCCCTAAACTCCTCATTAGCCTCATTAAAGACTGAGGCAAAGTATTTGTTTAGATATTGGGCCATGCCTAGATTATCCTTAACCTCCACTCCGTCCTCAGCGTTTAGCGGTCCCACTTCTTTTTTCTTGGTTTTCTTCTTATTTATATGGCTATAGAACCATTAACTATTGGTTTTAATTCGCTTTACAAGGTCCAACTCTACATGGCTTTTGGCCTTTCTCACTTTATCCCTACATGTTCTGACCTCAATAAGGTAGCTTTCCTTGGTGATCACTTCCATCTTCCACTCCTTGTAGGCTTTCTGCTTTTTCTTAATCACCTCTCTGAGATGCTTGCTCATCCAGCTTGGTTTACAACTCCTGCCTATGAATTTTTTCCCCTTTCTTGGGATGTAGGCTTCTGATGTGTGGGGCCCACCTCTTGTCCTGATCTCCAATTTTGCAGCCGAAATAAAGGTGATAGGCTTCCTTAACCATAGTGGTTATACTTCGCTTTTGTGATGCAAAAGTCACTTCACCACAAACATAGCAGAAGTTATCTGCACTGTTCACACAAGTACAAGGCATCTCTGCTCACTTTGGCTAAACAGAAATGTGTCCCTTTGCAAAATCAAACACTGACAAATAAGAGAGCACGACACTGTATGATTTCTAGAGCTGATAGAGGGCAATTTGTTCAGCAGAGTGATGTAAGCTTCGTTATGATTGCATCATCCATGACTTCTAGGAATAACATGATGTAATTCATATCATGTATGATGCAATACCAGCTTCAGATTGCATCATTCATTGTTTTGCCTAAAAAGCAAGTACTGTCCAAACTCAGTAATAGATTTATTCCTAGATCCAGTCAAAGATGTATTTTAGTCATTTCTGATTTAAATTGAGATCCCTTCCCTTTATAACTCACTTATCCTCCGCCATTCCCAAGTCAAGGGTCGTATATACTGACCCAATAGCATATCTTGAAAACTAGAGCCAATCAACAATTTTAAGCATCATTTTCGTTCTCAGTGACCCAGAATTAGTAAAGTTTGACTACATTTATTTCAGAAGCATTTTGGCTGTAGAGCAGTGCTATAGGAAGAACATAGCTCCATTAGATACATCAGATTAAAAATGGCAGTCAGCATCCCACTATTAAGGTAAACTGGAGTACGTACGAGATGTTTCTTTTGCATTTTGTCATGTGTTGATAATGAACCACTGGAAAAAAATTGGTAATTGAGGGTTAATACTGGGAACTGAAAAGGAATAGGCAAAACACTGGATTTTCACACAGCTCTACTTATTACAGCAGCATCAGTATATTTGAGTTGTTTCCCTTCATTTAGGTTTCCTTATTATGATGCTCTAAAACATGTCTATTAAAACTTAAATGAAATAGCTATGAAATGATTTGAAAGTTATTGATGAGGTAATGTGACAGTTACACTTGGAGTCAGATGATCTGAGTCAGAGAGCTCATGTGTGGCTTCTGTGACAAAGTTCTGTCCTTGACTCTGGGTCCAGCGTTTCCTGACAGATTTTTGCTAGCCTCAGAAGCTCACTGTGACCCTCCATATAGCCCTTCTCTCTCTAGAGGCAAGGGTCACTGTTTACTGAGCCATTTTCATCATAAGCCAGCAAGGGAGGTGAGGAGAAACAACCCTTCCTCACACAGTCTCTGTTGTCTCCCAGTATCAGTGATTAATCAGGGAGGGGAGGGGGGAGCCCAGGCCCACCCTCTACTCCGGGCTCCAGCCCAGGGACCCTAAACTTAGCAGCTATGAAAGCTGACTTTTTGGAAATAGGGCGTGTACAATTCCCTGGGCTACTTCCCCACAGCAGCCCCCACTCAATATCTTCTTCACAATTACCTCAGGGACTCTTTCCTTGCACCTGATATGGATTCGTACTACTTCGTTCCACCAACAGCACAGCTCCCTCCTATAGCTCCTGTCACCCACACCACACTGACTAACTGGGAGGCTTTTTCCAGCCAGTCCTTGATTGGCTTCAGGTGTCGCAATCAATCTAGCTGTCTCTCCTGCCTTCTAGAAGGATCTTAATTGGCCCCAGGTGTCTTGATTAGCCTTAAGCAACTGACATTTGGTTACCGTGGTACCAGGGATTTGTTTAGCCTGGGGCTAACATACCTGTTCCTCACTATTTTACTGTAGCCATCTGGCCTTGCCCCATCACATTTCCTAATTTTTTAGGGAACAGCCTTATTCCACTATATTCCTTTAACTTGCCAATGGCCTTAAAATCTTAACTGAATGGAAAAGGGTACAAAATCAGCCTACCCTCTCCCATTTTGCTTTCAGCTAGATGCAGAACAAAACAGGTGAAATCTTCCAATGGTCCAGCAACCAAAGAAAGTCAACCCCACTGGAGGAGAATGAGGACTTGTTGTTTAAAATGTTAAAAGCAGTCAGTGAAAACAGCAAAAGGCTAGAGGAATAACAGTTATAAAACAAACTCTGAGCAGGACCCATTTGACAGTGCAACATGATGTTCGTAATTCATAGATAAAGTCTCCAAGGCTGAGCACAGGATTAGTGATTTAGGAGATAAAATTAAACTGTAAAAGTATGCAACAAGTACACCAGATAAAAATACCAACAACTTTAGAGTTTATTAAAGCTTCCTGCTAATCTTCATGGTCTCAATTTGAAAGGTCAAATATTCAGCTCCAGAGGTACTTGAAACTGACTGGGGGTAAAAAAACCACAATAATCCTGTTTCAGGTTCTGTTTTGAACCTGTAAGATAAAACAATGACAGCAGGAATTGCTGATTAAAAATATTTTTCGTTAAAAAAAGCAAAACTTCTCTTTCAAAAGTGCCAATTGCTTTCTGCCTCAGTGGCCATGACGATATGTGCTGGGGTCTGTTTGAATTGTATCACTTTGATTTGCTGTTCTTGGCCACCCGTACAGTGAGATAAGCGGCCTGTCAGCAGAAGAGATACTGAAATGTGTAAAAAGACATTTTGACAGTTGTAGTCAGGCTCCATAATTACAGGCCACCGTAACAGCAGCCAAGTGGGCTCTCTTGACAGAGTGTTTGTCTAAACTATAATTTTTATGTCAGCACTGCTGATGGAACACCAGTCTGTCAACATCATGATAAGTATCCAGGTAGCAAATTTATTTAACGCACCTATGTAGTCTAACATAAATCATATCTTTAGATTTTCAATAAACTGTAATTTCATGGTGAAGAACTGTATTTTTTATTGACTTTAATGCAGTAACATCTATTGTCTTTAAAAGCATTTAAAATATAATTAAGCAATATTATTTAAGAAAGTCCCTCTTGCTGCCTATTTGCATAATTTTTTAAAGATACAATAAATTAATTAACATTAACTTTGTCTGACACAGAGATTTGGTAGTTATATGGAGTTGTATTTACATTTATGGGCTACAGTCAGGAGTTACAATATTAATAAAATTTAAAAACATACACCCTTACCTATGACGCTACAAATAGCTGAAGATAAAAAATTAAGTTTTGAAAAAGTTTGGTTTTACAACATTTAAATGTTGTGTCTATTGACCTAATAGTGACAATTTGTCATTACATATCTTTTGATATTTTTTTAATTAATTGCAGGGATGTTAATCTCAGTGTCCTGGACAAATTGTAACTTTGGGAAATACATTCTGCTCACCTAAATTCCCCCTGAATTTAACGAGTAGAAACAATATTCACCACTTCCTGTTCCTGTCTTAAATTACTACATAGCATTGCTATGTTCTGTTAAACTGCAGACATGTTTCACCAAGAGACATTAAAATAAAAAGAATGGTACAAATTTTCTACCTTCAGTTATGCCCTATCCACTCCAGTGGCTTCAGTGGGATTGCACAGACTCAGTAGAGGGCAGAATAGCACCTCGTGTCCAAAAAAAATTCAATACAAAAAATGCTGAAAAATATGAGTAAAATTTCAACGCAACAAGTTTGGATTTGCCACACACATTCCAATAAAAAGAATGGGAATCAAACCAATGAAAACCCTGAGAAACACTTTGAAGTCAGGTGTTTGGGGTGAAACTTCAATGATCAAAATGTAGGAAGTTAAAAAAAAAACAAAAAACTAATTCACACTTCTTGGCTTTTTAATTTTTCACAACACAATGAATTAAAGATAAGGATATCCATATTTGAATCTGGTTTGCTGGGATTTCATGGAAAATTTTCCTGAATGTAAAACCTGAAAGATAAACTGACAATTACCAGGAAATTAAAAGCAAAGCCCCATTCTTCAAGTTAAGTATATTCAAGAAGGGCCCAGTTCTGGAAAGACTGATGTATTTAGTTTTACATAGAGTTCAACTGACTTAGATGACAGGACTAAATCTTCCCAGGATTGGGCCCTTAGTTTGTATTAATAAGAGTTCATTTTGAAAGTATGTTTTAGTGGAGTCTCTCCTCTCACTTCCCCATCTCCAAAATATTACACTTTCTTAAGAACAATTTTATACCCTTAAATAATCCATTTTAAACTTTGGAAATTAATGCCCAAGGCATTCAGTCAGTTCCTCAATGGCACAAAGTGCTTCAGCCCTGACTCTCAACCCACCTGATTTACATGGCATATATATATATATACACACACACACACGCGCAAACATTAAAAACAATTTTTTTAGGACACTATAAAATTCCACTACATACCAATATGTACCACAAGATTACTCATTACAAAACTGAGCAGGAGTGCACCAAACTGGCTGCTCTGGGATGCTACAATGATTGGGATTGTTCCAACTTTCATAGAGGAGAAGAATTATTCCTGGCTACCTCCAGGTTGAAAAGGTGATGTAAAGACACCTTATCACTCCTTACCGCCTGTACTGACCCAAGCTCAGAATTAGGGCATATCACATTAAAAACTTTTTTTCTGATTTTCCCAAACTTCCAAGAAACTTCCAAGTATCCTGGGCTGAGATGTGGTTGTGAAATTTCAGGGGGAATTCATTTATTTTTTGGGAAGCTGAGGATGGACAGAAAGTCAAACTTCTAATGGGAAGCTAGCTTTAATCTTAACTGTAGAATAACTACTGGCGGTATAAAATAAAGTGCAAGGTTGTAAGGTATTATTAGGGAGTAATAATTAAGGTCTGTATGCACGGAGGAGAGCAAAACTACAAAGAAATCATGGTGCAGTTATGGGAGTAAGAGAAAAAGCAGATACAGGCAGTGAATGCCCTTTTCATCCCTCCCTTAGCCACTTTCCTCCCACTGCAAAAGCTCTGCATGTCCATTAGCTGCATTAATTGGCATGCTCCCCTCCCCAAGAACAGCTGAAGATCTGCATTAAAAAAATCATAGAAAGTTAACGCTGCTTGTGACAATATGAATTCCAACTGCACACTTTGTAATCTCCCTTTATTGGTGTCTCAGAGCACAGTGGTGAGCCGGTAGCCAATGGTAGGTCTGCCTAGCTACTATGGCTAGGAAGGGGTGGTCTGCCCCCTGACTGCTTCCACAGACCAAAGGAGGGAGAGACGACATGGCTCTTAGAGAGCAGCTGTATTTTAATTAGCTTTCTTCCCTCCTTCCATGACAGGGGCATATGGGCCTATGACAGTTACTATTCCAAATTATATTGTATGCAGAACTGAAAAAGATTAAAAATTCATTTAAAACTGATCCATTTAAAAATATTTGCAAAACTGAAAAATAAATGCCATAATTTTATTTACACAGTTCATATTAATTGCCCTTTGAAGTGGAAAAAGACATCCTCATGTATTGATATTATGCTAAAGCTCTCCCACTCCAGCCCGAAAGAGCCTGTTTACACAACAAAAACTATGCTAAAATTATACAAAGGGTCTGCCTTAAACCCAAAAAAATCTGAACTGAGGCTCCTCTGGATCTCATCCGAGAAAAGGAGCCAAGTGCAGTAAATAAAGTGGGAGATTAAGAAGCATCTAGAATGTAGTGTTCACACAATTATTAGAATTAGAATACTCAGGAGGATAAAGCAGTAAAGGAAGCAACACTAACGTTTTTGACTTTGTGAATTTTGACTTTGAAAATGTGTGGAAATGCTCAAAGGAATTTAGATTGGAAACGAGTAAGAGCAAATTACAATTTTCTATATACTAATGGAAAATATGCTAAAAAACAGTTGCAGAGAGCAATAATTGAGGGCAGGATTCCAATTTTTAAGACACATGGGTGTGCACGCTGTATCTTGGAAATTGCAAATATTTTGATGCATGCATGTAGCATATTGTCAGATTTGAACTTAGCCACAAGTTTAACTTTCATTGACTTCAATTACAGGTAAAAGGATTGCTCTGCTGCTGGAATGTTGCCACCAAAATCACCGCCCCCTAACTATAAAGATAGATACTGATCTACTTGCTGCTTAGGAGACAGAAATCCCTCTAGTAGAATGGGACTCAACCAACAAGGAAATATCAACTTGGGCCATTTGGTAAATTTCTGTCAATCAGGCCTTGATTAATTATCCTAGAGTATAAAAAGCCCTTTATTCCTTTCTTTAGCCTCATAAAGAGAGAGCACATGCCTTCAGAATGTTCTTGAACGCCTTAGTTCTGTGAAAACAATATCAAAGTCCCTACCACATTTAACGAGTGCAACTGCTTTACTTTTGGAGATTTGGAATTAGGGCAAAAAAGGAAAACTTTTTTTTAGGATTATTGTGTCAGGACAGAAATGGGAGACAACAACTAAGGAACGTCTGTGTGAGCTGGACAAGACAAGACTTATTTTTCTACAGCTGAGAGAGTGATTATTGCCAACAGAGGAAGAATCTAATCTAGAACATCTAGCGAAGACTATTCTTTGGCTGACCATCCTTTTTAGCTGTGCACAAGTTGGATGCTTAATATGAGTAATAGTCACAAGATAAAGCCCTCACCATTTCTTAGTGAAGGGGCAGTGTGTGTACAAAGGGCCCAATTTTGCAGATGTTGGACCAGAGCTGGATTGTAACATAGTGCACAAGCCACTTAGTCTATGTGTGTGTGGAGGAACTAAGGGTTCTGAACAGGAGGTACGGATGCCTGCGGTGAGGGGATGTTCTGCCAGTATCCTGAAATGCAGGCATATGAACCATGTATATTTACAAATGCTTAGTTCTAATTCAGCAAGGTTCAATAAGCTTTACTCCTAGAAAGTCCCAGTCTCTTTGAGGTGGGCATGACGCTCAGGAGTAGGAGCAGCAGACAGTCCTAGAAAGTATCTTGGGGCTCATACACACTACCACTTACATTGGTGTAACTTATGTTGCTCAGGGGTTTGAATAAGCCACCTCCCTGAGTGATGTAAGTTACGCCGACCTAAGTGCCGGTGAGGACAGTGCTATGTCAGCAGGAGAGCTTTTCCTGCTGACATGGAGGTGGTTTTATTATGCTGGCGAGAGAGCTCTTTCCCATCGGCATAGGGTGTCTTCACCAAATGCACTACAGTGGCGCACCTGTATTGGTGCAGCTGTGCCACTATAGCACTTTTAGTGCAGACTAGCCCTTAAAAAAACTTGTAGGTGCATGAAAACTAAATTAATGTGTCAGAACAGTAGAGGCTAACACACTGCTAGTCCATTAGTAAAACCAAAAGGTTTCATTCCAGCAGCTTTGAAGCAATAATGCACTTTCCCATGAAAACTTAAAAGAAGAGGTGAAAAAAGGTTTGCTTGGTATGATGGAAAGGAATGTCAGACATTACTTTGGTCAGACATTCCCATTCAATTTATTCCCATTACCCACCAGGTTCATTTACAGGCCAAATGCACTGGCTATTTATCAAGAAGGTTTAAGATTAAGTTTACTGCCCATTAGCATTTTTGAATTATCTATATTGTTGGAACGCCATAAAAACATAGAAGCAATACAAAACAGCTATAAAAACTGTATTATCTGCATAGTTTAAACTTTCTACACAGTAGTGTTCTTTGTTATTTTTTTCTTCCCAATACATATACTGTACCACCAGAGCTGGTTTATAATTATCCTTAATAAGTCCTATTATTTTAACTTCATTGTTGAAATAAAGGGCTAACGATGCAATTTTTCTCAACAATTTGGACTAAATCCTGCTTCAAGTCACTGAGACTACTTGCATGAGCCCGGTGAACAGATTCAGTCCTTTGTCACCAACTGATATACATTTGTGTACTCACACTCTCTCTTTTAACAGGCGCGCGCGCACACACACAGTTTGTAAATGCAATTACATATGCACTGATAAACACAAAATATACACACTGTAAATTACACATTTAAACTAGGGCTGTCAATTAATCGCAGTTAACTTGCATGATTAAAAACTCAAAAAATTAATAGCAGTTTTAATCAGACTGTTAAGCAATAAAAAAAAGGAGGAGTCCTTGTGGCACCTTAGAGACTAACAAATGTATTTGGGCATAAGCTTTTGTGGGCTAGAACCCACTTCATCAGATGTATGAAGTGAAAAATACAGGAGCAGGTATAAATACATGAAAGGATGGGGGTTGCTTTACCAAGTGTGAGGTCAGTCTAACAAGATAAATCAATTAACAGCAGGATACCAATAGAGTACCAATTGAAATTTATTAAATATTTTTGGATTTTTTTCTACATCTTCAAATATATTGATTTAAATTACAACACAGAATACAAAGTGTACAGTGCTCACTTTATATTGTTACACCTCTACCTCGATAGAATGCTGTCCTCGGGAGCCAAAAAAATCTTACCATGTTATAGGTGAAACCGCGTTATATCGAACTTGCTTTGATCTGCCGGAGTGTGCAGCCCCGCTCCCCCCCCCCCCCCCCCGGAGCACTGCTTTACCGCGTTATATCAGAATTCGTGTTATATCGGCTCACGTTAGAGGTGTATTTTTATTACAAATATTTGCACTGTAAAAATGATAAACAAAAGAAATAGTATATTCACCTTATACAAGTACTGTAATGCAATCTCTTTAACGTGAAAGTCAACTAGAAATGTAGATTTTTTTTGTTATGTAACTGCACTCAAAAACAAAACAACATAAAACTGTAGAGCCTACAAGTCTGCCCAGTCCTACTTCTTATTCAGCCAATCAGTAAGACAAACAAATTTGTTTACATTTATGGGAGATAATGCTGCGTGCCTGAACGTCACCTGAAAGTGAGAACAGATGTTCGCATGGGACTTTTGTAGCTGGCATTGCAAGGTATTTACGTGCCAGATATGATAAAACATTCATACGCCCCTTCATTCTTCGGCCACCATTCCAGAAGACATGCTTTCCCGCTTGTTTAAAAAAATGTGTTAAATAAAATTTTGACTGAACTCCTTGGGGGAGAATAGTATGTCTATTGCTCTATTTTACCCAAATTCTGCCATGTATTTCATATTATAGCAGTCTCGGATGATGACCCAGCACATGTTGTTTGTTTTAAGAACACTTTCACGCAGATTTGACAAAATGCAAAGAAGGTACCAATGTAAAATTTCTAAAGATCTCTACAGCACTCGATCCAAGGTTTAAGAATCTGAAGTGCCTTCCAAAATCTGAGAAGGACGAGTTGTGGAGCATACTTTCACAAGTCTTAAAAGAGCAACACTCTGATGCGGAAACTACAGAACCCAAACCACTAAAAAAGAAAATCAATGTTCTGCTGGTGGCATCTGACTCAGATGATGAAAGTGAACATGCATTGGTTTGCACTGCTTTGGATCGTTATCGAGCAGAACCCGTCATCAGCATGAATGCTTGTCCTCTGGAATAGTGATTGATGATGAAAGGACGTATGAATATTTAGCACATCTCGCACATAATTATCTTGCAACACTGGCTACAATAGTGCCATGCAAATGCCTGTTCTCACTTTCAGGTGACATTGTAAACAAGAAGCGGGCAGCATTATCTCCTGCAAATGTAAACAAACTTGTTTGTCTGAGCAACAAGCTAAACCAGAAGTAGGCCTGAGTGGACTTGTAGTCTCTAAAGTTTTACATTGTTTTATTTTTGAATGCAGTTTTTTTTCGACCTGCCAGTCAAAAGTGATGCTTAAGATACAGGGGCTTGGGCAAAGGCTGCAGACCAGATGGCTTCCATTTTGGGAATTTTCCTTTCTTCCTTCGTGGTTCATAATGGAGCTGAGGTTGGTATTGAGCCGCACACAGCCTATGCTGGGATTGGGACTAAATCGTCTCTTTTACCTCGGTGTATAGATTCCCAGCAACCTGAGGGTAGCCATGGAATCCTTCAGGGTATGAAGGGAGGCGTTGGTCTTTTCAGCAAAGAGCTCGTACCCTCAAAGGGAAGATCTTCCACCACAGACTGCACCTCTTTCAGGAATCCTGACAAGTGGAGCCACAATGCCCGTTGCATCACCACCACCGTGGAGATTGACCCAGCTGCCATGACGGCGGGCATCAATGGCCGCCTGTAGTGATGTTTTTGCCACTAGCTGCTCTTCCTGAACGATGGCAGTTTATCAATAAAATCATTAAGTTTGTTGTAATTTGTGTAGTCGTATTTGGCTGTGAGCACCTGATAGATGGCAACACGGAACTGTAAGGTGGCCAAGGAATATGCCTGCCTACGAAAGAGATCAAAGCACTTCCAATCCCTGTCGTAGGACACAGCCCTGTACTGGTGTTGTCGGCCATGGGAATTGACAGTGTCCATCATGATGGAACTGGATGGCAGGTGTGAAAAAAGTGATTCTGATTCCTTTGCAGGGACATAGTAATTTTTGCTTACAAGTTCAAGCTACTGATGCTGGGCTTTGGCACACTCTTTTAGCCAGGTCTAAAATGAATTAATTAATTATGAAGACAACCCTTCAGGACGACGAAGAATGGAAGATATCAAGGAGCTGATGGTGGGTGTCCTTGGCCTCTTCTAGTGCTATGTGGAAGGTGTCCGCCAGTCTCTTCACCAGCTCCTGGAAAAGACAGAAGTCGTCTGCCAGAGCTGGTGGGAGAGGCATGACAGCTTTGTCTGGAAGGGGGGAGGATATGGTATTTGGTGTTATGTCCTCCTCAGTACTGGCTTCCTGTTCCTCCATCTCCTGAGGCAGTTCTGAGGCCCTAGATACTGCTGCTGAGGTAGTGTGCCTGGAGAATTCTCAGGCGAGGCTTGAAGCTTGTGAGGCAGGCTTTCGGTGTGCTGCCCAAAGAGCCCATTATGGCCACTGTGGTGGCATAGGATCTGATGCAGGTGCCCATGGGTGAGTGTACCAAGATGGTGGCGGTGGAGGAGACATCTGTGGGTACGTTCTTGGACCAGAAGTTCAAGGTTGTGGGCAAAACTCCCATCCGCCGGGAGATTGAGGTCAAAGAGCTACCTCCATGAAGACAATCTTCTGGCAAAGCTCTCTGTCCTTGTGGGATCTCGGCCGGAGCTGCTGGCAGAGGCTACACTTTTGTTGTATGTGGCCCTCACCGAGGCAGAGGATGCACTGAGAGTGCATCCGGCATCGCATCATTGTAGGTGCGGCACTTCTTGAAGCCCAGGTAACTGGGCACACCCTGCTAAGGGGAAGGGTCCCCGATGGGAAAAAAGACTAAAAGAAGAAAAAAAAATTAAAGGTAGAAAGAACAGAAAAATAACAATCAGAACTAAAACTGGAACTATACTGGGGAATACTGCAAATGCAAACAGGAGAACAATAGTCATAACGGACTGCTAATGGTGCCATCTCTAGCTAGGGGTGGTTGACAAAGAACAGAGGAGGGTTAGCGCCTGTGCACTTGTGGCACAGCACGAAGAGAGACAGCACATGTGAGGTCCTAATGGACACTGCTACTGAAGTTTTCCAATCAGCAGCGCAGGGGCGCAGACACACCTACAGTGGAGCACCCATAAGGACACTACTCGAAGAAGAACCAGCGTTGACAGAGCCATGCCAGGGTGATCAATATAAGGGAGACGTAGCATTGCACTTTGGCCAGAAGAGAGATGGGGGAAAAGTATACAGGAGACCCTCTGACAACGGCAGTAGAAAAGCATCTGCCAATGAACCAAGGCTGTGTCCTGCTCTGGAGCAGAATGGTTACATTTTGTGTTGTCCTTTGTTGCAAACAGAGCAACTTGGGAAGTTCCCGAGGAAAATGGACCTTGCTATGTGTGGATGAAAGGACCACTTGTGGTGATAGATAAACAACATGCTCAGGTGATCTGCAATGTAATCTGAACCCCTGTAAGGTAATCAGAAATACAGAGTTGTCGATGCAGCAATCCCAGATTAGTATTGTTTCCCAGCAAAGTAGCATGGACCAGGTTTCCCCTGACTTGTTTATATAAAAACATGGTGGTCATATTATCGGTCAGCACCAATATGCCTCTTCCCTTGATGCAAGGAAGGAACATCATGCAAGCTAATCAGATAGCCTACAACTCCTTCATATTTATGTGCAGTCTGAGATTTGGGGACACCAGAGACCTTGTGTCTTCAGGTGTCCCAGGTGAGCCTCCGAACCCAGGTCCAAGGCATCCGTGACTAAGGTCAGAGATTGTTGAGGTGGGCAAAAGGAAATTCCTTGCAGATATCGGTCGGAGTTATCTATCCCCCAATCTAGTGAAGATAAAATGTTACTTGGTACGTACAGTAACATGTCTATCTGGTCCTTTTTGGAGAATACAGCCTTGAACGAGACTGAGATGCAGTCTGGTGTACTGGACCACATAAGTGTATGCTGCTACGTGTATGCTGCTACGTGCCCCAGAGGCTCTGCACTGTCTGAAACCTTGCTAGTGGTAGTAAGACCTGGCTACTGTCAAGTCCAGGATTGCTCCAATATATTCCATTTTCTGTAATGGAGACAGGACTGACTTGTCTGAGTTGATCAGCAGGCTGAGTGCATCGAAGATGGATTGGATTATGCTTATGCTGGACACTATCTGCAACCTGGATTGACCTCTTATCAGCTATTTGTATAAGTAAGGGAAAACATGGACCCCTGACATCTGGAGGAAAGCTGATACTACTGCCATACACTTGTAAAAACATGGGGCAGTCGAGAGACCAAAAGGGAGCATTGTGCACTGATGATTCTGACAGTGAATCTCAGAAATTTTCTGCGGCACTGATGAATTGTCACATGAAAGTAGGCATCCTTTAAATCGAGAGGAGCATACCAGTCCCCCAGCTCTACAGAAGGGATTATGGAAGCTAGAGTGAACATCTGGAATTTTGATTTTTTTTAAGAACTTGTTTAACTGCCTTAGATCTAAAATAGGCCTGGCACCCCCTTTTGGCTTTGGGATCAGGAAGTATCGGGAGTAAAACCCCTTTTCTCTGAAAAAGGGAGGGACATCCTCTACAGCTCCTACAAGGAGTGATTGTATTTCTTGCAGTTACACTGTCTCGTGAGAGGGTGGTCCCTGCAGAGGGATGGGGAAGCAAGATGGAGGTAGAAATAAATTAGAGCATATATCCCACTCCTACTGTGCTTAGAACCCAACGATCTGTTGTGATGTGAGTCCAAGCATGACAGAGTAGGAAAGGAAAAACTGGAAAAGAAAAAAGATGGCACTTTTAGAACAGTTAGACTGCTCTCAACCTGTCCATCCAGGGATTTCAGGGCTGCTCTACAGTTTTTGAAGGGGGATAATTATACAGGTACTTGAACTCCTTTGAAAGGACATAGTACCTCCTGTCCACTCTTTTTGCAGTTGGAGGCATGGAAGCTGGTCTCTGCCAGAGGATCTAAGATAGCCTCATTTATAGGGTGTGCTATTCTGGCTGGAGATGCAGATGTCAATATGTCCACCAGCTTGTGAGATTTTTTTCCTGGACCTCCTCCATTGGATGTCTAGGGCCATAGTTACCCCCCTGAACAATTTCTGATGGGTCTTAAAATCATCAGGAAGCAGAGAAATAGGCTCCGCCCCAATTACCTTATCAGGAGATGAGGAAGAGGATGCCAATAGTACTGGGGGATTGTCCAGTTCCTGCTCCTTTTGCAGCTGGTCATGAGAGGGATCTCAAATCTGTTCCGTGCCAGGCTTGCTACCAATGCTAGAGTGCTTGTGCTGCCTATGCTCTTGATGATCAGTAGATGGAGCTTCCTGAGGTGTCTGCGGGGATGTTCCTGAATGACACGGGGAGCCCCATGGGCTCCAACCAGGCAATGCCCAAGGATTCCTTCTATAAGCTCCTTGCTGTAACTGAGGCTGAAACCAGGGCAGGCAGGTAACATACTAGTGACTTTGGAACTGGCTAGGCTGGGACATATAGGATCCCACTTCAGAGTTTGATGAAGCAGCTGCCTCCTTTTGTGACCATGGTGGTGCCACACCCATTGGTACTGGTGAAGCAGGTTCAGACTCTGAAGAAAGAGGAGTCAGGGAGGTCATCTGTGGCTTTGCTCTTGACAGTACTGATTTAACCAGTATCCTGACGTCTGAATCGATGGAACTGCCCAGTGCAGAGGTGAAGGCGCTTACGATTGTACCTTGGAAATGCATGACAGGTGAGTCTCTTGAATTGCAGGTAACAGCAGGACCGAGAGATTCAGCAACTCTCTTGCAACCTCAAATATCTCAGAGTAGACCACACTAGGAAGACACTCTGCGGACCAGTCTCGACATGCCTGTACTGGGCTCCAGAGTCAATGAACTCCCCTGTTTAGAGGTGTGCTCCAGGGAGTACCTTCTCCTTGAATGCACCCGTCTTTAGAAAGGCTTGACCTCTTTTGCCAGTCCCAGCACCCTATCCAATTTCCATGACTCTTCCTCAGTACTGGTGATACCAATCTGCCTCTCAGCACCAGTAGTGCTGGAAGTGAGCTAGTGGTCAATGCCGAGTCGTTTGTACCTGGAGTGAGGTAGACAGCTCAGATGAAAGACATAGCACCTATTTGAGGAGCAGATACTTTACTCTTTTAGAATGGAGGCTTAAAGTCCTTACACTTGTTGCTCACAGCTGGGATAAGGGTCACTATTAAGCATTGCCTTATCACAAGAGTGCCAGGGCTTGAAACCTGGAGAGTGCAGCATATCTTTGGTACCGGGTGCCAGAACCACACAAAACAATAATTAAAAAAAAATTATTTACAAACTAACTATAGAAAGGCCACTATTCACAGGATTTGCCTAAACACTTGCAGAAGCAAAGAGAGGGAGCTCCAAAAACCATCACGGGTGGTAGGAAGGAACTGAGGAACGTTGGGGTGGCTCAAACATTTATGCCTGAGCATTGTGCAGGAGGCAGCAGAGGACACTCGTGTAGCCCTGATGGATACCGCTAAGGAAAAACTCTCTGACAACTGTGCCAGTGGAGTGCACAAACACCTAAAGTGTAATGGACATGTGCAATCTCGAAGAACATATTCATCTTCAATTACAATAAGTGTTCTATTTACATTTTTAAGTGACTATAGAGAAAAAAAAAACACTATGAAATCTTTCAGTAGAAAGCAAGTAAATTGTACCAAACTGCTAAAAGAATCTTTCTGTAAACCACAGACAAGATATTCATCTATCTCTTTATAAGCCCGTAATCTTTCTAACAAGCAGCACGTACAACTTGTAAGCTGCAGAAACTCTGTATGCCTTTAAAATCCATTCATTCTTCAACATTCCTCAATTTGTTTATACTTCATCTTACATTGCAATTTGAGAAAAACAAGAAAAAGAAAACACTAATGAAAAAGCTGAATTGTGCAAGCAACTGAAAGGCACTGAGAAAACAGATTACTTTTATTTTAAAACGGTGTTTTAGAGTAATTTCTCCCCCCCCCCCTTTTTTAAAGATGAATGCTAATAAATAATGTTTTTCTTAGATGTGCAGTGTTGAAGTTGGATTCTGGACAGACCAATTTCAGAGGCATTATTAGTGCTGGCCCATAGAAAATTATGTCATGAGATCAGCTTTTGTAAATCTTAATTCTTCATTTAGTAATTCCAGTGTTCCATTTTATCCATTGATTATACTCAAATTAAGAGAATATCAATCCTAAATTGTAAAGCTACAAATTAGGAAAAAGTAGAAGTACTAAATGTTTATGGATAAAAGTCATTTACTACAGTTTTTAAAAAGGACTATTTAGATACTCTTGGGTCTCAGCTCCCAAGAAAGAGACAGGCTGGAATCCTCTCCACACTTCTCAGATATTTGGCCCTTTGAGGCAACAGTAGTTCAACTCCTCCCAATTCTGAGAACTGTCAGTGGCCCAATACCCAGTCTAGAACATCCTGTTTCAGTGCCTAGATGAGTAAGAAGTAGATAGCTCCTCAAATTGCAAGCATTTAGGAATTTCTAATAATCCTAAAGAACTGTTATGCTAGGGCAAGACTGTCAGGAAAAAAGTCAGTCACTGAAAATGTTATTTCCCTTCCAAACTCAGAGAACTTGGGTGGATGAGTAGAAATACAGTCAAATGACATTTTCAGAGAAACAGATTAACAGGTAAGAAACTACTTTTCTATAAAAGACCACCCAAGATTCCCACTCTTGTAGAACAAAAAGCTCAAGTGGAGTCTCTACAAATCTCTTCTGACTGCTATTGTAAAATGAGCTCTCTCCGCCTGCCAGTAGGAGATGCAGCCATCATGACCAGTTCCAGACTCTCACACCTGTGGACTTCAAATTCAGTTTTACTGGAGTTTTAGTGTCATTTTCGTCATTTGCACTATGCCCCAGAGAGGCTACTCACAGCACCTGTCTCCCATGTTTTAACTTACAGAGCTGAATATGCCTTCGATTTGTCATGATGTTCTAGAGGGGGTACTGATGTACTGATATTTGAGGCTGTACTACTGGTGCCACAAAAAGGCCAAAAATTTTTGAAAGCTAGGGTGCATTCTGGCCTGTCTCATAGCAGGTACGTGATACCAAAGTGTAGGAATCCCATCAGTGTTTTCTTTAGAGAAATTCTTTAATACTAAAGTAAAACTGCAATGCGGTATAACTACTATAGATAAGATGTGAGTTAGAATAAAAAAGTTTTACCCCTCAAACCTCACTCTTCTTTATTTCTTCCTTAATTCTCTGTGTTTTTGATTTCCAAGTCTTCCAACATAGAAATATTTGCTATAACAAATTCAGCCTCAGGCAGATTTCACTGCAGGATCAAGAAAGATCAGAAAATGGGATCTAATGAAGAAAATTCTTGTACAAATATCAGTCTCAATGTAAATGGACTCCTGCCAGAGTCTTGTTGGGCTGTGCCAGTGAAGACTGATATGGCTCAAGAAAATGAGTGAATGGGAGGTGCCTGTCATTGAAAGGGGAATCAGTGAATTGGCTTACTTGGCCCAGTGGGGCATATAATTGGCCACCTGATATTCTCTTATCAACCATCGTGGATGTTTCATATTTGGTGTGCAGACGTCCACAACTCTGTTCCACTCCGACTACTACAATCTACATTCTTGCCTGTGTACACCACTATGGCAATTTGTTTTATATGATATAGTCTTCACTTTTGTATTAGGAAATAGCTGGGTAGTTCAAGTCATACACATAAGCCTTCTTGTATTATAGGTGCATGTATTTTAGGACTGCATATTACTGCTGACAAAGGATATTCCTTGTCCAAGAGTTTCAGATAGGTGACTTACATTTTGACACAAGAATGCGAAGAGTTCTGCATTTACCCAGGCTATCCCATAGCACTGACTCCGCCAACTACTGGGTAGACAAATATGAGTTTTCCCCTGAAGAGAGCTGAATCTTTTAACATGAGAACTCGTGGATTCAATGGCACAGGCATGTGTGTCAGAATTTTTGGACTTATACATGGCTTCACAACTGGAGAGGGTACCCAGGAAGTCTCCAGGGGAACACATTTCATATAGGAGTGGCTATAAAAGTAGGGACCTTCCTTCTGCTTCAAGGACATCTCGTCTCAGGGTTTAGTAGAATAAATAAAGGTGGCATTTTTTCAGAGAATTCTACACTGTCTTCATTCAGGGATCCCCTCGAAAACGAGATTTAAGGTTAATGAAGATTACATGTGTATTAATGGAAATTATATGCACATAAAAATGAGAAGTGCCATCTTAATTTTCATGTGTGAAATGCAAAAAAAAAAAAAAGAGATCACTTGATTTAATTTACATTTTGAATTCTACTTTAAAAGAAAAATAAAATACATACAGCATCTGTGACTTCTATTTCATACACCTTCTGGAATATCTCCCGTTCAAAGAAAAAAAGCTTCCCATTGCCACCTCCTTTCTTAATAGAGGTGCCCGTGACAATTAACTTATCATCTGGGCTGAAACAGCAATCTGTCCTGTAGATAAAATAAATCATCATCATAATGGGCACACTTGTAATATGTTTGGGAACATCATTACAAATATAGTTAAACGAATCTTCAAGACAATCCCTTTTATCTGTTACAGTTAATACAAAAGGTTTTTAAAACCTATTGTCAATGGCTTAACTATGTCTGACAACTAAAATCATACGTACAAATAAAGCTGTGCACAAAATATCCAAATTTGGCAAAACTAACAAAAATACCCCTTTTTCAGAAGCCTTATCAAAATTTCAGCACTGGAAACAAAAAAAATCAGCAATTTCCAAATCAGCAAACAAATGAGTAGGTCATGAAATCTGTTTTCACCAATGAAATATCTGTCAAATTAATTTTAAGCTGCAATTATAAATCTGAGGAACTAGAACCCAGCTCTGTAGAGCATAGGGCACCTGATATTCCCACACTGCCACCAGGAGGCCATGCAGAGGCACAATCAGGGAACACTGTGGCAAGTAGGTGCCACAGGAAGTATCATCCAAGAGACCCAGAGTGATAGTTCCCTGTGGCCGTCTAATTGGCCAAGTGCCCCTACTTAACCCCAGGGTTGCCCCAGGAAGTTGTCTGGGCACCCACACAGACTTTGCCTCGTCTCCTGATCTCCAGTCTCTGACTCCAGCTTGACTTCGACCCTGATTCTTGCCTCTCGATTCTAGCCTGGTATGCCCTCTGATGTCCAGTTGTCTACTTCAGTTTGACTCTGATTCTGCCTTTTGATTCTAACCTGGCACTATTTCTGATCTTCGATGTCCAACCCTGGCCTGACTGACCCTGACTCTTGTTTATGGGATTTTGGCTTGCAATTCCTCCAACCAGGACCGTCCCTAGCTATTTTCGGTGGCGTGGCTGGGAACCAGGGGAGCAGAGCAGGCTGGAGCCGGGTCACTCTACTTACCGGTGAGGGCAGGCCTGACCACTTCTGGAGTCCTCAGGGGAAGGGGTGGAGTGGGGGCAGAGCAGGGGCGGGAAGAGGAGGAGCAGAGATGAGGGCTTTGGGGAAGAGGTGGAGTTGGGGCGGAGCAGGGGTGGGAAGAGGTGGGGCTGGGGCGGAGCAGGGGCTTTGGGGAAGGGTGGAGTGGGGGCGGGGTTGGGGCAGAGCAGGGGTGGGAAGAGGCGGGGCTGGGGCAGAGCAGGGGCGGGGGCCATGGGGAAGAGGCGGAGCAGGGGCTGGAGCAGCAGGCAGCTGCGTAGGGCACAATTTCCTGGTGCCCTACACAGCTGTGTACTTTGCAGATGGACAGGGACAGGCCTGCCTCCCACTCCTGTCTGGTGACTCCCGTCCCTGAACACCTCCACTCAGTTAGAGCCCCTAGGCCAAAGGCTATACACCCTGATCACTTACAGCAATTGTAAGTAGATGGTCAAAACTATTTTACAACATGCTCCTTCCTTTCTCTCAATGCTAGAAACACGGAAAGAGTTCCAAGTCTAAGACTGAATCTGTCTTTGACTTATTTCTGAGGTATCATTTGAAAACTACCAATCTTCAGTGAGAGGTGTAACTGGCTGTGCCTAAAACAAGGTGTTCAGTACAAATCAAAATAATAAAATAAATACAATACCTGCCCTCCAAGAGCTCGAACACAATAATTTCAACATATAGATGCTACATATAATGTCCAGTTACCTACTTTCCAACTCTGCTCTCCTGCATACTACAGCTGCTAATTATTAAATATTATTAATCATATTTATTATGGGTAGTGCTTTGGGACCAACCAAGAGTGGGGCCCCATTGTGCCTGGCACTGTACAAACCCAGAGTAGCAGATGGTTCCTGGGTGCGGAAGGGGACAGCATACTCAAGCAGAGTGAACTATGTGATGACAGCAATCATGCTAGCTGCACAATTATTGTCATTTTTCGGGGGTGGGCTTAGTTAGGAGGCAATAAACTACATGAAAAAAAAGTGAAGAGAAAGGGGACACTGAAGGGAAGGAAAGGTGACAGGGCAGGGGAGTGGAAAGTGAGAGGGGCAAGTGTAGAGTGAAGCAGAGGTGAAGTGACTGTGAGGGAGGTGGAGCAAGAGGGTTGGTGCAAACAGCCAATCTGCACAGGTCAGAGTTAAAACTGTAGAAACTTGTCTCAATATCCGAAGGTCCCTGCTTTGGCTTCTTTCTGCAGCTGCTCTACAACTGGAGTGTCTGGCTGGTTCCTCTGCAGTTTTTCCCCCAAGGTCAGATGGTGGGAGGTTGGGGAGAAGGCAGCATCACCTGGCTCCTAGTGCCTCCTGACTGCTTGAAGGTTGGGGTCTCCCCTGAACAGTTCAGGGTCCAGGGATGGCCCCAACTGGCCCCCATTTTTACCCTCACTTCCCACTACAGCTGTCCCTGCTTTGGCTATTTCTGCAGCTGCTTCTACTGGCTGGAGTAAATAAAGTACTTACATTGGGAAGAAGCTGGACAGACCTTCAACTGAGTTAAGAGGTTTTTTAAATTGCCTGATATCCCATGTTTTTAATGTATCATCGCCTATGAAACAAACAACAAATAAATGACAAAAGTTAGCACATAAGAGTCAAGAATTACATATTTGTAGGAACTTAATTTTTGTCCAGGGACCCAAAACCGAAATAAATCAATAAAACAAAAGCAGAAAAAAAACCAGTATGTTTAAGAGGGCGGGAGTGCTACATGAAAAGAATGAGCTGTTTGTGCCTAAAATGATGGCTTCAAGTTCAATAATGAGAAATACCACCTGTAGTGTTCCTTACTGTATGCTTCAATGAGACTGTCATGGACTTTTCCTCAGTGGCAAAGTCCTACCAACATCTACTTTATGACTTTTAGCTGTTTCTAGCAGAATGGAAACTCCTTAAACATTAATCCTTCCTGTGCTTGTGGGGTTTTGGGGCTGTAAGGGATTTTTTTCAGGGGGAGTGGGGAGTTGTCAATTTAATTTTCATTTACTTTTCACAAGCTAAATCACAAAGGTTAAAATGGAAGGAACAGTTCAAAAGTTACATAAGATATATGGAGCCAGATTACAGCTCGTCCTACATGGGTGCAAAGGAGGAGGAGAGAGCATAAGGAGCTCTCCCCTTTTCCTTAGAAGACACACAGCAGCCAAGCATGGAGTGCAGGCATTAGCTACCTGAAAGGGGGAAAGGAAGGGTAGACAGAAATTAGTCCCAAAGCTCAGCCTACTTTCTGCACCAGCCAGCTGAGTAGTTACAGATGGTGCACACACTTCACCCATTACAAGTGCACCAAAATTGCTGCATATGTTCTCCCACTCAGGGGTGCGCACTGGGCGGGGGAAGGGGGGAAAGGGGCACGCTCCCCTCCCCAATCAGCAGTGGCACAGAACTCCGCCAGGGCCAGGGTGGGGAGAGCGAGCTCCTCCTCTGCAGGGGGTATCCATTTCCTCCGTCTGCAGGGGGAGAGCAAGCTCCATCGGCCCCGGAGCCATGGGGGATGGGGTTGGGGGAGAGAGCCAGAACCACCGGCCCCAGAGCTGTGGTGGGGAGAACCAGGTCCTCCGGCCGTGTGGAGCAGGACGAGGGAGGCAGTTCCTCCGGCTGCGGGGGGGTACAGAAAGTGCCCCTTCAAAAGTGGCCACATTTTTATTCCTGTGTATGCTCCTCTTCCTACTGAAATTCTGAGGGAATCAGCCAGAATTCCTTTTGGGAGACACACTGCAGGACAGCCCCTCCAATAAAATTGTGACTGTAAAAGCCAGAACTACTTCACAATAAGTCATTTATAGCAGTTGTCATGTGTCTTTGATAAATGTGGTAAGAATCAGCAAGTCAATCAAAGTTATGCTATTTATTCCCTTTTGGTAGTTATGTCATATTAACTACGTGTTAAAAAAGGCTAGTTACCTGTAATTCTTGTGTGTAGAGAGATGTGCATATCTATGGCTTATCACTCTGGGGTACATATTTCCAGAATGAGAGGAGGCAGAAATTCTCATAGTTCTAGAATTTTGAGTCTCTGAGGCACCAACAGGGTCCTGCATATTACAGAACCCTCACTAAGGCAACTAGCTGACCTCCTTGCATTCCAGGTCAGTTCCTTACAAAGGTGAGAAGAGGAACTTGCAAATAAAAGTCATTTAAACAAGTACTAGATTAAATCTAGATAAGAAGTTACAGAATTCCCTTGAACTCTGATGGGAGGGGTTGGGTGAGCGGTAATGCACAGAAATGCACACAACTAGAGCACAAGAATTAGAGAGAAGTCATTTTCTTTTCTCCAAAGATATTCATCACTGTGGATTCCCGCTCATGGAGACTAAAGAGCTTAAAGAGGGTATCTAAAATAAAATGTAATGGAAAAATGGGTAACAGACGGTAACAACAGAAAATCAAGATAGGTGGCATGTCTTTGAATGAAAGCTGTGTGTGTGTGTGTGTGTGTAAATAAAATATGAATGACTAAGATACCTCTTCAACATGAAAGCTTGTTGAAAGGTGGCAAATTTCAATAAAATTATTTTGACCAGAGTAAATCTATGTTGGTTTGGAATGCAGGGGGAGGGAAAAGAGAACAAGGGTTTTGAACTCCCTGTCTTGGGAATATCTATTTTTTTTAGGGTTTTCTAATAGTGCCCATCCCAGTAGTACCCAAGTGTTTGTTTCTGTAACATGAGAAACAATAATTATTGTCTAGATGCTAAAACAAAAGCACCAGTGCTTTGTTAATGTGTGCAAAGAACACCATTTGGCTAATTGCAAATTTCTTGGATAGGGACAGATCTGAGGCTAGCATCCAAGGCTGCTCTGTCCCTAATGGAATGAGCCTTGACATGATCTTTAAGCTGCAGACCCACCAAGCTGTAGCATGGAGAAATGCAATCAGACAGTTATTTAGACATAGCTCTCTTGCTAACAGCAAACCCTACTGTATTTGTGTGAAAAGAAGAAGCTAGAAAGACTTTTGCAGGGCTTTGGTCGGTTCCAGATAAAAGTCCAAGGTCATTTTCACATTCAGTTTCTGGAGAAAGGCCTTGTTGGGATGGGCACTGACAGATGTGGGAGAAATGTTGTTAGAATGACTTGGTCATTAAGGCAGAACACTTTAGATATAGGATGCATCCATAGAACTACCGTATCAATGAAAATTTAATATGAATGTAAATCAGACACTGGTGCCCCAAACTCACACTTGGAGGTGAAGTCACCGCCACCTGGAAAATTACTTTATGATTATCCCACAACACCAAGGTTTATTAAATAATGATTTCTAAATGCATCAATCCCTATAGAGGCTGGAGCAACACTGGTCTACCTTCAACTAGTTCATGACAGACTAAAATAACTGCCAGATAAATCCACACAGAATAAGTTTTTAAATGTACCCTCAAACAAAGAAAGAAGGCAGTCAAGCAGTTTTTTAAATGGGACATTCAGAAGAATTCACATTAGGCCTGAGCATACCACATCACAGTTTTTTCCCCACTTAAAGTTTTAAGTCCTTATGGCAGACTTCTCCTGAGAAGCTGGGATGATTTTATATAGTTGCGGAGAAACACAATGCCTCTAACTATCTCCATGCCAATAAACAGCACAAGGATCCCAGGGTGGGTTTACAAGCAGGTGCCCTGGTCCATGTGATTATTTGTGGCCAGACTCTTAGAATGATGGGATCAGCCACAGTCATTCCTAATAAGGTTTAGATCCAAATTTGCTACAGTTAACAGAGAGCTAACAGAATAATGCCTTCATTTTGGCTGACCCAAGATAGGTCTTTTGCAAATAGCCTTCAGTCAAGGTAGAACCAACATGCTGATGGGACAGGAGAAAATGCTAATCAGGAAGACTGTAAAGGATACAGGCAGGTGAGGGAGATACTGTGAAGCAAGGGTGCTGCCATAAATTGGAAAGTGAACCATATGATAATCTCCGGGGAGCTCCACTGTTGACATCAGCCAGGAGAGCAACTGACCTGGAAATGTGTGGCCCAGTCTAAGTCACCAAGTGAGTGTTGCATAAGGCCTGGTCCCCACTAAGTCCCCACTTCGGACTAAGGTACGCAAATTCAGCTACGTTAATAACGTAGCTGAATTCGAAGTACCTTAGTCCGAACTTACCGCGGGTCCAGATGCGGCACGGAGGCTCCCCTGTCGATGCCGCGTACTCCTCTCGCCGAGCTGGAGTACCGGCGTCGACGGCGAGCACTTCCGGGATCGATCCAGGATCAATTTATCGCGTCTTAACCAGACGCGATAAATCGATCCCAGAACATCGATTGCCTGCCGCCGGACCCTCCGGTAAGTGAAGACGTACCCAAAGGCTCCTGTGCTAGTGCCTGAAAGGTTGTAAACTTTAGAGCTGTGGCAGTTTCCCTCAAGTCTCATGCTGAATGCACAGATCCAAGGATGATAATTGAATCATCACAAAGATGACTGGAAAAGATTCATTTCTCTGCACTAACAACAAAGTTTATAGATTAAGATAAAATTATTTAAAACACACAGGAAAGCTATTTACATAAAAAGGTTAACATAAGAGAACATCAAAATATTAAATGTATGAAAACAAAAACATATCTTTAACACTGTCTAAATATTTTCTGGCCCTTACATGTGTGAGAAAAATGGAAGGAGAGTATGCATGAGCAGCCCCGTTTTCTCTGAGCAATGCAGGGACTCCTATGTTGCACCATTGAAATGTACATCGCCTCAAAGAAGGCAAGGTCACAGCCCTGTACTTCTGCAATGGCTGATGCACACGAGGCTGGAGAAAGACAATTAAGGAGCTACCCAGGAGACAGAAGCTGCTCATCACTCCCCACATGGGCCAAAAGCTAAATGACAGAACATGGACCTGGGAGAGAAATTATTTCGCATTTCTACACTTACACCATCTTCTATGTCTCTCAGGATGACTGGGTCCTCCAGACTTTACCCTTCAAAAAGACCATCCCACTTGGCATTATTAATATTAGCTTCTCTATCCATGAAGAAATTATGGCTGCTAGAACTCCAAACCTTCCAAAAAACCCTCTGAGTGCCATAAATTCATAGATTATAAGGCAAGAAGGAACCACTATGATCATCTAGTCTGACCTCCTGTATAACACAGACTGTAAGACTTCCCTGAATTAATGTCTGTTTGAACTAGAGAATATTTTTTAGAAAAACATCAATCTTGATTTAAAAATCAGATATTAAAAACAGGTGACATAGCTATATAATATCCATTTGTGCCAATAAATATCAGTGTTTTATTTAGGTGAATGTCAAGTTTATTTACTTAAGCAAATACTGATCGAAGTAAATCCAAAGTTATTATTTTACCTTAAAGAACAATTCATCTTGCTGTTTATCAAAACCAGGGCGGGCTCTACCATTTTTGCCGCCGCAAGCAAAAAAAAAAGAAGTGCCCGAACTGCCGAAGCAAAAAAAAAAAAAAGCCGCTCGGACTGCGCTGCCCCAAGAATGGATGGAATGCCGCCCCTTAGCATGCGCCACCCCAGGCACGTGCTTCCTCCACTGGTGCCTGGAGCCGACTTTGATCAAAACAGAAGTCTGTATAGATCAAATTTTTCAAAATCATGGCCAATATGTATTGTTACACACCCTCTAAATCTATTAATCAGAAATACTGTATCTGGAATCTCTTCACATTCATCAAGAAGTTCTAAACCAAACAGTTTTTCCTTCTAAATATTTTAAATGGGAGATGTTTAAAAACTGGAAAAAAAAAAAAAGAAGTATATTCATCTCTGAGCCATACAGGTAGCACATATTTGCACATGCTATCTGAAAGCTCAGAGGTGAATAGGTTTCATTGAATTTAGCTACATATAGTCATGATACACTGGTTTTCATTTATAAGTTGACTATTTAAGTGTCACCTAAGAGTTGTTCACCTCTAAGAAGATACACCAAGAAATGTATTGAGCCACCACATGATTTTTCAGAGATTTTTATCTTATAAACAACAAGAGAAGTTCACTGTAAGTTCTATATAATACAAGAATATAAAACTCAGTTCTATTTTTATGCAGGGCCGGCTCCAGCTTTTTTGCCGCCCCAAGCGAAGAAAAAAAAAAAAGATAAAGCCGCGATTGGCGGCACTTCCGCAGCAGCTCTACCACGCCATTTCATTCTTCGGCAGCAATTCTGCAACCGAGAGACCCGCCGCCAAATTGCCCCCGAAGACCCGGACGTGCCGCCCCTTTCCATTGGCCGCCCCATGCACCTGCTTCCTGCGATGGTGCCTGGAGCCGGCCCTGTTTTTATGATATATTAGTAGCTACACTATTGAATCACTCTTAATTGTTAAGATAAGAAAACATTGTCAAACATGCTTTTTTTAAAATAACGAAATGTGTAAATATCACTTTCTTAAATTTCTGTCAGGTGATTAATAGCTAATAACTGACAAGAACGAAGCCAGGAACTCTCATAAGCAACTCCTCTGCTGTTCCTTTTCCCTTGTGCCTGCAGCTGAGCTCTGCCTCACCTCCCTCATCTCCGAATCAGAATCTACATCAGATGCAGGGGAGGCAATCAGGCTTTCAGTGAAAGTCCCCATTCCCCCAAACAATGATCCTCTCTTTGATCCTCAGCACTTGGCAGGTGTGCTAATCTATGACTGCTGGATCCACACCTGCTTTTATTGGTACAGATCCAAAGCAATACTTGTATTAAAACATTAACCAAACAAAGAATTTAAAATAAAGCATGAATCCTTCTCATTTTTTAGTATAGCAGATATATAGAGTTTAAAAAATCATCTAACCAAGCAAATACTGTATATTAAGGTAATATTTTTAAACACACTAAGGAGCCATTTTTTATGCTTAAATCCTGCAATACTATAAATCAAGTTTTTATACAATTTAAACTGAAATGTGATAGACTAATGATTAAGAAAGTTAGACATAGTGTGACCAGTCATCTGGATGCCTGATCATCCGGATACACATTCTGGGGACAAATAAGGATGGGAAGAACACGGGGGAAGGAAGTGCAACACAACACTAAAAAGACACAAAAGCCTACCTAAAAAGACACAAGTTCCATAAATTCACAAATACAGAGCTTAAGAAAATGTCCTCCGAAGGAAGGTATCACATGGAAGGACAAATGAAGAAAACGAATAGCATAAAGAGAAAGTCTGATTAGAGCATGATAGGCAGCTTTGAAAATCTCAGCCTATAACAGCAGGAGGAGACTCAGAGAACCATTTATAAATGTTTCATTATTTATACAGGAGCACAGAGGTTGACAACACTTTACTGGCAAATAAGAAGCTCCCTTTTTCATGGTGTTTACAATACAAATTAGATAAAATACAAACCAATGACAAAAAATTACAGTGTATAGACAAGTGAATTGGGGAGAGAATAAATAATAAACAATATAAAGTGAATACTGCTCGAGAGATGGAGGCTTTTCCACAAAGAACAAATGAAAAAAGTTGTTACTTTTGAACATTTTGTATTAATTTTGAAAATTTCTTAATAGTTAATTTTATTTGTTTATTTTATTCCAATTTAAAATTTCTGATTTTGGTGGATTATTATTGCTCGGGTTAAAAAAAGATTGGAATTTGTACAATAAAAACATAGCAAAATAAATTAAATAATTTTTTTCAACAATTTCCCTTAATTATTTTTATAAATGTCCTTCCATAAATGTACCACAGGTGTTCTCAACATTCAAGCCCACCTTACAAAACAGGACTTTCTATTGTAATCTATATGGAACTGGAGCCATTAATACAGTGATTCCGATAAAGGAGCTTCTACTTTAAATAAACCAGCCCTTTGATCCTGCTGTGCATAGACTAGGAAATGTTTAAAAGCACATATTTTAACATCCACAAAGTTTTCAGGGCAGTACTTCTTAATTTCAGTACTGAAGACTGCTAGTGGGCATTGTGACGCAGTGTGCCAGGCTGCAAAGCCACTCACTCAAATTTGGCTCAGGTGCCCCTCCACCATGATGGCACCGCATCCATGTGCAACAGGTCACAAAGACACTCACTCAAATTTATTCAGGACAGAGGGGTAGCAGCGAAGTTATGACATGATGAGCAGGAAGCCTTGACGCACTCCCTTAGAAAGTTTGACATACTTCCCACATCCATGTTCAGAACTGCTGATGAAGCACAATTTTAGAGTAAGGTATGGTAATGAAAGATAAGATTTGTGAAGTATTTCAGATTAAAAAAAAATAAATCCAGAGAAAAGCTAACTTCTGATTTCAATGCATTATTTTCCTAGCATAAAAAATTACCTCTAGGTGATATGATTTAAAATGGCCAGAATTTCTTTCCCACGTTAGTTAATAGTTAGCATAAATCTAAACTTATTTCATTAAGCAACATACATCAAAGAGCTTTTTATTCACCTACCTCCTCGACTAGCAAGGATAGTACCATCATAGGAAAACGTCAAGCATGAAGTTTCAGTGCCAGGAGCATGTGCCTGCCTGCAGTGGAACTTTGTATGAACCTGTTTGTCAAGCAAATAACATATTTAAAAACTTTGTTACTTCCAGACTGAATATACTTATTTCCTTACAGCATTAAGCATTCTTTATTACATTTCCTGTCTTTTTTTTTTTTAATAGAAAATCATTTTTGAGTCAAGGAGGGGAAAACAGTTAAACATTTCTATAATCTTTTTAAAATGTTCCTTTTGCATTATAGATTATTATTATTATTAAAGTGGTTTTAAAGTCAAATTTTAACTTTTCACTACATTTCATTTTATAGTACAGAAAAACAATTGCACATCTACATACAATCAATACCCACATGTAACTCCCATTAATGAGAAATAAAAGATTGAGATTAAAATATTTTTATTACGAGACACTCAGTTCTCATCACCCCTATAGCAGGTTTATAGTTTAAAAATGTCAAAATGCATTATAAATATTTTGGATAAGACTTAAAAGAAGGACTAGGAGAATTTCTTTTGCCAAATTTAGAATCTGCCTAAGATCAGGGGTTATAGATTTAGAATAAAACTCAAATATTCTGAGGTTTGAGTTCCATTTTGCACCTGAAAAACTCATATTTGGAAATGCTGTATATTTTTTGTTTTAGTCCTAGAAAAAGGGCAGAAATTACTTTTATACATGAATCTTTTGCTTGCATAGAACAGACTTTTATTTAACCAAGACAATCCGCCTTTGTCTTGAAATTCCCTTATATTAAAAAGGGAAAAATGTTTTGTGAAACTCAAAAAACGTTCCGTGAAACCTCTAACTACAAAAAGTTTTACAGGTTTCACAAAACCCAGGTTCTCCCTTCCTTGCTTAAAACAAAGGTCCTAATTATTAAAGATACCAAAGCACTTTTCACAAACTTACGTTCCACTTAATTAAATTCCCAGATATTTCATTTAGAAAATGCATCCTTCTTTATTTTCTCTCCTTAAATGCTGTGTACAGCTGTACTCTGTTAAAGAAAAATTATTTGCTACCCAGATATAGCTGCATTTCTGTGATTCTTGGGGCTTGTCTACACAAACATGTAGTTTGCGGCAAACTGGGATGTAAATCTACCTTGTACTAGAATGCGGGCATTAATGTCCATGTGGACCACACTGATATACACTAACAGGTCCTTAGTGTGTTTTGATTTAACCTGCTTTGAAATGGGTCTAGATCAGCATTTCTCAAATGTGGCCACCACGGGCTTTTCAAGCAGCCACAGCCTTCTGGGTCGTTATTGGTAGGGGGCAAAGCAGTGGCCCCTCTCTGGAGACACAAAAGCCTGAGGAGCAGGCAGCCAGTGAGTTCCCCACTGTCCTAGGGTGGTGGGAGTCGGGCTTCAGCCCTGGGATGGCAGGCTCCAGCCACAGGGCTTTGGGCTCCGTTCCCTGAGCTCACTACCCCTCCCATCACCTCTGGCCTCCACTGCCTCCCGTAGTGCCCCATTACCCCTGGCACCGCTCCCTCCATACCCACCTCCCCATCTAGGGCTCAATTTGTCCCCGGGATTGCCAGGGCTGAGTAAGTCTGCAGTGAAAAGTGATATTTGTGTGTTTGTTAATATCACTTTTCACAGCAGACTTAGTAACTAGCAAGTCTAAAAAAAAGCAACCAAAAAAAAGCTAAATAACAATAAGACAAAAGACAAGAACGTGCAAAGCACCTTATTTGAGTTTCTATTCTGTTTAGGTCCAGTAAAGAATAGAGAAACTGTACATTATTTTTATTATTGATTCTCCAAAAAAAAAATCCTACATAAATAAATTACAATGATTTGGACATGTATATATGCATATTCATTTGTTTTTCCTAAAGTTAATTAAGTATTTTAGGAAAAATTGTTAGAGCGGCCACCAGCAAGAGCTGATGGCCACATTCTGAGGCCACCAAACATTTTGTTGTGAGAACCCCTGGTCTAAATCAAAGTGCACTAAAAAACTGTTGGTGGGTGTCAGCAGGGTCTACATGACCAGTTAGTGTGAAGCAGGCTAGTGTGGTATAGATTCATACCTAAACTTGCCATAAACTAAGTGTTCACGTAGAAAAGCCCTTGAACACAGTTTCTGTAAAATGACAAAAGTAATTCGTACATATATGCATGTTTTTAAATCCTTCAGTATGGAAGATTTCATATATAAATTTAATCATAGGCAGTTAGAATTAAGGTTGTCTGCCACTTCCTACTATAAGTGTTTTCTCTTGCTTAGTTTTCAGAGTAGCAGCCGTGTTAGTCTGTATCCGCAAAAAGAAGAACAGGAGGACTTGTGGCACCTTAGAGACTAACAAATTTATTAGAGCATAAGCTTTCGTGGACTACAGCCCACTTCTTCGGATGCATATAGAATGGAACATATATTGAGGAGATATATATACACACATACAGAGAGCATAAACAGGTGGGAGTTGTCTTACCACCTCTGAGAGGCCAATTAATTAAGAGAAAAAAAGTTTTGTTTTTTTTTAAACTCCCACCTGTTTATGCTCTCTGTATGTGTGTATATATATCTCCTCAATATATGTTCCATTCTATATGCATCCGAAGAAGTGGGCTGTAGTCCACGAAAGCTTATGCTCTAATAAATTTGTTAGTCTCTAAGGTGCCACAAGTCCTCCTGTTCTTCTCTTGCTTACAATTTTGCCAAACTTTAACCATTTGGGTTAAAATTCTTCATGTTGGACGTCTGCCTCAGGCTGAATTTTTTTTTTTTTTTAATTCGAACCCATTTAGTCTAGTTGTCTCCAACAACACGGCTAGTGAGAAACAGTGTTTTGAGCATGATCAAAGATTCTTGAAACCTTTTCTCTGAAATACTTTAGTGTGCCTACCCATTGGAGCAGGGGCTTGAAATTTGACGGACAGTGGCCTATGTGTCAGGTTTAAACTTTTGCCATCCTTGTGAAAATCTGCTCAAATCTGGCCAAGTTATAAGCCCTTGAAAAACTACACATTTGCATATGCTCAGTAGAGACTTCAATTTTAACAGCTAAAATCTAAGATTCCACACAGTGAGAGACCATGATCCAACCCATGACTGTGGGGGCTCAGATTCCTGTAATTGCAACTCCTGGCTGATCTGAGCCAAGGTGAGGCAAGGTACTGGACTTGACAGCAGGCTCTCTCCTGTGCTCTCAATGATCCCTTCACTCCCTTGCTGGCACCCAGCTAGTGTGGAGGAGAAAGCTGTCTGATTTGAATATAGTGGGGACAAAAGACCAGGATGAGGGGAAAGGAATCTAGTTAGACTGGGATTTGAGGTGGAGAGAGAAACTGTGACTGGGAGTTGAAGGGAAAGGACATTGGGACTGATTGGGCAATGAGACTGGGAGCTGTTTGTGAGGTAAAGACTGAGATCCAGCTGGCTGGGGGAATGAGACACTGATGTTGGATGAGGAGCTGGAGGGAAAAAGGGAAAGATTGGGACCAGTTGGACAAGGAGACTGGGATGAAGAGTAGGTGAATAGAAATGGGACCAACTGGACAAAGAGACTGAGACAAAGAGCCAGGAGGGATTTGTGGAGGGCGGGGAGGGGGAAGAAGAGAGAGACTGAGATTGGTTGAGGAGCCTGGAGAGAGAGGCTAGGAGCCAGTTGGAGAAGAAAAAGACACACTGGACAAAGACCCGGTAGTGAAGAACTGGGGCTTACTGGATAGGAGGCTGGACAGAAGGAGTTCGACAGGAAGGGGGAAAAAGGGCTGGCTGGGCAGGAGACTGAGATGAGAAGCCTCAGGAGTAGAGACTGGGACTGGTTGGCAAGGAAATTGGGACTGAGAAAAGGAGCCAGGGTTGAGGAAGAGACAGGCCTGGGACAGACAGATTGGAGGGGACAGGGCAGAAGGGTCTCTCCCCACTAAGGAACACTCCCCTCTGCAGCCTATAGCAGAACCCAATATTTCTCAGTGTCTCAATTTCTCTGCTGTCAGCAATTATCCGTGGAATTGACTGGCAACGTGTGTGTCTCATCCTCTTTTAGTGCTAGTCCACATAGAGTATGATGATCTTCTATTGCTATCAGTTATCCATTAGCTCAAGAGGCAGAGGTCTGTGCAGTGGATCTAAGCTTTCAACCCTCCTGAGGACCCATGTAGGTGACAATATGATGCCACATGATGGAATTTCTGTTTTATCAGTTTGCTTTTAAAAAGCTAGGTTATTACACACAGAAAACTACATTAAAAACATTATTAAAGTTTTAAAGTCAAGCACTCAAAAGTTAGGAAATGTCAACATTAAGGTTGTCTATAGAATGTTCTCCGTGCCTCAGCTCCCCATCTGTAAAATGGGGACAGTAACACCTCTATCACCTCAGAGGGCTGGGGAGAAGATAATTAATTTTTGCGAAGCACACAAACACTAATGATGAGCAACATAGAAAAGCCCATGAGGAAATTCAATAATTCCATCTTCCAGGTTTAAGCAGCATGCAGTAAATAAGGCCTAGGGCCACACATTGAAAAATTGAAGAACTGTTCATTAAATGAACACCATCCATCCTGTGCATTGAATGAGGCAGGGGTTCTGTGGAAAAAATAGTATGGTATTATGTAATTAAAGACTGTATCATAATGCATATGCACAAGTAGGATAAATTAGATTCCACAGGCAACCTTGATTCTGACATTTATGAACTTTAGAGAGTTGACTTTGCAAACTAATAATAATGTTCTCTAATGTAGTTTTCTGTATGTAATATATTATATTTACAAATTAAGGGCCCAGATATTCACATAGGTAAAGTTGCTCACTTGCTCAGCTGTTTGCAGGATTGAGTCCTAAATATGGCCTAAAATTTAGGGGGAAATGCACATACAACTGACTCTTACATGTACAGATAAAGAAAGCTTGGGAAATCATGTACATTTTTCTTACACTACTTGGAAACTGAATAGAGTAACCTAGGTTTAATCAATGTACTTAGGAACCATGTTTAAAATTGTCATTTCTAAATTAATATACTTATTCTGGACACTACACATTGAGCAGATTTTAAATGAGAACTACAAGTTTTTGTTGGTGCTATTCTTAAACACCCAAGAACATATTTTATGACATCAACTACAAAAAGGTTGTTTTCAGAATGTGTGATAACACACTTGAGATGCACTGTGAATTATTCTGGTAAATAAATATCCTGCAATATTTATTAAATATTACCATGTAATTTAAAATGATTTATTTTGTGTTTGCAAAATACCACAAATAATTAAAATAAATTAACCATAACCAAATGACCATCACATCAAACTGTCACAACTATTATTAAGATATAGAATTTAACCATTTTAAATAAACTGGCCAAACCTAGATCTCTGACCTACATCTCTTGCACACTCAAAAGTTCCACTAAAGTCAATAAATGTAGGATCTAGATTCTTCTGAGTAAAACGTTTACACTACTGCCAATTTAATCCGTCAATTAAACTGAATCTTTCTGCATTGGAAGAGCAACCCTTGATATTTAGCAGGGTGGTACCTACCAAAGGCTCCCAGATTCAGACACATTTATTTGTATTTAATCACAGAAGTGAAAACAGAAAGCCCCTGTGCCTGTTTTTCCCCTTACAAGCTAACATAATGTTGAAAATGGGAAGGGGGGAAAAGTTAGGGTATATGTTATCTTAAGTTTGAATATTAAAAAAAAAAAGGCAGTGATTTTCAAAAACCTGCCCAGCCCAAAGATTTTAGGATCCCACTTAAAATAAGGTTGTACCCCGAAAATGATGTAAAAACTACAAAGGGGTTCTGCATTTCTCTTCCAAAAATAATTTGCTCAGTTTCTCAGTAAAAAAATTGTTTTTCTAACTGCAAAGTCACCCTCAATATATTATTCTACTGAAGAAAATAACCCTGAATTGTAATACTAAATCAAGTACTCTAAAAGTAATTGAAGGTTGAACAAAAAGTTTTTGCAGACACTGGGAACAGTTGATGCAGTTTTCAAGGAAAATAACTTTTTGGCCTCTGGCCTCTTAACATATTTAACTATAGCCTAATCTTGTTTACTAATCATTGGCAAAACTTTTTTTTTTATTAACATTACTGCTTGCATCTACATCCAAAATTCCAGTTCTCTCCCTCTCTCTGAATCAGTTTCTGAACATTGTGCATTAACTCTTGTTTTATGTTTTTCCTTTAAGCAAACAAATTAGTGGCCAATTAGTGAATGGGGGTGAATTGAGAACATAAGAACAGCCATACTGGGTGAGATCAAAGGTCCATCTAGCTCAGTATCCCGTCTTCTAATAGTGGCCAACGGCAGGTGCCCCAGAGGATATGAACAGAACAGGTAATCATCAAGTGATCCATCCCCTCTTGCCCATACCCAGCTTCTGGCAAACAAAGACTAGGGATACCATCCCTGCCCATCCTGGCTAATAGCCATTGATGGATCTATCCTCCATGAACTTATCTAGTTCTTTTTTGAACTTATCTAGTTCTTTTATAGTCTTGGCCTTCACAACATCCTCTGGCAAGGAGTTCCACAGGCTGACTGAGTTGTGTGAAAAAATATTTCCTTTTGTTTTGTAAACCTGCTTCCTATTAATTTCATTTGGTGACCCCTAGTTCTTGTGTTATGAGAAGGAGTAAATAACACTTCCTTATTTACTTACTCCACACCAGTCATGATTTTATAGACCTCTATCATATCCCCCCTTAGTCATCTCTTTTCCAAGCTGAAAAGTCCCAATCTTATTATCTCTCCTCATACAGCAGCCGTTCATAGCCCTAATCATTTTTGTTGCCCTTTTCTGAACCTTTTCCAATTCCAATATATCTTTTTTGAGATGGGGCGACCACATCTGCACGCAGTATTCAAGATGTGGGCGTACCATGGATTTATACAGAGGCAATATGATATTTTCTGTCTTATTATCTATCCCTTTCCTAATGATTCCCAACATTCTGTTCGCTTTTTGACTGCCAATGCACATTGAGTTGATGTTTTCAGAGAACTATCCACAATGACTCCAAGATCTCTTTCTTGAGTGGTAACAGCTAATTTAGACCCCATCATTTTATATGTATAGTTGGGATTATGTTTTCCAATGTGCATTAATTTGCATTTATCAACACTGAATTTCATCTGCCATTTTGTTGCCCAGTCACCCAGTTTTGAGAGATTGTTTTGTAGCTCTTCACAGTCTCCTGGGACATAACTATCTTGAGCAGTTTTGTATCTGCAAATTTTACACCCTCAATGTTTAACCCTTTCCCCAGATCATTTATGAATATGTTGAATAGGACTGGCCTAATACAGACCCCTGGCGGACACCACTATTTACCTCTCTCCATTCTGAAAGCTGACCATTTATTCGTATCCTTTGTTTACTATCTTTTAACCAGTTACCAATCCATGAGAGGACCTTTCCTCTTATCCCATGACTGCTTACTTTGCTTAGAGCCTTTGGTGAGGGATCTTGTCAAAGGCTTTCTGAAAATCTAAGTACACTATATCCACTGGATCCCCCTTATCCACATGCTTGTTGACCCCCTCAAAGAATTCTAGTAGATTGGTGAGGCATGATTTCCCCTTACAAAAACCATGTTGACTACTCCCCAACAAATTATGTTCATCTATGTATCTGACAATTTTGTTCTTTACTATAGTTTCAACCTGTTTGCCCTGTACTGAACTCAGGCTTACTGGCCTGTGATTGCCGGGGTCACCTATGGAGCCCTTTTTAAAAACTGGCGTCACATTAGCTCTCCTCCAGTCATTTGGTACAGAAGCTGATTTAAATGATAGGTTACAAACTACAGTTAGTAGTCCTGCAATTTCACATTTGAGTTCCTTCAGAACTCTTGGGTGAATACCATCTGGTCCTGGTGACTTATTACTGTTTAGTTTATCAATTTGTTCCAAAACCTGCTCTAATGACACCTCAGTCTGCGACAGTTCCTCAGGTTTGTCACCTAAAAAGAATGGTTCAGGGTTGGCAACCTCCCTCACATCCTCAACCATGAAGATGGATGGAAAGAATTCATTTAGTTTCTCCGCAGTGGCCTTATCCTCCTTGAGTGCTCCTTGAGCATCTCGTTCGTCCAGTGGCCCCACTGGTTGTTTAGCAGGCTCCCTGCTTCTGATGTACTTAAAACATTTTTTGCTATTACTTTTTGAGTCTTTGGCTATCTGTTCTTCAAATTATTTTTTTGGCTTTCCTAATTATATTTTTACACTTAATCTGCCCGAGTTTATGCTCCTTTCTATTTTCCTCACTAGGATTTAACTTCCACTTTTTAAAGGATGCCTTTTTGCCTCTCACTGCTTCTTCTACTTTGTTGTTTAGCTCTTTTTTGGTTTTCTTACTATGTTTTTTAATTTGGGGAAAACATTTAAGTTGAGCCTCTATTATGGTGTCTTTAAAAAGTTTCCATGCAGCTTGCAGGGATTTTACTTTTGGTGGTGTATCTTTTAATTTCTGTTTAACTAATCTCATTTTTGTGTAGTTCCCCTTTCTGAAATTAAATGCTAGTGCTGGGCCACTGTGGTGTTTTCCCCACCACAGGGATGTTAAATTTAATTATATGATGGTCACTATTACCAGGCGGTCCAGCTATATTCACCTCTTGGACCTGATCCTGTGCTCCATTTAGGACTAAATCAAGAATTGCCTCTCCTCTTGTGGGTTCCAAGATTAGCTTCTCCAAGAAGCAGTCATTTAAGACGTTAAGAAACTTTATCTCTGCATCCTTTCCTGAGGTGATATGTACCCAGTCAATATGGGGATAGTTGAAATCCCCCATTATTGTTGAGTGTTTTATTTTAATAACCTCTCTAATCTCCCTGAGCATTTCAAAGTCACTATCACCATCCTGGTCAGGTGGTCGGTAATATATCCCTATGGCTATATTCTTATTATTCAAGCAGGGAATTACTATCCACAGAGATTCTATGGTACAGTTTGGTTCAATTAAGATTTATACTTCATTTGATTCTATGCTTTCTTTCACATATAGTGCCACTCCCCTACCAGCACAACTTGTTCTGTCCTTCGATATATTTTGTATCCTGGTATTACTGTGTCCAATTGATTATCCTCATTCCACCAAGTTTCTGTGATGCCTATTATATCAATATCCTCATTTAATATGAGGCACTCTAGTTTGCCCATCTTATTATTTAGACTTCTAGCATTGGTATATAAGCTCTTTAAAAACTTGTCACTTTTTAGCTGTCTGCCATTACATGATGTAATTGAATGGGACTTTTTTTTCTTTTGACTCTTTCTCATCAAATCCTACCTGTATTTTATCATCTTCCATCCTCTCCTCCTTATTAGGACATAGGGAATCTCCACTTATAGATTCTCCCCTAAGGGATGTCCGAACCACGTGCTCCTCCACACCTGTTGGCTTTCCCCCTGCCCTTAGTTTTAAGAAGTATCACCAAATTGCTTCATAAATATACACCCATCTCAGTTACCTAATACTAAATCTACCCATCATTGTGGAGTGCCATTCGTGTTATATAGACAGCTCATGTCATGTCAAGTCTCCAAATATTTGACAATAGTGATAGTTTTAGCACATTTCAGCAAAATGTACAGTAATACATTCTTTCCTTCGCAAAGTATTTAATATTAGTCCCAGCAAAAGAATTCTGCGGTCCACAGGGGATATCTTTATGACTTCCACATGACATTTTAAAGGTTTTATACCATGTATCATGATCAGAATGAACGAACTATTCATAGAATACAAGGAAAGCTTTGCTCTAATTTATGAACAGATTGGGTGTAAATAAATCTATGGATAAGACCAAAATATGCTATGATAATTTACTGAATGCCAACAGTGTTTGCAGCACTGTAGAAAACAGAGAGGAAGACGCAGATCCCTACCTGAGGGAGGTTACAATTTAAAAAAGCCATGATAATTCAGACATGTAATGCACCAGATAACTAGAGGCTGTATTTAATGAAACAAGTTGTGCAGCTATGTGTGTTTTGTAGCACAACAAAACACACTTGTTCAGCAAATTAGAGTCAATTGGCCTTGTGGTGGACATATGCATTAAGGAATAATTGGTAAGGAGACAGGGAGCATAGTTGGCACATAAGAAAAGGAGTAAGTTCGAATGAGGCATAAAAAATGAGAGATGGGGTAACAGGGCAAAGTGAGAGCAGCAACATAGGCAGGGGCACACTTTTGTGGAGTTCTAAGGTGACAATGGAATTAAAAGGTAAGAGGAAGCGAGAGAAGGATTCAAAAAGGGAAGCAACATGGTCAGAGCAGCAAGTAAGGAATATATTCTATGCAGAAAGTTTGGATGGATTGAAGGGGAACAACATCGGAAGTACTGAAGTCGGAGAGGAGGAGATGATGGTTGGAGTATAATGAAGAAAGGAGATGACCAAGCATTGAAAAAGCTGTTTCCCACAAATAAGTGGTCTCTATCCAGAAGTAAGGGAATAGGAATTCACATTGCAAAAAAAAAATACTATCCCAAATAAAACATGTTTGTCAATCCTAGCAGGAAGAAGCTCGACATGGTGATGCATATACAGTTATGTTATACCTCAGAAATTCAAGGCACCTTCAGAGTAACACAATGATACATATAGTAAATGAAACTTGTGAACTTCTGACCACATTTCAAGGATACGTTTCAGTTAGTTGATGATTTTCCAAGTTTCTAATGCTTTTTTAACACAACAGATTTGTTCCAGCCAAGGTTTTTTCCCCTTTTTCTTTTTGTCCCTAACATTTTGTAGCTATTTTTAAAACAGAGGCATTAATTTGAGGTGGATGGTGTAGAAAGTGGGGCATGTAAGACACTGAGGAAGTTTCTACTGTGCTAATCTCTTATTGAATTGTAGAACTGCAGCAAGAAGAGATTACCTATTAATATTTTGCTATATTCTGCTACTATATTCCAGCTGCAAACACACAACCATACACAGTTATTCCCCTATCTATATCTGACCTCCTCTCTCCCTATACACCGTTTGCTTTACCCAAGCTGACTTTTCCCTTTATTGTTCACTCATTTCTAACTTTATGTTCTCTTTGAGTATGCCTACACGGTAAGATAAACCCAGGCTTGAGCCTGGGCTCAAGCCTAACCCCCCTTCCGTCCATACATCAATAGTGCTAACCCAGGGCTCAGACGTTGGGTCCCAGGACCCCGCAGGGCTGGAGGATCCAAGACCATGTTAAGCTGGGACCTAGGATCTCCACCCTATTGCTTTCCTGTGTACATGTGGCCCCAGCTTGACTCAGGTCCCGGAAGTCCTCTAGATGTATCCCAGTGGTGGAGGAGCAGTGCTGCAGGAAGCCAGCGAAGCAGCTGGAAGCACCATTATTGCCTGGCCAAGTGCGCTTTTTGTTCCTGCTCCTCTTGTGGTGGCAGCAGCTCCTGCTCCAGCTCCTCCTTGCTGCATGGAGCCTGCCCAGAGCAGGGACCAAAAGCTGACAGGCAGGAGGCAGCTCCTGGCTGTCAGGATGTTGGGGAGTCCTTCCCCCCTCCCACAGCCGTGCAGGAGCTCTGCTATTCCCCTTCCTTAAAGGGCAGCTGCTTGGTCCCCGCTCTGCTCTCTGTCCCTTGCTCCTGAGACCCTGTGTCCTCCCTGGGGCTGAGTGTGCTATGAGTAAGGCCCTACCAAATTCACGGCCATGAAAAACGTGTCACGGACCGTGAAATCTGGTCTCCCACCGTGAAATCCATAGGCAGTCAGTGTAAATTATGAATCACCAGAGCAAGACACTCACAGCAATGTGTTTCATTTAATAAGTGTGCTGCTGTATTCTGCAGTAGTTGTAGCTTTTGAATAGATACAAGATGTCACCCCAAGTACAGCACATTACAATAGTCTCGTTCTGTGGTGACAAAGGTGTGAATTATGGGGGCAAAGAAAGAAAATGGGGCAACTGAAAACTGTCACAGTTCACACTGAAGGGTGATCACATCCAGAGAGACTTGGCAATGTAATCAGAACTGTGATCACAACTGACACAAAGCCAAGATATATCCTCAGTCAGAGAGGGACAATAGTTTTTGCCATATCTTCCAATTTCTTTTTCAAACCTTCCAATATCACCTATGTTTTATTTGGATGAAGACATATTCATCTTGCTCTCAACCATGCCCTAATCTCTGCCAAACACCGGGAAAGATATTTAATTGCATTATCTACCTCTAACTCCAACTCCCAATACTGGATATGGTTATGTCTGTTAGATTAAAGAGCCATGTGGTATCTTCTTCCTAGGTAAGTAGTTATAGACCATTACACATTGCTTCCCTTCAGTAAATTAAATAGACTGAACTCCTTAAGTCTCTGTAGTGTGTGCTTACCACATCTTGAATTATTCTTCTAGCCCTTTTCTGAACACTTTAATTTTTCAACATCCTTTTTAAATGGTAGAAGCAGACACATTATTCCAGAAGTGGTCTCACCAATGGCAAACAAGATTCATGAAACTTTAGGTCTTAGAGTTTATCCATGATTACTTCACCCTTCTCTGCAATCTTATTTTCCCTCTCAAACATGTTTTCAAGCATTGTTAGCATGCTTAAGATTTCTTTATACAATTTTTCCTACTTCTGTGATCATTGGTTATGAACATTGTGACATTTTTTTATCCACTGTGTATAAGTTTTGTTTTTCCAACTGTACTAAATGTCGGCGTATTTTTTCACTGTTTCCATTTTTCTAACTTCTTTGCCAAGATTGCATAGTCATGTATCCTCCTATACCCAGCAACAGTCTTTTATACATTTTATATAGACATTCCAGTAGTGATTTTCCACACTGCAATGGTATAGTAGCATTTCTGAACGGTACTAAATACAGATTTTTTTTTATCTACATCTTTTTCAAGCAGCAGTGAAAAAATATAATGTGGGAAACAATCCTACATGAGCAAAAGAATAGATGATGTAACAGATCTTTTACCATCCTTAATTTCAATAATTGCATCTTTATATTGCCCTGTGGTGAGGAACCCTGCTGCTATATTATGAAGCTTTTTCACCAAGATTTATTTCAGTGCTAAAAAATTTAAGAACCAAATGTGAAAACCTTGATCTGATGAATTCTCAATTTTGAGGGGAGAGACGGTTAATCTTTTTTTTAAAACAACAGAGACTAACTTTAACATAAATCACAGGCTGGTATAACCAAACAGGAAGTGAAAGACCTCTTGCCATTTTCTCCATTGAAAGTGATGTAAGAAGCTGATTCACATAAATTCAATTATTTTATTTAAAGGTCTCAGGGAAGACAATTGGGCTAAAAAACCTGAAACACTTGATTAAATGGAGTTGCAGACAAAGAGGGCAAGTCGACTGGATGGCCAGTGTTACAAAAGAATATGATCTAGGACATACGGACAAGAATGCCTTTTGTCTTTGCTTTCTCATCCATCTACTGATTTCTCACAGACAGTATTAACTATACCAAATAGTTTCAAACTATTTAAAATGAATCAATCAAGAGAAACGTCAAAAATCCTAGTTTGGGAACATGGGTTCTCAATAGTATTGCGAAATATTCTCTTAACAATTTTAAAAATTAAGTCTCCTCTGAACCTTTGGCTGTATTGTCAAACTTTATATCTGAGACAAAAGTCCTTGGTGGCCAACAAACAATGATAAATGATCACTAATAAAAGAAAAGTTACTGGACAGTATCCTCTTTTGGTTTTTACATTACATGTGGAAAATGTTCAACCATAGAAAAGCAATGTCCCTATGCATTTTTTCATAAACTAGTATCTAACCTATGCCACTAAAATAACTTGCCTTGCTAGCATTTTTGTGTCAACATTTATGATATTTAACCTTTCTAAATACCTGCTAAAAACATATTTCTTATTCTAAGCTGGAAAACACTCTCTTGCCTCTCTCATTAAAAATATTGATTGCTTTCAAATGGACTTGCCCAGCTACCATCAAAGGGGTTGTGGGGTTTGGTTTTTTTCCTTCAAAAAAGAACCAACTGAACTATGATGAGTTTCTCTCTTATGAAATCTTGTTAAAACCGTATGCCTGACAAAATATTAATATTACTATAACGCCACTGTTTCAGTCTGTAGGGCTCTCTAAATTTGCCCATGCAAACACAGCACTTACAAAAACTCTGGACAGCATCATGTACAATATTCTTTTGACTATTTTCAGCAAGCAACAGCATGGGCAAGTTTTCAGAGGCCATATAGAGAACTAACTATACTGCAGCTGCCACAAAATTACTTCAACAATTATTCAAATGCCATTTCTCACAATCTTTGTAAGACTTCAAAGCCCACACACAAAACTGACACCCCATTTTAATAAGTTTAAAAGATACTGTAGAGTCTGAGCGATAATAAGCAGATATCTACATTAAACTACAGTGTCTGTGGTTAAATAAAAGATCTTAATCATGACCAAAAAATTACAGCTTTTAATTGATTTATCAGATAGCCAAGAGAAATTAATATGATTTCCTGATAAATGTTTAAAACTTACAAAGAGAAACACACATTTCTCCAAGAAAGGAACAGTGATTGTACACAGTATATCCTACTGGTTGATATTGTGATCTATTAATTGTTTCATATATTTGATTTTCCCCCAAGACAAGGTGTCTGCTGTAAACAAGCCTGCCTTATCAGCATTAAATCCATTGAAACAGCACAGGGTGTGTGGGTGAGGGGGATGAGGGAGGGGATAAGGTTTGTATTTTGCAACACACTGTGAAATATTTAAATAAGTTGAGAGTGCATCCTGTTTATGAGGTAATCATGGTACACTCAGCTAAAACTCAAAGAACAAGTGTTTTATCACAAATATTGTACAAGGAACATAGGAACAGCCATACTGGGTCAGACCAAAGGTCGATCTAGCCCAGTATCCTATCTTCTGACAGTGGCCAATGCCAGGTGTCCCAGAGGGAATGAACGGAATAGGTAATTATCAAGTGATCCACTCCCTGTCGCCCATTCTCAGCTTCTGGCAAACAGAGGCTGTTGGTTTTTATAAGCCCAGTTTACAGGTGTACAATTATTACTGAGTTATCTGAAGCATACTCAGGTTATTTTACTACAATTTTTAAATATACAAATTTGAAACAAAAAATCCCTAGAAAACCAAACTAGGCTATCAGGGTGCTAGAAAGTAAATTGCTGGGAAGGGTGGGAGTTGTTTTATTTATTTAAAAATTAAGTAAGATTTTGGCCCATCTTTCCCCACTGCCCTGATTACATGTCAGCAAAGCTCTACCACTCAGAATATGTTGGGCCCAGTCCTACAACGAGTAGAGCTGCTAAGTGCACTCAACTTCTATTGCCTTAAACAGGCCTGAATGGTGCTTAGAACCTCATATGAGAAGCTCAGTACCTTCCAGGATCACATCCTATTTTTATTTATATTGTGTTTCAATACTGAGTGGCGAGGGAAGCAGCTCGGATTCTTGTGAAGTACACAAACAATGGAAACACAAATAGAAGAGAGTGAGAATCCTGTTAACTTATAGGGCATGAGGGAGGAAGAAGGGACATAAGTCAAGAGGGTTTAGTATTTTACTTGAAAATCATCTTTTTGGCAGTTTCAGTCACATTTATTTACATGTTGGCATTTTTTCCCTCCTTCTCTTTCATGTTAACTTTAAAGTTTACGATTCACCAGTTACCATTAACACATACAAATTTGAAAGTTATACATATACATTAGTAAAAACTGCAAAACTTTCAAATTTCAAAGTTATCTGCTGCAAATAATTTTTATTAATTAATTATCATGAAGTTTACATATGAAAAAGAAGTGAGTTCCGACTTCCCCTTCATAAACTGTGAATCTGCAGTTACCAGTTGCAAATTGTGGAGTTGTTTTTTCCAAAATATGAAAATATTGGATTTTAATCATTCAGATCAGAGTAAATGTTTCTGCACATTGTTAAGCAATGGAAAGATATTCTGTCAAAACATATGGTTTCATTCAAACGTAAGGAAGTAAGCACTGAATTTGCTTTAATCTGGCACTTACTTTAGAAACAGTCCTAGAGTCCTAAATAAATTTGGCAATCAACATTTCATGGCAATATCAACTTCTACCCAGCAGACCTTGGGATCTTTCAGGGTAAGAGATATTTTGTAAAGCATCCTCCAGTTACATTAACGTCTTTCAAATCAAGATCTCAGTGCCTCTGCAAGGTGCTGTTTTGGTACACTAAAATTCAATTTCCAATGGCATAATTTAGAACTGCTTGAGGGTGAGTGGGTAAATTTAAACCATTCTTTAAAGACACTGCTCTCTATAAGGTTAAAGAAAACATAAAGGATTTAGAGTCTTCCCTCCTGCTGCATCAACTTAAATCTGGAGGTCTCAGCATCATGCAGGTGGACCACTGTACCCATCTGGTGTCCCCCTGAAGTCAATGGACCACCACACAGTACAGAGCACTTCCCACATGGAGCAGCTTGCAAGACTACAGCTATAGACTGTAAGCTTTTCCAGGAAGAGACTGTCTTTTAAATAGATTTACACAGTACCCAGCATAATGGGGCCCTAATCCTGATTGAAGTCTCTGGGTACAAGTAAAACAAATGTTGATATTAATAAAACCGCCGCAGCCACCAGAGTAGGGTCTGGCAAGATACTTTGAAGAGAATAATGCATGTTACTGCATTTCATCACAAGATGCATCAGCACTAGATTTAAGCTAAACAGGAGGAAGATAGATTACAACTTGTAATAAACAATCCTTCTTAAAGATGTGCTTTGGTGTTTTATAGTACACTTTCTGAATAAGTATTTATATTTTTTAAAAAATATTTGCATAAAATATTTGGGTTTTGCTGTGTATTTACTTTTTTTAACCTGAATTTTTTAGACTTGTTCCATGCTATCTCATATGCTTGGAATGACTTCCCAAAATCTATTAGTCCTTCTTGCTCTCTCACTTCATTTAAATCATTATCTTTTTATTTATTATTAATAATACTGTGGTAATGCTAATGTATCCAAATCAGTCTCCAGGGCCCACTGAGTTAGGGATTCTCCAAATACATAGCAAGAAATTGTATAATCTTCATCTATCTTGTCTCTGCAGAGTATAGAATCTTCATAGACTCTTCACCAAAGGAAGGTGATGGGGGTGTTGGGTTTCTCCTCTACTGTTGCTTCCAAACCCTCCCTTCCTCTTTCTTCCTTCCCTCCCACTCCCCGTCATCTACCACCCTCCCAGCTCCTCTCCATCTACCTTCCTCTGATTTTGAATTCCAGCTTTGCATCTTCCTCTCAGTTTTCCACACTCATGTTCAGTAACTTCAACTTCCCTCATTTGAACTGCAGACTTAGATCAACTCTCAAACTCAACAAAATAGCGACTCACTTGATTTGATCTTCACCAAACATTTCTCTCTCTGATCTCTCCACTGCTGTTTTCCCATTCTTGCCCACCATCTGGTCTCTTTCAACACTGTCCATTTGTGCCCCTACCTCTTTCCCCACCATCTGGTCTTTCCACGACTGCCATGAACTTTCTTCCACTCCCAGACCACTTCTTCTGCTCTACTGACACATTTGATGATTCCCTTCACTCTACACTCTCCTTTCTCCCCCCCCCTCATTGCAAGGTTTCCCTGGCTGACCCAGTCATGGATCACCCCTAAAAACCATTTCTTTATTGCAAATCCTGTGACTTAGCTGACTTCCCACTCTACAGATCTGTTCTCTCCTCCTTTAGTTCTGCCATTCTCCTAGCCAAACAATTCTGCTTTATCACCCTGATTATCATACCTGTAATCCCAGCAACTTCTTTGCCACCTTCAACTCCCTCCTTAACCCCTCCCCCATTCCTGCACCCATTCCCCTCTCTGCTCAGGATCTCACTGACTTTTTCAAAGAGAAAACTGACAAGTTCTAACATGACATACTTTTCACCCCACCATCTCCATTCCTGTCCCTCCTATCACTCTCCTCCTTCCCCCACCCCTGTCACCAATAGTGAGGCTTCTTGTATTTTTTCTCCTCTTCTAACTCCTCCATGTGCCCCCCCACTGACTCCATCCCATCCTGCCTCCTTATCTTTCTTGCCTCCACTCTCACCCCTTTACCTTCTCCTCAACCTCTCACTCTCCTCAGACTCCTCTCCATTACAGAAAAATACTCTTTACCTACCTGACTCTTCAACTACGGCCCTGTCTCCCTCTCTCCTTCACCTTCAAATCACGGTCTTGAGTTCCTCTCCTCCAATGTCATCCCTTCCCCTCTCCAATCTAGTATCCACCTTGTCCACCTCACTGAAACTGCTCTCGAAGTCTCAATGAACCTCTTCCTGGCCAAATCCTAGCACCTCTACTTCATCCCCATTCTCTTTGACCTTTCAGCAGCCTTTGAGACAGCCAACTACTATATACTTCTTGAAATCATGCCCTCACTTGGTTTTTGAGGCACCATCCTCTCCTGAGTCCTCCTCTGACCCATCTGATCACTTCTTCACTGTCTCCTTTGGTGCATTCTTCTCTTCCTCTCTCCCAATTTCAGTAGGCGTGTGCCACCATGGTTTGGGGCATCCTTGACCCTTGGCTCTTCTTTCTCCACGCCCTTATTTCTACATGCTCTTATCCACAGGTATGATTTCAAATATCACCTTCATCTCAACAATTCACAAATCTGTCATTCTCCATCCAATCCATCTCCAGCCTCTCCTCACCATGTGCCTCAACTACTGTAATCTCCTCTCTCTAGCCCTGATGCCAACCACCGCAGCCCCAGAAGTCCATTATATATTCTGTAACCAGGATCATCATCTTGGCTTGCTGCGCCCACTTTGTCTCCTTCCACTGCATCAAACACAAGTCTTTATTTTAGGGCCCTCCACCACTTATCCCTGCCCTATTTAACAGATTTACAGTTCTAGGAAATCAAGCTTGTGCTCTGCCAATAATGGCAGCTTCAATCCCCAATTATGTGCTTCTTCCTCACAAACATTTCTGTGCTTCTTCCCATACACACACACAAAAAACCCTCAATCAAAATCCACAAAGCCACCTTCTTCTCTGTAGTGCATATAGTACACTGCAACCTGATAATGGCTATAGAGGCAGGAAATTATGATTATTGCTCCTGATTGGTTAGAACTGCACACATCATGTTGCTTCATTCCCCACCCTGACCCAAATGTTTGTCTCGTCCACCTGTCCTTTCTTTTTAGACCGTAAGCTTTCTGAGACACAGACTGTCATTTACTATATGAGTGTAGCACAAGGGGCCCTTTGCTGGTTGGCCAGTAGGTGTTACCACAATATAAAATTTAAACAATATTAATGAGCTCTGCATGGTGAACACTGTGTTTTCATATCTCTCTGTACAGCTTCTAGTTCATTATGGCTACACCAACATAAATTAAATTATTATAATAAATAGTTCTTAAGAGTCCAGATGTGGAAAAGTACTCAAGCAAATGCTCATGTGCCTGATTTTTTTTTTTTTCTAACATTTTCCATTGACTTCAGTGAGAGTTCCCGGGTACTCACAGCTTTTGAAAAATCAAACCTAACTTTAGGCTCCTATTTTTGAAAATCTTGACTGTTCAATCAAAGTCAGGAAAGAAAATTAAATATAATCACTTAGCATTGAATGCAGCCAATTACTTTGAACCAACAAGTGGAAAACCAAGTTCAGACAGACATACATGATAAAAGTGAAATGGCAATCACATTACAAGAAAATTTCTTAATTTTAAAACTACATGTTACATAACTTAGCCAGAATGAAAAATTATATGCTGTGAACTTTCTTACTCTTTAGATAACTACAGATTAGAAAGATTGAGATAAATTAGGATCTGATTAAATAAACTAGTATCTAGATATAAATATGTATTTATTATATACATATACATTCATTATCTACACATACACACACACTTACACATATAAAATGTGTGAAATGTAAATATTCATAATCAACACCAAACTGAGTTCTCTATCTCATGAGAAAATTAACGTGGTTCAAGGAAGGCAGCTGTTCCATGGATATATCTGGTTTCAGTCTGCGTAGTATCACAACAGTCATACATTAAATAAAACACAGCTGGAAAATGCTCCACCTATTTCACCACCCTCTCTGCTAACTGTTTAGTATCAACATCTGCTGAAAACAAGCTTTATGTAATAGGAACATCATGAAAAAGAATTATTTTATTGTGCTTAATAAGCTAACATATGATTATCTGAAAAATAGCTATTTTAATTATGAATGTTCTAACTAGAATCCACAGAAACTCACTCAATAAAGATTACCCAAATTAGAAAGATTTTTTAGAATATGTAATTTTCATTTTGTAAGTCTGTGCTGGCTTTCTCTGACAGACCTCTAACTACTGGTGAGAGGTGTCATTGTCTGGTCTAAGCATAGATTTAAAAGCTTGAAACTCCTAAATTCCAATCCCAACAGTGATAATTTCTCCACAGCTGTGATCATAGATAAGTCAAATAACGTTTCTGGCCATGTCTCAGCATCTGTAAATGGGAATAGTAATATTTGCCTACCTAGCTATAGGGGTGTTGCAAGTTTTAATAAACTGATGTCTTTAAATAGTTTTGAAGACAAAAACTGCTTGATATTATCAATATATAAAACAGTATCTTCTAATAGCCACAGTTATTGCAATTATGGATCTAAAACATTGGGCCAAATTCATCCCTGCTGTAAACCCCACTGATTGTAAAAAAGTTAATCCAACAAAAATTGATCCACTGTATTTTGAATGTGCAATCTTATAACTTTTCCATAAGCACTTCCTTTGTTTCCTTTTGCCACTCCAACTTTTCAAAACTTCATTTTTGAAAAAATTACATAGAAACAAAGGAACTGCATCAGAGCTGAAGTCCATCTAGTTCAGTTTCCTGCTTCTTAAAGTAGGCAGTACCAGATATCTCTAAGGAAGATGTAAGAACCCTACAGTTGGTAGATCTGGGATAATCTGCCCCCCAACATTAGGTCTTAGAATGGCAAGTTATGTTACATTTTTCCTTTTGATACCACAACTTATACAAAGTTGATGAAATTTTGACAAGTTACAGTGGAAAAAGGAAACCAAATCAAATTAGAAAGCAATGGCAAAAAAGAAAAAAGATGGAGAAAAAGGGAAAAGTTAAATTCACCATTTCAAAAAAAAATTCAGTTTTAAAAAGGAAACAATTATTTGTTTCAAAATTTCCCCACTGAAAAAATTGAAATATTTGATCAAAAACATTTGTAATTGAAAAATTTCATTTGTGCCAATGCCATTTTTTAAGTTCTGCTCTATTTTACCCTACTGTTTATTCATCTCATTTACCTTGTTCTTCACTGATGAACCAATAAAACATAGCATAAAGTTGTCTAAAACTTGATTAGGAAACAGAAGCAAGCACCCACTACAGTTGAACCCAAATGGGAGGCTGGGAGAGACAAGAAAACTGGATACCATACATGTTGTATGGTATTTAAAAATCAACTTCCAGAAGGTGACATTTCTCAATCATGCAAGAAAACAAACATCTATGGGGTCAAAAACAAAACAAAACAAAAACCTGCTTGTAATTAATGCTAGTTCAAAATCAACTTCTCTTGGAAATATTTTTGGTTTCTTTTTTCCCCTCAACAGTCTTACATTTATTCAGTCTATGTCTAGCCTCTCAAAAGTCTAAAATAATTTACATAACATGTTTTTGTTGGGACTTTTACAAATCCACATCAGTGTCAGCAAAATTATTATCCTGAGTATGGCAAGAGATATGAATTCTAGGATTCTTTGTAATAATATAAACATAAAGATTAGGAGCTGCACAAAGTTATGTTTGTGTGAAACATACAGTACCAATCTGCTGTCCTTCTCTCTTGTCTCAAGAAAGAGCAACATACTACAAAACTACAATGAAAACACTAATGCCCTATGCTAACTACCCATTAGACAGGCTAAGTATAAAATTCTTTCCCTAAATTACAGATCCTATCTGGCTCTAAACCAATAATGTGCTTAGCTTGTGTCAGTGGTGTATATACTACGGTATCTAGAAATCTTCACTTTGGAAACTCAGTTCACCTCTGTGACCTATCATCTTGTTAGAACAAAATTTGGAACTTTTTCATTTTCTGACTCACTCATAAAGGTCACTCTTCATATTATTTTCTAAGCTATGGAAAAAAAAAAGAATGCAAATTTAATGTTGTTGTTGTTAATAGGCCAAGTCCTTAAAGTGAATGGGGATTTGCCTGAGTAAGGGTCTCAATATCTGACATGCTATATTTAAATGCCATCATATTAATCGCTCTACTTATGTAACTATAGCATTTCCAATATATCAAAAAACTGTTTTCTACCAGTACTATGTAGTTTCTCAGCAATTTCTGTAGTATATATTCTCTCTCTCAATAGTAAACCAAAGAAAGAACATATTTCATGATGGCATAAGCTTTCTTTCTTTGACTATACACTAATTCAAAGAAGGATCCTTTTGGTATTTCCATCAGGGGTGAAAGACGAGATTTAGAACTGCCTCACACCACTATGCTACCTAGTGCAAACAGTCAGATAGTTCCCTATTATAAATTGTTTATTATATAAATCAGAAATGCACTTAGAAATATAGCAGTGCACATTTTATTGTAACAAAAGGGAGAAAAAAATCTGACAATCATATGCTGTTAGTTTCAGGGTACAGATTATGATTTACTGGCTGAACCAGACATATATAAAAAAAGAATAATATATGAATATGTTAATATTAGCTCCTGGCAAGCTAGCGTATGATTTCCAGTTTCTAGAGCAAAGGTCTGGCACGTACACCTGTGGAATGAAAGTATAGGCTAGTATGGTTATGGAAAATTTACCTAGAGTGTGAAAAAGAAATACAGTATATTTCAGGGGCAGTCAATTATTTTTTGTCAAGGTCCAAATTTCTTGGTCAAGACATAATCAAGGTCCAGAGAAGCATTTTTCACACAGCAAAAACAATAATAAATAAATAAAAAGATTTTGTGATCCATTCAGAAGTGTCTGGTGGTCCGGATTTGGCCCATGGTCCACCTATTGACTACCCCTGGTAAATTTGGGTGTCTTATCTTATATTTAACACAAGAAACTTCCAGATGTAGTGAGACTGCCCTCTTCAAAATCTCTACGGATCCATTAGTTTGTTATTTGCTTGGGCCAAAATTGAAGCCTTTTGTTTATTTGCAAAAAGCAACAGAGGGTCCTGTGGCACCTTTGAGACTAACAGAAGTATTGGGAGCAACCTCACTTCTTCAGATGCAAGTCTTGCATCTGAAGAAGTGAGGTTCTTACCCACGAAAGCTTATGCTCCCAATACTTCTGTTAGTCTCAAAGGTGCCACAGGACCCTCTGTTGCTTTTTACAGATTCAGACTAACACGGCTACCCCTCTGATACTTATTTATTTGCAACAGTGATATTCTGAACATAAGAACGGCCATACTGGGTCAGACTAAAGGTCCATCTAGCCCAGTATTCTGTCTTCTGACAGTGGCCAGTGCCAGATGCCCCAGAGGGAATGAACAGGACAGCTAATCTTCAAGTGATCCAACCCCTCTTGCCCACACCCAGCTTCTGGCAAACATACTGGCTAATAGCCATTGATGGACCTATCCTCCATAAATGTATCTAGTTCTTTTTTGAATCCTTTATAGTCTTGGCCTTCACAACATCCTCTGACAAGGAGTTCCACCGGTTGACTGTAAGTTTGTGAAAAATACTTCCTTTTGCTTGTTGTAAACCTGCTGCCTATTAATTTCACTTGGTGAACCCTAGTTCATGTGTTATGAGAAGGAGTAAATAACACTTCCTTATTTACTTTCTCCACACCAGTCATGATTTTATAGGCCTCTATCATATTCTCCCTGAGTCGTCTCTTTTCCAAGCTGAAAAGTCCCAGTCTTATTAATCTCTCCTGATACGGCAGCCATTCCATACCCCTAATAATTTTTGTTGCCCTTTTCTGAACCTTTTCCAATTCCAATATATCTTCTTTGAGATGGGGTGACCACATCTGCATGCAATATTCAAGATGTGGGCATACCATGGATTTATATAGAGGCAATATGATATTTTCTGTCTCATTAGCTATCCCTGTCTTAATGATTCCCAACACTGTGATTGCTTTTTTGACTGACGCTGCACATTGAGTTGATGTTTTCAGAGAACTATCCACAATGACTGCAAGATCTCTTTCTTGAGTGGTAACAGCTAATTTAGACCCCATCATTTTATATGTATAGTTGGGATTATGTTTTCCAATGTGCATTATTTTGTGTTTATCAACACTGAATTGCATCTGCCATTTTGTTGCCCAGTCACCCAGTTTTGTGAGATCCTTTTGTAGTTCTTCACTGTCTGCTTGGGACTTAACTATTTTTTAACTATCTTGAGTAGTTTTTTTTATCATCTCCAAATTTTGCCACCTCAATGTTTACCCCTTTTTCCATGGTGCACTTAAAACAAACAAATAATTCAAATTAATATCCCCACGTAGGCATGCTCTTAGGGTAAGACGCTGCAGTATTTCTACTGATCTATATCTATATTCTGCATATTGACTGTTTGTTTAGAAATTTCATCATCATCACTATCATAACTGCATTGGCCGTTGGGGACCATCATTGATGAGCAATCAACCAATTGTCTCCACCCCTGATGATTGTGTGTCAGTGCTTGAGTCTCTGCGAAGTCCATTCCTGCCCACTCTTTTATGTTGTCAATACATCTCTTCTTTTGTCTACCTCTTCTTCTCTTCCCCTGTACTGTCCCTTGGAGGATGATCTTGGATAAGCCAGATGATCTTGTTACATGGCCGTACCACTTCACCTTGCGCTTCTTCACGGTCGTCAGGAGGTCTTCATATGACCCAGCATGTTGGATGATGATGTTGCAGACCTCTTCATTAGTGACATGGTCGAAGTAGGAGATGCCCAGGATTTTATGGAAGTATCTCATTTCTACTACCTGTATTTTCCATTCAAGTTCTGCCGTAAGGGTCCATGTCTCACATGCATACAGAAAAATGGATATGACCAGTGTGTGCAGCAGTTTCAGTTTGGATTCCAGGGAGATGTACTTGTTCCTCCAAATTGGTTTTAACTTTGCCACTGTTGCTGTTGTTTGCACAGTTCTTGCCAGAATTTCTGCCTTTGATCCTTCATCAGTAATGATTGCCCCCACATACTTGAACTGTTTCGCTGTCTCCAGCTCTTGTCCACTGACAGTGATATGTGAGCTGATCCTGTCACGTTTGTTTGTCATCAGCTTGGTTTTCTCTGCACTGATTTCCATGTCGTATTTTGTGGAGGTTTCAGCCAATCATTTCACAAGGTTGGCAAGTTCATCTTCGCTACGTGCCAGGCCATCAATGTCATCAGCAAACTGAAGATTTGAGATTGTTCGCCCTCCAATGCTGACTGTGCATAAGTGAGCTTCTATGGCATCAGTCATTATGTGCTCCAAGTAGATGCTGAACAGTGTGGGCAAAAGAAGGCAGCCTTGCTGGACTCCAATACTGGTACAAAAACACTCTCCTATTGTGCCATTGTAGGAGCTGGATTTTATAATGTACTATGAGAATTAATGTAGGATTTAATTTTATCCTGTCAGCCACCCCTTTTGAATAGCAGAAAGGAATGACAGACCAGAACAATCCTTATGAGTGATTATGGTCACCCTTTTGTTTTAGAATAAGTTATAAAGCTACTATGGTTTCCTATATGTATTACAAATTAGGAAGTAAGAGACAGGATTCTCTATTGTATCTATGTTAAGAAGATTAGAGGAATGCTGAGGGCCTGAAGCCCCAATGTGAATTGTTTTAGTTATAAGATTTAGCAAGGCTTGATTTACAATGTATTCTGCTGAATATACAATACTGCTGTCTGTATACCTTTGAAGGTTTCTGTAAGAGATTGTTTGTGTGAATGAGGCATGCATGCATCAGAAAAAGATAAGGTGTGAAAGCCATCACAAATGTCCAGATGGTCAAGAAGAAGTGAGAGACTTGGAAAAACCAGGAGACAATCAGAAAACATCCATTGTATCCGATGTTAAACATGTTAGCAGCATTGACGACCTCAGAGGTGAGGCAGGCACCCCCGAAGGCGAGACAACAAATAAGAGATAACGATGGGAAGCCTGACAATAACTATCAAATGATAACACCACTTAAGGACTAATGATGACAGGATGACATTGCAAAATGCATGGACTCAAATGGAAATTTACAACTATAAAGCTGGGGTGTTTTGCCATGGAACTCTGGGTTCAGTCCTGCAAAGCCTCGGAGCATCGGATCGCGACCGACAGAACCCAGCTCCACACTCGTGCTCAATCTAACTGGCCATAAGATTGACTTGAGTTACAAACAGACTAGTAACTATGAACAGCACTGGCAGGAGTGGTGTGTGTGTGTGTGTGTGTGTGTGTGTGCGTGCGCGCAGAACCCAGCTCCACACTCGTGCTCAATCTAACTGGCCATAAGATTGACTTGAGTTACAAACAGACTAGTAACTATGAACAGCACTGGCAGGAGAGTGTGTGTGTGTGTGTGTGTGTGTGTGTGTGTGTGTGTGCGTGTCTGTCTGTCTAAAAAGCGTATGCTAACTGTGGTATTCTCAATAAATGCTGTGTATTTACCTTCCTCTATAAAGATCCCGTGTGCTTTGTATGAGCATAACACCATTGACGAGAACTGCACTGCTGGCCTTGGCATACAGTTGTTTAATGAAAAAAGAAGAACAGGAGTACTTGTGGCACCTTAGAGACTAACAAATTTATTAGAGCATAAGCTTTCGTGGACTACAGCCCACTTCTTCGGATGCATCCGAAGAAGTGGGCTGTAGTCCACGAAAGCTTATGCTCTAATAAATTTGTTAGTCTCTAAGGTGCCACAAGTACTCCTGTTCTTCTTTTTGCGGATACAGACTAACACGGCTGCTACTCTGAAACCAGTTGTTTAATGGTAAGAATAAGCTTACGGCCAACATTGTACTTCTTCATGGTTGCCCAGAGAGCTTCGTGCCATACTCTGTCAAACGCCTTCTTGAAGTCAACAGATGTGGTAGATGTCTTGTTGCAAGTACCTCTCACATCTCAGACCATGACTCCCTCGGCGGTCTTCGTAAGTCTGACACTTTTTACTTCAGTTTCCCACCTGTAAAACTAATATTAACTATTTTATCTCAGAGGATGTTGTGACAATTAATTAGCTGTTAGGCCAGACTATGGCTGGGCTTGGTCTGGTATGTGACGGACGAGAGCACAAGAAGAACACGAAGATTGAAAATCTGTTCTGTGGTACTTCTTCCAGCATGAAAGCCAGCCTGTTCTTCAGCGATGATATTCTCCCCTTGTGGCTTCAATCTGTTCAATATGACTTTCAACATCACTTTGCTGGGATGGCTAATTAAGCTTATGGTCTGGTAATTTTGACACAATTGCAGGTTGCCTTTCTTTGGCAGAGTGATGATTAGTGACTGTGTCCATGTGGAGAGCCACTCATCGGTCTGCCAGATCTTGTTGCACATCATGGTGAGTACATCTATTACTATTTCTCCTCTGAATTTTATCAGTTTGGCTGGGATGTTGTCAATACCTGTAGCCTTTTTGTTCTTGAGTGATTTCACAGCTGTCTTCACTTCTTCACGCAGTATTGGAAAGTCATCCTCCTCCATTGAATCTGGGCTGTCTAGGACACTAAGATCTCCATTTGTCTGGTGGTTGTATAGATCATAGCAATAATTTGTCCACTTATTGATGATGTCCTTATCTTCTGTAAGACTGTTGCCTTCTTTGTCTTGAATTGCGTTAGCTTTGGTCCATCTTTCCTTTGTCAGATCTTTTACAATCTGGAAGGCTCGTTTGCTATTTTTATTATTGATACACTCTTCAATTTTAGAGCACTGTTTTTCGATCCATATCTCCTAGGCCACCTTCATTCCTTTCTTGATCTTTTTGCCAGTCGCTTTGTATTTATCAGCTCCCTCAGTGCAGTTCTTGTCTTTCTTTATTTCTCTTCTAATGTCACACATTTGTAGTATTTCATTTGTGACCCAAGGTTTTGTCTTCTTATGTTGTTTCCCAAGAATGTCCATTGCTGCCTCATTCATTACAGCGTTGAAATTGTTGGTCATTTTTTCTACATCTTCCTCTAGAGCAAAGCAGCGGAGCAAATTTTCTGCCAATCGTTGCTTGGAATGACTCTGCAATGCTTCGGTCTTTAAATCTTTCTAAGTCAAACTTGATTTTGGTGAACTTTGGCCTGATGATTTTCCTTAGCTGCAGCCAAAAGTTTAGCATCGCAAGGTCATGATCACTTCCAATATCAGCACCGGTGAAGCTCCTTGTTTTAGCTCTACTGATCCCAGAACAAAATTTTGCACCATGATGTAGTCGATCTGACTGTGATGCAAACCATCAAGTGCATGCCACGTTGACCATCTGGATGCTTTATGTGCTCTTAATGTGTTTGCAAGAACCAGATTGTTATAGCTGGCAAACTCCAAAAGTCTCAGTCCTCTCTCATTGGTTACCGCATTACAGAAAGGGCTACAATAATCTCGCCAATCTGCCTGTGCGTCAGTACCCACTTTAGCATTCCAATCTCCCTGTACAATCAGGAGATCTTTCTTGTGTACCGTATTGATGATGTCTTGGAGCTGATTGTAAAAATCTTCAATTTGCTCATTGTCATAGTCTGTTATAGAGGCACAGACTTGTACCACTGGGATACTGAACGGTACTGCCTTTAGACGGATGGAAGTAAGCCTGCTGATATTGGGTGGCATCCTAATACTGAATTCTTGATATCTTTATGCATAAGAAATCCTACACTGTTGACATGTTTGTCCTCTCCACAGTAATAGAGTACATGGCCGTCTTCCGTTAGTGCCTTTCCGAAGTTCTTCCATCTGACCTAGGAGGTGCCAGAAGTATTGTTCCATTTCGTACGTGAGTTTTTTCAATTTCCCTATTTGTCTCAGTGTCCTTACATTCCATGTGGCTATGGTGATGTTATCTCTTCCACAGATCCTCTTTGTTGGGGTTACACCAGTAATATACTTGTCGCATCCGCCCTGGTGGGAGACGGTTGGCGCAGTCATTATTAATCCAGGCTGCGACCAATCTGGTATGGACATGATTGACTTGCTCATCATATGGTATGTCTTGGGCAAATTTCTAACCTGGCAGAGCCCATCAGTCTCCAGGCAGCCCCCCTTTAGTCACCTCTTATGACATGCAGGAGCAGCAGTAGGCCTGTTCTGTCCCTGAACCCACAGGGTTTAGAAACTTAACCATCAGTAAATTGGTTTTACTGAAAAAACATATTTTTAAGACATAATGATGTTAAGAAAAGCCTAATTCTACATAAAGAAAAAAAAAAAAAAGAGAGAGACGCACAAATGTGTATCATATAGCTGAAGTGCTGAGTACAGTCTACCTGGCGTAAAGAGAATACACCAAGCTAGCAATATTGGAAAGCTTTATATTACCACAAATGAAAACTTATAATATTGCACAAGTGTGCATGATGTTCTGGTACTGAACGCTGCATTTGAGTGGATGTGGGCAAACAAACAAAACCTCCTTTTTAAGAGGCTACATTTTGGCACAAATAAACAAAATGGAAAGAGCAGACTCCAACTGCAAAAAAAAATCAGTCTTTACACACACACACACACACACACACACACACACACACACACACACACACACACACACACACACACACACACACACACTCCAGAAGAGGACTTTTCACTTAAAGGAGAAAATATTAACAGCAAGTCTCAGATCATCCTATTTGCTTTCATTGCATTGTCTGGCAACATCAGCTGTAAAGTCCATTAATAAGGACAGCAAGATAAAGTTTACAAACTACTTTCCAAGTAAGTTCTGGGCTTAGATTCCCAGTCTAAAGCAAAAAGGTCACCCCTCTCAGGCCAAAAAAATCAATCTTACACAGTCTGTGTGCATTATCTAATCTAGAGCCATGTTGTTGGTTGTGTAGTATATCTTCAAATGGCTCCATTATTTGTAAAACTTTTCAGATCTGAAAATACAGTCCGTTACAACTTTTTTTTCCTGCTATCACATTTTACAATTCAAACCTAAAGCTTACAAAAACCCTTTAAAAGCAAACAATTGCTAAATACAGAAATATATTTATCTTAGTTCTATAAATCATACAAATATTTGGAAAATACTTTTAAGCTGAGTATTGGTAAATTACCAGGTGCAGAGCTCAGATCTGTTAATCTTTAGGGCACACTACAAGGCCCATCTCTTTTCTTTTGCCATCAGGTTTTTGAGGGTAGTGCGGTTAAAGGGTTGTTCGGCAACTGGTTCTAGGGGTTATCGTTTTGTCAACTTTGGTGATTTTACTGTGAGCAGTCTATTTGGATAGCGTGGGGCTTCATTATTATTTTATTTTAAGTTCTGTAATGTACGTATATAACAGAGGTTGGGCTCTTTGACACTCATTAAAATAAAATATTACCACATTTTAACATCAAAGCAGGCTTTAAAAATGAATATAAACTTAATACAAGGACAAGCAGTAGCAGACTAATATCCTGGCCATTGTTTAAGAAATATTTGAAAAAATAACTTAAAAATATGAGGAACTGACCATATCACTTATAGTAAGTCTTCCTATGAAAGTATTAGATTAAAAAATAATACAAATTCACCTTTAGGTATATCACCTCTTCATCAGCAAAAAATCAATCAGCTTAAGAGCAAATAAAAAATTATGCTGAGACTTGCAAAATATTTTACATTTTTGGTTAATATTTTGCTGTATACAAAAGATAGCACTACTACTACTATCTATCCGCTGTAAATTAAACATTTACTATTTTGTTTACAATGGTTTAAATGATAGTGACGTACCTCACAAACTTACAAAATGAGCCAAAACTGTCCCTGAGACTGAGAAACAGGATTCAGATACAGTATGTATTATACAGAAAAGTCTCTCCACATACTCAAGGAAGAGCATCTCAATAGTTTCCAGGGACCGGTCGATTACGGACTCTACAGAATGTTTAGTAAAATGCCACAAGGTAGCTTTCAGAAATGTTACTCAATTAACAAAACACACTATTTTTTACCTACCCCCTCAAGGATCTCAGTATTCTTTACAAATGTGACTTTAGCCTCAGAAGCTATCTTGAGGCAGGTATTATTCCCAATTTCCAAATGGTGAAAACTGGGACATGTAGAAGTTAACTAACGAAAAGACACAGTTCTCCATTCCAGTATTAAAAATATATTTAGAAGGATTCAATAATTTTAACTCCACTAATATTTCAGGTAGATCTAACATTTTGGCAGCTTTGATCTGCAAATGAATATGGTTGTGCAGGTCCTGCAAAATTTTATTTAAACTACATTTCTTCTCTCATTTCCTCTTCCTCCCTATACTTGCCATTCACTTCTCTTGTTCCACCCTCAGAGTACCCAAGTTTGCACTGTTTCATTGTGTCATTATGTGGTTAAATATTTCATACTACTATTTTCACTCTATTATAAAGATGAGTGAATTTACTTTCCTACCCTTTGAATCTGTAGTTGTCAGGCAAGCTGACAGTGGTTCAAAATACTTGTGAGAAGTTGACAGATAGTTCTCTTAATGTGTACTGTCTGTGCACATGCACATGAACCTTAAGGAAAAACCATGTATAGCCAACATATGGATGTGAGAAAAATGTACAGATTTATGAGACTATGAAAAAACTCTCCCAGGCAAGTGATTAGAATTGATCATGATCATGTTGGAGAGTTCGGAGAAAAGCAAGACAAAGCTGGAGTACATTTAGCTAACTTCAGCATTAGCTTGGGAAGCAAGATACCAATGTCTGTTTCATGAAGACAAAAAGTGTTCCTCCAAAGCATTTTTACTGTCATGACATACAGCTGGGAGATTTGGAATTTCACCAAAAAGCAGAAGGAGAGAGAAAACTGAATCAAACATTCAAAGACCATGTTACTAGTCAAAAGTGAAAAAGTGAATCTGATCATAAAACCAAACTCATGGCCTTAACACCACAATGCAATGTGGAAAAGCATAAATTTCTAAAGTGACATGTGGCTTGGACTAACATCTGATGGATTTAGCTAATGACTAGGGACTAGGAATGAGAAATAGGCAGAGAAGAGATGTGAGAAGGGTGGGGGGGAGAGTGTTCAGTTTGTTGCAATAAGTCTTTGAACAAAAACTTTATAAATAACATTACTTTGAGTAATGCACAGAAATCTATAAATATATATTTTATAATCTATATTAACTATAGTGCTTATTTGTACACAGACTACAGATAAAATCAAAACCCTGCTTAATACTGAACTTCAATGTGTCATGTAAACATTCACTATATGTAACTTTTATTCACCCTAACGATGTTATTAAATAGTTTAACAGTACTATAGCACAATAGCTTCTTCAAGAGATAAACCAACAGGATTCCTATGCTCAGGTGTGATACTTGGTGGTCATATCTGGAACAGAAGAGTAATGCTCCCACAGCCACCAGTGGAGCTGCTCTAGATGTTATGACAAGGAAAAGATATGGAGCCCTACCAGGTGGATTCCGCTACCTTCCCCAGTGGGCTGCCGGGCGTGGGTTAATGATCTTGTTTGTTAAAACTATGTTTGGGTCCAGTATGAGGGATTAAAGGTGTTCACAGATCCTGGTAACATGGGACCAAGTATATGGGATGATATTGTCTATAGGTAGAGGGGTGGGCCTGAAGTCTAGTACAGTATAGCAAGAAACTCTCTCCCCATTCCCCAATTTGGTTTGTAGCAATCCTCCTATGCAGGCAGGGTTGTGGGAGTTTTTAGCAATGGTGTTGAAACTCCTCTTAATTCTTTGGCGGAGGGTGAATCAGGACACCTGCCCCCTCTCCCTCCCCATTCTTTCTCCATCACCTCCTCCAAGACCCGCATTGGATCATTTTTTGCCTGATTGTTCTATTAGAATGGAATTGATAATGTGGCAGCTGATTTAAACCATATTACCATGTCTTGTCTTTCTTCCTGCTCTGTAAGGGCCAAATCACTGTCCCCAACAATGGCATGGGAATGGGTACCAACTGGTCTAACGTAAACAGTTATTTAGAATGCTTGTCCCTTCATACAATAGTGATGTGTCGTTACAGAGCAGTAAGTGTTTTTCGGGATACATCTGTATACCTTAATTTCCATTCTGAAAGGGTTTTACTGTGATACAGCATAGTCTGAGTCATACATGAAACACTGCATGCACTCCAACAAAGTCAAATGACGGTTTGATGAACATACTAAAAAAATCTCTCTAAAAACAAAAGAAAAGCATTGCTCCTATATATTTCTGCATCAAATTCAAACTCCTTATCCCCACCTCTTGGTTCTTCATAGCTCTGCTCCTGCCTACTTCTGTCTCATCTCCTACTGCTTACACCCAATGCTTTGTGTCAATTTGACATGTCTTGACATTTCCCTGCTTTCCTTCTTCCACAAACACCTCTGTGCCTTTTCTCATGCTTGGAATGCCCTCCTAGATCCTGTGCACTATTCAGGCTCACTCTCTTCCGAATTCCTCTTCAGGACACTTTATATAGCATATATATAGCTATAATGAAAAAAACAGAAATTGAGATTATTTGCCAAATGAAAAGATCTCCAAATTTAAATTTGAGAACACTATTTTCCCCAGGAGTTCCTTTATTTTGTATTTATTTATTGTTGATGTGGTAATTTATTGATGAGTTATTTATGCTGCTTTAGATATTGATTTTATTTGGCCATGTTGTCTTTTTCAAAATGCCTAGTTTTAGGGATACACAAGTATTTTTTCTGTTAGGCACCCAGACACCTTCAAATACAAATGCCATTGAAACAAAATTGTAATGACTGTTTTAATAAAGAGATGTGTGTATTTTCAAATGACTTTCAACAACACTGACGAGGGAAATCATCTTAGTCTTTTTTTAAAAAAACCCGAATTCAAAAGAAGGATTATAAGATTAATTTCTCTCTGACAACCAGTTTAGTATCCTTAGTTACCTAGAGGTCACTGGATGGAAAAAAAGATAAAGATGCACGGAATACATCTCTAAATTATTCATAATCACCTTAAAGTGCACTCTACCAGCATTGTAATATGTCATTTTATAAAGACACACAAAGGTTCATAAAGAAAAGCACATGAATAAGCAGATGACCAAGAGCATTATTGTTAAAGCTACACCAGAAAGTTTAATATTTCAATACTGTATATGTTTAAATCAACAGCATACATAGGTGATGAAAGCCAGTCTCTGAAAAATTTATTATTCTGTTAGAACAAGTTTACACTTAGAGTGAGTTCTAAAAACTCCATGCCATTAGGAAGTTTTACTAGGTTTACAGTGGAAATAAAAACAGAAATAAAAATAGATGACAAACGAAAAATAGAGTGTACTTTAAATATGATCAGAGTGGGCTTTTTCTCCCTTTATATCTGCATATTTTCCCTTTCCCCACTGCAATCAAACTTTGCTTAATCTTTGTGAAGTCCTGAAATTGCTTGTTCCCCTTTTCCAAATTAAGAGTTTTGACAGGAGAAGTTGAACTGGTTACTATTACAATGATACTTTATTTAAGTTAAAAATTGTTCACCAATATCCTTTTGTTCAATAAAGTCATCATGTTGTATTAGACTTGTCACGTTTTCAATGATTTACAACATAAGCTTGGCTCTAAACATTTTTTTCCTACTAGTGCTTATTGTTACTTCAGCTTCTAAATAATTGAGCCCTATTCTGATAATTTGTACTATTGATTATGACACAGTTATTTGCTAATGAGCTCTATGACCGTGTTTTCTGGATGGTATTCCTCAGAAATACTGTGTCATGTAACAACGCGGCAGGATTTGCACAAATGTTTAAATGGCCATGACTTCATATACTTAACCATCACCATATCAAATATTGGAAATTGAACATACATTCCCACAGACAACATATTAGTGTTTTATTCAGCAAATTCAGACAAGAATATATTAGCTACTCCCAATGTAATTCCATATTAAACTTTTACAACCATGAAAACATATGTGATGTATAGAAAGTTATATCCCAATAATTTTGGTTCTCTGGGGTGACTACCAGTAAGGATGCATGTGGCCATAACTTATGAGCTCAAAGCTTTCTAGTGTTTGTTGGGTTGTATGCTTGACCCAAAGAGTATAAAATGGACAGAGTTTCTAATTGACATAGTTCCTGACACTGAATCAATAATCCATAGTCTTGAAGAATTGGGGAAAATATGCAGGGAATATAGATCCATATAGACAATAGTATTCAGGAACCAATTACTGACAAATTGCCTTTCTTCTTTGGGTATTTCCTGTGTGGGTGCTCATTCTTGTGAAATTAAGTAAGCAGTAACAATCCGTGACTACAGCAGTATTGGGTGCTTCAGAAGAAAAGCAAGAAATATTGTAACTGGCATCTATGGAATAACCTACCCAGAGAGGGTACACACAAAGTACTAACAGATCCTGCTAGCTATAAAGTTCTGAGCCCATATGCCAAGGACTCTCATACTCCAAAAGTGGACATCCATACAGGGAATGCTGACTAAACAAATGAATAATTAGATTTTACATTGATAAATAATATTTTAAATTACTTAATAATTAGCATTTTGTGGTATAAAGAGATCACTCTGGATTATGAATTTGTCTCTAGCATATTTTCTTTTACCACAGTGTGCCCCAAATATCCAGGCAGTGAGAGGTACCTCCCCGTGTGGATTATCCCCTTATGCCATCTCTGCTGCACCATCTGTCGAATCTCCGAACCCCAGAGGGGCTTCTCTGCATGTCCAGTATCAATGGGGGGGTGAGGGGGGGGAGGAAGATACAGAGACTGCGGAAGTCAGAGAGGAGTAGATGGACCTGGTTCTGCACAGTTTACTCAAGAAGATAATACAATCCTAATCTGTGTGATCTTTTCCACATAGCCTTTCCCTAGAGCAACAACGCGAAAGAACAGTCCTTTGGAGCCAAATAGCTAGTGAGCTGAGGAAGGCAGAGTCAGAGTAAGAGGTTCAATGTCTCTGCACACATGCTCCTGGCTGCCTGCGAATCCCAAGAGGTAGTCAGGTTTGGGGTCAGGCCCTGTAACATTTTTCAGTGGGGTGCTGGGGATGGCCATGAGGAAAATGTGGAAGGATCTACCCAAGGGAATAGTCATAGAGCCCAAGCCTATTCAATCCCTTTCCATTGATTTCACTACAGGAGGGAATGATCTGGTCCAGTGTATTTAAGAAGCTAGGAAGGAGGTTATTAAATAAAGGCATCAAGTGCATTGTCACTCAATTTGCAAGAGACTTCAATTTGCTTTAACAATTTACCTGAGAATAAATGTAATAGAAAAGAACATAACAAAAGTTATTGGTAACTGACAAAATGGCTGAATTTTCTGTATATTTTGTGAACAGCCAGGTACGGGTAGTGGCAGGATGGCTAATGGGAACCAGGATATGGAAGTAGAAATTACCACATCTGAGGTGGAAGTCAAACTTGTTTAACAGGACTAAATCAGGGGACTGGATAATTTCCATCCAACAATATTAAAGGAACTGGTACATGAAATTACAAGTCCAATAGCAAGGATTGTTAATCAATCTGTAAACTCGGGGGTTGTATACTATGACTGAAGAATTGCTAATAGAACTCCTATTTTTACAAAAGGGAAAAAACATGATCCAGGAAACTACAGGCCTGTTAGTTTGACTTCAATTGTATGCAAATTCTTGAAACAATTTTGAAAGAGGAAGTAGTTAAGGAAATAGACGTAAATTGTAATCGGGATAAAATACAACATGTTTTTACAAAAGGAAGATCATGCCTGATTTCCTCCTTCAAGCAAATAACTGATTTTGTAGACAAGGAAATGCAATAGCTCTCATCTACACAGATTTCAATAAGGCATTTGATACAGTTCCACATGGGAAATTATTAGTTATATTGGAGAAGATGAGGATTCATATAATAACTGAAAGTCAATAAGGAATTTGTTAAAGGGGAGAATACAACATGTCATACTGAAAGTTAAACTGGCAGGCTGGAGGGAGGTTACAGTGGAGTTCCTCAGGGATCGGTCTTGGTACCAATCTTATTTAACATTTTTATTAATGATGTTGGCACAAAAAGTGGGAATGTGCTAATAAAATTTGCGGCTGACACAAACTTGGGAGATATTGCCAATATGGACAAGGAGCAGAATATCATACAAGATCTGGATGACCTTGTAAACTGGAGTAATAGAAATGGGATGATATTTAATAGTGCAAGATCATGCATTTAGGGATTAACAACAAGAATTTTTGCTATGATGGGGATTTACCAGTTGGAAGTGACAGTGGAGGAGAAAGACCTGGGTGTATTGGTTGACCACAGGATGACTATGAGACACCAATGTGATGCAGCCATGAAAAAGGCTAATGCAGTCCTAGGATGCATCACGCAAGGTAGTGCCGTACAGACAGGGAAGTGTTAGTACCATTATACAAGGCATTGGTGACACCTCATCTGGAATACTATGTGCAGTTCTGGTTTTCCATGTTTAAGAAAGATGAATCCAAAGTGGAACAGGTGCAGAGAAGGGCTACTAGGATGATCCGAGGAATGGAAAACCTACCTTATGAGAGGAGACTCAAAGAAACTGGCTTGTTTAACCTAGCCAAATGAAGGCTGAAGGGAGATACTGTGTCTATAGATACATCAGAGAGATAAATACCAGGAAGGGAGAGGAGTTATTTAAGTTAAGTGCCACTGTGGACACAAGAACAAATGTATATAAACTGGCCATCAGTAAGTTTAGCCCTGAAATTAGATGAAGATTTCTAACCATCAGAGGAGTGAAATTCTGAAACAGCCTTCCAATGGGAGCAGTGGGGACAAAAAATCTAACCAGTTTCAAGACTGAGCTTGCTAACTTTATGTAGGGGATAGTATGATGAGACGGACTATAGAGAATTCTTTCCCAGGTGTCTGACTGGTGGGTCTTGCCCACATGCTCAGGATCTAACTCATCGCCATACCGTCTGAGGATGTAGCATAGCCATGAAATTTTGGGATTTCCAGTCAATGGTCTTTTGGAGTAATATCACCTCCGTGTTAAATTTCACATTTTGGACAATACAGGAAAAGATTTTTACTTGAGGTGCATTCCCATCTTTGTGTGTTTTGACCTTACTCTTCTCTGTATATTACCTATATCACCCATTCCAAAGTGGATAAATTATTTATTCAACATCAGGAGTAGAACACCGACATGTATTTTTTAATGTCATAAGAGCCTATAGGAAGTGACAGCTTCTTCATAGTCACCTTGTTATCTTTAGACAGATAGTACTTTATTTATTTATAACTGTCACTATATATATAAAACTAGACAAAATCAGGTTGCTAGCTAGTCAATTTCCTGCCATTATTTGTTTGGGTGGGGTAGCAGCAGGCACTGATATGGCAGAGGTGTGGTAGCAGGGGAAATAGTAAACCTCATTTACCAAATGCTTGTCTTTCAGAAAAAAAAAATTTAAGTATAAAATATAAAACATCCTAAAACTACTTCAAAATTTAGCATTTCATATATTAACAGTTGTCTTGCTAAAGTTAAAAAGTATACTTCACTTACATTCATATTCCTGTCCCAGATCTGGATGGAGCCATCTTGGCAGCCAGCTGCAATAAGTTTACCATCTCTGCTATAAGTGCAAGTTGTAGGAATCACCCGTTTACCTTGAACTGACCGTGGTTTAAACACACCTTTGTGATTTTTGTCATTGTTAACATCCCATGTCCTCACAGTCCTGTCAAGAGATTTAAAGAAATAATTGCTTTACAAACAGTAAATTCCCCTAATGATACGAGGCAACCACTTTAGTCAGTATAACTGAACTAAAAAAAAACATGGTATGTAATTTTATTTAGTTAATAACAGTAACTCTAAAATATCCATAAACTATGGTCTGCTGGTCAGGTCAGTAATGTATAAAACCACTTTATAAAAATGGGCCGTATATTTCATTTCCTCACTGTTCAGAGGTGTAAACTCCCATTCCTCCTTAATGAACATATACATTCATTAAAAATTCACCAAATAAGCAGAGGCTGACACAAAATAAAGGGACTGATCTTGTAAGATGCTAAGCACTCTCAACAGAAGCCAGTAAGATTCTCCCAGGATAAAGTCCTGAGAGCATAAATGCTTGTACAACTTGTGCCCTAATAGGTGATCATGACACTGAGGCCCATTGGTAATAGCTACTCCTATCTCACACCTCACAAACTCACTACACCTAATACACCATTTTCATGGTCTTTATCCATGAAAGGCAGCAGTAGAAAGGAGGTTTCTACTGAAAGCTTATAACTTATAATCATTGTGAGATGCACAAGTAGCATGTAAGGAATAATGTAACTATATTGAAAACTATGTCTTATGGTCTTGAAGTAAAAGTTAGTCACCAAGAAATCATATATCTTGGTGATGACCCATTCAAGTGGGCAGGAATTTTCACCCATCCCTGGTCAGCTGGAGATTGTAATGCAAGGTTCAAATGTCTTGCCCTATCCCAAAACAGTCAATGGAAAACTATCAAAGGACAACTACAAAGAATAATAACCACTTGGAGGTAAAAAGGAACATGATAACAGACAAGGGATTGTCCCGTCTGTGAATAAAAGACAAAAGACTGATTCGGTATAACACAGGGGGAGAAAGACACTCTGCATCCACTCACAGAGGAGACATCTTGTTGAGAGGGGGAGATTCATGAAAGATTGGATCCTGGTTCTTGTGAAACTAGCCAGATCTGTAACAGACTGAACTTTGAGGGGAAAACCTACTTTAATAGCTAGCTTTTGTATCTAATAATGAATGTAGGCCCTAGTTTGCATTTTTAGGATTTTGTTTTGTACTGTAACCTCTTGCTTCAATCATTATTCATTTCTAGTGGAACTTCTATTCCTTCTTAAATAAACCTTTTGTTTCATTGTAAGTGGTCATACGTGCTGTGTATTACACAGGAGCAGTGATTTAAGGTAAAACTAGTAAACTGGGGTACACTGTTCCTTTGGGAGCAGAGCACCTGGGATTTCTGAGTAGCTCATGTCAGGGGCTGGATATCACAGGGGAACACTTCACTTGGACACTGTTGTGCACTTCTTGTTAACTTGCAAGGCGAAGACAGGGCTGGCATAACCCACAGGACAGTGCTAGAGTGACTGGCAGGCTGGTGATGTTAGGGAGCTAACACCCAGGTACCACCGGCAAGACTTCTTCTCGCTGCAGGCAGCATGCAACAAGGTGACGCACAATCCTGAGTACCCCGAGAACTGTCACAGTGATATGAGATTTTTCTATCATAATTATTCTGATACAACAACAACCAGCAAACTTATTTAAAATGGCAGCCTGAGAGACTGGCTGGCTGCTTATTAATTCAAGCTTTTATTTATTTACCAAGAAATTTCATAACTATTAATTGTGATACTGTAATTCTGTGGAGCCAAATTCAGACGTTTTGAGTTATACTGTTAAGGAATTCCTCAAACGTTTTACAATGATGCATTTATGAAAGACCATTCTTTTTCAGAGCTGAGTTTCCCCCACATAATCTGTTTCATGAATATGTGCATTTTTTAAAAGAAAGAGGCATATCGGCCTAGCTGTTCTATGTTTCTTAGATACATATAAACACCCAAAGGACAGAGGACTCTGGGATACAGGTGGATTCTTTAAACTGTCTTAGACACAAATGTTTTCTGTCCTTTTAAAATGTTGAGTTCTTTCCAGATAAAAATTCAAATCTCTTCTGGCATCTAATGCATAAAAGTGTTTCAGGATTTGGCGAGGGAGGGGAGATCATTAATTAAAAAAAAGACAGAAATCACTAAGTTCTCAGGGCAAACAATGCCTATGATACAAGAGCACGTAATGTATTGGTTTTCCTGGGAAACATAAATGCTACTGAATCAAAGCAGCCATTTCCCCAGAATAGGACACAACACTGAGGCATATAAGCAGGGGTTGTAGAACCAAATTGGGATGTATAGGTACATTACATACATAAATCTAGGTTAGATCCATCTAGCAACTTATATGAATGATTTGGCTCCTGCAATGCCATATCTGCACTGCAAACAACAATGGCTCCTGGAAGACATTTATAACTGGGTGTCATGGGAGAAATTAGTAAAACCAAATAGACGCAATCTCCAACTGCCCATAATGCAGGCCAGCCTAGTTCAATTTTAAGTACACTCCAAATAACATATTCCTGTAGAGTGTAAAGTTATTGTTCTATTCAGTGTAAATGGTATCCTGAGAAGCAATGTCAGTAGTACCAGCCATTAAAGTTTCATGCAGATTTTTTCATTTTTTTTAAAGCTGATTATGCTGCACATACAACAGCTATACTAAAAAGTAAACATTTACCATAAAGCACCAAAATAAACTCAAAGGGATATTTGATTATAGAAATAGTAAAATTTCAAAACTTATTTCAACAGGATAAATGTTCACTTTTTACTGTTAACTGCTATATAGCAAAGTGGGACTTTATAAACTGAATTAGGGTTTTGGAATGTTGAGTCAGGAGGCCCAATACAGTTCCTAAAGTAAAATGCAAATTGTTTTGTAACTCAATGGCAAAAAACAACAATGATGCAGAGTTAAGGTTGCTTGGTGGTATGTCAGCCCCTTGCATATCACTGAGCTGAGCAACACTCAAACTTCTCTACACCAACATTCCACATAAAGATGGACTACAAGCCATCAGGAACAGTATCCCCGATAATGTCATGGCAAACCTGGTGGCTGAACTTTGTAACTTTGTCCTCACCCATAACTATTTCACATTTGGGGACAATGTGTACCTTCAAATCAGCGGCACTGCTATGGGTACCCGCATGGCCCCACAGTATGCCAACATTTTTATGGCTGACTTAGAACAATGCTTCTTCAGCTCTCGTCCCCTAACGCCCCTACTCTACTTGCGCTACATTGATGATGACATCATCATCTGGACCCATGGAAAAGAAGCCCTTGAGGAATTCCATCATGATTTCAACAATTTCCACCCCACCATCAACCTCAGCCTGGACCAGTCCACACAAAAGATCCACTTTCTGGACACTACAGTACTAATAAACGATGACCACATAAACACCACCCTATACCGGAAACCTACTGACCGCTATACTTACCTACATGCCTCCAGCTTTCATCCACACCACACTACTCGATCCATTGTCTACAGCCAGATACAATCACATTTGCTCCAACCCCTCAGACAGAGACAAACACCTACAAGATCTCTATCAGGCGTTCTTACAACTACAATACCCACCTGCTGAAGTGTAAAAACAGATTGACAGAGCCAGAAGAGTACCCAGAAGTCACCTACTACAGGACAGGCCCAACAAAGAAAGTAACAGAACGCCACTAGCCATCACCTTCAGCCCCCAACTAAAACCTCTCCAGTGCATCATCAAGGATCTACAACCTATCCTGAAGGACGATCCATCGCTCTCACAGATCTTGGGAGACAGGCCAGCTTTGCTTACAGACAGCCCCCAAACCTGAAGCAAATACTCACCAGCAACCACACACCACACAACAAAAACACTAACCCAGGAACCTATCCTTGCAACAAAGTCCGTTGCCAACTCTGTCCACATATCTATTTAGGGGATACCATCATAGGACCTACTCACGTCAGCCACACTATCAGAGGCTCGTTCACCTGCACATCTATCAATGTGATATATGCCATCATGTGCCAGCAATGCCCTTCTGCCATGTACATTGGCCAAACCAGACAGTCTCTACGTAAAAGAATAAATGGATACAAATCAGACGTCTAGAATTATGACATTCAAAAACCAGTTGGAGAACACTTCAATCTCCCTGGCCACTCGATTACAGACCTAAAAGTCGCAATATTACAACAAAAAAACTTCAAAAACAGACTCCAATGAGAGACTGCTGAATTGGAATTAATTTGCAAATTGGACACCATTAAATTAGGCTTGAACAAAGACTGGGAGTGGATGGGCCATTACACAACATAAAACTATTTCCCCATGCTTTCCCCCCACGCCCACCGTTCCTCATATCTCCTTGTCAATTGCAGAAAATGGGCCATTTTCATTACCATTACAAACAGTTTTTTTTCTCTCCTGCTGATATAAGCTCACCTTAACTGATCACTCTCCTTATAGTGTGTATAGTAACACCCATTGTTTCATGTTCTCTGTGTGTGTATATATCTATTTATCTATATACATATATATCTTCCTACTGTATTTTCCACTACATGCATCCGATGAAGTAGGCTGTAGCCCACGAAAGCTTATGCTCAAATAAATTTGTTAGTCTCTAAGGTGCCACAAGTACTCCTGTTCTTTTTGCGAATACAGACTAACACGGCTGCTACTCTGAAACTCAAACTTCTGAAAACCAGGGACTGCAGAGTTAAGGATTGCCTATGCAAACTTAATTCTCCCCTCCTCAGTATTCCCCATTAATACACATACCTTTAACTTGCCAACCCTAGAGTTCACCTCTTTTTACAACCTACTCACTCTTATCCACAGGATTCTATCTAACACTGTTAAAGGGAAAAAGGTGCACACTTATACTTAGCCAAGTCCCCAGAAAGAATTCAACATGGGTACAATTTAACAATCACTTCACAACCTCTTACAATTCCCTTATACTTATTCATAGAACACCATCTCAAGCTACACTTTCACTTAACTATCATTATAGCTTCAGAATCTTGTCATATCTCACTTCACTGTTGACAATATCCATTCTAACAAAAGCCCTATGCCCTGCTACTGACATAACTTACATAAAACAACCTTGTCTTTGCTTTCACAGATGCTTATATTTTTGAGTCCAGAAGGGACAGTTATGATTACCTAGTCTGTCCTCTTGCATAACACAAGTCACAGAATTTCCACCCAGTGATTTCTAAATCAAGCCTCTAACTTCAGGCCAGTGGCAAACCCAGGAATAGAACCCAAATCTTCAGTGTCTCAGTCTAGTGCTATACCCACTAAGCCACACTGTCGCCCAAACCAGTTATCCAAACTGTCAAAAATATTCACCTTATTTTTAGTCTGAATGTGTAACTTCAGCTTCCTGCCACTGGATCTTGTTATGCCTTTGTCTGCTAGATTAAATACACTCCACTATCAGAAAATATCTCCCCCTGAAGAGACCTATAAACTTCTTAACTTTGCCTTGCAAGAGCTTCTTTAGTCTCTCATTTTAAGGCACGGTCTCCAAGATATTCTTATAGCTCTTTTCGGAACCCTTTTTCCAATTTTTCAACCACATTTTTGAAGTGTGAACACCAGAAATGAACACAATATTCCTGTTTCACTAATGCCACATATAGAAGAAATATCAGCTCATTATCCCTACTCAATACACCCCTGCTTATAGATGCAAGTATCACATTAGCTCTCTGTCACCATCCTACTCTTGTTCAAATGTGATACTTGCATCTATATGAAACTATCGAGGCATTGCCTTGCTATCTACAACAGGGAAAATTCTTGTCCGTATTCTCTTAAACTGATTATTTCCCCTTGCTGAGGAAATACTGCCAGAATCTCAGTGCGGTTTTAGACCATCCCGCAGGACAACCAACATGATCTTCGTCGGCCGCCAAATCCAGGAAAAGTCTTGGTAGCAAAATCAGGACCTGTACATGGCTTTCATCGATTTGACAAAGGCCTCTGACTGTCAGTCGCGAAGCCCTGTGGAAGATGCTGGCCAGATTTGGCTGCCCTCCTACAAAGACACACTGAAAGCGTATCTTAAGAAAACTGATATGGACATCACAAACTGGGAAGAGCAAGCCACCGACCAAACCCATTGGCGCCATATCCTCCATCAGGCAGTGGCCCACTTTGAGAACCGCCTTGCCCTCGAAGCTGAAAAGAGAGAGAGGAGGAAGGAAAACAAAATAACTTTCTCCCAGCAGGCTACTGGTCTGCCACACAATGTCTGTACCTACTGCGGGCGGATTTGTGGTTCCAGGATCAGACTCCTGACTCATCTCAGGATCCATATGTAAATCCATGGTAAAGATCATCCTCGAAATCGAGGGATCACCAATCAATCACTCTTGTTCTGTTGGCTAATAGCCATAATGACCCTCAAGTCTTTTGCAGCATCAGTGCTTTCCATAATACAGTCCCCCTTTCCTTAAAATGCATGTTTAAAAGAGTCCATCTTACCAAGTGGTACAGATTACCAAGTGGTACTATGTAGAACTGGCTTATTTACCATTCAACCTATGTTCGGTATTTGATATTTTCTTCCAGCTCATCAATAAAAATATTGACTAGAGCTGGGCTAGGAAGAGCTCCATGCAGGACCCTGCAAAAACATCCCCACTGGCCCATTTCAAGGCCCTTCACATCACATAGTGTTTATCTATGCTTCAACATGCTCCTCTCCCCCCTGCTCTGCCAAATGACCATGTCCATACGCAGTCTCCACCCTTCACAGCACATTCATGCTTTCTCCCATGCTGCTGCTTACACTTAGAATGACCTCCCTGAACTTGTTCATAACAGCCCACTTCCCTCACCAAATTCAAATTTCTCAGAGAGAGAGAGAATGAATTTCTCTCATACATATGTCTTCAATGACTAACCATATTATTCTGATCATACACCAAGTATTAGTCTCACTTTTGTCTTTCTTCACCCCATCCTCTCTTTTCTCCTATTGATCAATACTTGTTTCATATCATGTTACATTTAGACTGTAATCTCTTCTGGGTAGCAACTGGGTCTTTGTTTTGCAAGATGCCTGCACATTTTTGGGAACTTTAAAAAAGGGCAGCAGCAGCAGCAGCTGAGGTTGCATGTAGCCTTGCACAATAAAACCCTATTGTCATTCCCTAACTCACTCTGGGTCCAATTTAATCTTACTTGCATTAAAATCAGTTACAGTTTTTGCCATGGAGTTCAAACAAATCAGGTTCAGGGAGATTCCTTTTGGCCTGAAAATTCTCACACTTCGTTTCAGACCAGGGGAGGTATTTTTTGTAAATTTGAAATGACAGACTACTGTAGTGCTATTTTAATACTGGCTGTGCCACAATAGTTATTTGGAATACTGTACTAAACTATATTAGGCCCTTGCAAGGTTTCCAGAAGTGGCCTCCTTCAACTCGTCAACCATTATTAAGGTGAAGACTATGCACAAACAAGTAATAGCACTGTCTTTTCCAAGCTCCCATAGAAATAAAGGGAAAAAAGTAACAGCTGGACACCTTTCATTGTTCTGTCAAATGGCAGGGGTCTTTTTAGGTAAATGTGTCCATACATAGAACACTTATTTTGAGCACACACTTGCTTTGCAACAAACCTGAGTTAACTGAATTTCAGTAAAAACTACATAATAATATTTTAAATACTATACCTTATAAGTTCAATATTGTCTTTCCATCACAATTAATTTTTTTATAGTGAAGGATATAAAAATCTACATAAATATGTTTAGCTGCTAAATAATAACTTTCTTTTAAAAGAAAATGTATGTGAAAAACATCATATATACAAGTTTTAAAAATTAACTTTTTAAAATGGCAGATTCCACATCTGCAAAACAGATTTGTTACGTTTTTATAACTGCCAAGAGTGATTCAAAGCAATTTGAGAAGGATAGGAATGTTTTTTTGGAAAAGTAATGAGGATATTTTCATGACTGAGAAGTTGAACTAAACAGCTTATTTAATTATCAAGGTCTATGTTAAGTTTCCTGAACGTTTTTTTTCCTTCTCTTTCATTTGTGTTTTAATACTCCCTCTATATTGTGACTTCCAGGTGAGAGATAATAAAATGAATTGTCCATAATAGCATTGTAGTATACAAATTATGACATATTAAAGGGATTTAAACGGATGCAGATCCTGCTCTCCAAACACAGAGGATTTATCCCAATTCTGATTCACTAAGCCACCGCCCCTTCCAAGCCTATGTTCTTCTATAAAGCCAAGAAGTGAACTGTCACAAGGCAGCCAGCCCCTGCAAGTGAAGCAGTTCCAGGCTCCCTGTGCCAGAACAGGTTCTCCCAGGGAGGGAGGACACCCAGTGAAAGAGCAATCTGAGAGAGTAAGTGAGAAAAGGGCAGTGAGATCTGTCTCGGAGCCAGGAGAAAGTCTCTTGGGAAAGCTGAAGAGAGAAGAAAGCTCTCTGTAAGCCCCGTGACGGGGATCCCAGGGAGCCACACAGAGGTTACTCAGTTAGGGTGAACTGCAAAGAATGGGGTAGACAACCCCCAAAGCTGGTGAAGCCATATTAAAAAAAAATAGAAACTTGTTAAAATAGAGAGGTCCCTGCATTACATGCAATGGGATAGCAGGGCTCCGTGACTCTTTACAAAAGTGCAAAATCCATGTCAAGTAAAGGAAAAGGGGCACCAGGGTCCAGGAGGGACACGGGGCCAACGGCAGGTGAGACACTGGCCTGCAGAGGGCACTCTGAGCTGGACAAGAGCTAATTCCCAGACGACCAGCAGGAGGTGCCGCACTGGAGAGTCGTCACATCGCTACAAGGGGTCACCCCACAAGGAGAAGTCGTTCAACAGCAGAACAAACCCTAACTAACTATATACAACTAGAACAAACTAGAAAACTATGTACAGAAGTTAAGAACGGACAAAGAGTTCTAGAAAGCTAAGAGAACTGAGGAACAGAGATTTCAACTCTGGCCTTGGGGCGGTAAGAGGAAACTGGAGCAGCATCAACCCGCACAGCCTCTAAAAGCCTTGGTCACACCACGTGGCCGACACACAATGCATGTGTGGGTAAACAGACAGTGCTGCGAACAGTTCTGGCTCCGGCACATGGTGCGCATGTGCACCCATGTCTGTAATCCATATAGGGACCATGACTCCAAGAAGAACATAGATACTATTGTGATGATAGTCAGAGAAATGCCCATGAGGAAATAAATAATTCTGTCTTCAGAGTAGGTTTTGATTATTGTGCAATAAATAAAGCCTTTGGCGCAGGACCCCTGCTTCAATTAGTGCACAGAATGGACAATGTTCACTTAATGAGCATTTTTTTTCTCTTTATTCATAACAACCTGTGGATTTTGAAGACCTACTTTTAACCTTTTTGTAACCTTTATTCAGTCTTTTAAATCTTTTATTCATATATAAAAATATGGAGAATTAAGATGTTAAGTAGTTTTCCCCATGTTATTTCCTAATGCCTACATTATCCCAAATTCTGATTTGTTGCCAAGCCTCTGACACCAGAATCACACTTAAGTGCATGAGAGTATAAAATGGATTCAAGCATACATTTTTTTAAAAAGTCATCTGTCACTATTTTTGCCCTTTAGATACAAGCAAGTGTATGAGAGTGATAAAGTCACACAAGATCTGCCATGCATATTCAAAAGAATTAGTGTGATATGTTTATAAAAGGGGGAAAATAGCAGTACACTTGCCCCCCATTTAATCACTTCTGAGCTGAGCAATTGGCCGATCAGATGCATTCAAATACACAGGGAGAGTACTTTTTCATAACTATTTTAAGCATTACAGGCTGTAAAATAAGCACAAAGTGCAAAAAAAGCACAGAGAGAAATACAGCAAATATAACAATGGATGAGAAACATACTACAGAAGAAAATAAAGTGAGTTGTAGATGTGTAATAACGTCACTAAAAGTTCATAATCAGATCTTCACAGCCTTTCTGACATCCCCAATTATGAATGAGGGAAGGCAGAGAATTTAATAATCCATTACTCACACTTATCTGAGCTAAACAGAACACAACAGACACTCCTAATTATTTAATAAAAAGACCTTATTTATACAAAGCTCAAAGGCTTTATGGACTGAGAACCATTTGTATGTTTTCTTTGAACAAATCTAATTAGCCTAACAATCCCAAAGGGAGTCAAACTTCAGTGGGGTTGTGAAAATATAGTGCAATAGGCAATACGACATCAAGAGACTGCCTAGAAATAAACTACTAATTAACAAAATACAAATCTCACTGGAACTGTAGAGACACAAGTCTAATGTTCCACAGAACTCAGAGATAGAAATGACTTACTAGAGTCATTCAATCCATCCCCTTTCCAATGCAGAACTGTTACTAGGAGGAAAGGACATATTTGATCCATATACAGAATTAGACTCCAGACACAGCAATGCACTGGAGACAGGAAGACCCTGGAGCCTGTTGACTTCAAAAGGCTCTGCATGCATACAGGGATCCACCTGTGTATAATACATTGCAGACTGCTGCCATAGATAAAAAATGCTTATATATGGGTGAGGTGAGAACTAACATGAAAAAATGCTACTTTCACATGAGCTCAGAAGTGTTCATATATTCCCTAACTGCTTCATTATTGATATTGTATTTCCATATGGGTCACATGCATTTTTGTTCCATATATGCCCCTCTACAAGGGCCTATCCAAACTTGCTGAAAATTATCCCATGGAATTTTGCACAAATAATTTTAAGCACATTTATTTTACATGGATTTCAAATCCTCAAAATATCCATTTTCATAAAATTCCCTCAATTTTTTGCAGATAACTCACTCAAATGGCTCAAGAATTCATCATTTCCCCTATTCGAAGTTCCACATGAAACTACCATGGCAGCCACTTTTGGCAATTCTGACTTATTGAGAAGAGAAAGAAAAATAGAATATCATATAGAAAACCCATATATTTAAAAAAGTGACCAGAATGCGCACACTCTGCCATCACCTCCACAAGTGGCACAAACATCTGTGCGTGGCCCTGCATATGCTAAATAAGAGATGTGTGAATAGAAAATAGAATTTAGGGAAGTTGAAGTAAGGAAAGTTTGAGGTTAAGAACACAATGCTGGGCATTATGTTGTGGCAGCAAACATGCCAGCCTCTTTCTCAGAAAGATTTAATTTTTACACAGAACATTATTATTTCTTCTGACTTGTACATGCTGAGCCTGCTATGGTCTTCCTAGGGTGGGAAAACAGAGATGCAAGCTACTCGCATGCCATCGGCTCTGCAGGAGACCTGATATTGTCAGGAAGGAGGTTAGGTTTGGGTGCCTTCTCTCTGTAATTTTGGATATGTCTACACTTAAAACACTGCAATTTAAAACCCACATCTGGTCCATGCCAGCTGACTCAGGCTTGCGGGGCTTGGGCTAAGGGGCCGTTCAATTGTAGTGTAGACCCACCCACCTCACAGGGTCCTAGAGTCTGGGCTGCACCCAGGGCCGGTGCAACCATTTAGGCAACCTAGGCGGTCACCTAGGGCGCCAGGATTTGGGCGGCGCCATTTTCTTCGGCAGCAACCGCAGCGGCCAGATCTTCGGCCGCCCCGGTCAACGCCGGCATTTAGGTGGAGGGAGCTGTGGCAGGCTGCCTGCAGCAAGGGGGGGTGGGGGGGGGGGGGCGGCGGCGGCACACAGGGGAACTCCCCGCCCCAGCTCACCCCTGCCCCACCTCCTCCCGGAGCACGCCGTGGCTGCTTCACTTCTCCCGCCTCCCAGGCTTGCGGCGCCTAAGCTGATTGGCGGGGGGGGGAGGGGCGCCTTGAGGGGGGGGAACGCCTCAGGGCGGGGGCTCGGGGACGGGGCGCAAGGTGGAAGTTTCGCCTAGGGTGCGAAACATCCTTCCACCAGCCTTGGCTGCACCCCGAGCCCAAACGTCTACACTGCAGTTAAACAGCCCCTTAGCCTGAGCCCTGCAAGCCCGAGTCAGCTGGCACAGGCCACTTGTGGGTGTCTAACTGCAGTGTAGACTTACCTTTAGTAACACTTGAGTAGTTCTTGCTCCTTGTGTTTACATATAAATCCTCTGACATACTAAATTCTCTTACTCAACTTCCATGTCACAACCACTCCATCTTCTGTATTCTTGTCTATTTTGAAAGCACATGCCAAAATGGAGTTAGGAGAAATCATGTCAGAATCTCCATTAGAATCTGATCACACTGCTCTTTTTCTTTACCTATATATTAGAAAGCCTTATGCATATTTTACATCTCAACTAGGTATGATTTTTGGTCACTTTTTATATTATAAGCATGTTAAAGACAAGATCAATATATATGATTATAAGCTCAACATTACAAGGTATTATACATGGTTATAAACAATGGTTATAAGCAATATATTCATCTATTGTACTCTAATCAGCTATTAAAACATTAACCATTTAATAACCATTTATAAACTTAAATAATTTAGATCGTTAACAAAGTAAGGAAAAATCCATCACACAACTTTTTTGGGGGTGGGGAAGCCAGAATAAAGATCAGGTTTCAGATTATTATTTAAGAAACAGGCTTTAGAGAGAACATTGGACCCCTCTTTTGAGTCAGTTAGTATAGATGGGCAGACTTCAGAGTAGATGGGTGGAAAGAATCCCAAGTTTTTGCAAAGAGCGCCTGTTATGAGCTTCCTCTGAACTCTGTGTATTTCAAAATCATACAAAATATTTTGCCATTTCCAGTTTCTATTCATTTGCCTTTAATGAATACTGTCTTCCAAACAGATTATCATCTTTAAGCATCTACAAGATTTTAGCAATAACTTTCCAGGAAGATCTTGAGCTATACCTCCTCCTTACCCTCAGAAAAGCCCCCCAAACCCAAACTGTGCTTCCTTTGCAGCTTAAGAAAATTACATTTTTCTCATTTAGGATAATTTATTTATCCCAATAAACAGACAAACTTCAAAATAGTTATTCATAGTATAGGTGTTCTTATGTAATGAAGACACATTATATATAATCTACAAAATACATAATACATAATGGGCTGCCCATGCCAATACATATAGAAAATAACAATTTACTCTCAACATAACTTCCACTCCAGGGTTAGTCACCATAATATACAAGTATTCAAATCACAAAAAGAAAGGTACAAAGAAGACAGGAGTTTAAAAACACTGAATTGTAGATTGAAATGACTGATAAAAAGCATGATTACATATCTTTTCCATTAACAGTTATTGGCAAGAGAGGCTAGTTCCAAAGCCATTACTTAATGCCCAATAGAAGTTTGCCACATGTCAAAACAAATAAAAACAACAGTATAAGAAAGGGCTTTGTTGGCCAATTTATATGACTAAGTACAAAAAAGAAATATTATGAAGAGAACAACATATATATATATATATATATACACACACACACACACACACACACACACACACACACACACACAGTGAGAGAGAGAGAGAAAAGAAAGAGACAGGACATAATGAAACTAGAATACCAATACTCAGGTTATGGGGAAAAAATTAAAGGTAAAAAACTAATTGACAGAAAGAAAGGAGAGACTGGCATCCAAAATTAAATGTTATGCATATAAAGAAAGGGAATACAAATTTAAAATATATGGTAAATTGAATGATATGATACATTGAGGGCAGATGGAAAAAGGCTTCCAGGTAGCAATGACTGATGATAGGGTCAATGTCTGGCAAAAGTTAAAAAAAAAGAGCAAGCCAACAAGCTCCTAAGATGCATAAGAAGGAGAATAAATTACAAGACAGGAAAACTATGGTTTTTTTTAAGTCTATGTTAATAGCTGAATGTGAAGTATCGAGCACAAATTCTTAAAGACATTCAAAATCTGAAGAAAGTGAACTGGAAGGTAAGGCAACTGAACCAAACCAACTGGGAAAGACTCCATGGATTCATCTAGGACAAAAAGGCCACTGAAATGAGTGAAGTGCAGTGTTTTATATTCCTTAAAAGGATGATAATGATGATCGAAGGATACACCTTTTTTCAGACTTTAGGAAAATGATCAAAGCTTGAAATCAAGGAAATGCTCTAATACCAGAAAGTATTTTGTGCAACTCCCATGATAATCACATGGTAATTATTTTAGGTGTTCAAATCTGACTGGCATGTGACTGTTTCCTTTAGTACAACTGATATGTCCCCCAGGACACAGTTTTAAAGGAATGATGAGAGGGCTTCCATCCAGAACCTGAGCTATTTCATCCACTTGTTGAAACAACCATGAAAAAGATGGAGTAAAAGCCAAAGAAATGCTTGAATGAGGGCACAGGCAAAAGGGTTCTTTCCTCCTGAAGAAGTTGCATGACAGAATACTGTCTTCATATTGGGAGGCAGTATAATCGAGTGGATAGGGCATTGGACTGACTCAGAAAACTGTGTTCTATTCCCAACTTTACCATTGGTTTGCTGATTGACCTCGAACAAGTCTTTTTAAGGTCTCTGTGCCTCAGTTTCCCAATCTATAAAATGGCTTAATAATAATTTTCACCTTTGTAAAGTGCTTTGAGATCTATTGGTGAAAAGCACTACATGGGCCTGACTGAAAACCCATTGAAGTCTATGTAACCAGAATCCCATTGACTTTAATAGGCTTTCAATCAGGCCCTAAAAAGCCAAGCATGATAAATATATTTCTGGGATCTCTTGGAGGATACGAGATGAACTTCAGCACATTTCCTTAGCAGGCTATTTCAAGCACCCATTTGTTCATCATAAGTGATTTCAATGCTTCTGGAACAGCAAGACCTTGCAGCTGATTAGCTTGGTAAGTCTAGCAGATAGGATGTTCAATCATTTGTGGTGCTCTAAAATGGAAAGTGATCGTGGTGCTTGAATTCTTGCTTAACCTTTCCACCTCTATCTTTGTCCTAGTACTTTCCTAAAACAACACTGATCTCAGTGTTTTCCTGTAGCAATGTTAGTATCTTTGGGTAACTAAACTTTTGTGAGGAATGAAAAAGAACACTTGTCATTTCTTTCCAGCTGGCATCGAGCAGTAACTTGTTTTGCTTCTTGTTAATGAAGTCTTCATTCAAGTTTGGTTGAAGAAAGGAGTTGTTTTTCTTGGTGTCAGCCATCCGGGCTTACAGCCATGGATGCCTGCATTTCAGTATATCACTTGATACTGAACTGGGCAGGTACCTGAGCAAATCTACAAGAATGTTTTTCATGAATGAGGTTACTAAAGATAACTTAATCGGAAGGGATTTTGCTTTTTTGTCTTTCAGAGAGCAATCTTCCTAAACTCCTTGATCCAGGCAATAGCAACTAATTCTGGTGAATCATACTGAGGGTGAGGAAATCTGGAAGGGGAACACTATTGACACTTTTGTGATTCCAGCTCAAGGCCAGTTCTCTCTGCCTGTGTGTGCTATTCCTAGAGAAGAAATCTAAGGTGTCTTCTGAATAGCCTACTCCCACCTTTATAAGTGAAAACAGGTCTAATGCACACACAATTCAGAATAATTCCACTGAAATAGTGGATTTATACTAGTTAAAAACAGCATATATGAGAAGAGAATCAGACCACTGTGCCTCAGTTTGCTTCAAGCTGTATCAGTAGCGTTATCCTTCCCTCTCTCTTTTAAAATAAAAATACTGTGTGTTTTTTCTATACATCGTTGGACTATCCCTCTTGCTTATATTTAGCTATGTTCTTTGGTGAAATATCCTGAGTAAACAGATGAACAGAGTCAGTGTCAGTTGATCCATTACATTCTTTTTGCCCAACTGGAATTTTATTCTAAAAATTAGATACAAAGAACATTACAATCATCAAAAGCAAAAATTTTATTTAAGAAGATTGCCTACCAGCACTCATGCTGTCTGCTGACCATTTTTTTCCCCACCTTGGTTTATTATTTTAATTCAAATCTTTGCCAATCTCCAGTACAATATTATATATATAATATATATAATATAATATTGTACTGGAGATTGGCAAAGATTTGAATTAAAATCATAATTATTTTATAATTTATTTTATTTTATAATAATTATTGTATAATTATTTTATACTTTATAATAATTAAAATAAAACAAATATATAATAGCAATGTGATAAAATATTAATAAAATTATTCTTTTAAAAAATGGCACAAGTTCCTTCAGTGGTTCTAAATTGCTTTTTCCCCCCCCAAAAAATAAACCACCCTGTCCCACAATCATTTATAACAATTTTTAATTACCACTGTCTATTTCAGTTACTATCCTCTCCCCCAAATGATAAATTCTTGCATGTTACATATTCAGATTCCAACTTTGAATGGAGCATTAGAACTAGGAATAAAGCATTATTAGGCAGGGACACATGACAATAGAATGAGTTTCCTGATGAGATAAGACTAGCCAGACAATTTTCAGAAAATACTACCGGACCGAAGCCAATTTACCAAAGCCTTTTACTATTTCAGAAGACAAGGGACTATTAATATGGGAAGGGTATGAAAACCAAAAACACCAGGAAACCACACAAACCTACAACCTGTGAGAACAGATCAACATAAAAACTACTCTGGTCTTTGTGGACTGTAATTACTACATTCAGTGTAATTACTAGTTCAGTGCATAAATACTATAGTAATGGACACACTATAGAAAACTCTAGAGTCTAAGACATACATGCTAATATTTACTCTGATTTTGCATTTCTAAATATCAAACTTGCAGTGCAGATGAAGGGGCCTCTCACAATCCTGTTCACCTGAGAAACTCCAGCCCCTGGCCTCATCTTACTCTTTCACCATTATGATCATTGTTCAGGGATTGAGAAGGAAGTAAGGAGGATGGACAAAACAATCTTTAGCTCAATAGGTCTATGTTGTCCCTGACTGATCCTTAACAGATCTTTGAGTCCGGGAGACAGGCATTGGATTACACAGCATTTTAAGAACCTCCCACCCCATTTAACAGGCTATCTCTCTGCCAAGAAAAACTGCACCCCACCTCCTTCCCCTACCTCAAAGTTGGGGGTGCATCATTCAGTGCTGTCAGCATTCCCAAGAGACCAATTACCATGCAACTAGAATAGCTGGTAGGAACAAATCACACACTTAAGAAAGGAGCATAACCAGGTGGCTACATAAAACCAAAACTGGCATTAGGCAGCTGCATACGCGAATAGAAAGAATCCCTTAAAATAGGGAGCAGCCTGTATAATAGCAGAATTACCTTTACACTGAACAGAGCCCAATAATAAAAAAATACAAAATCTATATTGTGTAATTCTGTGTCAGAAGCCAAACATATACACTTTACAGGGATTCCCAAACATTTCTGAAAATCTCAACCCATACATGTGTGAAAAGTAAACCCTCTATTTTATTTACCATTTCAGCACCATCTAACGACTGCAAGCGTATTGATTTTTATTATCGAGAAATGTTAGATCAGTTACAGACAATCAGTGAATGGCTTATAAAAAAACCTGTAAGAGTAAATGGACATTTTATGCCATCTTCCACATTAGGCAAATGGGCAATATGTTTAGATTTAATCTAACTCTCATCCTTGATAAAGATAAGAGTGGGATATAATCAATCTCTGTATAGGGATCAAAGGAAAGATTACTGGGAAAGAACATCTCCACAGTTCAAGTTACTGTTATCAATACGAACTGAAATGACTCAAAAGCAGTCTTGCATGATGTAGCAAAAGCAGGAAGAGTGAATCTGGGAAAACAGGATGGTTCTGAAAGATTCTGATTAGTCAAGGTTGTAAATAGTTGTGGCTCATTTGGTTTTAGAGTTATCTCCACTCAGATAAATAACTGTGATTGGAACCAGCTTTAAACAGCTCCCTCCATTAAAACTTCTGCCATAATTGAAAGCTCTCTAGAGGAACTTTCTCAGCTGACACCACAGGCACCTCAGTAATTTGTCTTCTCAGCCTCATTTGCTGCCATCTCAGATCTCACCATAACAGCCAATTTTCTGCAACTATGTTAACAATGAACAGAGTGACCAACCACTCTAAGAAAACAGAAACAAAAATGTATATTATTTTGATTTTAAAACTAGACAATTCGTCTTACTGTGTACAAGACGCAAAGTTTTTGGCTTAAGTATAAAGGGCATTCCTCCCTGGAATTGTATTAATTACACACAGTTAGAAAAAAACAGTTTTACTTTATAATTATAGTTCTACTTGTAGCACTTGTTTCTCCCACCATTTATATAAAAGATTCCCAGAGACCAGGCCAACTGGGTTACCCAGAGTATAAATAAGTAAAGAATACTCAGACTGTTTATTTTAATAAATACAAGAAAACAATTGATTATTTAATGGTGAATGGCAAAAGAAGTATTTTAAATGCCCTATGTGGATTTGAAAAAGGTACAATACAAAGATTATTTTCTGTTTTTATGTAACTATAGCAATATAGCTTAATAGGACTTGAAACAATTACAATATCCTTAAAATCCATTTCCTGAAAAGTGACTGTGAAAGTGTTATTATGGGACTCTATGTTGATTCTATATTCAGTTTATCCAGTTTACAAGTAAAAGGATGGCTTTCCTAACTCCTTTCCCAAACTCAGTCTGAGATCTGAAAGTCAAGTTACATTTTCTGGTTCTGACCTCAACTCTAACAGTCATCAAATGGAACATGGTTAACAATTCTGATTTCATCCCAGAAAAGAATCCAGCTCCCTTGTCCCATAGCTGCATTGAATCTGCATGGCTACCAGAAATAAAATGCAATAAAAAGTTATTTTTGTCACTAAAAGTCAACAGATAACTCTGAATATATCCCACAGGCAGCAGACATATCAAATAATTCCCTTTTCTGGGCCACAGCCCCACTTTAATGTTCCTAAGAAATATGAATAGCGGACTGACCAAGAGTTCGTGATATTGCTGTCACTGTAACAATTTGGAAAAGGCATTCAAGATCTAGACCAGGGGTAGGCTAGGCAACCTATGGCACACATGACAAAGGCGGCATGCGAGCTGTTTTTCAGTGGCACTCACACTGCCCAGGTCCTGGCCACCAGTCTGCATTTTAATTTTAAATGAAGCTTCTTAAACATTTTAAAAACCTTATTTACTTTACATACAACAATAGTTTAGTTATATATTATAGACTTATAGAAAGAGACCTTCTAAAAACGTTAACATGTATTACTGGCATGTGAAACCTTAAATTAGTGTAAATAAATGAAGACTTGGCACACCACTTCTGAAGGGTTGCTGACCCCTGATCTAGACTTATTTCACTCCATCACTACCACAAACTTTCTTTTTTGGTAAAAGCATATATATATATATACAAGTTACATATCAAAGGTAATTTTTTCCCCTAAAGTCAAGCAGACTTTAAAACATTTGGGCAATAAAGTTGTGGCTGAAAATGAAATGTGCTGCATAGTCCGTACGTTTTTTCATAAAAGTTTCAGACTTGAAAAGTTAAATCATCATGAAGATACAATGGTTTCACATTCAACAAAACCAAAAAATATGAATTAAGGTACTGTTTTTTAATTTGCAAATTTTAATAAAGCCAGATCCTTACATTCAGTCCCAAAGACATTAATTTACAAAATAAATTCTAAATTCCCATCTAGATTGCTTAGGATCAGTTTCTGTTACTATGGTAATATCATCATCACTAGCCAAGAATTGTTATTGTTAGGAAAAGATATTTTTGGCATAACAACAACTGAAATGAAAGCAAAAGGAATTGAGAGATAAAAGTGCAGTAGTAGGCTTTAAAAATAAAATGTCTGTTTCAGATGTTAGACTATTTGCTTAACACAGGCAATATGCTGCATGTTTTATAACACAAAAAATTAAGACAGTCCATGCCCCAGAGAGCTTACAATCTACTCTAAAGGGCAGATATAAATATGACAAACTACCCTGGAAATTCAGAAGTGGGAATCAGAGTCCGAGGGAGTTGGTTGTGTGTTTTTTTGAATTCCCCCTCCTAGTTCATCTCACTTTGTAATTAATTTGGGCTTGAATATGGACTGGGAGTGGCTGGCTCATTACAAAAGCAGCTTTGCCTCTCCTGGAATTGACACCACCTCAACTATTATTGGGAGTGGACTACATCCACCCTGATCGAATTGGCCCTGTCAATACTGGTTTTCCACTTGTGAGGTAACTCCCTTCTCTTCATGTGTCATTATATAATGCCTGCATCTGTAATTTTCACTCCATGCATCTGAAGAAGTGAGATTTTTTACCCACGAAAACTTATGCCCAAATAAATCTGTTAGTCTTTAAGGTGCCACTGGACTACTTGTTGTTTTTGTGGATACAGACTAACACGGGCTACCTCCTGATACTTAACACCATGCAACTAAGGGAATGACCCTCCCTTGGGTTCCATTATGTTGTTCACAAGAATGGGTTCACAGGTGAGAGGAGATTATGCTTCTTAGGCCCCTTTCTCACATTATTACGAGACATTTTAGGTCACTATTCATATGCATTTAATCTGTTCGGCACCTTACAGAGGGGACAATGTGGCTCTATACCATTTTTCTAGGAAGTGTGTGGTGTAGGAACTGGGCAGTTTATAAACAAAACTAATAAAGGTAGGAGCCAGGCCATTTAAAATAAGACTTTCTCACTCTTCACCATACTTATAAGCCTTATTTTGATTAAAGGGACCGGAGAAGTGGCTCCTTTCATTGCCCTACACAATACCACTGCTACTGTTCCTGGGGCTCAAACATGTTATTTCTCTAATGCACAACGTTATGCTTGCCTTACACCCTAAAATTTCAGTCTGATCATAGATTCACCTCATTTGCTGCACAGCCTGCTGTCACCTTGACCGTCACCTGCCTGACAAGAGTATTTCTCAGTGCATTTAGAATCTAAGAGTATGTTACCCAAAATCCTGTCTCTTTTCATGTCTATACTTCTATTAACCAATATGAACATTTTTTTAAAAAAGCTAATAAGTCTAGGACAACCAGATTTTTCAGTTTTCTTAACAAATAATTTTTAAATCTGAAACCAAAATAAGGACATTCTTAAAAAGCATACAACTATGTTAAATTTATAAAAGGAATATCAACTTTTTACAGCACTGAGAAGCAAGCTGAAATTAACTGTGGAATTTGAGAAATGATAGAGCCTTCAGTCATTTTAAAGGTTTATCAGCTGACTACACATTTTGTGAGTGACTCCAAAACACACAATTTCATCCATTCAAATGACAAGTTCCTTTGTGGTTAAACAACTGCAAACAAAGAATAACTATTAATGGAATGATGTCAGATTGGAGGAAGATCTCAAGTGGGTTTCCACAGGGATCTGTTCTGGGTCCGGTGTTCTTTAATATTTTTATTAATAAGCTGCATATAAGTATGGAGAGCATACTGATCAGGTTTGCAGATGTCACAAAGCCACGGTGGTTGCCAGTACTTTGGAGGGTACAGCTAAAATTCAGAGGGATCTTGATAAATTGGAGAACTGGGCTATGGACAACAAAATGAAATTCAAAGAAGACAAATGCAAGGCGCTACACTTAGGGAAGAAAAACCAAATGCACAAATACAGAATGGTAGTTAACTGGCTTGGCAGCAGCACTGCTGAGAAGGATCTGGGAGTTGTGGTGAATCACAACCTCAACATGAGTCAGCAATGTGATGCTGTTGCAAAAAAAGAAAATGCACTTTTAGGTTCTATTAACAGAGGCACAGCATGCACTTGGGAGGGGATAGTACCGCTCTACTGGGAATTGGTTAGCTTTCAGCTGGAGTACAGTATCCAGTTTTGGTCACCAAAGTATAGAAAGGATGTAGAGAAACTCAAAATGTTCCAAAGGTGAGTGACAAAGATGATCAAAGGGATGAAATGCAAGCATAATGAGCAAAGGCTGAAGGAGCTGGGTATATTTTGTTTGGAAAAGAGAAGATTAAGTTGTCTTCAGATATTTGAAAGGCTGCCATAATAAAGGCCTGGTCTACACTACGACTTTAATTCGGTTTTATCAGCGTTAATTCGAATTTACCCTGCAACCGTCCACACAACGACGCCATTTATTTCGAAATAAAGGGCCCTTTAAATCGATTTCTGTACTCCACCCCGACGAGCGGAGTAGCGCCAAAATCGATTTTAACATTTCGAATTAGGGATAGTGTGGCCGCAATTCGATGGTATTGGCCTCCGGGAGCTATCCCACAGTGCATCATTGTGACCGCTCTGGACAGCAATCTAAACTCGGATGCACTGGCCAGGTAGACAGGAAAAGCCCCGCGAACATTTGAATTTCATTTCCTGTTTGCCCAGCGTGGAGAGCACAGGTGACCACAGAGAGCTCATCAGCACAGGTAACCATGCAGGCCGATAATCGAAAAAGAGCACCAGCATGGACCGTGAGGGAGGTACTGGATCTGATCGCTATATGGGGAGAGGATTCAGTGCTAGCAGAACTTCGTTCTAAAAGACGAAATGCCAAAACTTTTGAAAAAATCTCCAAGGGCATGATGGAGAGAGGCCACAATAGGGACTCAGATCAGTGCCGCATGAAAGTCAAGGAGCTCAGACAAACCTATCAAAAAACAAAGGAGGCAAACGGTCGCTCTGGGTCAGAGCCGCGGACATGCCGCTTCTACGCCGAGCTGCATGCAATTCTAGGGGGGGCCGCCACCACTACCCCACCTGTGATCGTGGATTCCGGGTCGGGGATAGTCTCATCAGCTACACCTGAGGATTCTGCCGATGGGGGAGAGGAGGAGGAGGAGGATGAGCTTGCAGAGAGCACACAGCACTCCGTTCTCCCCATCAGCCAGGATCTTTTTCTCAGCCTGACTGAAGTACCCTCCCAACCCAGTATCCAAGACCCTGACCCCATGGAAGGGACCTCAGGTGAGTTTACCTTTTAAAATATAAAACTTGTTTTAAAAGCAAACGGTTTTTAATGATTACTTTTCCCTGAGGACTTGGGATGCATTCGCAGTCAGTTCAGCTACTGGAAAAGTCTGTTAACATGTCTGGGGATGGAGCGGAAATCCTCCAGGGACATCTCCATGAAGCTCTCCTGGAGGTACTCCAAAAGCCTTGCCACAAGGTTTCTGGGCAGTGCATCCTTATTCCGTCCTCCATGGTAGGACACTTGACCACGCCATGCTAGTAGCAAGTAATCTGGTATCATTGCCTGACAAAGCCTGGCAGCGTATAGTCCCGGTGTTTGCTGGCATTCAAGCAACATCCGTTCTTTATCTTGTTGTGTAATCCTCAGGAGAGTGATATCACTCATGGTAACCTGGTTGAAATACGGGAACTTAATTAAGGGGACAGAGGTGGCCGTTCCTACTGGGCTGTTTGCCTGTGGCTGAAAATAAATCCTTCCCTGCAGTTAGCCAAGCGCAGATGGGAAATTGCCCCTGAGCTTTTCGCGTTTGGCTAGCAGGGATCTTCCCTGTTACCAGCCACGCGGTGGGGGGAGGGGTACCGTGATCATCCCAGAGAATTTATGGCGGGAGGGGGGTGGTGGGGGGGGTTAGTTTGGTTCCTGCAGGGATCTTCCCTGATACCAGCCATGCGGTGGGGGGAGGGGTACCGTGATCATCCCAGAGAATTTATGGCGGGAGGGGGGTGGCGGGGGGGGGGGGGTTAGTTTGGTTCCTGCAGGGATCTTCCCTGATACCAGCCATGCGGTGGGGGGAGGGGTACAGCGATCATCCCAGAGAATTCATGGCGGGAGGGGGGGGGGGGTTAGTTTGTTTTCTGCTGCTGCTGAATGTTAACAGAAAAACCGCAGCACTCTACGGGCTTTGCTTGGTATGTGGGAAAGGAGGGCGCAGAAGCCGTAAGACAATGGCTTACCATGGCCGCATGCAAGCCGAATTCTGTTGCCCGGACCTGTGATCTCTAGCAGCAAAGCCACAGGCACTCAGTACTAAGAGGCAAAATGCGACCTTGCACAGAAATCACATGTGCTATGTAATGTGAGTAGTATAGGTCACCGTGAAAGAGTATAAGCATTGTTCTGCAAAATGTATCTTTTTAAACAATTCTCTCTTTTTTCCCCCTCCCTACAGCAGCTGCAAATTCCTCAAGCCTCCCTCCTCCATCCCGAAGGCTATCACAGATAAGGCATCGTAAGAAGAAGACGCGAGACGAGATGTTTGCAGAAATTATGGAATCCAGCCGCACTGACAGAGCTCATCTGAATGAGTGGAAGGAAACGGTTTCAAAGTATAGGAAAGAAGCCAGTGAACGTGAGGACAGGAGGGACCAACGTGAGGACAGGAGGGACCAACGTGAGGAGAGGAGAGATGCTCGAGATCAGAGGTGGCGGCAGGAAGATCAGAGGAGGCAGGATGCAACGCTGGGGCTGCTGCGTGAGCAAACAGACATGCTCCGGCGTCTGGTGGAGCTTCAGGAACGGCTGCAGGAAAACAGACTGCCGCTACAGCCCCTGTACCCCCCTCCCCATGTTCCATATCCTCCTCACCCAGACGTGTAAGAACGCGGGGGGGGGGTGGAGGCTCCGTACACCTTCCCATTCCACCCCAGTGGACAGCCCAAGCAAAAGGCTGTCATTTTTTTAACCTTTTTTTAGTGGCCTTTTCCTTCCCACCGATCCTCCTCCCAAATCCCACCCGGGTTCCCTCCCTCTTTTTCTAATCTATTAATAAAGAATAAGTGATTTTTAAATGATAATGACTTTATTTGGTTTGAAAGCAAGCTGGGGGAAGGGGGAGGGTGGGTTCCTTACAGAAAATGAGTCAATAAAGGGGGCGGGTTTTCATGAAGGAGAAACAAACAGATATTTCACACTGTAGCCTGGCCAGTCATGAAACTGGTTTTCAAAGCTTCTCTGATGCACAGCGCTTCCTGGTGTGCTCTTCTAATCGCCCTGGTGTCTGGCTACGCGTAATCAGCAGCCAGGCGATTTGCCTCAGCCTCCCACCCCGCCATAAAGGTCTCCCCCTTACTTTCACAGAGATTGTGGAGCACGCAGCAAGCAGAAATAACAATGGGGAGATTTCTTTGTCTGAGGTCAGAGCGAGTCAATAATGAACGCCAGCGACCTTTTAAACGGCCAAATGCACATTCTACCACCATTCTGCACCTGCTCAGCCTGTAGTTGAACAGCTCCTGACTCCTGTCCAGGCTGCCTGTGTATGGCTTCATGAGCCATGGCATTAAGGGGTAGGCTGGGTCCCCAAGAATAACTATTGGCATTTCAACATCCCCAACGGTTATCTTCTGGTCCGGAAAGTAAGTCCCTTGCTGCAGCCCTTTAAACAGAGTAGTGTTCCTGAAGACGCGAGCATCATGAACCCTTCCCGCCCAGCCCGCGTTGATGTTGGTGAAACGTCCCTTGTGATCCACAAGTGCTTGCAGCACCATTGAAAAGTACCCCTTGCGGTTTATGTACTCGGTGGCTTGGTGCTCCGGTGCCAAGATAGGGATATGGGTTCCATCTATCGCCCCACCACAGTTAGGGAATCCCATTGCAGCAAAGCCATCCACTATGGCCTGCACATTTCCCAGAGTCACTAACTTTCGTAGCAGCACCTGAGTGATTGCTTTGGCTACTTGCATCACAGCAGCCCCCACCGTAGATTTGCCCACTCCAAATTGATTCCCGACTGACCGGTAGCTGTCTGGCGTTGCAAGCTTCCACAGGGCTATCGCCACGCGCTTCTCAACTGTGAGGGCTGCTCTCATCTTGGTATTCTGGCGTTTCAGGGCAGGGGACAGCAAGTCACAAAGTTCCATGAAAGTGCCCTTACGCATGCGAAAGTTCCGCAGCCACTGGGAATGTTTGTTTCCCTTGCCCAGAATCGGCGTTCCATGGATAGAACCTGCCCCATTAACAACATGATCTCCAAAGCACTGGGGCCCGTGGTTTCACAGAATTCTGTGTCCGTGTCCATGTCCATGTCCTCATCATGCTTGTCGCTGCGCTGCCGCCGCCGCTGCCTCCTCGCCTCGTTTTTCTGGTCCTGGCTCAGCATAAACTCCACGAGAACGCGCGAGGTGTTTACAATGTTCATGACTGCTGTCTTGAGCTGAGCGGGCTCCATGCTTGCCGTGGTATGGAGTCTGCAGTGTTCACACAGGAAAAAAGGCGCGAAATGGTTGTCTGCCGTCCATTGCTTTAATGCAGGGAGGGAGGGAGGGAGGAGGTGAGGCTGTACCCAGAACCACCTGCGACGATGTTTTTTGTCCCATCAGGCACTGGGATCTCAACCCAGAATTCCAATGGGCGCGGGAGACTGCGGGAACTATGGGATAGCTATGGGATAGCTACCCAGAGTGCAACGCTGCAGAAATCGACGCTAGCCCCGGTACTTGGACGCACACCGCCGAATTAATGTGCTTAGTGTGGCCGCATACATTTCGACTTTATACAATCTGTTTCCCAAATTCGAATTATATAAATTCGGATTAATCCTGTAGTGTAGACATACCCAAAGATGTAGAAAGTTTCCCAGGGAGGGCAGGACAAAGGCAATGGGTTCAAACTACTGGATAGCAGATTTAGATTAAATCTCAGGAAATACTTCCTAACTGTAAGGACAGAGAACAATAGAACAGACTGGATGAAATGCAGAGACAAAATTTCTCGATACTTTAAATGACTGCTTCTTGGAGCAGCTGGTACAGGAACCCACAATTCTCGATTTAGTCCTGAGTGGAACGCAGGATCTGGTCCAAGAGGTAACTATAACAGGACTGCTTGGAAATAGTGACCATAATATAATAACATTTAACATTCCTGTGGTGGGAAGAACACCTCAACAGCCCAACACTGTGACATTTAATTTCAGAAAGGGGAACTATGCAAAAATGAGGAGGTTAGTTAAACAGAAATTAAAAGGTACAGTGACTAGAGTGAAATCCCTGCAAGCTGCACGGACACTTTTCAAAGACACCATAATAGAGGCTCAACTTAAATGTATATCCCAAATTACAAAACGCAGTAAAAGAACTAAAAAAGACCACCATGGCTTAACAACCATGTAAAAGAAGCAGTGAGAGATAAAAAGGCATCTTTTAAAAAGTGGAAGTCATATGCTAGTGAGGTAAATGGAAAGAAGCATAAACACTGCCAAATAAGTGTAAAAATGTAATAAGAAAAGCCAAAAAGGAGTTTGAAGAACAGCTAGCTAAAAGCTCAAAAAGTAATAACAAAATGTTTTTTAAGTACATCAGAAGCAGGAAGCCTGCTAAACAACCAGTGGGGCCCCTGGACGATCAAGATACAAAAGGAGCACTTAAAGACGATAAAGTCATTGCAGAGAAACTAAATGAATTCTTTGCTTCAGTCTTCAAGACTGAGGATGTTAGGGAGAGTCCCAAACCTGAAAAAAGCAACAGAGGGTCCTGTGGCACCTTTAAGACTAACAGAAGTATTGGAGCATAAGCTTTCGTGGATGAATGCCCACTTCATCAGACGCAAGTGTATATCCCAAATTAAAAAACGTGTCTGATGAAGTGGGCATTCACCCACGAAAGCTTATGCTCCAATACTTCTGTTAGTCTTAAAGGTGCCACAGGACCCTCTGTTGCTTTTTACAGATTCAGACTAACACGGCTACCTCTCTGATCCCAAACCTGAGCCATCATTTGTAGGTGACAAATATGAGGAATTGTCACAGATTGAAGTGTCATTAGAGGAGGTTTTGGAATTAATTGATAAACTTAACAGTAACAAGTCACCGGGACCAGATGGCATTCACCCAAGAGGTCTGAAAGAACTCAAATGTGAAATTGCGGAACTATTAACTATGGTTTGTAACCTGTCCTTTAAATCAGCTTCTGTACCAAAAGACTGGAAGATAGCTAATGTAAAACCAATATTTAAAAAGGGCTCTAGCGGTGATCTTGGCAATTACAGACCGGTAAGTCTAACGTCAGTACCGGGCAAATCAGTTGAAACAATAGTAAAGAATACAATTGTCAGACACATAGAACAACATAAATTGTTGGGTAAAAGTCAACATGGTTTCTGTAAAAGGAAACCATGTCTTACTAATCTATTAGAGTTCTTTGAAGGGGTCAACAAACATGTGGACAACGGGGATCCAGTGGACATAGTGTACTTAGATTTCCAGAAAGCCTTTGACAAGGTCCCTCACCAAAGGCTCTTACCTAAATTAAGTTGTCATGGGATAAGAGGGAAGATCCTTTCATGGATTGAGAACTGGTTAAAAGACAGGGAACAAAGGGTAGGAATAAATGGTAAATTTTCAGAATGGAGAGAGGTAACTACTGGTGTTCCACAAGGGTCAGTCCTAGGACCGATTCTATTCAACTTATTCATAAATGATCTAGAGAAAGGGGTAAACAGTGAGGTGGCAAAGTTTGCAGAGGATACTAAACTGCTCAAGATAGTTAAGACCAGAGCAGACTGTGAAGAACTTCAAAAAGATTTCACAAAACTAAGTGATTGGGCAACAAAATGGCAAATGAAATTTAATGTGGATTAATGTAAAGTAATCCACATTGGAAAAAATAACCCCAACTATACATACAATATGATGGGGGCTAATTTAGCTACAACTAATCAGGAAAGAGATCTTGGCGTCATCCTGGATAGTTTTCTGAAGACGAGCTCGCAGTGTGCAGCGGCAGTCAAAAAAGCAAACAGGATGTTAGGAATCATTCAAAAAGGGATAGAGAAGAAGATGGAGAATATCTCATTGCCCTTATATAAATCCATGCTACGCCCACACCTTGAATACTGTGTACAGATGTGGTCTCCCCATCTCAAAAAAAAGATATATTGGCATTAGAAAAGGTTCAGAAGAGGGAAACTAAAATGATTAGGGGTTTGGAACAGGTCTCATATGCGGAGAGATTAAAGAGGCTAGGACTTTTCAGTTTGGAAAAGAGGAGACTGAGGGAGGATATGATAGAGGTATATAAAATCATGAGTGGTGTGCAGAAAGTGAATAAGGTAAAGTTATTTACTTGTTCTCATAATATAAGAACTAGGGACCACCAAATGAAATTAATAGGCAGCCGGTTGAAAACAAATAAATGGAAGTTCTTCTTCACACAGCACACAGTCAACCTGTAGAACTCCTTGCCTGAGGAGGTTGTGAAGGCTAGGACTGTAACAGGGTTTAAAAGAGAACTAGATAAATTCATGGAGATTAAGTCCATTAATGGCTATTAGCCAGGATGGGTAAGGAATGGTGTCCCTAGCCTCTGTTTGTCAAAGGGTGGAGATCGATAGCAGGAGAGAGATCACTTGATCATTACCTGTTAGGTTCACTCCCTCTGGGGCACCTGGCATTGGCCACTGTCGGTAGACAGGATACTGGGCTGGATGGACCTTTGGTCTGACCCAATATGGCCATTCTTATGTTCTTACTGCCTCGGGAGGTTGTGGAAGCTTCTTCACTGGAGGTTTTCAAAAGGAGGCTGTATAGCCATCTGTCTTGGATGGTTTAGACACAACAAATTCTGCATCTTGGCAGGGGGTTAGACTAGATGAAGCTTGCGGTCCCTTATAACACTGCTCTACAGCCAAAATGCTCCTGAAATAAATGTAGTCAAACTTTACTAATTCTGGGTCACTGAGAACGAAAATGATGCTTAAAATTGTTGATTGGCTCTAGTTTTCAAGATATGCTATTGGGTCAATATATACGACCCTTGACTTGGGAATGGTGGAGGATAAGTGAGTTATAAAGGGAAGGGATCTCAATTTAAACCAGAAATGACTAAAATACATCTTTGACTGGATCTATGAATAAATCTATGACTGGGTTTGGACAGTACTTGCTTTTTAGACAAAACAATGAAAGATGCAATCTGAAGCTGGTATTGCATCATACATGATATGAATTGCATCATGTTATTCCTAGAAGTCATGGATGATGCAATCATAACGAAGCTTACATCACTCTGCTGAACAAATTGCCCTATATCAGCTCTAGAAATCATACAGTGTCGTGCTCTCTTATTTGTCAGTGTTTGATTTTGCAAAGGGACACATTTCTGTTTAGCCAAAGTGAGCAGAGATGCCTTGTACTTGTGTGAACAGTGCAGTACACTTCTGCTATGTTTGTGGTGAAGGGACTTTTGCATCACAAAAGAGCAGTATAACCACTATGGTTAAGAAAGCCTATCACCTTTATTTTGGCTGCAAAACTGGAGATCAGGACAAGAGGTGGGCCCCACACATATGCTGCAACACTTGTGCAACAAATCTTCGCCAGTGGTTGAACAGGAAAAGGAAATCTATGCCTTTTGCAGTGCCAATGATTTGGAGAGAGCCAACAGACCATACCAGCAATTGTTACTTCTGCATGGTGCCTCCAGTTGGGAAAGGTGTGTCAAAGAAGAAAAAGTGGACTGTGCATTATCCAAACATTCCATCAGCTATACACCCAGTACCCCACGGAGGACTGCCGGTTCCTGATGCACCAGAATCATTCTCACTTGAGTCAGACGAGGAAGAGGAAGAGGATGAAACTTCTGGTCCTGAACCATCAATGTCACAGGACCCACATTTTCTCCCATCCTCCTCTTCTGAACCACACCTCATAAAACAAGGTGAACTGAATGACCTTGTCAGGGATTTGGAACTACCCAAGAGTAAGGCAGAGCTGTTGGGCTCCAGACTACAGCAGTGGAATCTCCTGGCAGGTGATGTTAGGGTTTCCGTGTTCCGTGACCGTCAAAAGGATCTTGTCCCATTCTTCTTCATGGAAGGTAATCTTGTAGCCTGCAACAACATGGATGGTATGATGGCAGCCCTCAACATCGTTCACGATCCAGATGAGTGGAGACTGTTCATTGATTCATCGAAGACGAGTCTTAAAGCTGTTTTACTGCATAATGGCAATGTTTTGCCATCAATTCCAGTTGGTCATGCAGTCCATATGAAGGAAACCTATGACAACATGAAACAACTTTTGAGGTGCATAAACTATGACCAACATCAGTGGCAGCTTTGTGGCGATTTGAAGGTTGTTGCTGTCTTGCTTGCTCTGCAGACTGGATACACAAAGTACTGCTGTTTTCTCTGCGAATGGGATAGTTGTGCAAGAGATTCCCACTACATCAAGAAAGATTGGCCACTCCGACAGTCATTGGAGCCTGGGAGGAAAAGTGTTCAGCATCCACCACTTGTTGAATCAAGGAAGATTTTGTTACCACCCTTACACATCAAGCTGGGTCTGATGAAGAACTTTGTCAAGGCCATTGACAAAACACAAGCAGCTTTCAAGTACCTCCGTGGAAAATTTCCAAGGTTAAGTGAAGCTAAGATAAAGGAAGGTGCAACAATGGAGAAACGGTATCAGGGCAAATAGAGCCCATCAATGCTTGCAGACTATTGCTGGACAGTGACAAGAGATGCTCCATTTAATGAATACAAGAGACAAGCCAAGAAGCACCGAGTAGACACTGAATAGGACTAAACTATGTACATAATCGTTTTTTGCCTTTTGTTTCATAATAAATTTTATTTATATAACTCTTTTGCTGATTTTTAAAGTGTTACATAAACAGGACAGGTGAGATATTATCATGTAAAGCAACCATAAACATATGAAAAGACCTAGGTTTACAATTTATGATTAAAACTCTACTATCTACACAATATACATAGACATAAAATGTAAAAACTTAAATATCTTAGAAACAGTAGCCAATCAGTTGTTTTAATTGTCATATTTAAATTCAGCACATCAAAATACATAATACATAATAAACAGCACATTTTATCTCTGAAGCACACGACGTAGAAAATTGTAGACCAGTGTAATCTATGATTCTATTATGTGCCTACTTGGATACTCTGTCTAATTTCAGGTTTAGAACTTTCCTAGCTCAACCGGATGTGAATCCTGAACTTGAACGGCTTGACTGAATGATGGGCAAACTCTCAGTTAGTATTTCCTCAGGCGGAGTTACAAACCACGTGCTCAAGAGTTCAGCTGCTCCTCAAATAAAGAGAGCTGGAGGTCCAGTTATTGCCCCTCCCTTTGTTTGAGAAAGCAGTGAACTTCCCCTATCTGCTCACCTCCCTCTGCTGGGAAAGAATGAAGATTCCAGTGGCTTTAATTCTAGTATCCTCCTCCAAATTACAAGGGCGGGGGGGGGGGGGGGGGGAGAGGAGGAGAGAGAGAAGGGGCTAGGGAGGTATTCAACTGAACATCCGAAGCCCAAATTAAATGGGGGGTTTTGCATGCTCTTACATATATGATTAAAATTCTCATGGTGTGGTTATGCTAAGTGACAAAACTCATTAGAATAAAAAAAGAAGGGAAGAGATGTTTTAAAAGATAGGCAGTAGGCATAGAAAGGTGGAGATCAGAGAGAGAAAAACATCAGATATTTATCCCAGCCTTTGGCCACGGTCCTGCCCGTGGGGTCTAAATTCTCCCCCTCAGTTATTTTTCTGTTAAAGCTGACAAACATGGGTTCATGACTGCAGTTGTGGTCTCAAATATGATTAAAACAAGTATAATTTTATACCACTCTGAAAAGCTGATATATATACACACTCACACACACAAATGATAGCTTACCACTGTAAAAGTTCAATTACAACATATTCAATTACAGCCTCAAAAGAACTGGGAATCAGGAAAGGGACAACCTGCTTTTTTCTTTTTGCCTGTATGTCTTTGAGACTGTATGAGAGTAGGAATAATGTATCTCTTTGTTCTGTATTGAACCAAACACATTATTAGTGATCAAACAAGTGAAGTTTAACATTTTTTTTTAAAACTTCAAAACTCATCTGCCTTGTAGGTTGCATAAATTGACTTACGGTATAATCCTGCCATTTAATGATTATGTTATCCATAGTGAAATATTTATGCAGTTTTTAGCCTATGTAATTTAATTTTAGCAAGTGTTTACTGCTGTCTAAAATCAGAAACTCAAACTTTTCAGGATTAATATTCTAGAAGTAAAAGAGCTACAAACTACAAAGAGTGAAAGAGCTACAAACTCTTCATTTATGATTCACCATGACTCAGTGGATTCCATAGTTTTTCCAATGAGAGTTTTTGTATCTTATGCAGATAAACAGAGGGGGCTTCCCCAACTACATAAGCTATAAACTTGGGCCTCACAGACAGCATTCGATTCCACGTTTACAATTTCAAGCTGATCTAGCCACATAGGATATCAGGGTCAGAGTCTCTAAAAAGTTAAGATGAGAGATTAAAATACTAACCCGTGATGCTTAGCTGAAAACTTAACATCCAGCAAAAAGTTACTGTTTATAAATGCTGGAATGCCAAAAACACTTGACTAAACCTACTTCACTTTAACCATACTTTGGAAAATATGACTTCTTTTACAATGGATTTTAATAAAAAACATACTATAGAGGCATAGAGCCAAACTTTTCTCACTTTAATAGTGCCACAGCCTAATAAGACTACTTGTGTGACTAATGAGAGCAGGATATGGCAAAAATTATTAGAAGAAGTAACATGCTTTGGCACTGTCCATCGTACTGTCTTATAGCACTTAGTACAAATAGTTCACAGACAGGAGTGGCATAGAAGATTTTTTAAATTTTAATCTTTCAAATAAATCCTAATGTAACCCACTTTTCTTATGCTGTCTGAAGAAATGCAGAAATTCTGAAGTAAAAGTATACGTCAGTTGAAAAAGTCCTTAAATGCAAGCTGTTTCAAAAGACCACATTTTTTTAAACCAGCAGCTAACATTTTCACCAAGAAAAACCTTAGAAAATATTAATATAAACATACATAGTTTATAAAGACAAAAATAGCTTTACTAACCCTTTTATAAACATACAGCATTCAGCAAGGGCCAGAACAGAGAAAGATTAATTATTCACACTTCTCTGTGCTAGGCCTGCTCACTTGCTATGCTTTCTTAATCAGCTCTGTATCGTATATATTTACAAACAGACAAGTTCAGCTAGGAAAGCCATCCTCACGTAGCTGGAGTGAATTTAACACCTTCATGCACAACAATGCTGGGGCCACACCTATCACAATGGTGTACTACATACAAAATAGGATGCTATAGAAGGGGAATTTCTGGATGAAAAGAATTCTGTATTACATGAAGCATTTGTTTTAAAGAACTACTTTTTCACTATATCATTATAGATGACAATGCTGAGGGTCAACTTGGTGATACTGTAGCTATGGTACTATAGCTTCATAATTGAGTCCGGACTGCAAGAATGTTTAGCTCTTGAATTTTCACACAAAAGGTATTATTTTGAGAAACATATTTTATATGCTTATAGCCCACAGCCATAGTAAACTATATATACTACAGTATCAGATAGATATTAGTCACATGCTTAATGCACTGCACTGGAAGGCACTCAGATATGACTGCAATGAGTGCAGCATAAGAACCTACAGAGAATTACACAGAAATAAAAACTGTCTTAAAAGAAACATTAAGGTTGCAAAATCAAGCACTCAAAAGTTAGAAATGCCTCAATTTGGTCCCCTTGTTAGTATGCATTATAATACTGTCTTTAATTACTTGATCACATATTTTTTCCTCATTCAGTGCCCAGAACGGATGGAGGTCACTTAAGAGCAGCTGTTTTCTCTTCGATGTTTAATGTGTAGTTCTAGGTTTTAATTACTGCACATTATTCAAATGCTGCCCAGAAGACAGAATTGTTAATTTTCTCATGGGTTTTTTTATGATATTCATCATAACAGTATTTGATTGCTACACAAACATTACCGTATCATACCCCGGTTCGTTTATAAGCCGACCCCCCCCCCCACACACACACACACACACAAGATGGATAAGTAAAAATGGAAAATTTTTATGACCCATTCATAAGCCGACCCTATAATTCAGGGGTCAGCAAACTTTGGCTCCCAGGCCATTAAGATAAGCCTCTGGCGGGCCAAATTGGTTTGTTTACCTCGAGCGTCCGCAGGCATGGAGGTAAACCTAAGTAAATAAAGTGTCCCGGCGTGCCAACTGCTTACCATGATGGGCTGGGGAGCAACGGGTGGGGAAATTTTTTGGGGGGGGGAGAAGTTGGGGGGGTGACCCCGCACCTAGGCTGGGACCCCCAAACTCTCCCCATCCCATCCCTTCCCATCTTATCTAGGGAGGGCCAGGGGAGGATGTCTCTGGCCTGGGTGGAGCTGCTCCAGCAGGCTGGGCAGCGCAGCCGCAGCCTGCTCCAGTGGGCCAGACCGGGCGGCGCGGCTGCAGCATGTTGCAATGGGCTGGGCCAGGCGGCACAGCTGCAGGATCCACAGCTTGCTCTGGGGGGCGGGGCTGAGCGGCATGGGTGCAAAGAAGAACCCCAAAATTTATTATTATTATTTTTAAATCTCGTGCTTATTTGGGACCTGACTCAAACATTTAGAACATTTGGAGTTGACAATACTGCTATTATTTTCAAAGTATATTGCCTCACTGGATTGGTAATATGATATGGAGCCTTTCAAATCTAGGTAATCAGTTCAAATGGTGGCCAGCTATGGAGTCATTAAAAGAATTATTGGCTAATCAGTAACTTATGCAAAATAAGTTTCATGGCCTCATTCAGTTACACACCAAATAACTGACGCTGACACCCTTGTTAGCCATCTCAGGAAAGTGGCCAAGGATTGTATTGATATTGAAAGGGAACCATATTTTCCCCTTTGAGGTGGTCCCTCCAGGTCAAAGAGCTGGCAACAAATGTCCAGTGCTGTGTGGGAAAGCAGCAGTGTTGGTGTTGTGTTCTGTAATCAATAGAAAACGTAAATATTTAGGAATATCAATTTTTACCAGCATTATATTAATTTTCAAACCCTTTTCTAAAATACAAATTTAAAGGCACAAGTTCACATTTACAGATGGTCACATTTAGGGCAAAAAAATAATCATTTTTTAGTAATGTCATAAAACCAATCTGAAACCACAACTTCTAACTTCTGTTTTTTCCCCACTCTTGCAACTTGAATATAAAAACTATTTCATTTTCAAAAATTGCTCCCTTGACAGACTTTATATGCCTAGTTCCAACCCAAAACAAATTTTTATGGCTCAGTTGTTAGCAGGGCTTTATAATGGAAATGCTGACAGAGTAATTATAGTCGTGGGTGCCACTGAAATAAACAATTATGTTAAATTTAAATAGTTTTTAAAAAAAATTCTTTAACAACAAAACTCTCTTTTGGCCCTCCTATACTGTAACTTTATATATTGATGAGTATCCATTTAATGCATTGTAATTCACATAACAGAAGGAACATACATATGGCTACAAGTAAGGTATTTATTTTGGGAGAGAGGAATGTACATGGTCTAGTAGGTTTATGATGACAAAAGAAGATCTGCAACTTATCTCACTGAAAGTTCAGCCACTGGAGAGTGAATAGTTTGCCAACAGATTCTAAATCATACTGACACCAATGAATGTACATCTCAATAGGACAGATTATTGAACAGTAAGTTTCCACTACCACTACATGAGCTAAAATGTAGAGTATTGATCATGTTTTTTCTTTTTTATAACACATTGTACATTTCTCAAATCACAGGTTTGGAAACATTTCAAGAAGGTGCACAAAAGTTGCCAAAACTGAACTAATCCCTCTCAAGAGAAACCTGTTCAGTGTAAAGTTTTATTAGCAAATATTGGAAAGATACAATCAGGATAAAATCAAAAGATTTCACCTCAACAATAGAAAAATTACTGGAAAGCATCCATTGAAGAACTATTTGCAGATAACAAAGAGGGTGCACATGAGGCGGGAAAGGAGAACAGTGATGAAATGGCTAGTCGTATTACAGAGGCTGACTGGGACTTTGAAAGGATCAGCCACTACTCAAATACACGCTTGCAATGAACACACCTCAGAAATAAGGTTTAGGCTCATATCCTGCCCGGAACTCCACATGGGCAGGCCCTTCTATCCACATAGAGCCCATCAACTTCTCTGGGACTCCGTGAGAGGTTAGAGGTCTGTTTGCAGGATTACAGTCTTAGAGAGTCAAACAACGAGCTTAATAGATGCTTAAGAGCCAATCCTGCAAAGCTCTTCTTTGAAGTCTTTCCAACCTGAACACAGTATTCCAGTAATGATCTCTCACGGGGGCTAGTTATAGGAGACTCAGCCGTCTGACAGAGTCCATGGGAGTCCACCCCTTCTGGGGCTATCAAAGACTGAAAGGAAAACCAAACACAAATAAACTAACACAAGGTTGTAGTAGGACTCTCTTCCTTCAGAGATTCTTTGGGTGGGCCATAGCCCAGTTCATTTGCCCACGGGGAGACTATTACTAGAGGCTCACAAGTAATGGTTCAGCACTGGGCCCTTGTTTCAGTCATAGGCAACAGGCAGTGGTCTCCTGAGCAACTCCTGTCTTCAGCCAGGACCAATCCAGGATCGGAGGACTGAAGCTCTGTTCTTGTGCCAGATCTGCCACCAACTGAGCTGGGTTTCTCCCTTTCACATCTTTCCTCTGTGGCGGGGCAGGGCTACTTGAGCTCATAGCAGCCCATTAACTCTTGCCTAGAGGGTGTGGGGTTTATACACTCCATCACACACAATGCTCATATCACTTCCCTACTCCTGCACAATATTCCTCTATTTATACATCCGAAGATCATGTTAGCCCTTTTTATCACAGCATTGCATTGGGAGCTGATGTTGAGATATTTATCTATAATGGCCTCTAAATCATTTCCATAAAATAATCCCCACCCTGCATTACAGTCTACATTCTTTTTCCTAGATGTATGATCTTGCATAATGCAGTTCCTTGATAGCATCTAGCTTGCCAAGCAATCTTGATTGCTCTTTTTCAGTGACTTGTATTTGTTATTTATGACCCCAGCAATCTTTGTATAATGTTCAAATTTTAGCAGCAAGAATTTTATATTATCTTTGAAATCATTGATAAATATATTGAAGAGTTTTGGGCTGAGAACCAATCCTTCATTTTTACTTATCCATCTTGGGGGAGGGGGGTCGGCTTATAAACAAACCGACTTATGATCGAGTATATACGGTAATTCCTTTTAGCTATCATAATGTTATGTATAGTATAGTGGATATGTATATGTTAGTATGTATATAGTATGTATCGTACGGTTATGTATAATAATGTTAATGTTACTAACAATTACAGTAGAAATTTTAGACAGAAAACTGACTTTCAAGTTCATGGTTCCAATTTAATCAACCACTTTCAGTTTCTTAAAGAGAACAGATTTATCATCTTTGTAAGCAAACATGCCAAGATAAATATTCTGTTCGACCCCATATTTTTTTTCACTATCAAACACAAATATCTGAGTTTGGTTTATTAAGTCTACCATACTTCCTATTCTTACTACAGTAAATGGAAAATTTTGGTCATTAAAACAAGATGTGTATCTCATGAGAAAATACCACTGTAAATTAAGTGATAGTTTAAAATTCACCGGAGAGTTAATTTTAGGAAATGGAGCTTCACATATAGATGGAAATGGGCCTATAGGCGTATGACATGTAATAATGAAAAGAGTTTACTCAACAACGTCAAAAGAGGGCTCAAATAGAGACATAACTGTGCAATGCTCCAGTCTCGTACCCGTCCCATTCCTCCTCCAAAGGAACTTTGTTATTTCCAGTTCACTCAGGAATAACTTGGTGCTAGTTAGAGTAGTAGCATACAGGATGCAGGCTCCTGTAGTGCAGACAGGACATAAAGGGTATGTCTACACTGCAATTAAAGACCGCAGCACAATCAGGTCAGCAGACTCAGGCTCACAGGACTCGGGCTACGGGGTTATAAAATTGCAGTGGAGGCATTTGGGCTCAGACTGGAGCCCCAGCTCTGGGACCTAGGCCAGCTGTGGGTCTTTTATTGCAGTGTAGATATACTCAAAGGCACTAAATCAACCATGTGTTGTCTGAAAACAAAGATCCTTTGGAAGAGGAAATTAAAGCAGAAGAGTCAAATTTCATCTGATATTAACATGCTTCCTGAGTTCCACTTTTCAAATATTTTCTTGGGAGGAATCCCAGACCTAACCATTACCTCTGAATTTTAGAATTCAAATCCCTGGCAAATTCAGCTTAGTTCAGAATTAAATTAAGGGGTGGGGCTACCTTACAGCTCCATTTGTGGGATTTATCTTTGCACTGATCCCACAGAAAGACCTAAGAAGCTTTCAACTCTCTCAGTTACCTGAGCTCCTACTTAAAAGAGACTCTATGGTATAGTAGTAACCCATGGAAAGCATGTTAAAGCAAAGATGGAGGATTAGTTTCAAGTGCACTTTGACAACTAGTCTTCAAATTTGTAAAGATAAATATTGTATCTAATCTAAGTCATAATATGTGGTGTTTATACAAATGTCTGGTATTGGCCTTGGCATGGCTGCCCTACTACTCCTAGCAGTTCTGAAAATTGCAGCATAGCCAGCATTAACTGTGTATATTAAGCACAAAGTGTTTGTATAACACTGTGATGACGCAAAAGGTGTTCGGACTACTAATATTTATCCAAAGACTTTCTTCACGATAGTAATGTTATCCAAAAAGCTCTGCTAGATGGCATGTGTAAATAAGAGTTTTAATTTTCACATTTCTCCAAATCCATTATTATATACAAAAATTCATACAATTCACTACATACAAAAATAAAAATTTAAGCTAGGTCATACAACAGCTATCCTTATAATAGGGTTCCTTGGGACAAATTCTGCTCTTGCCTATACTGGTATAACCTCACCAATATCAGTGCTTATCTTACAAAATTCTAGGAACACTTGGACCATAACTCCAGCAACCCAGTTGGATGGTTAGAACATGTCAGTCTTCAACACAATTCAGAGAGATGATTAAAATGCAGTTAAGTCCTGTCAATACTGCAAGATATAAATATGCTTTAACCAGGTTGGGGAACTACCATGTGATAGTGAAAGTGCACAGACTGAAGGCTGTGGACTTGAGTGGTGGTTTAGGACACCTAGAGTGGAAATGTATTAATACAGGGGCTGTTCTGTGGGAGTCAGTGCCAGGAAGGTAGGAAATACATTGAGTCTGATTCTTTCCTGAGCAACCTCTGCATTGGGGACTCCTCTGAAGCCGTGATTGGATTTTACAGAAAGCAAGGAATTAACCCACTCCATTAGGCCATACTCTTTATGACCACTTGGAAGCTAGGATGCTATTTTGAATATTATGGTCTAGATTATCACCTGGTGTAGACTGACATAGCCCTATTGAAATCAATGGAGCCACCCTGATTTATACCAGCTGAGAAACTGTCCCATTATGGGTACAATCAAAATCCTAACTATTATCACACACTTTGACTGATATTATAGTCACAGGTGCAACTTCATAGAAAGGCTGTGTTATTATATTCTAACCTGTAGTTTTCACCCAAACCCAAACTTTCTATTTTGAAAAATTAAGCAATTTTTTTTAATTCTCTGATGGTGAGGAAACGGTTTTCCTGTTTTTAGTGAGGCTGTTATCATATAACTCATACATGGTTTGATTTAAATCCTTCAGACTTGCCATGTACTTGTTTACTGAAGAAGACAAGTACCTTTGGTGAGTTTGAACACAATAGGTTCATAATTAAAGTTACAAATATTTTAAAATAGCATATTGAGCATGCTCAATAAGTACTAGCTATCTCCCCCCACCAACACACTCTGAGAACTACCAACGCTGCCTGACTCTCCTCCATGACAACTAACTGATTTTCTCTGGACCACTGTGAATTATCTGTCAAAAAAACCTTATGATGATATAGTTACATAGCAATAAGTTAACTTTACCTGTACCGAACATGTACAGAATTTTTAATAAAACAAGCATAGAAATGCTTCAGAATCTCAGAAGCATGCCATGTCTTGATTTAAAATAAATATATAGCGATACCACCTAGAAATATGAAAGAAAATGAACCTAAATAGAAAAAAACCCAAAACATTTACCAAAAGTTCAAATTTAAGATTAAAATCTTTAAAGAAAATGCACAACCCACGTTTTCTTAATTTAAAGCATTTAAGGTGGGATTTTCAAGTCACTTAGGTTATGTCTACACAGCAGACAGACACCCTCAGCTGGCAGTGTAGTTGCTGTGTAGACATATTCTGAGGTGCTTCTGAAAATCCCACCCTTAGAGTTTAAAAAAAAAAATAGTGATTAATGTACCTGTCTTCACTAAAAAGGTTAAAAAAATTAAACAATCTAACAGTGCAAATACCTGAGCAGTTATACTCAGACCTCAGTAGTTCAAGAACCAAATTAGGATCAACATTACCCAAAAAAGCTACAGTAGTGTGAAGTCATTGTTTCATTTATTATTGTACTAGATATTTATATTTAAACAGTATGACAAGGGAAATATTTAGTTTATATATATTATACTCACAGCAAAATGACTAAGTATTATTTTATCAATTTCAATTGGTTAATAAAGTAAAAGCATGCTTATTGGTTAATAACTTAGATCAGTTTATAATTAAATCATATAATGCTTTAATACCATATGCTGCAAAGAGCCACAGGAGACACATTAAAGAGCCACTTGCTGCTCACGAGCCTCAGTATCACTGCTTGAGAGAGTAAATCTTTAAAATGGTTTTTTATAGATAACTCAGAGACAGAACCACCATCATCTCAATGCCAATAATAGCAGGGGTCGGCAACCTTTCAGAAGTGGTGTGCCGAGTCTTCATTTATTCACTCTAATTTAAGGTTTCGAGTGCCAGTAATACATTTTAACGTTTTTAGAAAGTCTCTTTCTCTAAGTCTATAATATATAACAACTATTGTTGTATGTAAAGTAAAGAAGGTTTTTAAAATGTTTAAGAAGCTTCATTTAAAATTAAATTAAAATACTGAGCCCCCCGGACTGGTGGCCAGGACCCGGGCAGTGTGAGTGCCACTGAAAATCAGCTCGCGTGCCGCCTTCGGCACGTGTGCCATAGGTTGCCTACCCCTGCATTATTACATAGAAGCTATACAGTATCAGAAGCTCCATTACTCCTCCCTCTAGTGTAGGATACAAATTACACACTGTGCATATCTGAAGCAACAAATCATATTTGCAAATTTAATTGAGCCTATTGGCAATTGTTCTATTATGGCAGTAGAGCTTCCAAGTTAGTTACATGATTGTTATCTTCTTTGTTTTCAAGTTAATAAAAGATTTCAAAAGAAAACAAGTTTTAGGAGTGAATTTAATTACATTCTTCCTTCCCTGCTCCCTTTTCTGGTCATCTGTCACCCTACTTAGTCTAATTTAGATTGCAAGCTTCTAGGGGCAGGGAACCGTCCTGTAATTTACAGATAAAGTGCTATGCACACACCTATAGGCCTGAAGTAAATAAAATAAGAATAATGAAAATGCCAACATTAACACATTACCCAGTAAAGCATTTAGCCACAATTATGAATCATACATTTGACCAATATAAGAATGAAAACAAGTCTAAGGACCACATTGTACTCTATAACACTGCTGTGAATATGAAATAACTTCACTGATGTCAACGAAGTAAACGGAGTTATTCCAGATTTACACTGGCGTAATTAAGCAGAATTAAGCCCTAAATGTTTTATTAAGGAAGTTCCTTGAGGTTGGTGAGTATCAGTCTCTAAGATACATTTTAAAGCATATAAGTATGAACTTGGGTTTTAAGAGGATGGGGGAGATAATAGTTAGGAAAGGATATTTTTTTAAATAGTAAACCAGCTGTAAAGTAACCCCAGTCCTGGCTGCATCAACAGATCACAAAGCTCAGGACTGCTAAATTTCAAGGTTGGCTCTGATTCTATTTCTGAAAAGGAGAAAGGAAGTAAGACTAGGGACACAAAACACCTGCTGCTGTAGAATTTAATATCACCCAGCTCTCTTGCTTACTCATACAGAAATATCCATCACATGTGTGATAAGAAAATATCCAGATAGGAAAAACAAACTGGTCCATTTCCTCTTCGTCCTCTATTTTAACATAAAAATCAACTGATTTTTTGAATGATATAAACAAACTAAGTTCTTTATGTCTTGAAATGGTACATTTATATTCTTCTATTAATAGAATACTACCACCACCACCAATTTTTTCTTTTAACAGACTAATTCTGGGCCTCATGCTGAGTGGTGATGTGTACCTGCAATTTCCATTAACTTTAAGATGACTGGGGTACTCAGCACTTTTCAGCGTTAGGGAATTTAATGAGTATGGACAGCTCCTTTTCTGAAGGCTTTCTTTCACATAAGAAATGAAAAGGCTACATCAGAGTAACATTTCAATTGTAAATACATATTGACGTTAAAATACTAGAAATGCTGTCTGGATTAAAAATGGCCAAACAAACTAAAACTGAGTTACCAAGAATACATGTCCTCACTGCCAGAGAGAGGACAGTCAGACTCTAAAGGGAGAACTGGTGCTTCACATAGGCCTGGTCTACACTAGGGGGGGCGGGATCGACCTAAGATATGTAACTTCAGCTACGAGAATAGCGTAGCTGAAGTCGACGTATCTTAGTTCGACTTACCTCACGTCCTCACAGCACGGGGTCGATTGCCGCGGCTCCCCCATCGACTTTGCTTCCGCCTCTCGCTGAGCTGGAGTTCAGCAGTCGACGGGAGAGCGATAGGGGATTGATTTATCGCATCTACACTACACACGATAAATCGATCCCCGATAGATCGATCACTACCCGCCGATCCGGCGGGTAGTGTAGACGTACCCTTAATCAACTATTTGGATAGGGGTCATATATTTGTAACTTACATCCTTTGCATACAACTTTACTTTAAATGTTATAAGACACAGAAAAGCAAACAAAGTCATTTGTTACATTTCAAGAGAGCATGTGTCGGATTTTATTCTGGTTAGATATGTACATGCAAACAAACAATTCCTTCAGAAAGGATCCATGTTAATTTGTTAGTGTTATTCAAGTATATAAATAAGGATAACCACCTAATATATTCCTAATAAAAATGTCAGGTCTGTTTATGGAAGTTTCTCTATGCTATTACAATGCTAGCTAACTATCTGCAAAGCACAACAATGGAATGCTATTTATCTTTAATTTAAGGATAAACATTTATTTGCTCATTTTGTTATGCCCTATATTCACCTAAGCCCGAAAGACAAACTCTAGCTTGGTCTTATAAGGCTTAGGTTTTTACATGAAACCATCATTTGGAATGTTTTCAAGGAAAACAAATAGTTGTAGTCAGGTGCACTACAGTGAATTATCTTTATTGCTAACAATTGTGTAAAGAAGCCATGAACTAAAGCTGGTTACTAAGAGTATACTTCAGATTTATTCTATAATTCCCAGGTCAAGGGAATTTGTAATGTGTCAGCTGACCATCTTTGTTTATCTAATAGAGGAGTCCAAAATAATTGAGTCTTATAGTTTTGTTCTCAGTGGAAACATGTGGGTCCCTGAACAGTCAAACATGACACTCTGAGACTCTCTGCTGGTAACCCAGATAACTGCAATCTACATTGTGTAATAAATACATGGATAGCTAAATAAGGAGAGGTTACTTACCTGTAGAGAAACTGGAATTATTCAAGATGTTATGGCCTTATACATGATCAGAAATTCTTGTAAGCAGTACTCATGGGCCAGCACCTGAGCTCTACATCCCATCAGGTTCCAGTAAAAGGGCATATATAGAGGGGTGGACCTGCCACCGCTCCGGTTCCTTCTCAACCTCAAAACCTAGCAGGACTCTGAAGCAGTGGAGAAAAGAGAGTATATAGTGTACATCCACAGTGACAAAACATCTCAAAGAACTCCAATTACTATATGGATAAGTAACCTCTCCTTCTTAGAGCTATTGTCTCTATCGGTGCTCCACGTGAGGAAATTCCTGAGTAGTTACAGAGGAGGGTGCTGAGGAGGCTGGCTAGAGTAGTGAGGAGTGGTTAAACTAACAGCAAAAGGAGAGGGTAAAAAGAGGAAAGATATGAGCACTTAGAACAAAATCGAGATGTTGAGAACAAAATTAGTCAAGGAACCAAAGCACATGAAGAGAAGAAATTCCTGTATTGCCTCTACACTAATGGTAGGAACCTGGATAACAAATAAGAATTGCACATTTATGAGCATAAATTCAGTCTAGTTGGTATTACTTAAACCTAGTGGGATGATTTGCACAACTGGAATGTTAAAATCAATGGTTATAACCTATTTAGGGAGGACTGAGTGGGCAAAAGGGGATGGGGAGTGGCACTCTATGTCAAAAATGGCATCAACTGTTTCTGAGTCAGTGACAATTCAGAAGAAAATGATCTTGAATACTAATGGATTAATAGCCTAACAGATAAAAGTACAAGATGAGGTACTAGTTGGTGTCTGGTACAAATCACCAAATCATACTTGGGAACAGGATGACTGTCACCTTATGCACCCATTCATAATGTCCGGGGGGGGGGGGGGGGGGGGGGAACCTGTTTGATCACAGGGGATTTCAATATGAGTGGCATATGCTGGCAGTAACATGCTGCTAGTACTAAAAACTTCTTGGAATTTCTAAATATTGTAGATGAAAATTTCCTAACTCAAAAAGTGTTACAGCCAACTCTATATTAGGTGTGGTCCTAACAGATAAAGAGGAACTGATCACAGGACTAAAAGTTAATGGTAGCTTAGGTACAAGTGATCATGAGTTGATCATATTTATAATGTGCAAGAAGAATAAAGTCCAGAACAGTAATATATATACTTGGTGCTTTAATAGGGCCAATTTCACAAAGCTGAAAACAATTATGAGCCAAATCATCTATGAGGAAGAATTTAATCAGAAAAATTTAAATTAAAAAGTAGATTAAAAACCACCTAACTGATAGGATTCAAAAATGTAATTGTAAATGGGGAATCATCATCAAATGGATGTTTCCCAGGGGGTTCTACAGGAATCAGTTGTTGGCCCTATATGCTATTTAACGTCTTTATTAATCACCTAGAAGAAAACATAAAATCACTGATGAAGTTTGCAGATTACACAAAAATTGGGGGTGTGGTAAATAATGAAGAGGACAAGTCACTGATTTAGAGCGGGTGGAGGGATAGATCAGTGGTTTGAGCATTGGCCTGCTAAACCCAGGGTTGTGAGTTCAATCCTTGATGGGACCATTTAGGGGTCTGGGGCAAAAATATGTCAGAGGGTTGGACTAGATGACCTCCTGAGGTCCCTTCCAACCCTGGTATTCTATGATTCACCTGGCAACAGAGGCGCAAGGAACCAATGTATGTTTTAATATGGCTAAATGTAAAAGTATGTAGGCCATGCTTACAAGATAGGTGACTCTATTCTGAGAAGCAGCAACAATCTGAAAAAGATTTGGGGGTCAGGGTGAACATGAATTCCCAATGTGACACTGTGGCCAAAAGGGCTAATACAATCCTTGGATGCAGAATCAGGGGAATCTTGTGTAGGAGTAGAGAGGTTATTTTACCTTTGTGTTTGGCACTAGTGCATTCATTGCTGGAATACTATACCCAGTTCTGGTGTCCATAATTCAAGAAAAATGTTGATAAATTGGAGAGGGTGCAGAGAAGAGCCACAAGAATGATTAAAGGATTAGAAAACATGCCTTATAGTAACAAACTCAAGGAGCACAATCTATTTAGCTTAAAAAAGGGGAATGTTAAGGGGACTTGATTACCGTTTATAAGTACTTATACAGGGAACAAATATTTGATAATGGGCTCTTCAGTTTAGTAGAGAAAAGTGTAACACAATCCAATAGCTGGAAATTGAAGCTAGACAAATTCAGACTGGAAATAAGGTGTACATTTTTAAACACAGAGTAATTAACTATTGGAACAATTTATGAAGGGTCATGGTGGATTCTTCATTACTGACAATTCTTAAATCAAGAATTGGATGTTTTTCTAAAAGATATGTTCTAGGAATTATTTTTGGGACATTCTATGGCTATACAGAGAGATCAGACTAGATGATCACAAGGGTTCCTTCTGGCCTTGGAATCTATGAGGCGGGTTCAGTTCAGACTGGAGAACAGCTTTCCCAAAGGCTGCATATGGTCTGGAAGCATACACTAAAGCATAGTGTTGGGAAAATGTGTGTATAGATGGCCAGGTGGCAGCCATACAAATGTCCACATTGCCTCTACATTAATCCATGGTACGCCCACATCTTGAATACTGCATGCAGATCTGGTTGCCCCATCTCAAAAAAATATATTGGAATTGGAAAAGGTTCAGAAAAGGGCAACAAAAACTATTAGAGGTATGGAACAGCTTACATATGAGGAGAGATTAGTAAGACTGGGACATTTCAGCTTGGAAAAGAGATGACTAAGGGGGGATATGACAGAGGTCTATAAAATCATGACTGGTGTGGAGAAAGTAAGTAAGTGTTATTTACTACTTTTCATAACAAGAACTAGGGGTCATCAAATGAAATTAATAGGCAGCAGGTTTAAAACAAACAAAAGGAAGTATTTCTTCACGCAACTCACAATCAACCTGTGGAACTCTTTGCCAGATGTTGTTGTGAAGGCCAAGACTATAACGGAGTTAAAAAAAGAACTAGATAAGTTAATGGAGGATAGGTCCATCAATAGCTATTAGCCAGGACTGGGAGGGATGCAAAACCATGCTCTGAAGTGTACCTAGCCTCTGTTTGCCAGAAGCTGGGAGTGGGCGACGGGATGAATCACTTGATGATTGCCTACTCTGTTCATTCCCTCTGAAGCACCTGGTATTGACCACTGTCAGAAGACAAAATATTGGGCTGGATGGTCCATTGTTGTGACCCAGTACGGCCATTCTTGTTTATTTTTAAGTAGGGCCTGGTGGAATAGGCAGTAACTCTGAGAATGTGCCTCAGAAGCTTTGTAGCATGCCAAAAGTTACCCTGAAACCCATTTTGATAGTCTTTGGATGGAAACTGGGTTCAATCTCTTCGTAAAAGAGATAAAGAGTCAGAGAGAAATCTGGAAGGGTTTCAACCTGTTTAGGTAGAAGGCAAGAGCTCTTCTTATGTCCAGGGTGTGAAAACAGACTTCCTCTACTGAGCAGAGAGGCTTGGGGTAAAATACTGGAAACTAAGTGCCCCCCCCCAAAGCACAAACCTGTGCTAAATAAAATAAAATAAAATAAAATAAAATAAACTAGATAAAATTTAAAAAAATAAACAATAATATGCTATAGCAGCTAAGTGTCAGACACAGTGAACATTCTGTCTCAAATCAATGAGAAGGCACTGGAGCAGTGGCAGCTCCACCCCACCTATATGCCCTCATACTAAAGCACAAGGGGACGCTGGGCACAGGCATAGACCTGAGCATTGCTGACATGGATCTCTGATCAAGAGCATATCAATACACACACCTCCTCACACGGAGCACCCACAGGGGCAATAACTTGAAGAACCACCACCGGTTAGGAAATACAAAGGTCAAAACTTATCCAAAAAATGTGTCATATGATTTAAGTTTGCTTTAGATGTCAGTATAAACCAATCTAGCAAACCAGCCCCTGTTTCAAAATACTTCATCTACATCAGCATCTCTTAGGTCCTTCATTTAGATTAATTTTTAGCTCACTAAGTAGACTCCACAGCTCTAATCAGCTGAAAGGAAACCGTCAAATGTGTAAGAAGTCTACTACCAGATTAGAATTTGAGATATTCCAGGGCTGTATTAAAATACTTTTGAAGTTTTGCTTTTTCCTTTTTTACTGTTTATACTACTCTCTCATTGCATTTTATTTTCCAGATCTTTTGTTTTAAAATCTCCTATGCATTTAGAGAACTATATTATAATTTCAGCATAACAACTAAAAGATTAAACCTAATTTTTCCTCCTTTATTTTTAAACCTGTATGTGGTGTGTGCATTATATTATAATCATTCTAATATTATGGCTGATGAGACAAACCTTTCATACTTTATTCTTATATATGTACAGAGTCTGCACCCTTTGCTCACATTGAATATCTTACTCCAGGAGTGGTCCCATTGATTTCAGCAATACTAATTGTGGAGTAAGGTGCCACTCAATGTGTGAAAGGATGGCAGCATCTGTCCGAAAATTGTTAGAGGCTGATGCTAATTCTTGTATGATTGTTTTTCAGATGTCATTATACCTTTGTTCTTTTGAGCGAAGCCAACTGATTGCAGATCTTAATCATCCACTCAGAGCAGGAATCACACACCCACATTGGGCCACATTTTAAATTTATTGTTGATGTCTAGTCAAGATTGTGAAATCTGGGATTTTAGGCAACTGAAAGGTAAGGGCAAATACTTCTGGCTTTAGCCTCTGGGGAGAAAATAAGTTGTTTAGAAAGCTGACTGTTGCTGCTTAATAGATGTACAAGAAACAAATACACAACTATTCTGATAATTCTATTAAGCTGCATCAGGGCCAGTATTTAGCAACTTGCCTCCGCCACAGAGACTGACATCAAAAGCATGTGGACCCATGTCTCAGGTGATATGCAACTGCAGATCTCACAATCTTATAAAAAAGATTTTGGGGTCATGATTGATAATCAGCCGAACATGAGCACCCAATGTGATGTGACAGCCAAAAGGACTAACAAAATCCTTGGGCGTAAAAAAAAAAAAAAGGGGGGGGGGAATCTCAAGTAGGAGCAGAGGGATTATTTTACCTCTGCATTGGCACCGGTGCAACTGGTGCTGGAATACTGTGTCCAGTTCTGGTGTCCACAATTCAACAAGGGTGTTGATAAATTGGAGAGGATCCAGAGAAGAGCCACAAGAATGATCAAAGGATTAGCAAATATGCCTTACAGTGATAGATTCAAGGAGTTCAGTCTATTTAGTTTAACAATGAGAAGGTAAAGGGATGACTTAATTGCCATTTATCAGTATCTACATGAGGAAAAAATATTTGATAATGAGCTCTTCAAACTAGCAGAGAAAGCTACAGCACAATTCAATTGCTGGAAGTTGAAGCTAGACAAATTCAGATGGGAAATAAGGTGTAAATTTTTATCAGTGAGGGTAATTAGCCATTGGAACAATTTACCAAGGGATGTGGTGGATTCTACATCATTGGCAATTTTTAAATCAAGACGGGATGTTTTCTAAAAGCTACATCGTAGGAATTATTTTGGGAAAGTTCTATTGTCTATGTTATAAAGCAGGTCAGATCAGGTGAGCACAATGGTTCCTTGTGGCCTTGGAATCTATGAATCTTGACTAGAAATCAACCAATAAATTTAAAATGTGCCCCAACCTGGGGCGTAATTCCTGGTCTGAGTGGATGTTACTATGGGATGATTACGTTCTGAAATAAGTTGACTTCATTCAAAAGATAGCTCTGAGAAGAGTGAACTACCCCATGCATCTCAATGAGATGTTAACTCAAAAATCCTCTCCTCTAGTGGATTCCACCACTACCATACAGCAGAGCACTCTGCATGTGGCAAGAGGAAAAAAGAGCAGCTGGCCTGGCCCCTGGAACCAAGTAGATAAATGGTAGCTGCTGGACTAAATACTAAAGGGGCCCACTCTGCCTCCCTGTTTGTCCTGGGGTATTACTGTTTGACAGCTCCTGACCTGAGTTGCATCCTTCAGACATATACTCCAGAGGGTATGGTGGATCTCCCATTCCCATCAATGGCTATTTTACAGCTGTCTTTGAGTACAAAGGCCATACTGCCCAAGGGAAAAATCTATGTAGCTGAAAAGGGAGTTTCTATTTTAGGACGGAATCAACAAAGGGATCTTCAGACATTAGTTATGAATAGTACAGAACCTGTCCTGCAAACTGAAGATAGGCTACAACCAGGAATCATCTCTGAATTTCCAGAAGTTTTCACTGATACCATAGTTGTTCCCCCCCCCCCCCCCAAAAAAAACAAGCATAAGATCCAGTTAAAGAACAATGCAACGCTTGTACAGCATAAAGTGTGAAACATACCAGCTGAACCGAGACAAACACTCAAGGGGGAAATTCTGATACTATGCAAAGCAGATATCATTGAACCGGTTGATTCATCAGAATGGGTTTCTTCTGTTGTTCTCACCAGGAAGCCTAGTGGTGCTATCTACACATGTGGACTTGAGAGATCTAAACTCCAACATTGTTGTAGATTGTCATTCTCTATCCATCATCAATGAAATGCTTGTCACCTTGAAGGAGGCAAGAGTCTTCAGGACCCTTGATTTATCCTCAGCTTACCATCAGATCCCCTTAAGGGAAGAAGCCTGCAAGTACACAGCTTTCATCACTCAAGGTTTGTTCCAAATCAAACAGATGCTGTTTCAGTTAGCTTGTGCAGCATCCATATTCCAGAGGATTATGCATGGGATCATTGGAGAGACAAGGTGTTACTTACTTTCAAGATGACATTTTAGTGTATGGCAAAGATGAATCCAAACATATCATCATGCTAAAATAGGTTCTAGAAAAGCTTTGATGACATGGTTTTAATATCAGCAAGAAGACATGTCATTTCCATACCAACTCAGTGACATATTTAGGAAATATGATCTCTCCAAAACCAGAACTAGTGAAAGTAATTTGTGATGCACCAGAGTCTAACAACAAGGACAAACTTCTATTATTGTTGGGATTGTGCGAATACTATTAAAAGTTTGTATAGCAATCTGCTGTGAAAGTAGTTCCTTTGCATCATCTCCTAAAAAAGGATGTGAGGTTTGAATGAAATGAAGTGTTCAAGAACAGATTTAATGAGACAAAACATGCAGTTTCCACCAGCCCAGTTCTTAGCCCTTGTGATTCCGAGAAGCAAACTACTGTCACAACAGATGCTTGTGATCGTGGTCTTGGTTCCGTCTTGACTCAGCTAGAAAATGGACAAGAAGTAACAATTGCATTTGCTTCCAGAGCCCTGACCAATCCGGAAAATCCTATTCTGTCACTGAGAAAGAAGTTTCTGGCAGTAAGGCACCTCAGACCCTAACTCTGAGATAGGAGATTTATCTTAACCTCTCTCTGCTTTAATCAACATGTGAGGTTCTGGACAAGCAACTCCAAGAATTGCCAAATGGGCCACCAAACTAATGAACTTTGATTTCCTGGCAATGTATCATCCAGGTGCCAAGAACACCACTGAAGCCTGTCTTTCACCTGTCCATACCTTGTCATGAGGGTGCACCAGAGAAAGACAAAGAGATTGCCATTACACAAATCTCTGCTACAATTCAAGGAGTGATCACAATCTCAGAGTGGGCAACAGACATGGGAGAAACAAAGTACTTCAGGACCTAAAGACGTATATAGTTAGTGGATGGCTTTCCAGGATGATGTCGCCAGAACACCTGCAATCCTACAGACATATATCACATGAGCTGTCTCTTGTATATAAATGGATTTCAAGAACTGATCATCTTGTTGTGCCTACATTTCTGAGAGAATAACTGATTCACCTGAAACATGAAGGACATCTGGAGATGAGTCTATCTCAAAGCTGCCTGTGACAAGACTTCTGGCAGCCAGGGCTGGACAAGCAATTTGAGGAAATAATCAAGAATTGCACAGCTTGTGCTAGTAGTGATAAGTCACAGAAAACCTTTAACATCCCTCACACCAGTTGATTATCCCAACTATTCACAGGAGAAACTGGCTCTCGACATAATGGGACCCTTTGAAGATCATCCTGTTACACAAAGGTTTGCCATAGTAACGGTAGACTATTACTCAAAGTGCTGGAAGTTACACCACTGGAAAGGCTACCACTGAAATAGTGATTAAGTTCATGTCATCAGTCTTTGCCTGAGAAGGATTTCCCAAGGAATTGGTAACTGACAATGTAATACAATTGACCTCTGAAGAAATGCAATACTATCTCAACAGCAATGATATCAAACACAAAACAGTGTCTTTATATCATCCAAGAGCTAATGGTCTAGTCAAGAATGAACAGAGAAGTGAAAAAAAGTTTGTAGCTTATTAGTTTGGAAGCAAGATCACAGAAAGAATTTTTTACTACCTGTCAAGGGCTTACATGTTCTCCTTTTTCAACTAAACCTTCAAATGAAATTATTTGTGAACATGTTAAGAACAAACAGGAGAAATACAGACAGTACATAGACTGTAAGAAAGGTGCTAAACCTCACTAGTTTCAAACTGGAGATTTTGCTCACATTAAGCTGTGATACAGTCAAAAAAGGATGTTCAAGCTATTCATGTCCTTTGCAGATGATAGAAATCTGACAAAATTCTGCTGTATTAATAGATGGAAAGAAATGGAACATTTCAAGATTGTCCACAGTTCATCAGCTACAAGCTGAAAAGGAGAATGCTCATTTCTATCTTGGACTGCAGAACATCGATTACACCAATAGTGATGAGAGACAATTTATAGTAGTAGGAACTGCACCACTGCCTAGTTTCATTCTTGCCTCTACAGGGATTAGAAGTGTGAGACAAAGAAGACTCCCTAAAAGATTGGAAGACTGTTACCGGACTCAAGTGATGACTTGGAAGTGACTGTTTAGCACAACCATTGTAAAAATTAAAGAGAAAGGGTGTGTCGTATCTAGCTCAGTACAGATAGCTATCCCACATTGTGTTTGTAAGTTTGTTTGTAGGTGGTTCCTGTAGCTTTGAGTCCAGGAACTGCAACTTCCAGGACACACTGGGGAAAAAGGGAGAGAAGAGAAAGAGGAGAAGGAAAGGAAGAACTTGAGCTCTGTGAAAGAGTATGGGGAATAAACCTTACTTTTACTGTTATGAAGCTTCCTGAAATTTCCTCAAAGGGGTTCAGGTACAAAAATGCTTTAATTTCAAAAGTGCTGAGCACCCAAAAGATACCATTAGCTTCACTTAAATATTTGTGTATTCATATGTGTACATTGTATATCTATGCTAAAACTCAGCATAACCAAAATTTAATGTTAATTATATAACTATACACAGAAAACTCATCAGCTGGATCACGTTTGTCAGTTACTTCGAGTTCTGTTCCTATTCTATTGAGCTGAAAATTGCAATTACATTTTCACAAAAGAGAAATAGATGTCATTGTGACGATGACAGACCAGCTCACGCCAGAGCCATAGGCCAATTCACTTGTGTGTGTGAATTAGGGCTGTTGATTAATCGCAGTTAACTCACGTGATTAACTCAAAAAAATTAATCGTGATTAATGGCAGTTTTAATCACGCTGTTAAACAAGAGAATACCAAGTGAAATTTATTAAATATTTTGGATGTTTTTCTACATTTTCATATATATTGTATTCTGGGTCGTAATTGAAATCAAAGTGTATATTATTTTTTATTACAAATATTTGCACTGTAAAAATGATAAACAAACGAAATAGTATTTTTCAATTCACCTCATACAAGTACTGTAGTGCAATCTCTGTCATGAAAATGCAGCTTACAAATGTAGATTTTTTTTTGTTACATAACTGCACTCAAAAACAAAACAATGCCCCCTCCCCCGCCTTACCCGCAACGGCTATCCCTGCAGTTCCCAGGTGTTTGCTGCTGCCTCTCCTCATGGCCACAGCTCCCAGCTTGTCAGCTCTAGACACTGCAATGCAGGGTGGGTTCAAAAAATTCCAAAACAAAACAACGTAAAACTTCAGAGCCTACAAGTCCACTCAGTCCTACTTCTTGTGCAGCCAATCACTAAGACAAACAAGTTTGTTTACATTTATGGGAGATAATATTGCCCTCTTATTTACAATGTCACCAGAAAGTGAGAACAGGCATTCACATGGCACTGTTGTAACCGGCGTTGCAAGATATTTACATGCCAGATGCGCTAAAGATTCATATGTCCCGTCATGCTTCAACCACCATTCCAGAGGACATGCGTCCATGCTGATGATGGGTTTTGCTCGATAATGATCCAAAGCAGAGCGGACTGTTGCATGTTAATTTTCACTATCTGAGTCAGATGCCACCAGCAGAAGGTTGATTTCTTTTTTGGTGGTTTGGATTTTGTAGTTTACGCATCAGAATGTTGCTCTTTTAAGACATCTGAAAGCATGCTCCATACCTTGTCCCTCTCGGATTTTGGAAGGCACTTCAGATTCTTAAATCTTGGGTGAGGTGCTGTAGCTATCTTTAGAAATCTCACATTGGTACCTTCTTTGCATTTCCTGAAATCTGCAGTGAAAGTATTCTTAAAATGAGCAATATGTGCTGGGTCTTCATCCGAGACTGCTGTAACATGAAATACATGGCAGAATGCAGGTAAAACAGAGTAGGGGACATATAATTCTCCCCCAAGAAGTTCAGTCACAAATTTAATTAATGCATTATTTTTTTTAATGAGCATCATCAGCATGGAAGCATGTCCTCTGGAATGGTGGCCGAAGCATGAAGGGGAATACAAATGTTTAGCATATCTGACACGTAAATACCTTTCAATGCCAGCTACAGAAGCGCCATGCAAATGCCTGTTCTTACTTTCTGGTGACATTGTAAATAAGAAGCAGGCAACAGTATCTCCCGTAAATGTAAACAAACTTTTTTGTCTTAGCGATTGGCTGAACAAGAAGTAGAACTGAGTGGACTTGTAGGCTCTAAAGTTTTACTTTGTTTTGTTTTTGAGTGCAGTTATGTAACAAAAAAAAATCTACATTTGTAAGTTACACTTTCACAATAGAAATTGCACTACAGTATACTTGTATGAGGTGAAAAATACTTTCTTTTGTTTATCATTTTTACAGTGCAAATATTTGTAATAAAAAGTAATATAAAGTGTGCACTATACACTTTGTATTCTGTGTTGTAATTGAAATCAATATTGAAAATGTAGAAAAACATCCAAAAATATTTAATAAATTTCAATTAGTATTCTATTGTTTAACAGCGCGGTTAATCGCGATAAATTTTTTTAATCGCAGTTAATTTTTTTGACTTAATCACGTGAGTTAACTGTGGTTAATTGACAGCCCTGATAAATACAAAATAATCAGAGAAAATACAAATACACCGCTACCTCGATATAACACGATCCAATATGACACGAATTCGAATATAATGCGGTAAAGCAGTGATCCAGGGGGAGCGGGGCTGCGTATTCCAGTGGATCAAAGCAAATTCAATATAACGCGGTTTCACCTATAACGCGGTAAGATTTTTTTGGCTCCCGAGGACAGCGTTATATCGAGGTAGAGGTGTATTGTCACTTTCTGGAGTAATTAGAATATTTTTTTCCCATAATGGTTTCATTTAAAATTCAGGAAAAAATGATTTCTCGCATGCACAAAGCAATAGCACAGTTTTTGACTACTTCTGCCTGAGTCTACCTAGTTCTCTCCTTAGCGCTAAGTGTCTGCTCCACAATCTTTTCAACGATTCTGAAGTTATTTTGCCAAATAAAAAAAACTCTCTGAAATCACTAAAGAAAAACCTTACAGTAATTATTTTTTTAATTCTGGAGAAGACTGCAGTGACCTCTTTCTTACTTCTTCAGCACCATTCTTCCGCTTGTCCATTCTGTGACACTAACTGTAATCATGAGGAAGCTGACTCACCTGAACACAATGGGTGAAATCCTGGCCCTGCTGAAGTGGCAAAACTGCCACTGACTTCAATCAAGCCAGAAATTCACCTAATATATATTAGCATAATACATGCCATTACACCATAGTGAAATATATGCTTAAAATCCTGTTTACTAAAGAAACCTTCCAACAGTGAAACTAATGAACAAGACTTACAAGAATTAGCCTCTTTAAACTAGTAATTGTATCTCCTAAATATTCACTTCTTTCAAGTGATGATAATATTGCAGAAACAGATGACCTCCACACACATTTTATCTAAACTGCCATAGACTCTTCTTTCCTACAGCACAGATAATTTTTTAGAATAATTTTTGCTTACGTTTTGGATACTTTGTTGAGCTTGTTAACATGAAAAAGAAATTTTCCCAACAAAAGATGTTCTTTAGTCTACAAAAGTTTTGTTGCAGATTTAACATTAAGTCCCAATTGTTACTTTAAAAGTGGTACATCCACACACTGGAGAAAACTGCTGCTAGTGTAAAAGGAAATGGGAAGTACACTGAATGGTTTCAAATACTTTTCTTATAATGTCAGCCATTTGGTTTCTCTGAGAATATAATTACACATCCATTTATAGCATTGTTTATCTGCATTTTACTCACTTGACCAGGCCCTTTTAATTCACAGCAATTTAAGCACGAGAGAGCCATTGAATCCATATTTGGTATAATTGCTAGGCATATGTTTATGCAGACAAAATTAGACAGTCTTGAGAGTATATAATTTCTTAATTTATTTTTCACTATCTACAAACTGTTCAGCTAAGTAAAAATACTGAATTTTAAAGTGGTAAAGCAGTAAAACTGTCTATCCGTTGTGTTTACAAGAAAAACAAAATATTTTAAAATCCTATCACTTCATAAATATAGCTGAATATAACAGTGAAATTTTTGCTTTACTTTTTTGTCTAAAAACTAAAAATGTGATTTCAATGGTTTTGTTTATTTTTTTACGTTAAAAAAACACTAGTAGTTTAAAATGTTATTTTTTGATACACATGCCTTCTTTTCTCTCCATCAAACTGTGTGAACTTTCCAACAAGGAGCATTAGTTTCACTGGGGGAGGGGAGGGTGTAGGTGAGTGGGTGGGGATTGTTAATACAATGCTTTTGTCATTTTTAAAAGTGCCATATTGAAGGCACAGGTTACCAGAATCTTCTGTTTAATTACAAAGGAGATTATAAACAAACCAAGGAAGCAGCAATGCAAACTTTCTTCACTGCCCTCAGCCCTGAGCACAATGGCACCAGCATATTTAAGTCTCCATGCCCATTTAATACTTGGCCTCACTGCTTAAAGTTCCAAGAAGGGTGTAAATTAGCACCAAACATCACAGTGATTTTTGTGATTTGGACACTTGTCCACTAGGATCAAGACTGAGACCACAAATTCATTTCCAATTGTCTACTGGACAGCTGTCAAATGGTAACACTAATCAATACCTACCTGGGCCATATTCAAACCTATGACTGTGAAGTGAAAGGCTGTGCCATCCCTCCTACAAATCCTTTGAGACATCCATTCACTCGGTGAAAATTACATTTGGGGGCTCATTTTTACATTTTTCTAATTTGAAATATATTACAGTATATTCATCCATATATTTTTCCTGCTATGTCATCACCAAAAGCACCATATCAAAAACATAAAGAATGTAGACAAACCAATGAACTCTTCTAGAAGCCAAATTATAGACAAGTCTTATACTGGCTTTCAGATCTCAACAAACAAGTTCACAACTGACTGTTTGCAACCAAGTTATAATTGGGGAAGGTACATAGAGGTCCTAAAATGCAAAAGCTGACAAACGCCAAAAACATTCTGGCACTGACATGAACCTATACTCACCCATCATTGGAACAAGTCAAAAATTCTTCTTTTATTTTGGGATGCCAACAGCCTGTATTAAGCATTGCTGTATGACCCTGGAAAAACACAGAAAAACATGAGAACCTAATTCTATGGCAAACAATTTTTTCAAGTAGGCATTTACTTTCCCCTCATTTTTCAGGCTCTCTACCTAAAATAACCTGCACTATTAACTATATTCCTTACTGCCAATTATTTCATACGTAAACTGGACAGTCTTTTAATAACAGTCCTTCAAACCAATAATGTAATACACAATCATCAAGTTGGATGCTTTTTTAAAAATACAAAATATCAATATACAAGGAGAAATCTATGACCAACAGAGTTAAAGAACAATAAATATATTTAAATTTATTAAGAACAAAAAAAATCCTAACAATGGTATTGATCCATTCCTAGATGGAAATGTCAAACATAATGCAGAAAAGGCAGAAGTGTTCAATAAATATTCTGTTCTGTATTTAGAGAAAAACGGTTCATGTAGACATATGACGTATGATGATGATACTGTTTCCATTCCAATAATAAATTGGGGGAGTTAGAGATTTTTAAATCAGCAGGGTCCAGATAACTTGTATGCAAAGATTTTTAAAAAGAGCAGTCTGAGGACCTTGCGGGACCATAAATATTGATTTTCAATGAGTCTTGGAACACTGGGCAAGTTCTAGAAGACAGAGAAAACTAATGTGTTAATATTTTAAAAGGGTAAATGGCACGACCTGGGTATTACAGGCCTCAGTCTGACATTCATTCCAGGCAAGATACTGGAACTGCACATCAATAAAGAATTAAATGAGGGTAATATAATTAACGTCAATCAACATGGGTTTATGGGGGGAAATGGTCTGATCAAACTAACTTGATTCTTTTGGACTGCGATTACAAGTTTGACTGATAAAAATAATAGTGTTGATGTAATAGACATATTTCTGTAAGGCATTTGACTAGCTCTGCACAACATTTTGATTATACACTAGAACAATATAAAATTAACATGGCACACATTAAATGGATTAAAAACTGGATGACAGGTCTCAAAATGTAATTATAAAACAAAGAATCATCATGGAGTGCATGGGTCTCATAGTGGTGTCACAGGGTAGCTGAATCTGTGCCTAGGCTGAGTTCAGGTCCCCTGTACTGGAGCAAGTGAACCCAATTGAGCTAATTAAAGAGGGCTGGGCTATATCTGGGCCTATATAAAGAGGTGGAAGAAGAAAGGACTGAGACAGGCTGAGCCCTAGGGACGGAACACCACTGTAGCTGGCTCCTGTGGTGGGTCCCTGGAGTGAGGGGCCAGGTGCTCAGGGAAGCCAGCCCCGTGGCTGCTGCTCCAGGAAGGGAGCAGAGCTGACTGAGGCTGGGAGGCTGCCAGGAACTGGAGTGCCAGAGACCTCTGAGAGAGGTGTCCCTGAAGCGTGGGGCCAAAGACTGAGCTAAGACTATTTTCTGTTTGATAACCTCTGTTTAAAGAAATAAACCTCCTTGAAAAGCTTCAACATGGCAGCGCATGCTTTGGAGCTAAGGAGAAGAGACAGCCCCTGTTGCAGATCCTGAAGGGATCAGTTCTTGACCCTACACTGTTTAAACCTTCTAAATCAGTGACTTGGAAGAGAACATAGGATCATAACTAAGACCCTACTAAATTCACGGCTATGAAAAACATGTCACAGATCGTCAAATCTGGTCTTTTGTGTGCTTTTACCCTATATTATACAGATTTTATGAGGGAGACCAGCATTTCTCAAATTGAGGGTCCTGACCCAAAAGGGAGTTGCAGGGTGGTTGTAAGGTTATTTTAGGGGGGTCATGGTATTGCCAGCCTTACTTCTGCACTGCCTTCAGAGCTGGGTGGCCAGAGAGCAGCGGCAGTTGGCCAGGCACCCAAATCTGAAGGCGGTGCCTCACCAGCAGTAGTGCAGAAGTAAGGGTGGTAATACCATACCATGCCATCCTTACTTCTGCGCTGCTGCGTGCGACGGCTCTGCCTTCAGAGCTTGACTCCCAGTCAAGCCGCTGCCACTTTCCCGCTGCCCAGCTCCAAAGGCAGTACCGCCACCAGCAGCAGCACAGAAATAAGGGTAGTAGTACCGCAACCCCTCCTACAATAAACTTGTGACACCCCCCCCACCACGACACACACAACTCCTTTTTGAGTCATATTGTTTGTTTGTGTCCAGCTCTCCAAGCGATCCAGATGGCTCTGTATTAATGACCTGTCCTCTTCATTGTTTACCACTCACCCAATCTTTGTGTTGCCTGCAAACTTTATTAGTTATGATTAGGGCCCTACCAAATTCACGGTCCATTTTGGTCAATTTCACTGTCATAGGATTTTAAAAAAACATAAAATTCATTATTTCGGCTATTTAAAGCTGAAATTTCATGGTGTTGTAATTGATGGGGTCCTGACCCAAAAAAGAGTTGTGGGGGGTCACAAGGTTATTGTGTGTATGGGGTGCAGTGCTGTTACCCTTACTTCTGTGCTGCTGCTGGCAGCAATGCTGCCTTCAGAGCTGGGCACTTGGAAAGCGGTGGCTGTTGGCCGGGAGCCAAGCTCTGAAGGCAGAGCCACTGCCAGCAGCAGCGCAGAAGTAAGGGTGGCATGGCATGCCTTTTAAAGACACAAACTGGGGAGAGAGACTCATTGTATACCAACTACCTGCTTCTGGAAATTCCAGATCAAATACCCCATATCTGTATAAAAGGGTGGACTAAATTTAGAATCATAGAATATCAGGGTTGGAAGGGACCTCATTTCTCTGTAATGCTTTTTACCTTAAGAATAAAGTAGGCTTGCTTAGAAAGAACTGTGTGGTAACACATATCTGAAGCAATCACTCTGTCCTCAGTCTCTGAAGAGAAAGCAAGCAAGTTTAGTTTGGCAGACTGTCTTTGCTGGGAGAACACAGGGAAGGCACGGAACTGTTCAGCCTTGACATACCCTGGTCAGAAGAGACTGAGATGCAGGTCTCCACCAAAGAGAGGCAACAGCTGAGGAGCTGGGAGCCTGAGATTGGGTGACCTTGCTGAACAACTGAGTGGAAAGGCAGTTAACCTTAACTCTGACAGATGTAACCTAGGATTTCAAAATGAAAAGTAAAATAACACTGTCTGATGTTATGTGAGACTCTTAGGAAGGAATAAGAAAATATAAAATTAATTGAGGGTGAAAAATAATACTCAGTACTTATATAGTGCCTTTCTTTCAAGAATCTTAAAAGTGTTCTATAAACACTAATTAATACAATCCATTAACTATAATAGTGTAAGCAGTATGCCCAATTTACAGATGGAAAAATCTAGACACAGAGAGGCTGAGTAACTTCCCATGGCCACAAAGAGTCAGGGGCAGAGTTGAAAATACAACCCGACCCTTTTACATCTAGAGGACAATAAATGACATGACACTTCCATTAAGGAGAAATCTTTCTAGTCACTTTTGTAAAACTGAAAATAACATTATAATACCAGGTTTCAGAGTAGCAGCTGTGTTAGTCTGTATCCGCAAAAAGAACAGGAGTATAAATTTGTTAGTCTCTAAGGTGCCACAAGTACTCCTGTTCTTTTTGTTATAATACCAAACAGTTTTACACCAGACTCAGTTTTAAGTTTAGGTGCTTCTAATAAGAAGTGAGGGTATTCTTCCTTTAATGCCTGTGTATAACTTACATTAAATGTTACTGAGAGTGCTAGAAAAACTTCAGTATATATACCCTATAGTTCACTCCCTCACCATTTCCCCCCAAAACACAATTATTCATTGCATCTTTTTTTTTTACTAGTTTAATTGTGCCTTTGAAATCAATTATTCCTGTCACTCTTCTTCAATTTATCTTTTTTCTCTCTCACGATGGCAAGTCACCTAAAGACTTAATAGTTTCTCTGGACTGTATCATCACTTAATTCATGGAAATATGGAACAATCTACACAGACAAGGAGACAAGACTCTAGCTCATTCTGATCTCTAGTGCTTGGGATTTCCACAGCCAAGTGTCCTTCACCAAAAAATGCCATAGTCTACAACTTTCACCCTGAGCTCTATCAGCCACTCCCTGTTGGAGTGAGTTGTGGGAATAAAGTGCTCTTGAGCCATCTTTCGGCGTAATCAATGGAGAATTTTAAATAATATAACTAGATCCTTGAAGCAGATCTGAAACTGGATCAGAATGGATTTTCATAAAAAATAATTTGTAAGATGAGAGTGGACAGACCCATTTCTTCAAGATGGAAATATCTGCTGGTGGACATTTTACCAGAATTTAAGCCACTTATATTCTATAGCAACTCACAAGATTTCGGGAAAAAACTGGAAAAAAAAAAAAGCAAACTATCTTTCCCAGGGAAAATGTCTTTATCCAGTTCCTTTGTGTATTTTAGTTAGTTTGACATATTTGAAGTGTTGGCACAAGCTTATTAAATAAGTTTGAAGAGAACAAAGGACTCCTATAATATTCAATAAAATTTAAAAACCACACCTGCAAAACTAAAATTGAAATTGTTTCAGATTGTTTTTAAGAGTTATTATGGAGACAGTTTTAGCAACTATTTAAAAAAATTACCAGGGAATGAATACCTAAAAGTCAATATGACAGCATAACTACTCCAGTACTTCGATTGTAGGATCATCATATAGTGAGATTTCAAAAGTTTATAAGAGAAAAAATCTGCATTATCTTTAATTAAACAAGAACCAAAACAGCTGTTAATGTTATATGGCTTTGTATACATTCTATTAGCCAAAAGAAATAGTGTTCTGATATGAATAGCATCAAGTAATGCAGTACTTAGGCTAGTTACTTGGCAGTAAGCCCTACAAGCACTAAATAAGGCAATTTTATCACAAATCTGAGAGGTAGATTTTATCATTACACTTAAATTATTAATTTTAAACTATTCACAAAACTGACCTGCATTTAAATCATCTATGTAAACAGAATTGTTATCCCATGTAACATATGGAGAAAGAAGATGGAAGAGTGGTCAAAACCCACTGAACACTTGTTAAAATACTTTAAAATATAATTTATTATGATTGTGTTTATAACAAACAAGTTTCCATTCTCTCCCAATTACATAAAACACAAAACTATAAAATAAATTATACTGACAAGAGTAGGAGTCAGCCCTTTTTCATGTACACTTTTAACCACTAACAAACAAAAATGCACCTTATTATTACTATTTACTATTCATTGATGTTCTTGGCACTCAGCAAGACACAAACAAGACAGCTGTCCCTCCCCTCTCAGCAGGATGGCCATCTTCCAAAGGGAAAGGGGAGACCCAAAGTCTTTGCAGACCAAGGTCCCCGTTGGGCAAAAGTATTCAGAAGTGAGCTGAGTCCTTGAGGCAGGCTGAAGAGGGTCTACCCTGGTTATACAGTGGAGGCTCTATAACCTTGGACTGGACAGAGTTAAATGGCTAGTACGTGAGATACGGTGGGTGCATAGCACCCCTCCTCCATTATTAAGTAATAAAGTTGCAGCCTGATGCTTAAATCCATTTCTGTGTCAGGCTTTCATTCACCTGTGTATCCTGATCATACCAACCTCAACAGCTTACAATCTAGATGACAGACACAGGAAGACATGGTGCACAGTGAATCCTTTCTCTGGGACTTGCACTAGATTTAATTATCTTTGCCCTTAATTTAATAGGGATTTTTTCCATTTTTTCCTCTATTTGCTCATCCTTCAAGTGCGAAGAAAGTGTGTATGTTTTGTGGTCTGTTAATGGGAAAGGTAAAGGAGAGGGTGCAATTATTAAGAAGTATTCTCAGTCTACCAGACTGGGGGGCAGGATAGAGCTCAGAGCTTCTGCTCTGCGGTGGGGGGGGGGTGGGGCTAAGGACTTCTGCCAGAGACAAATGGTGCCTGCTGGAGGGCTGGGGGGGAGCACAATTTAAAGGTTCATCCTATCCCACAGTTTGAGTCCACTCCTCAGGCATCCACCCCGCCTTACCCGCAACGGCTATTCCTGCAGTTCCCAGGTGTTTGCTGCTGCCTCTCCTCATGGCCACAGCTTGTCAGCTCCAGACACTGCAATGCAGGGAGGGGGCCCAGCAGCACCATGTGACTGAGCAGGGCCAGCAAACCTTAGCAAAAATTGGGGGGGCAAGTAACCCCATGTGCCCCACAATGCATCACCTCTGGCTTCAGCCCATTGGAGGGTCTCAGGATTTCAGCCCTGTGGAGCTTGCCTGCCGAGGCTCCGTGCTTCAGGAGCGGGGCTGAAGCCCCGAGCCCCAGCTCTTGAACTTCTAAAAATTGTCATATGCGGCTCAGAGGGTCAGTAAATTTGGCCACCCCATTATACGGAAAGCTTGGAAGAGAACAAAATGCTGTTATATCAAGGACCATCACCAGAACAATAAATAACCTAAATAAAAGTACAAGACAACTATACCAGTATAGAACAATACAATTTAAAGTTTCTTAACTTACCTTGGTGTTTGCCATGTCCACAATGTACTGGTCTCCTTTAACACATTCCATTACTGGAAAGCCATCTCTGTCAAGAACTTTAGCTTGAGAGTTACCAGACACAACAAGAATGACATCCCCTGTGCTGCTATACTGTAAAGATTTGATTTGGTGACTGAAAAAAATTAGAAAACACAACATATGTTTTCATTAAATACAATTTCCTTAAGCCAATTTTAAAATGAAGATGCATCAGTAGTGAGAAAATCCTTAAAAACATAAATGCTCTGAAAATAAACATATAGTATATCTATAGTATTTCTATGAGGCCTCTAATCCCCGCATATTAGTTGTTACACCTGCAGTGAGAGAAATTTTTTGCACAAGTTGTGCCTACCTGATTGTAACAACATTTACAGGGTATTATACATTTTACTTTTGGACAAACATATTTATCATAAGGGTACTTTTGTAACTCCAGATAACAGTAGATAGGTGTCACAAGAGGTACGTCTCTTCAGGGCAGAGATGATTCCTGGATCAAGGGAGGCAAGCTGACCCAGCCAGAGGGGCTTGATAGCTCTCTCTGGACATCTCTATACAAACTAGCAGAACCTAGTGTTCAGAGAAGGAAGGATTACCTAGTCCAGTGGTTCTCAAAGCCGGTCCGCCGCTTGTTCAGGGAAAGCCCCTGGCGGGCCGGGCCGGTTTATCTGCTGCATCCGCAGGTTCGGCCGATCGTGGCTCCCACTGGCTGCGATTTGCCGCTCCAGGCCAATGGGGGCTGTGGGAAGGGCAGCCAGCACATCCCTTGGCCTGCGCGGCTTCCCGCAGCCCTCATTGGCCTGAAGCGGCGAACTGCGGCCAGTGGGAGCCGCGATCGGCCGAACCATGGATGCGGCTGGTAAACAAACCGGCCCGGCCCACCAGGGGCTTTCCCTGAACAAGCGGTGGACCGGCTTTGAGAACCACTGACCTAGTCCACCTAGGTTAGCTCACGGTAAGTGTAAATTTAGATACATTAAGCAAACCTTTTTCTTTTTGTTCTAATTCCTTTTCCCCTGTGTTTTCAATAACAATCCCAAAGAGCAATAGTAGAGGAGATGTTAAAAAAAAATCTTGGAATGAAGAACTAGTTACAAAGTTTAACTATGAAGCTGCTATTGCAACTCCATAATAAGGTGCAACAAAACAAAACATCAAAAGCAACAAAGTTTCAGAAGGAAGTGAATGTGGATTTTAACCCAAGCACAAAACTTGGCATACAAAGTGGAGGAGGAGGAGATGGACTGGTGCCATTGCATAACTTTCAGGAAAAAGAAAAAAAAAACCCTAAAAGGACCCTTCTCCCAAAGCAAGCCCTCTGGCTGATTAATAAAAGAGCTGGAACACATGCCAGATGAACACAGCTAAGAATTCACTGGATACTGTATGATGGGAATCAATTCTCAAACAAACTTGTGGTCACCATTTTGGAACTGTTCCATCTAAGACAGTAGTTCTCAACCACAGGTACACGTACCCCTGGGGATATGCAGAGGTCTTCCAAGGGGTACATCAACTCACCTAGATATTTGCCTAGTTTTACAACAGGCTACATAAAAAGCACTAACAAAGTCAGTACAAACTAAAATGTCATACAAACAAAATGAGAAAGTAAGAAATTGTTTCAGAGTAGCAGCCGTGTTAGTCTGTATTCGCAAAAAGAACATGAGTACTTGTGGCACCTTAGAGACTAACACATTTATTAGAGCATAAGCTTTCGTGGGCTACTGCCCACTTCTTCGGATGCATATAGAGTGGAACATATATATATCTCCTCAATATATGTTCCACTCTATATGCATCCGAAGAAGTGGGCAGTAGCCCACGAAAGCTTATGCTCTAATAAATGTGTTAGTCTCTAAGGTGCCACAAGTACTCCTGTTCTTTTTAAGAAATTGTTCAGTACTAGTGTGCTGTGACACTTTTGTATTCTTATGTCTGATTTTGTAAGCAAGTAGTTTTTAAGTCAGGTGAAGCTTGGGGTATGCAAGACAAATCAGATTCCTGAAAGGGCTACAAAAGTCTGGAAAGGTTGAGAGCCATTGATCTAAGGAACAAGTTCTTGCAGCTGTTTGTAGAAGTTGATACGCCTCCCTTCAGCTTACACATTCAAAGCTAAAATCGGTCCTCATGTGCAAAATGTGTGTGTATAGGTAGAGTTTGTTTTAATAAATACTAAGCAATTGCACATAGAAACAATACTGAGCACTGTCTGATTGCAATATTTTCTGCTGCACAGTACCACAATAACATCAGCAAAGTGATTAGAGGATGAGAGTAAAGAATAATCTTGTTATATTAACCATTAAAGTAAAACAGAAATTATCTGTACTGTCATATTAATTTACTGCTGACAAAAATGCAAGGTCAAGGATATGTGACTTAAGAAATAAGCTCCAAATTGCTTGAAGTTTTCTATTTGGTTTTCTGTTTTGGCAAGACTATTTCTTCCTAAGGTACATAGATTCCTGCAGTGCCCAATACAAAATCCTGAATCAAATTTACATGGCAGAATAAAGCTGATCTGTAAAACAAGTCATGAATACTTGCTACTTAGAAAGAGCAATTCCAAGAGCGTGGCCAGAATAAACGGCAAGTTGGTGGTGGGAAGGACTCCATTAATGAGACAACAATTAGTTGCGACGTGGAGACGCCTATATCTATTCTTAACGTTTCAGTATCTTCTTAGCTCAGCATTTGACAAAAAATAGATTATGATTCCAAAACTCCTAACACCAGCCCAAGCAACTGCGGACTGGGTTCCTCAATAGGGAGATGTCCCCCTACCCTCTGCTCTTGCCTCCTCCCCTCATAAAAATCTTTCACTGCAGCCTTTGGGAACTAGGTATATTCCTCTGGTTATTAAGCTTGTGGTAAATTTTTCAAGCAATAAGTATTCATATTCTATGGGGTTTCCTCCTTCAGATGAAGGAGAATATACTTTTGGTTCAACTCCAATGTAATTTTTTCTCCTATTTTTAAAAGAAGCTGAATAAATCACTGAAATTAATGCACAATTCAGGTTTTGCTGAAAACTCATGAAAGCAATCTGTCACTTACTAATTTAGCATTTTATGGTTCATGGGACAATGCCCTTCTGTGGCAACACATATCTGACCCTCTTCCCCATTGCAAATCCGCTAGCTCAGGGTTATTAACAGTAACTGTATTTAATTCTCCTAACAGCGACTTAAAATAAGCATAAGTTTTGTATACAAAAAATCTCTGGAAAAAAAACCCTATACATTTGTTTTATGATGCAAAAGCCAAAAATAACTTCAATGGCACTCTTATATAATCTAGACTTGACGCCAATTCATTACAATCCTTGAGTTTTAATAAAAATTGGACAATAATATATCCAGAATACTGCTTTATAGTCAGAAGTACAAATTTCAGGCCACAAAGAAGGTTCAGCATGCCTCCATGTTCATATTTAATACTTCAAGCAGCTACTGGATGACATGGTAGACTCCGAAGAGGCAGGTTACCTACGCATGATAGCAATTGTGAAAAGGAGATAGGAGAAACCTTTTTGTCTCACAAAGCCTTTCTTACCCAACACAATAAATTACTGTCTTTGGGGAAAATGAAAATTATATATAAAATAATAATTATGTTTATTTTGGGAAGTTTAACATTTTATTCTCTTACATATTAAATTATTACGTTTAATGTTAGTGAAGTATAATTAAGGCTGCGAGTCTGTTACCAAGGTCACAGAAATCATGGATTTCTGTGACTTTCTGTGACTTCTGCAGCAGCCAGGCTAAGATCAAGCGTAGTATCTGTTCTTATCAGTTTAATCATCTTTTTAATAAGCTGCTACACTGATACACTGTATCTGCCATTCTAAAAGAGCTAATGATGCCCCGATATGCGTCCCGCTGCTCCTAAAACACAGCCCAAGATGCCAACCGCTGTCCCACCATGTCCTACTGCTCTGCACAGGCTCCCAGCCATTGCCCTTAGTCCCACCCCAGAGAACTCTTCGGACCACCACCCCAAAACAGACCCCTGGGGTCTCAGAGACATGGCGAACCAGCAGATCCAGAGGGAAGAGCGAGAACAGGAAGGATCCCCCTGAGATGCTGCCGCAGAAAGCTCCCACATCCTGAAACCAGCCTGCCGAGACATCACCGAGAGGAGGAACATACACCCTGCTCTCCAGCCGCCGAGGGGTTGCCCTGCCGTGCTCCTGCCGCCGGAGGAATCTCCAGCTGATTGCCAGCAGCTGCAGCCACCGGAGGAATCTCCAGCTGATCACCAGCAGCTGCAGGCACCGAGAGTCTGTCCCACCGGGCTCCGGCCGCCGGAGAAACCTCTCGCCGATGGCCAGCAGCTGCAGCTACTGGGAGTCTGCCCCACCACGCTCCTGCCGTGGGAAGAATCGCCGGCTGATTGCCAGCAGCTGCAGGCGCTGAGAGATTGCCCCCCCACGCCCTTGCCGCTGGAGAAACCTACTGCCGCCCAGCTGCTGCTCCTACCACCGGGAGTCTGCCTCCACATGTCCCAGCCACCAGAGAAACCCACCGCTACCCAGTTGTTGCTCCTGGCGCCAGGTAACTGCCCTGCTAATCCCCAACACCTACCCCCACAAAAAGACTCTCCCGCGGCTCCGCCACCACTCATGCCGCCGGGGGGCTGCCCCCCGTGCCCCAGCCGCTGCCGCCGCCTATGCCACCGAGAGATTCCCGCCACGCACCCCAGCCGCCGCTGCTTATGCAGCCTGGGGGTCCCTGTCACGAGCCCCAGCCGCTGCTGCTCGAGCCGCCGGGGGACTCCTGCCCCGCGCCCCAGCCGCCACCGCTCATGATGCCTGGGGAGCTTCCCGCTGCGCTTCAGCGGGCAAAACTCCAGCCTGCCGCTCACCAGCAGCTCCAGCCGCCAGGAGACTGCCCCACCACGTGCCAGCTGCTCCAGATACGGAGAGATGCCCCCGCTGCACCCCAGCCGCAGAGGGATTCTCCCACCGCTCACCAGCAGCTCCAGCTGCCAGGGGACTGCCCCGCCACGTGTGAGCCGCTCCAGATGCCGAGAGACCTGCCCGCCGGTCACCAGATGCTTCAGCTGCCCAGGAACTCCCCAGCCGCTCACCAAGAAGTGTGCGTCCCTCCACATCGACGGGAGCAAGAAGGACTCGGTGCTGACGACGGAGTTCCTTATCCAGGCGAGTCCGTTGTTCCCCTGGCGGAGGGGCAGGCGTACCAGCACCTCGGCACGCCGATGGGCTTCCGCGTCCGGCAGACCCCGGAGGACACCATCCAGGAGATCCTGCAAGACGCCGCCAAGATCGACGCATCCCTGCTGGCTCCGTGGCAGAAAATCAACGCCCTCAACACCTTCCTGATCCCCCACATCGCCTTCATCTTGAGAGGATCCGCCGTGGCGAAGGTGCCCCTCAATAAGGTGGACAACACCATCTGGCAACTGGTCAAGAGGTGGCTGTCCCTGCCCCAGAGAGCCAGCAACGAGCTCGTGTACATCGCGCACAGGCACGGCGGCGCCAACGTCCCCTGCATGGGCGACCTGTGCGACATTGCGGTCATCACGCACGCCTTCCGCCTCCTGACGTGCCCGGATGCCAAGATGAAGAACGTCGCGATGACCGCCCTCCGCACCGTCATCGCGAAGCGAATCGGCAGAGCTCCCTCCGACCGAGATATAGCCACCTTCTTGAAAAGCTCCCTTGACAGCGAATTCGCCCAGTACGGGGGCAACATTGCCTCACTGTGGTCCCGCGCCCGCAACGCCACGCCCTGAATGGGGAAGCGACTGGGCTGCCCCTGGGAGTGGAGCAAGGAACGGCAGGAGCTGGGAGTCCTGGTGCCGCGGATCGGGACAGACAGCAACACGATCGTCAGCCCCGGAGCCAGAGGAGCACTGGAGAGGTCTCTGAAGGCCGCCGTTCACGCGCGCTATGTGGACACCCTGCGGAAAAAGCCAGACCAGGGTAAGGCCTTTGAGGTGACCAGCAAGTGGGACTCCAGCAACTACTTTCTCCCTGCGGGCAGCTTCACCCAATTCGCCGACTGGCGCCCGGCTGAATTGTGTCCCTCTCAATGGAGCTGTCCATCACGGGAACCAGGACAAGCGCTGCAGGAAGTGCGGGTACGTCACCGAGTCCCTGCCCCACGTTCTGTGCAGCTGCAAGCCCCATGCCCGTACCTGGCAGCTGCGCCACAACACCGTCCAGGACCGCCTAGTGAAGGCCATCGACCCACGCCTGGGAGAGATCGCCGTCAACCGTGCCGTCCCCGACACCGACAGCCCGCTGTGCCCGGACATCGTCGTCGCGGACGAGGTTCGAAAAAAGATCATCCTCGTCGACGTGACAATCCCATTCGAGAATAGGACCCCGGCCTTCCACGAAGCCCGAGCCCGCAAACTCAAAAAGTACACCCCGCTGGCTGACACCCTGTGGACAAAGAGCTATGAGGTGTACACCAACGCTCTGATCGTTGGGGCCCTGGGCGCCTGGGACCCCTGTAATGAGCGTGTACTGAGTACCTGTGGGGTAGGCCGTCACTATGCGCGGCTCATGCAATGTCTAATGGTCTCGGACACTATCCGATGGTCCCGAGACATTTATACAGAGCACATCACCAGCCACCGCCAATACCGAGAGTGAGCCGGCGTGACTTCGCGCACCCACAATGAGGAAGGGATCTGAAGACTTCCTCTGTTGGACCTTATCCCCTGAACTCACCGAACCGAACTGAACTCCACCATATGAGGGTCATCTTATCCTCATTACCCAGCCCGCTTATTTACACCTATGATTGCCTGTAATTCCTGTATGAGTGATGTACCCTCACTGCTTGCTGACTGTACCTTGATTCATCCACCTTATACCCCTCCACTGGGGATATTGCAGACTGTCTGTGTTATGCACTATCCAATATCAAAATACTAACATCCCCCTATACTCTGTATGTTACCCCCGATGACTAATAACTGAAGTTTCAACACTCTGTATCATCTATTTTTAAACATTTTCTAATAAAATTTTAAATCTGTTCGGTGCCAGGTCGGTGCCAGGAGTCCTTGGCCTCCTTTCTTGGCGCCAGTGCGCTGCGCATTGAAGAGGAGGTGCTCGGCACATGCTCCGCAGACCCAAGGTCGGACTGTAGGCGGAGGGATGCCTCCATGAGGATAATTCTGAGTCTCTGCTCACGATCCTTAAGGGTCCTCAGCCGAAACCCTTTACAAATGCGGCACTTGTCCTTTTGGTGACTCTCGCCAAGGCACTTCAAGCAAGAAGTGTGGGTCACTCTTCAGCATAAGTTTGCCGCAGTCTTCACAAGATTTGAACCACAGGGACCGAGGCATGCCCTGGTGTCGGGGGAGAAACTGGGGGGAGGGGAGGGCAGCCCTGTAACGGAAACTTAGAGAAACAACTACTACTACTACGAAAAACTAACTATATACAAATCATGATAGGTCACTGCTAAAGGCACTTGCAGAAGCAAGAGTGATGGAAGTTCCAACTAGCCATCGCTGGCGGTAAGAAGGGACTACGGGGGGAGGGGAGGGTTGGGGGTTCGGCTGGGCCCTGTATTGGATGCCATGAAGGCGGAACTCCAGAAGGTGCCCAGGCCTAACCCTACAGATACAACTAGGGGAAAAATCTTCCGACTGCCATGCACGCGGCACGCACACACACCTGATTGAAATTGACATGAACAAGCACTTGAAGAAGAACCCATGGCTGGCCCAGGGCAGCTGACTTGCGCTTGCAGGACTCAGGTTTTGGGGCTGAAGGCTCTGATGATGCTCTCCTCAAAAAAATACTAGTAATTATAGAAGCCCTATTCCTACTAAAGCCCCTACATGAGACTACCATCAATCGTTTTCTTTCTTTATTAGCTAGCTTTCTACGAGTAGGAGGGGTGGGGGACAGGGCACATTCTATCAACCTGCTGCATATAATAAAGAAACCACATTTGCATTTGTCTTGAGAGATTTAACCTATAATTAGCTTATCTGAGACCTATGTTTGCTGTGCTAAATATTTGAATAGTACAGTTTGCTGAGCCAGCTCAAGAGAAAATATGTATGTCTTTCAAACAACGTGTGAAATACAGGCAGCATGTAACTATCTCTATCCACATTTTGTCTAATGCAGAAATATTAGGGGATAGTAAAACCTTTCCAACAGAATCGTCTTGCAACTTACAGTGTATTGTAGCTAGAAGCTGTAATACATAAGAACATAAGAAAGACCGTACTGGGTCAGACCAAAGGTCCATCTAGCCCAGTATCCTGTCTACCAACAGTGGCCAATGCCAGGTGCCCCAAAAGGAGTGAACCTAACAGGCAATGATCAAGTGATCTCTCTCCTGCCATCCATCTCCACCCTCTGACAGACAGAGGCTAGGGACACCATTCCTTACCCGTCCTGGCTAATAGCCATTAATGGACTTAACCACCATGAATTTATCCAGTTCTCTTTTATATTCCTCAGGTAAGGACTTCCACAAGTTGACTGTGCGCTGCGTGAAGAAGAATTTCCTTTTATTTGTTTTAAACCTGCTGCCTATTAATTTCATTTGATGACCCCTAGTTCTTGTATTATGGGAATAAGTAAATAACTTTTCCTTATCCACTTTCTCCACATCACTCATGATTTTATATACCTCTATCATATCCCCCCTTAGTCTCCTCTTTTCCAAGCTGAAGAGTCCTAGCCTCTTTAATCTCTCCTCATATGGGACCCGTTCCAAACCCTTAATCATTTTAGTTGCCCTTTTCTGAACCTTTTCTAGTGCCAGTATATCTTTTTTGAGATGAGGAGACCACATCTGTACGCAGTATTCGAGATGAGGGCATACCATTGATTTATATAAGGGCAAAAATATATTCTCAGTCTTATTTTCTATCCCCTTTTTAATGATTCCTAACATCCTGTTTGCTTTTTTGACCGCCAATGCACACTGCGTGGACATTTTCAGAAAACTATCCACGATGACTCCAAGATCTTTTTCCTGACTTGTTGTAGCTAAATTAGCCCCCATCATATTGTATGTATAGTTGGGGTTATTTTTTCCAATGTGCATTACTTTACATTTATCCACATTAAATTTGCCATTTTGTTGCCCAATCATTTAGTTTTGTGAGATCTTTTTGAAGTTCTTCACAGTCTGCTTTGGACTTAACTATCTTGAGCAGTTTAGTATCATTTGCAAACTTTGCCACCTCACTGTTTACTCCTTTCTCCAGATCATTTATGAATAAGCTTAATAGGATCAGTCCGAGGACTGACCCTTGGGGAACACCACTAGTTACCCCTCTCCATTCTGAGAATTTACCATTAATTCCTACCCTTTGTTCCCTGTCTTTTAACCAGTTCTCAATCCATGAAAGGACCTTCCCTTTTATTCCATGGCAGCTTAATTTACATAAGAGCCTTTGGTGAGGGACCTTGTCAATACAGGGGCTGTTAAGTCAGAAAGATGGTCTCAACACATACCATTCACAAGGCTGAAGTGATCGAAAAGCTTGAAGAGATGCATCCATTCCAGCGAAGTCCCAAAGCCGAACATCATAGTCATAGCCTCCAGTTACCAAACGGGCACCTGAGGGATCCAAACCCAAAGCAGATACCTACAGACAGACAGACCAAAAACAATTCAATGAAGATAATTCAGAGGTAGTCTGATCTTCCTCTTTGTACTCTTTTTTTAAACTGTAACCAGTGCACAAAATGGTACTAGTCTCACACAGCCATATTTCACAGTCATTGCTTTAATTTGTTCCTTCCACATGTCAGCCATGTAGTTCCATTTTTTGGAGAATTTTTTATCACCTCCTGTGTGAAGTCTGAATTGTGTACAGGGAAATAAAAATCACCCCTTCTGATGGCATCATTTCAGGAATAAAAGTTAATTAACAAAATATTATTTAATTTTATTTCCATTTGTTTGGGGAAAATTATTTTATTTCTGAATGTAGTTGTTTTCATTTCTCTTACTGAAGAAATGTAATTTCCTTTTCCATTACCCATACCAGGAATACTAATATTTCTAGTAAGATACTCAGCAAATGACAATGAAAACTGTAGAGAGCTAATTAAAAAAGCATTATTAAGACTAGATGATGCATATACCAAGAGAAGAAAGCCATCATGGAGAAGTAACAACTCAAAAAACTTGAAAATTTACTGGAAAGGTATCGTGCTAGTAGCAAAATCAATAGTTCATTGCTATAATTAAAACACTTACAAAATGAACATTTCTAACACCTCAGTATAAATTATTGCCCTCAAGTTTCAGTGAAATGCAGCATTTCTTTATAATGAAATAGTCTACAAAATTATGACAGATGTTTAAAACTGCAATTAATGTGTAATTAAATAATTACACACCAAGAGTTGTCAAACTTTTCATAATATGGAGGACATTAATAGAAAGTGTCTCATGGATATCTCCCCTTCCACAGGCAATCACATGGATCATACTCCCTCCCTTCATAATCATGAATTATGGCATCAATAGTAGTGAATTGCAACATCCTTGCAGCATCTATAGAAATTGCTTCTATGGGAAAGGACTACTTATTTTTCTGCCTCTAAGTGTCTTCAATGCAATAAATTGTGTTTTCAAACAAAGAAAAAAAACAGAAAAATTTTACCTATGACCCCCTAATTTTTATTCTGACAGAAAGTCTGTCTAAAATCCTTAGTGAGAGGAAATGAACTGACATTGTGATAGAAGCAAAACTGTCAGTCAAGTAAGACATTAAGCCTTGTCCACCAACTCAACCAGGGCCGGCGCTTCTATTTAGGCGACCTAGGCGGTCACCTAGGACGCCAGGATTTGGGGGGGGGGGTATTTTGCAACCCTCGACGGCAATTTGGCAGCGGGGGTCCTTCCGCGCTCCAGGTCTTAGGCGGCAATTCTGCGGCGGGTCCTACACTCTCTCCGGGACCCGCCGCCGAACTGCCCCGAAGACCGGGAGCGCGGAAGGACCCCGCCCCCCCCCGCCGCAGAATTGACGACGACGACCGGGAGCGCGGAAGGACCCCCGCCTAGGGTGCCAAAAACCCTGGCGCCGCTCCTGAACTCAACTCTCCAGAATAAGGTCTCCTATAAAGGTATGAACAGCTAACTCAGTAAACAGAAGAAATAAGAAATCGGAGAAATGATGAAAAAATTGGGTTACTGCAAATTAAATCCAATTTGAGGGGGTTAGGGTTGGACAGGGTTCCCCTAAGAAAGGAAATGAGCAAGTAAGAGGTGAAATTTCATGTGTTAGGTCCAAAGTACACCATTTAATCTCTTTCAGGTGCTTCAGGTTAAGGCAGAATGAGGGAAGAACTTCGACCCAGCGTAGATGGTATTAGCATTGGGGGAAAAGTTCTGGGCTATGCCATGGATTACCTTTTCATCCTCAAATACATGCTCAGTAAAGCACCCAGATCAGAAGCCTTTTTGCCACAAGGAAGACTACCCTAAGCAAGAGGAAATAAAGTGACTTGAACAGATGAGCCGTGAGGGCTTGAAGAACAAGTTTTAGACTTCAGAAAGAGCACTCTAAGACCTTTGGAAGATTCTGTAACTTAACTACCCTAAGGAAAATCTAAGTGCAGGAGAGATATTAATTTAGATTGTTTTCTGGCATCCAAGAGCTCTTGCCAGTGCTTAAGGGTGAACTCTGAAGAAGTGAGACAGAGTGTCAATGGCCATATTCTTTCCATACAGCAGAGTAGTGCCTATTGGAAACATGTTTACAGAAGGGTAGAGATCAACATATTCTAGTAATGCCTGCTGTTCAGCAGCCAAGCAGTAGGTTTCAGGAATGGGATGAAGGACAGGGCTTTAATGAAGAAGATCTGGAAATTTTAGTAGAAGCACTAGAAGCTTTACGGTCAAGAGGAACCATGACCTTCTGCAGCAATAAACCCCTTGCTAACAAGATATCAAGAAAAGGTAATACATGAATTCCCTTCCAGTGGTGGAAGGCTCTAACTACATACAGCTCTACCTCGATATAATGAGACCCGAAATAACACGAATTCGGATATAATGCGGTAAAGCAGCGCTCCGGGTGGACGGGGCTGCGCACTCCGGTATAACGTGGTTTCACCTATAACGCGGTAACATTTTTTGGCTCCCAAGGACAGCGTTATATTGGGGTAGAGGTGTATATGTTTTTCTGTAAATTCTGTGGGAGTAGTGGAGAGTTCATAGGGAAGTGTGTATATGGAGCTGTAAATATTTCTTCTGGTAGCAAAAGCATAGAAACCTGTGGTGAGATTTCCAGATTTTTTTAAATGTAAAAGCAGTCGTCTCCTAAAGTGATATATGTCAAAGTCACCAGCATCTTTGGTTACCATTATACATGTCCAGGATTCCATCCTGAGACCTACCAGAAAAATCTAAGTTGTGTAGGAAGTGATGATAGTGATTAATCAAGCAACTTCCCTTCTTCTGAGTCAGTACTAAACCAATCACCCAGCATCATTTTAGGAGTGCACTGCTGCTGGAAGTGCCATCTTTCAGGTGAGATATAAAAAAAACCCCTGATAATCCATTACATTTTTCACAAGAGCAGATATTTATGCCCAGGGTCTCTACACAAACTGGAATTTGGCTATTACATCCTGCTTACCTAAATTCCCCATGGAGTTTCAATTGAATACAGCATTTTTCTTCATTTTCTATCCCAAACTGTTTAAATGTATCACGGTACAAGGGGCCATCAAAAGGTCCCAGGCACCACGTAATCCTCAGGCCGTCCACTAGGATGAATTTCACATTTACGACAATGATAAACAGAATGTGACCACTTAATGATTTCCCATTTCTGGAAAAGCTAACTATTTAATAATTTAAATATCTTTGTACACCATTCACCTTGTTTAGGATTTGTAGACTGTAGAGCCTGTGGACAAACCCCATATTAACCATGCATTCAGTTAATATTCTAAAATGGGCTTCTCTGCTACAATTACTATCTATACTGTCCCAGCTGTGATTTGAAAAGTTAAAAAGCATGATGTTCAGAACATCTCTTTATGTTCTTTTTCCCATGCTCACCTAGTGTCAAAGCTGTCAGGAGAAAATTTATCTCTGCAGTTTCATTGGGAAAAAGTAACTCCTATTACTCTATACAAGCAAGGCAACTGGAAAATTAATCAGGTTTCTGGAAAGACTCTTTAGCTTGGGAAATCTTTTCTGATTCATTTCAGCTGCACAGGAATACAGTCATCATCAGCCTAAGATCATTAGATTGAAGAGATACAGATGGGATATTTAAGTTTAGATGAAATACATTTAATAAATGAAACTCTGTTGACTATGTCCTGAAAAAAGCTATTGAGTTCTACTCATTTTTAAAGGATTGTCATTTTACTGTATGAATGTGTAGATGAGTAATTTCATTATAAATAAACTGGATAGTCCTTCTGTGGGATAAGTGCTTTTTCCAGTAATCTGTTTTGTTCATTCGATGCAATCTATTTGTACTGTATATACCTAATCTGCATCTCACCTCTTCTCAAAGTGATGACAGCTGCATTCTTAGGTAGTCAAAATGTTTCTAAGAGGCTTCCCAGACTGTAATTCCCAACAATAAACATTTTAATTAGAAATTACAACTTCCATTTTAAAATGCCACACAAATATAGAAACTGAATTAAAGAAGAAGCACTGCACAACTTTGGACATGGATAATACAACCTGTTCTCTACAATGTTGTGCCTTTGTTGTTTTATTTTTTTTGACAAGCATTGATAATGCCAGACATTCGTTCTAAAACTTTATAGCATATATTACCTAGTTCAAATTAAAAGTATATTTAAAATATTGACTGAAAGCAAACCAGAAAATAAGCTATTTTAATATTTCCATAAATGTTTTGATATACAGCAAATCAACTACCCAAAGTGCACTCAGACTGTTTACGCAGGCCATAACTGAATCACTTCAGGTCTGAAAAATAATGCGTCTTCCAAAGGACCTTATAACAGACACCAAACAGTACTGTTAAGAAGATGAGATGTTGAAAGATCAAGAATCTATTCATTTAAAATGCAAATCATATAAGGTCCATCTCACAGGTCCAACACTGTTCTGGCATCTGTATGAGTTTCCCTCTGGGATCCTGAGACTATAAATTTTCAGTGAAAGAGAAACAGAATCTTCAAAACAAAGCATTATTTATTTATTCCTCAAAAGGAAAGCCTGGCAAACCATCAAGCTTATAAAATATACCTTTCATCTATATTTAAGCAGCATCCAAATGCGCACAAGGTATATTTTATGTTCTGTTCTAACATATTTTGAGAATTTGTTCAAACTACTTAAAGGCTTGACAATATTTTTCAAAAAGATGTGTCTATTTCATTTTTAATCTTTTCCAATTATTCAGTTGGTCTGTAGCAGCACAATGCAATGGGAAATTTATCAGTGGTGATCTGAACCAATTTAGATTATCACAGATGTTCCAGCAGATTAGTTGATATACAAACAGTTGTACAGAACACATAATTCATTTCTCAGGTAATTTAATCTAACATGTACTACAAAAGTAGATAGCACACAAAATAGGAAACTAGTTTTGCTAAAGGTTATAAACAATTAAGAAAGGCACATTTTATACATGCATGATTCTGCATAAAATCTAATTCATTCAACTTTTCTGCCAGGATTTTGTTTAAAAGGCAATGTGATGTCTAGTTTTTTAGCACTTAAAATCCAAGCAAACACTTTCTAAAATGTCTGTCCATACTATGCAAATTCCCCACATACAAAATATCTTTCAACACAATCAGATATTCCTTTTTCACCTCCCCTCCTCTTAACGAGAAATTATAAAAACCTCTCTGCCACAGCAAATTAGCCGCTCTGAAGAACACCCCTCATGTGACAGCCTGGCTTCCTGCATCTCACTCTAGGTGGCACCACATGGTCCAACCACACTTAGACCATATTTCTTGGCTGCAGTCCCCTAACTCCCAAGGCATTAACAACACAGGTCCAACACTGTTCTGGCATCTGTATGAGTTTCCCTCTGGGATCCTGAGACTATAAATTTTCAGTGAAAGAGAAACAGAATCTTCAAAACAAAGCATTATTTATTTATTCCTCAAAAGGAACAAAGCATGTAGGGCAAAGGGTAACACAATAAAAGGCCCACACTCACAGGTAATACTTACACCTTGGTAAGTTCCCCAGACCAGCTAACTACAGCTCCGAGTTGAGAGAGTCAGCCTGTCATACTCACAACATGTCTCTCTTTCTGTGTGTGTCTGCCAGCGGGTCAGCTTTCTACGGATACACTGTAGCAGTCCTTCTAGCTTACTCAGCACCCCTCCTCCTCCCGCCTTTTTTCAAGGGTCTTTTAGGTTTGGAATCCCTTTTAATCCCAGGCTTTAGCACCGGAAAGAGTAATACAAACTAGCCTGGATGGAACCAGACAGTTTCTTCCCCACTGATAGCCCAACCACTGTTACCTTAGCTCCTTTCAAGCTGTTTACCTCAGGTGTCCATTCATTGCCATGGTTTTGTTTTCTTTGAATTAAACTTTATGCATTCACAGAGAATAATATTAACTGAGGTACATATTATATTTATAAAAAATACAGACATTTTCCAAATTTCCCAGTTCTATATACCATGTTACTACGATTACTAAGGAGGAAACAAACAGGTAAACATTAGACTGTTTGTTCAGGCCTTATCTCCTCTCCACCATATATATTACAGCTCAAGGGTAGTGGATTTAAGGTTAAGAAATAGGCTCCTGTGGTATATAAATATGACAGTCGACTTATGGAAAGATTGGTAACCTAGTGTTTAATTTAAAACATATGGAAGAGTCCTACAGAACTGAAAGAAAATGGACCTTTAAGTGTTTTACATAGAATTTAATAGGTTTTATACCTTCTACAGAACGTTTAAAAAAGGACATGGAAAATCTATTCTCTATTACATTACATAGATTTAGAGTAATTTCTATAGCACGCCATTAGTATTCTCTCTATGAAGTTGTTTACGAACTTTCCATAAGGACTTAAAATAATAATTATTTGGTTTTCAGTATTATTATTCATATCACAGAATCATAGATTCAGAGTCCAACATGAGACCATTGTGATTATCCAGTCTGGACTCCTGTACAACACAGCCCAAAGAATTTCCCCAAAATAATTCCTAGGGCATATTTTATGGAAAAACATCAAATCTTGATTTTAAAAATTGCCAGTGATGGAAAATCTACATGGCCCTTGGTAAACTGTTCCAATAGTTAATTATTCTCACTGTTAAAAATGTATGCCTTATTTCCAGTCTGACTTTGTCTAGCTTCAACTTGCAGCTATTGGATCATGCTATACCTTTCTCAACTAGATTGAAGAGCCCTTTATCAAATATTTGTTCCCCATTACACTAGAGTAGGAATCTCAGAGTTACAAACACCTTGGAAATGGAGATTCTTTATAACACTGAAATTTTCATAATTCTGAACAAAAAGTTATGGTTGTTCTTTCAAAAGTTTTCAAAAGATGGTTACTAACTTTCTGTAACTGTTGTTCTTCGAGATGTGTTGCTTATGTCCATTCAATGTAAGGTGTGTGCACAGTTGCCAGAGATTTTTCTCCCCAGTAATATCCGGAGGACTGGCTCTAGTGCCCCCTAGAGACCCATATTCATGCGCCAGCCGGCCCCATGCCGTTCCAGTTCCTTCTTGCCGTCAACTCTAACAGCAAGGCAGGAAGGTGGGTCATGGAATGGACATGAGCAACACATCTCGAAGGACAAGAGTTATGGAAAGCTGGTAACTATCTTTTCTTCTTTGAGCACTTGCTCATGTCCATTCCATGTCAGGTGACTCACAAGCAGTGCCCTTGCAGGTGGGCCAGGAGTTACAGATGTGCTGCTTGCAACATAGCTCTTTTGAAATTGGCATCATCTCGGACCTGTTGGGTAATGGCACAGTGGGCCACAAAGGTATGAATTGACGACCATGTTGCAGCCCTGCAGATGTCCTGAATTGGTATTTGCTTGAGGAACGCTGCTGAGAATGCTTGCGCTCTTGCAGAATGGGCCTTTATGACAGCTGAGGGTGGCACCTTTGCCTGCTCATAACAAGCCCAGATGCAGGCTGTGATACAGGGCGATATCCTCTGGGGCAACACAGTGTGCCCTTTCATTCTATCCGCCACAGCCACAAAATGCTGCGTTGATTTGCAGAAGGGCGTAGTCCTGTCGATATAAAAGACCAGGGCCCTTCTACCATCCAAAGAATACAGACAGCTCTCTTTGTCCATCCTGTGCAGCTTCAGAAAGCTGATGGGCAAAAGATGTCCCAGTTGATATGAAACTGTGACGTCACCTTGGGCTGGAAGGCTGAGTGAGAGCACAGCTGGTCCTTATCTTTGTAGAAGACAATGTAAGAAGGATCTGAAGTCAAGGCTTGAAGTTCTGAAACTCTTCTGGGGAAATAATTGGCACTAGGAAGGCAACCTTCCATGAGAGGATAAACAGGGAGTAACATGCCATGAGCTCAAAAGGGAAGCCAGTGAGTCTGGATAGGACCAGGTTTAAATCCCATGGTGGAATTGGGTTGTGAACTTTCCATTATCCTTGTCATCTCATGGGCAAAGATCCATGTGCCTTTGATCAGAGGGTGGAATGCTGAGATTGCTGCCAAGTGGACCTGGAGCAATGATAACGATAGGTCTTAGTGCTTCAGACCAAGTAAATAGTCTAAGATGGACTGCAGAGAAGCTTGAGTTGGGCAAAGGCTTGGCTTGGCTGCTCAGCAAGACAAGCGGTTCCACTTGGCCTGCTAGGTAGCTCTAGTAGAGGGTTTCCTTCTACCTAGCAAGACCTACTGGACTTTTTCCGAACAAGGCCGTGCGTCCGGATTTAACCATGCAGCAGCCATGAGATGAGGTTCAGGTGAAGAAGCTGTCTGCAATCTTGCGAGGTTAGGTCTGGCCTAAGAGAACATTCACGGGGCTGCCACTGTGAGATCTAGAAGCGCAATGTTGACACAACCATGGTAGGGTGATCACAATAACACTTGCCTTGTCCTTTTTGATCTTCAGGGGAATCGGAGGGAAGGTGTACAGCAGGTCATCCTTCCATGAGAGCAGGGAGGCATCGGACAGGGAACCCTTGCCTTGTCCAAGCCTTGAACAAAAACTATGGCATTTCCTGTTCTTTGCAGAGGTGAACAGGTCCACCTGGGGAGTTCCCCACCTCTGGAAGATGACGCTGGCAACCTCAGGGTGGAGAGACCACTCATGGTGAGAGGAAAAGGACCTCCTGAGGCGATCCACTAATACATTCCAGACCCCAGGAAAACACGATGCTTCCAGGTGAATGGAATGCTCCACACAGAACTCCCTGAGGTTTTCTTGGCAAAGGGCTGGGGAGCGAGCTCCTCCTTGCTTGTTGACATAGAACATGGACTCTGTGTTGTCCATCAAGACCTGTACTGACTTGCCTGAGAGTTGTGGGAGGAACACCACGCAGGCCAACCATATTGCCCTGAGTTATGTTACATTTATATGTAGAGATAGCTCTGCCTGCGACCGGAGACCTTAGGTCTTGAGGTGGCCAATGTGGGCACCCCACCCCAAATCCGATGCTTCTGATAGCAAAGTCATTGTGGGCCATGGGGTTGCGAAGGGTACCCCGGTCAACACTGAGTTTGGATTCAACCACCACATCAGGGACACCAGAACTGGCTACTAAGTGTGCTGTGAAAACTGATACTACAAACATACAAATATCACTTTTCATAGCAGACTTAATCAGCCCCGGCAAGCCCGGGGACAAATTAAGCCCTGGAGGGGAGGTGGGTACAGAGGCAGCAGTGGCCTGGGGCGATGGGGCACTGGGAGAGGCAGTGGAGGCCAGGGATGATGGGTGAGGGGTGAGCTCAGGACCAGAGCCCACCACCATGCAATCAAGGAATGGAACCCAAAGCCCCACACCCAGGGGACAGGGCCTGGGGATGGAGATTGAAGCCCCATGGCTGGAGCCTGCCACCAGCCATTCCAGGGCTGAAGCCCAACCCCACTGCTCCCCGGAAGGTGGGGAACTCACTGGCTACCTGATCCTCCAGCTTGTCTCTCTCCGAGGGGGGCAGGCTCCAAGCACTACTGGTGGCCCCTGAGGAGGGGCTGCTACTTTGCCCACCCCACCACCACCCATCATCACTCAGACTGTGGCTGCAAGAAAAGCTCCTGGTGGCCACATGCAGCCACGATGGCGGCATTTGGGAAATGCTGGTTTAGACCATGCTGAGTTTGAGCTGATAGCTAGACATCCACGCGGGGATGTCAGAGAGACAGCCAAGATTTTAGTTTGAACAAAAGGAGATAGGTTGGGAGTAAAGAGGCAGATCTGTGAGTCATCAGCACAGAGATGGTAGTTGAATTTCTGTTTGCAGATGAAATTACCCAGAGATTAGGAGTGTGGGAGAAGAGATAGGGACCAAAGACAAAGACCAATGGAGACCCTACAGAAAGTTGGGGGGAGAGAGGGAGAAGGATCCTCTGAAGGACACGCTGCAGGAGTAATTAGAGAGGTAGGAGGAGTACCAGGAGAGGACAGAGCAAAGGGAGGGCAAGACTTCAAGAAGAGTATGGTCAAAGGCAGCTGACTGGTCAAGGAGGATGAGGATGGAATACTGGTTTTGAGATTTGGCTAGGAAAAGGTCATTAGAGAGCCTAACCCTAACCCAGACAGCTTTTGTAGACAGCATGTTCTATAATCCTAGAAATGAAAGGGAGATGGAAGACGAGGCAGTAGTTGGAAAGGCAAGTGGAGTCAGGGATGGGTTTCTTTAAAATGGAAGATACTAAAGTACACTTGTATTGTGAGGAGAGGAGCCAGAGCAAAGTCAGGTGTTTAGATGAAGAGTGAGGAAGGGGATGAAAGTGGGCATAATAGAGGTCAGGAGATGAGATAGGATGGGGTCACTGGAGCAAATGAAGGGATTACAGGAGGAAAGCAGATGAGAAACGTGTGTGTCCGTGACAGGGAAAAAAGAGTTATTTATAATATGCTAAGTACCTTCCACACAACAAGAACACAGCCCCTACCCCAAAGAGCTCGCAGCTGAAACATTTCTACACAGCTTTCCACCCACAGATGTCAAAATATTGTACAAAACTTGGATAAGCGTAATTATTCACATTTTACACATAGGTAAAGAGATAGATTGATTTAGGGGACTTTTCCAAGGTCACATACCAAATAAGTGGCAGAGCCGGGATCAGAACTTAGGTTTTTTTAAGATGCTGGATCATGCTTTCCTGAATTTTGGAGTAGGGCCCATCTGATTTGCTCTGATTTATTATGCTGTAATATTTTTGTATTTAATACAAAGTAAGAATGCACTAAAAATGAATATTGGGGATAAAAAAGGAACATGCTTTATTACTAAAATAACACAGTCTGAATATTATCATGTTTACAGTCATTGATGAAACTGAGCTATCCCAGACAAGAAAGACATTCCTGATCTGGTATCATGAAGGTTTTATTGCACCAGCAATTTAAATACCATGTTTAACTGCTGCTGTATGAAAAAAAATCATTTCAGTGATGTGTGTAAAAACCCACGTTAAACCCTGATATTTTTATACAATAAATTCATACATACACACACTTAAAAATTCAAAAATGTTTAAGCATTATCATTTACACATACAGAAAAAGTATACAGCAGGGATTATTATTTTCATTGAAGTCCTACTGGTACTTCACTCAAATCCCATGTATTCAACAGCTCCTCTACCAGAGATACGTCAGAACTGGAAGAAATGCTATAGGTTTACATGGGTATTAAAAATTGGAAAGTTTGGTGCCACAGCATCCTGTTGTGAACAGTCAAAGAAATCACAAACTGCTTATGCAGCTCCACCAAGAAAACCTAGTGAAAGACAGTCTGCCCTACAAGCAGGACCACTCTAACCATGTTGGTTGGGGAGTTATTCTAGCTCAAGGATTTTTCTCTCTTGAGACAGCATTCACACACTTTAGTGGTTATTAGCCACTAATGTTACGTTTGTATTAGCATTAGTATTACAGCTCCTGTATTAAACTGAGGAAAAAGATGAAATTTGGCAAAATAGTCATCCTCCTTGAGGGGAATAATCTGTAGGAAGTCTGCAGGAGAAAGCGAGCCCCTTGCTTCATTCACTGCACATCTTGAAAGGTAAAAAACTGCACATGTCCTAAGGTTCACTCCAGAGGGTTCTCTTGTGAATGATATGATAAATGTGCAAAAGGACATCATTATTGCGACTTGGATTGTCTCATCAGTTAAATTTTTGATACTACCCCTAATTTTTGCTTTATTCTCAGGGCAGAAAATTTGAATTCTTCTGGAGTCCTGAATGACCCACATGAACATCAAGACTTCAATGGGTTCTGACATGGACTTCCTGTCATTTGCTTTTTTCCTAATCCTTTTGGAAAGAAAACAGTTGATCTGAGGAGCTTAAATTATTTCCCAACAGGATTCTGCTCTTATGATCCAGTTTTCCAGTTAAGGATTTACCCGCAGCCCCAAGCTACAAATATCAGCAGCTACCACTCCAAGACACTTGAGGACTTTCTTTTTTTATTTAAAAAAAAAAAAAAAAAAAAAAAAGGCATTTCGCACCCATCAATCTTTATGATCTCCATCTTCACCTCCAAATATCAGGCCTTTTGTTACTTATCTTCATAGCTGCAGAGTCCAGAAAGGAACTTTGTATTGGCACCGGTGGCTGCCCAGTTGGACAGAGGTTACTCACCTTTTCCTACTGTATTTCATTTTAAGTTTTATGGCTGTTGCAACCAAATATATATTTATCTCATTTGTCATAAGTGGTTCAAAAATTCTGGAGAAATCCATAAGGATATAAAAAGTCTAGGAGTTATCACTTACAGTTTTGGTCCCGTGCTGGAGTGTAATTTCATGAGAGTCTGGAATTTTCTTGACAGGGTTCTGAAACAAATAAAAAAAATAAAATTTTATGGACGTAGCCTATTGCCATTACATCAAGAAAACCATCGCAATAAAATAAACTGCTTACTCTGAACAGGAAATGAAAACCAATTTCTACTTTTTCGTGATAATATTTTTGAGAGTAAAATCATTTCAGCATAAAATGTTATAGAATATGTATATGCCATTAATAAGGTAGCAGTACTATAAACAGAATAATGGATAGGCTTTAAGTATTTAGGGAAAAATTCCATGTAGGGTTCTTATAGCTTCAATGAGAAGAAACCATACAATTTGGGATTTTTTTAAAATGAACATATACCTAAGGGTAGGGGAACAATTAAAAACTAATGATAATCTAAAATATTTTTCTTTTTCCATTTTGTCCGTTAGAAAAAATAAAACTTCTTCTGTGGGGCCCTTGATCCCAAAGACCTTAAAATCTTGAATTACAAATGTTAATAAATCATACTACCTCTCAAATCATTGGAATTTGTCAAGTATTATTTATTACACATTTAATGCAACAATCTAAAACTACATCATAACAATTCATGTTATATACAATGTAGATAGGAAAAAGGATAGGCTTTAAAGATTTATCTCAGGCTCTACTGTGACCACAAGCATGCCACTAGGACAGTTTTTGTCTCAGGCTATGCAATGTAGTCAATCTGATGTAATTCAGAGCAGTTTGTTTTAACCCAATATATAGACCTAAAGCCATTTACAAGCCCCAGAAGATTTATAAGAACTCTAAAACATCTATTTAACAACTGTTACAAATATGTAAATAGTTACTCTAAATAGTAAAGTTGAAGGAATTTCAGTCTGTGTAAGTTAAAGTTTTAATGAAGGTCACTTGAACCATTCACAAAACACTCATTTAACTGGCATTACTTAATGTTCTAAAATAGTTACAATCCATCATTCTGATGTCAGATCTGTTGTTATAACTTTCTACTACAAGAACTCGATTAAAAATTACTTTTTAAAGTATAGTTTACAGTGTACTTAGTAAAACTGTCCGTAGGGTAGAGCCCTAACAAGGGATATCAAAACTCATGGACACCAGATTCCACAATGCAAGTTGCTTGCACTAGATTGTTGCACATTTGACATAGGTGTAGCATAAGGGTAAATCATTCCTATTTTAATTTCTTTCCATTTACATTCTATAAGCCCCAAATGGTCATTAGTGTAAATATAATATAGAGTTTGACATAGCCTCTTTAGGAGAAGGATTCAAATCAGAGACACGTGCTTAGTTAAACAGCCTATACTTGTTCTCACTCTCAGACTCCAGACAATTTTTCAGAAAAGGGGATAATTCTATATACAGCCCACAGGCCCACTTAGTTGAATCTCAGCATAAAGTACCCTAATGGATCACAACTCCAGATCCAAATACCTGCAATCCTAGGGAAGAAGTTTGGATCTGGAGCCCTATTTACAGTTCAGGCCCCACCTCTATAAAGCACCAGAAAAAGTTATTTTTGTATTATTAATTAAGCCTCCAGTGGCTGATCCTCTTTAATATTCTAAAGTGCTTTAATTACTGTTTGGGTGATACCAAGAACTGATCATCAGTAATTTATGGTACTTGATATCACCAAGAGCTCTAGAACATTTTATAAAACAGGAGGCAGGCAATGAAAATCGTATATGTAGATAGTGACAAGTTTTAGAGATTTATGCATCTGCCACAGCAGAGGAAGCACCAACTTTGAAGCACAACCTCCATCACCACAGATTGAGAATCTTCATTGGTTAGCAGCAGCAAAAACAGAGCATTTTGAACGCTATTAGTATATTCGGTGCAAGGGCGTTAAGAAAAATGTTATATGCCAGCTCACAGAAAACAAGTTTACTTTCAAAATTATGTCTATATTTCAGTACTTAATGTAGTTTTAAGGGGTAGCCTGCCTGTCTTGTGAGGTCTTTCAATGTGTTACACAGCAGCAGAGCAGGCAAGGGAGCCCTTACAAATATGAAAAAGGAGGTTTGCCACTACCATATTAAGTAGTAACGAACTGGACTATTTTCAATTAGCTGTTTATGCTTCATCTTTTAGGTGAGTAACAGCACTTATCAAAAAAAATTAAGACGACTTTATTTAACTATCTCAAAGCTACCAAGAAACACCAGTAAAAAAGCTTTCCATACAATTCCCTCAGATTGGTAAATAAAATGTGCAAGACAGACCAACATTTATTTCATTTCAATCTCTAGTACCTCCAAGTGGTAATAATTAGGTCTCCTTCTCTTTGAGATGAACACAAAGTTCACATAAAGAGGTTTCTTGTTGTGAAGCACTCATGTTGAACATATTTCTGGCTACTTAACAATAAGGCGGAGTAACAGATATGTGTAACCAGTACCACCTGATAAATCTTAGAATTCTAACAGCTTGTTCCTGAAAATCAGACACAGTCAGAGGGGTCATTGTGCTATACTCTGTGCTGTCCAAGGGATTCCTGACATTTAAACTAACTGTTTAGATTATTCAAAACAAATTAAGATAACAACCTCCAGGGACATATCTTGGCAAAGCATATTTTAAAATATTTACCACCAAAAAAAAAAAAAAAAAAATCAATGTGACTCATTCTGGTTTAGTAACTCTAAACTTCCTAAATTATGGAGACACTATAAATATCTCAAACTTGCAAAAACAAATGTCTATATATGAACACAAGTACAGATGTAACTAGTGATTTTCCAGTAATGTAATTCCAAAGAACAGGGAACACCAGAGGAGGATTTTTCATGCTCTAAAGAAAAAAATTTAAGTAGTATAGTCTGACAAGTGCTGATTTTTGTGCTAGGAAGAACCCCACACATCTTGGGAGTTTAACTATAAGCTTGACTAAATACTAAAACAAATTGTTTGTTCAATATAAAACTGTACATTAGCCTTGGGTTACTAACTTGGAATCCCAATGAAATATGGGGTGCACTTACTGTAAGGTGGGTGCAAAACTGGTTGAAAGACCATATGGAAAGAGTAGTTAACAACGGATCTCTGTCAAATTAGGGAGATAGATCTAGTGGGATCCTGCAGGGGTCTGTGCTGGGTCCGGTACCGGTCCATGTTTTCATTAAGGACTTGGATAATGGAGTGGAGAGTATGCTTATAACATTTGTAGACAACACCAAGCTGAGAAGGGTGCCAAGCACTTTGGGGGACAAAGTAAGAACTCAAAATGACTGTAACAAATTGGAGGAGAATTTATCTAAAAATCAACAAGATGAAATTCTATAAAGACAAGTACAAAGTACTACACTTAGAGAGGAAAAATCAAATGCATAATTACGAAATCGAAAATAATTACCTACATGGTAGTACTGCTGAAAAGGGGGTTATAGAGGATCACAAACTGAATACAAGTCAATGATGTGATGCACTCACAAAAAAGGCTAATATTCTGGGATGCATTCACAGGAGTATTGTATGTAATTATTCCACTTGGCACTGATGAAGCCTCAGCTGGAGTATTATGTCCAGTTCTGGTCAGCACACTTTAGAAAATATGTGGACAAACTGGAGAGAATCCAGAGGAAAGCAACAAAAATGGTAAAAGGTTTAGAAAACCTGAACTATGATGGAAGATTAAAAAACTGGCATAATTAGTCCTAAGAAAAGACAGGGGGCGGGGAGGGCACCTGATAACCATCTTCTAATATGTTGTGTTGTTACAAAAAAGAAAGTGATCAATTGTTCTCCACATCCACTGAATGTATGATGAGAAAGCTTAATCTGCAGCAAGTGAGATTTAGGTTAGATATTAAGAAAAACTTTTTAACTATAAGAATATTTAAGCACTGGAATAGGCTTCCAAGGGAGGTTGTAGAATCCCGGTCACTGTAGGGCTTTAAGAACATGTTAGACAAACACCTGTCAGAGATGTTCTAGGAACAGTTTGTCCTGCCTCAGTGTAGGGGGCTGGACTGGATAACCTCTCACGGTCCCGTCCAAACCTACATTTCTAGGATTCTATGTTAGTCTATTGCCATGCTAAATAATGTTGAATTTGAACTGAGAATTTATACCCTGACTAGAAGCAACAAGAAATCTGAACAGATATTCTTGAGTGTAACAAAACAAAAGTTTTGGTATGGCAACTTTAGTTTCCTTCCCACTTATCACAGGAATTGACCTGATTAACATTTTCCCTTGTATTTCTACAAAACTTTGAATTTTTATTGCTTTAAGATGTTTATGAGTTTTTAAACCTGTAAAATATTATTCAATTAGCCAGCAGCCCTGCTCCTTTAAATTGACCCTTCATTGTTGAGAATTTGGTCTCAGCTTGCACACTGAATTTCTGCAGAGACTATCACAAGTCCGAAATCTGGACCACTGCTCCTCTTTGTTGCAGGTAACTCCACCTCTACCTGTTTGCTACCTGTTTGCTGGGCTTTCGGTGTCTCCTCCCAGCAGCCTCTTCTTTCTCAGCCCCAGATGGAGCTTTTGCTTATCTCGAAGCAACTATAGGTTAATACCAACGCAGGGCTTCTTCAGATTGGTGATCTCCTTCCAGAAAGTCAGTTTAAAAGACAAGACAAAATACAAGGAGGATACCAGTCATTCTACAATTTGGACTAAACCTAGCTGAACCTGAGGTGAAGCCTGGGCAAGCTAAATAAAGCAGAATAAGAATGTAAGAATGGGATTACTGCATCAAACCAAAGGTCCATCTAGTTCCGACAGTGCCCAAAGCCAGGTGCTTTAGAGGGAATAAACAGAACAGGTAATCATCAAATGATCCATCCCCATTGCCCATTCCCAACTTCCAGCAAACAGAGGCTAGGGATCATATAAGGTGGAAGGGAATGGGCTTGGAACCCCCCTCAGTTCCTTCGCATCGATGTCCTGGGGAAGACTCTGATACAGAGGGGACGGAGGATGGGTCATGGAATACGTCTGCCTCACATCTCGAAGAACCATAGTTACAGGAAGTAGCCATTTCTTCTTCGAGTAGATGCAGACATGTATTCCAAGTAGGTGACTTGTGAGCAGTACCCCCATCCGGAGGTGGGGCTCAGAGTCTATATGAGTAAGGATCGCAGGACCGTTCTTCCAACATTAGCGTCCACTCTGGAAGAAGCAGTGATCACATAATGGTCCATAAATGTATGTATGGACAATCATGTGGTGGCCCTGCATATGTCCAATATGGAAATGTCATTGAGGAATACTAGTGACATTGCATGTGCTCTCATCGAATGAGCCCACATCTGCTGAGGCATAAATGATTCTCTCTCATACGCAGTCTTGATGCAAGATGTTATCCATCTAGAGATGGTCTGCACAGAGACAGCCTGTCCTTTCATGCAGTCTGCATATGATACAAACAGGAGAGGCAAAACACGAAACTGTTCAGATAAAAGGCTAGATAACATCTATTGTCTAATGTATGGAGGCATTGCTCCTCCAGGGAGGAATGTGGCTTGGGGAAAAATACATGCAAATACACACACTGGTTCAAATGAAACTGAGAGACCACCTTGGATGTGAACTTCAGGTATGGCAGCAATGTTACCTTGTCCCTAGAGAACTGCATATAAGGAGGCCCCAACATCAGGGCTGCAACTCATCCACCCTCCTAGCAAAGGTAATGGCTACCAAGAACGCAGTTTTCTGAGACAGGAGGGGCAGCAGACAGGAAGGAAGAGGTTTGAATGGACGCCCCATTAGAGCTGCTAAAACCTGTTCAGGTCCCACAAAGACAGCTCTCAGTCTAGAGGATGCAGGCAGAGAAGTCCTTTCAGAAATCTCATTGGAAAAAACTGATTTTCCTTGGATCAGGAAATGAAACTCCGATATTGCTGCCAAGTGCACTCACCCAATTTCTGAAGGTACAGCAGGTACTCCAATATTTCTTGGATCAAAGTCCCCACCAGATGAGCCTTGTGGGCTAAGGACCACAATGAAAACCTCTTCCACTTCACCAAGTAGGCCATCCTAGTGGAAGCTTTCCTATTGTTGAGTTGGGCCTGTTGGACAGTCTCTGAGTAATGCTCTTCTTCCTCATTCAGCCAGGCAGCAACCACAACGCAAGGTGCAGACAGCTGATCGCCAGATATAGGGTGTGGCCGTGGCCCTGTGTGAGGAGATCAGGAAGGAGACGAAGAGGCATGGGACAGAGCAAGGAAGTCCGAGAACCAGCACTATGTCTATGATAAGGATGATCCTGGTTCAATCCAGCTCGAGCTTGGCAATTACTTAGGGAATGATTGGGATAGGAGGGAAGGCATACTGCCAGCTGCAGCAGAAGGTGTAGGAGAAAGAGCCCAGGCTGAGATCCCCATGAGAGCAGAATAGGTCACACTTCCTGTTTTCCCTCATCGTAAATAAGTTGATCATGGGGATATCCCACACTGCCAAAAAGAGTCCAAAGGACACTTGACTTCACGGACCATTTGTGACTTGGGGAGAAAATCCTCCTGAGGTGGTCTACAAGAGGGTTCTGGACTCCTGGTAAGTGGACAAATAACCGGGGTGAAGTCTTCTTCATTGCAGAACTACCACAGGTTGATCACCTCTAGGCAGAGCAATCTTTTACAAAATAAAGGTTTAAAGCTCTTGCTCAACTGAAAATGTCTTACTCAGCCTGAACTATGGGCTCATGAGCTGTGCTCCCCCTTTGTTTATTCACATAGCACAGCATGGTGATATTGTTGGTGAGCATGTGAACCACTCAATGCCCGATATGGTTCTGAAAGGCACAACATGCTTTGTGGATGGCCCAATGCTCCAACACGTTGATGTGGAGCAAAGCTTCCTGTCCCAGCCATAGGCTGTCCTCAACAGTCCAGATGCATCCCCCAACCTAGAAGGGATATGTCAGTAACCACTGACTTGATCAGGGCAAAGCAAAGGGGACTCCTTGGCAAACATAGTGCTGGGTCTCACCAGCGCAACGATGCCAGGACTGGTGGAGGAAGGCAAACCAACCTGTCCAGAAAATGCAAGGCAGGGCGGTAAACTCTCCTGAGCCACATCTGAAGACACAACCTGGAGAAGTGGACCACCTGGGTGCAGGCAAAAATGTGGCTTAACAGGCTCAAACACATGCGGATTGTTCTGGACGGTTGCATTTGCAGACTGAGACACAGTTGTTGAATCGCCTGGAAGCAGTAAGTCGACAGGACCGCCCTTGACTTCATAGAATCTGAAAGGGCCTCAATGAATTCTATGTGTTGAGGGGCAACCAAGCTTGGCTTCATGGTGTTTAGAATGAGTCCTAAACGGTCAAGTAAACATAGCGTGGTGTTGACATGGGCGAGAACCTCTTTTCTGGAGCCACCCTTCAGCAACCAGTTGTCGAGGTAAGTGAAGATGTGGATTCCCTTCCTCCTGCTGTACACCATGCCATGCTTTTGGTGAAAACTTGCGGGGGGGGGAGGGGGCGCGAGAGCAGAAGAGAGGCCAAATGGGAGAATCATGTACTCATAGTGGCATTTTCCTACTACAAAGTGAAGAAACTTCCTGTGACTTGGTAGAATTGCCACATGAAAATAAGCATCCTGAAGGTCCAGAACAGCGAACCAGTCACTCTGAGACAAAGCTGGGAGGACAGCTGGAGAGTGATCATGAGGAATCTCACATATTTGATGAGTCCGCAGAGGTTGAGGATGGGCCTCATCTCACCCTTGGATTTTGGTATCAGGAAATACCAGGAGTAGAACCTGTGACCTTGGTGTTCTCACGAAACTTCCTCCACCGCTCCCAAAGTTAGCATAGAGCTACCTGCTCGAAGAGCAGTGTCTGGTGGGAAAGGTCCCTGAAGAGGGACAGAGGTGGGGAGAGGGCATGGTGAGGAATTGGATGGCATAGCCTGACCTGACAGTATCTAGGACCCAGCTGACAGAGATAGTAGAGACCCAGGCATCGTAAAAGTGGGCCAGTCTGTCCCCAAAGGAACAGAGGAATGGTGTCAGTCTGTCCCCAACTGGAACAGTGCTCTGGATCAATGCGTCAAAATGGGCCTTTAGCAGGCGCTGAAGGAATGTGAACAGACTGCCCGGGCACCAAGCTTGAGTGCTTCCTCTTGTGAGACCTGTCCCTTTTCCTGAGGTAGTGTCGCTATCTCTGTGGGAAAGGCTGCAAAATAGGATGCTTAGGCCTGTATGGCTATTTTTGCTGTACTCCAGAGTTGTGACTCTGCATTTGTGCCTACACCCCCAAAGACCTTAAGATAGCCCTCAAATCCTTAAAGGAATGCAGGGTTTCATCAGTCTTGTCCAAACACAAGGTTTGGCCACTGAAAGGCAAGTCCCTCAATCGCTCACTGGACATCGAGCGCAATCCCTGAGTTTTGGAGCCAGGAAGCCCTCCTCATAGTAATTACTGAGGCCATCGCCCTGGCCAAGGTATCTGCAAGATCAAGGATGGATTGCAGTGACATCTTGGCCACCAAGCAGCCCTCAGTGACAAATATCCAAAATTAATCACGTGAAGCCTCGGGCAAGTGCTCTTCAAATTTTGCCATAGCCAAATAATTGAGAAAGTCGCATCTGGACAACAAAGCTTGCTGGTTCATGATCTTCATCTGTAATGATGAGCAGATGTATATTTTTCTGCCCAAAAGCTCCAAATGCTTAGAGTCTCTGTCCTTGGGGGGGTGGACTCGAACCTGCCCTGCTAGACTCTTTCATTCACTGCTGTGACCACCAAGGAGTTTAGGGCCAGATGGGAATAGAACCCTTCTATCTCTGTACAGGCACAAAACAGCGCTTCTCCAAGTGCTTGGCCACTAGTGGTACCGAGGCTGGCATTCCCAAAGGGCTCTCGCAGGTTCAAGGAGTGCCTCATTAACAGGGTGGGCCACTCTTCCCGGGAGAGAAGGCTGAAGAAGGTACACAAGTTTATGGGTATTCTCCTGGAGAAACTCTGCTTGAATACCAAGGGATGCAGTCACTTACCGTAAAAGGTTTTAGTGCTCCTTGAAGTCCTCCGGAAGGAAGAGGAGGACAAACCAGGTAGCACCGCATCATCTGGGGATAAGGACAAGGCTGTTGGCTGAGCCATCGATGGGTCCTGCTTCTGAGGTAGCATCTCCAGCTGGGGAAACTCTGGTAGCTCCACAGGAAGGGGAACCATGAGTGCCTGGGCTTGCAGCCAATCCGCAGCTACTAATGCCCCATGTGCACACAATCTCACCTTTGACTTGGGCAATGAGCAAGATCTCCAGGAACAAGGAGCTTCCCGCTGAGCACAAGGAGGCTACAGTTATGGGTAAGGTATTGGTGGCGAGTAGGTGCGGGCCAGGGGCCTCTGTCCTGGCTTCAGGGCACATGCCTACACTGGTAGTGGTGGCAGTCTACTGGTGGTCTTCAAATCTTCTCCAGTGAAGTGGAGCAGGACGACGAGGATCCCAACTCTGAAACGGAGGTGTCCTGGGACCTCGGAGACATGGGAAGGAGCAAACTCCAGAGAGGGCCAACAGGCAAGCAGACTCATCCGTGGCCCAGACCAAGGTCAGAAGCAGCACTCCTGAAGTAGTCGGCACTACTGGTGCTGAATGTGTCAGTGCCACAGGCAAGGTCGATCTCAGTGCAGACAGTGGTACCAGAACGCCTGACTGCCTCAACATCAAGGCATTAGGAAGGGCTTAGTACTGAAGACCCACGTACCAAATCTGGTGCTGTGTCCATGCCAACCACTGGGAGGGGTGCTTCCCCCTGTGGTGCCAAAGGGCCTGAAAGTTCAGCGGCTCGCTTCAACTGGGGTTCTACCGTGGGCGTCAGCCTTGCAAAGTTCTGGAAAAGCAGTGAAGACAGGACTGAAATCTGCCACAGCCTAGTAGGCCGACATGGACGCCATCAGTACCGGCATCATTTGTTGGTACTGTACTCAATGGACACCTTGGCAGAACCCGAGTTTATTTGAGCTGTACTGAGGGAGGGTCACAGGTACCGATGCTACTCTGTACTCCAGAACCAGTCCCAGGCCTGTCCACACTCTTCTTAGGGGAGGCAGAAGAGTCACCCTGGGACCTGGAATGCTCCCAATGTCTTGGGAGACCTCTTCTTTGGCACCGATGGCTGAGAATGGCTCCTGTGCCTCTTCGGAGAGGCCCCTACCCTGGAACAAGAGGCAGGAGCAGTTTTCAAGCACAAGGAAAGCCTTGGTAGTGGGTGGGGCTGCATGGCCTGTTCATTCAGGTACTGGTTGAGGTGAAGATCCCATGCCACTTTAGTCCTCTTTTTTTAATGCTCTTCAGCTCAAATAGCGCTCTTTATGGTGGGCTTCACCAAGGCAGAGCAAGCACCGCGTGTGGGGGTCACTGTTGGGAACTGCCACGCCACACAAAGGGCAATGCTTGAACCCTGGCGAGGGCATCACTGGGGAGCAATACCACTAATGCTATATAACTTTTTTTTTTTAAACACTAACTAAACTATTAACCATGTACAATGAGCTAGGTTAAGAGGATGAATTCAAGATTGTGAAACAACAATCACACAGAGCACCAATGTCAGCCAATAGGCGGTGAGAAGGAATTGAGGGGGGGTTGGAGCGATGCCACCTGATATCACCAGATGTTAGCACCGCCCCCTCTGGGTACTGGTAGGCAAAAGTCTAGTTTCAGCACATGGGATGTGCACACAACTACTTGGAATACATGTCTGCATCTACTCAAAGAAGCAGCTAAGGTCCTATGTTTATTATCACTTGCTGATTTCCATTTAAAATGTGCTCAGTTTACATGTAAAAGCATATCTTTTCTAAGTGCCAACTACACATTCAACCTGGGTTCTTTCCTTCTCACAGATCACCAGTAAAAAAGGTTCTATAGGGAAAATTAGGCTCAGGAGACACTTGTGCAACCTCATTGTCTTTAAACAATGCCTTCAATTATACCTGTGAAAAAAAACCTCCCCCGCTTACAATGGGTTTCCACAGGTGTAACTGAATGGAAATTAGTAAACAATTTTGCTGATGATGCATAGTTCTATCAGTGTGGAGTCTGCATGCTATCCAGAGAATTAAAAACAGGGAAAAAAAGTCTTACTCTACAGATTTGTGATAAAATGTGCCATTTTTACATAGTCACTTTTCAATGTAGAACTGTCTTTTAAGCCCTTCACCAACTGTACATCGACAACAAAGGAGAAAACTTCAGAGCTAAAATCTTCCTTTGGGTATCTGACGTATTTCACTAGCAAATGGTAACTTATTATGAAAGCACAGGTCATGAGCACATAGCTCAGGCTGAGTAAGAAGTTTTCAGTTGAATAAGAGTTATAAATATGTAGTGTAGTAGGTTGTGATTTTTCAATTTTTTCTCCATAACTGAAAAGTAACGTGCACCAAGACGAATCTACCATATTTAGCAGTGAAGATGTAATATGTCCACTCAGATTAAACCCATGTTGTGAGAGAGAAGGTGGTGAAGGAGTATATATGAAAGAGAAATACATGTGCACACATATTCTCTCCCTCCCACATTAAACACACGCATGCACACTCTCCCCCTTCTAAATACCCTGTAGCCTAGGGGAAGTTCCGTGGGCTGAAAAAGAGAAGATCATGAGCTCAAATATACACCACAGTCAGTAGAGGTGAGATTTCCATTAATCTCACCAGCCATCTTATTAACCACAGCCATAAATCCTAACCCCAGAAGGCACTCAAGTATGAGCTGCCACCCCATTTTACAAATAAATCAGCAGAGAGGTTTTATGACATCACAGCAAGCAGAGTCAGGAACGGAACACAAGATTCAAACATGGTAGACCCAAATCTTACATACTCAGCCAGACTGCCTTTCAGAGTCAATGTGCTTTCGTTAGCCTATCTCTAACCCATATCTTCTACCAGTATTCGTGATCACCAGAAGGCTACTGCTATCCAGCAAACAGTTGTGTAACCCACAGGGAAAGTGTGTGTAAAGTCCTTCTGTAGTGGCTAAACAAGCTACCAATTACTCGTGTAGCTCAAGTGGTAGAGATCTGAGCAGGAGTTCTGAATGTCTTTTTGCACTCTAGCACAAAATTAAGGCAGAATAAACTTCCCAATCTATTGGTACAGGAACATCTGAAGTCACTGTCAAGAATGTGCGCTTGAGGGCAAGTTTGAGAAAGCAGGGGTATATATTGGAGATGGAAGAAAACGCTTTATGGAGTGTGTTATCAAGTGTTTTAGCCAAACTAAAAGTGGAAAGGAGTGCAGGAGACTCCTCCCTTAACTTTTCATTTCCTAGATTTTAGGGTTTTGAGTTGGTGGGTGGGTCCTGATGAAACCTTAACTCTCAAACACACGAGAACTGTGCGTAGTATTTTCTAAAGTGTGGCTTTAAAAAGGAAAATTTTGTAATTAAGCCAGCAGATGGCACCTAAGTGAAAGCAACCAAGTTCTGGAGGATCAACGGGCCAAGAAGCTGGAGGATGTCATGATAGCTGGGAATGGAGCTGGAGGCTGAGCACCATGTTGGCTGTAGTGTGTGTGAGGGGGAGAAAGTGGAGGGCCACTCTGTGGAAGGAAGGAGGACTGTGCTGCTCAGTCTGGGCCTCTAGGCTGGTGGGGTGTGCTTCTCCTCGGCTTCTCAACCTTCACCTTCCCCTGGGACATATGCGAGTTTAAGTCCAAAGTGCTCACAACAAGTCCCAGTCTAGAAGCATCCATGACAATTCCTTTTACCCAGGCTCCTGTACACTTGCATCCAGGGCAACAATGTGTTGGCTGCAAACACACACAGCCATCTTGTGTATCAGGCATCTTGGATGATGTCCCCACATGAGATATCCACAATGGGGGGAGGGATGTATTACTGCAAGAGAAATTAGGAGGATTTTCACAGCTCCATGATGGATGCACAGGACATGAAGGAATGAAAAATAAATATTAAGAGGATGCTGTAGAGTCATGCTTGTCAGTCTCCATTCCTAATGCAGATAATACTGTAACAGCACAGACTCACATTTTGAGTTATTAGTTTGTTCTGTGATCTAAGATAAACCCCTCCAAGGATGCAGTCAAAAATTCCGGGGGAGTTTGAATAGATGAATTTCCTTTCTAATGTGTACAGGAGGCAAACTTAACTTAAAAGTGCAGAAATAGCACCGTGGCTTACTTCTCCCAACATCTCCTAATCCACAGCCTCATGATTTTTTTCTTAGATTCGCATTGAAGAGCCTTCCTAGTTTTAACTAGCAAGAGAAAATACCTTAGATTTGACTTTCATCTCTATGAATGCCTAAAAACACAAATCTACAATGTTATTTTAGGTCAGCTAGAAAATATTTTATTGAACGATGGGTCAACCGTCATTCAGACTGTTCCCAGACACTTGTAAGTAACTTGCACAGAATCTTTGCTTCCTTCACTTGCCACTTATTGCTCAGTTTCCCTTCCTGAAAAACCTCCTTTGGTTCAGTTTCTAACAACAGGTAATACAATTAGATTTGCAGCATGGTTTGTAAATGTCTCTTTATACATAAATATTACACTCCTAAAGTATACAGAGCCTGTCTCCTCTTTCTCCTGGTAATTAGCTTTAAGAGTTGGGAGGTGAGGTGTGATTATTTTTCATCACATATTCTGGAATCTCACTCAGATGATTTTTAAATTCATAATGAGCCCTTAATCTATGAAGTCATAGTTGCCATTAATATTTATGAGTTGGGAATTGTCCTCACATACGTGAACAAGATAGATTCACTTGAGCCTTTTCCAAGGCAAATTATAATCTCTGATAAAACTGCTTTAAATGTAAAATTGCATGTGGTCATTAAAAATCTCATTGCAGTTTCCATAAGAGAATCTTCCTCAACCCCAGTGTTGGACTCCTGGCCATACTCCAGATAAATTACATTCTGCCTACCTAACATCCCCCACCCCCTCAGTTTCAAATGGATACAATACTTTTCACTTCATAGAGACTATTGTGCACTGTTCACTATGCATTATAAGAAAGTACCTATGTTTTAGCCAAGATATGGTTTAATTTTGGTGGCAAGATATGCAATTCTTTTATAGTGATTGGCTGAGTAGTGCTAGGTATAGTTAAGAATTCAAAATTATAATCTGTTTTCATTCACTGATAACTTTTAGAGAAATTATTCTTTTAGGCTGAAACTTTCCATGCTTGGTTTCTACCCAATAGGAGTGAACAAATCAGCATTCTCCATTATTTGCTCGTGAGGGGAAACCAAACAAAAACACCACCATATATTTTTCACTATTTCTTCTTTAAGAATTTGCTAAACTTTCCCCCTCGTGAGGGGGTGGGGGGGAGGGAGAGAGAATAGACCTTTGAAACTAGAAGTGAAAATAAACCTCAGTGAAAAGAAAGCCCATAACTAAGGGCCAAATGCTTCTTTTCAACACACACATCCTTCCCCTTGAAGTCCACTTTGAAGGAGACATCTGTATTTCTATACCATACTTTTAACTCAGGAGAAAGAAAAAAAAAACTAGAGATACTTTGCTAAGGAAAGATATAATAAAACACACAAAAACATACGTCACACTCCATCTATCCTTTTTCACTTGATCTACCAACAGAAACTAATGGAAGCCAAAAATTCTTTAGCAGTTCCAGAACAAGTGCGGTGTTATGAAATTTCCATCCTTGGAAATTTTTAAGAGCAGGTTAGACAAACACCTATAGGAATGGTCTAGATAATATTTAGTCCTGCCCTGAGTGCAGAGGACTGCACTAGAAGACCTCTTGGGGTCCTTTCCAGTCCTACAATTCTACAATTTAATCATAAAAATACCTCCATATTTTCTTCATTTGAGAAAGTGGCTTTACTGTTCTTGAGCTTTGTCCCCTGACTTAAAACAAATAAATTATGAAATTCAAATTGCGGGTCTATCAAATTTGTGAGAGCTCTAGACAAAATGACACCAGCCTTTACAAATGCAAACCTTTCGGAGTTGTTATACTGACTCACATCACTGAAAAAATTAAGCCTTTGTAGTTCAAACAACAAACCAAAGGACAGCTACAGTTATGCTTTCTCCAGCAGTAGGTTAAAATTAAATAGTTGCTAATAGACTTGTGTACACATAGTAAGAAAAGTAGTTTTTATCTTTTTTTCCACAAGTTTTACAAACAATGGAGTAAAGACCAATAAAACTGTTAATGGATAATGACGGACTCTCCCATTAGTTCAACGATGAGTGTTCAGCTAATAATGACTTAAGTTCTGGGTTTATTTGTTTTTATGGCTTCTCATATGGGAAGCAAGTCCAATCCTGGATTTCCAAATGCGATTGCATGTCTTGCAAGTGTAGTTATTATTGAAGGGAGGGTTGGAGGCACTGTCGTTACGACGTGCTCTCTTCTGCAAGGACCCCTCTAGTCAGGAAGAGACTGTTACGCATCTTAGGAGTTAGGGTCATTCACCCTAGCATAAAATTTTATAAATATCAAATTCACAGAAATAAGCTATATTGAAGTTTTTTAATGCCAATATAACTGCAGCCACAATAAAAGGTTTATATCGGTTTTTAAACTGATATAGTTAAAGCACTACAAAAAGTGTGTGTAGACCAAACCTTGCTCTTTGACTTTGTGCAAGTTATTTCACTTCTCTAGGCCTCAATTTCTCCATCTTTAAAATTAGGATAATATTTACCTACTATACTGAGCTGCTACAAGGTTTAATCCAATAAGGTTTGAACGTTTAGTAGATCTCTGAGATCTCAATATTGTTAGCAAGATGCACCGAAATTCAGCTTAACTGTACACAATCTAACCTCCTGTGGTAGAGAGTTATCCACAGATCCTCGTGTTCACCAGTTCTTTTGATTTTAAAGAAGTGTTTACCCACACACTTATTCTAAAAGGCATAAAAAAAGACATTTATATACATAGCTATCGCTAACAATAAAGAAATCTTCAGTCTAGAAATATGTTCCCCAATTAAGATATGAAACTAAACTGAAAATTACAGACAGCAAATAAACCAACCATTCACGGAAGAATTGCAAGCATTAAAAAAAAAAAAAAAAAAGTAAAAATTACAACATGTCTAAGTTACTGCAGGAAGGAAGGACAATTTCCTATCTAGCTCACACAGCTGGTTCCAATCCTATTACTGTTTCGATTAGTAATTCTCCCACGCCACCCATAAATTACCTTCAAAACATTACCATTTAAACTTTGTTATGAACTGTGATATAGCAGCACAATTTTGAATAATATGACATGACAATAAATTGCTACGCGACTAACAATGCATCTGGAAATAGGAAAAAATATGTTTTTGTTGTACACATGAGGTCTGTTTAACTCTCTCTCTCTCTCTCTCTCTCTCACACACACACACACACACACACACACATACACACCCCCCACTTGGATATATTTCTTTAAATTAAGTCTCAAAACAGTAATTGCCACCAAAGGAAGCCAATATTGTGTGACTAGCTTGTACATTAAATGCTGTTAAACCTGTTATACCACCAATAATTTAGACAACTCTCACTCCAAAGAATTAGCACTAGTTAAAGATGCAGCCATCTTGAATTGTTTGGCTTCTCCTTTAAACACCAGAGCCTGAAATTTTATTGTATGGAGTAACTTATCAAAGATGTGCACAAGAGATATAGGATGTGTGCTAATCTAGATAAACATTTATACCCTGTCTTGCCTTGATATATAAGCACAACAAGATTTCTCCTGCACACTACTGAGAAAATGTTCCTCCAAACAACACTATTTTTAATGATTACAAAATCAAATATAGTAGTTTGACGACTCAATGACTGCAACTAAGCTTTGCGCTAAAAATATTTTAAGAGGGCTGGTTAATGGGATACAGTTTCTCATTTCCATTTAACTGCTAAAAAACAACATTCATTACTGTCCAATGGTGATCTATGTGAAACAGGGTAGTGATCTCAGTTGATTATCTAGTGGGAAGACGTCTACATCAAAATTAACATCATTGTAGCTGTTCCAAAAAGAATCCAAGGATTGAAAAGGTATAGAAACAAACAACCGTCTCACCCCTATAATTTGTCCCTTCAAATCAGAGTTATGACACGATGTCTAGAAATCAAGTAAACTTATGGTTGTATATCAAGAAAAAAGATGTCAAACTCAAAAAATACGATATGGCATCCAAACTTCTCCTAGGCATTTCAGATAATGTGTTCACGTTAGGCCAAACTGTCATACATACTTCTCATTCTGAAAATGTTTACGACTATGTAACATGGGTCATATATTGCCTGATCATCCTCAAAACTGCTATGCAGAGAGGCCTGATCCATTGCATTCCACATGGAACTGCTGCAGATATATCCTAATGAAGTCCCCGGACCTCACCTAATGTATTTGTATTTCTTCACTCTTTCTGGCATTTAACTTGATTCAAAATTCAACTTATGCACTCTCTGCATATAATTTTTCATATACTATGATTATGAAGCTTTTTAGATGAGTATAGCTCAGAGAAGATTCCACCATCCAGGCTACACCAGCCAGTGCATCTCGTGAGTGGGAATATGCAGAGGACACTCAAAGAAAAATAATACTTCCCTACGTCACAGGTATGTTTCAACAATAATTAATTAATGTTAGAGCTGATCAGATGCTACAGAGATTGAAGCATAGAAAAACCTATTAATCTGGCATTTACAGTGCACTACTCTGTGGTATCCAAGCAGTCACAGCTCTAGCTGGGTGCTCCGGTCCAGCCACACACCAGACTGCTGTAAGGGGAATCCAAGCCCCTGGCTCTCTGGGAACCTAGATGTTTTAATATTCCAGAGACAGAATGGGATCCAGCAAGCCATTGCCTCAATCTTGGGGTCCCTGACTCCCTAGGCACACTCCTGAAGTGCAGATCTGCACTCTAAAACTCCCTCCTGAGAGCTAGAACCCATTATCCAGCTGCCTACCTCCTCTGGGCACAGGGCTGACCCTTCAGACTCCCTCACAGTTAAATATACCCTCTCCCAGAACTCCACTCCAAAGGTGCGAAGCTTCAGGGTTAGTTACTCTCTCTGGAGGCACACAGTAGTTGTGAAGCATTTAACACACTCAGAGTCTGTCCAGAGTCTAACGTATTTGTTCTTTTACTTAATCAGATAAAGCACGAGTACATATTACAAAACAAAAAACACTACAAGCATTTTCCTGTCTCAGTTTCCTGATCACTACAGGATGTTTCTGGGCTGAGGTGGAGTCCCTTGGGTTATCAGGAGTTCTTCTGCTTCAGTGCATGGCTTGTGGGCTGCAACATGAAGCCTTCTTTCCCCTGGACCATTCTGACTCCTTCCCTTAAGAGTCCTTATAGTGCACCTTGGCTCAGGAAAGCAGGCAGGGCCCCATGCCTTATGCAGTCCTTTACATGCTGCGTAGCTTCTCTCTGGAGTCTTCAGTAATTTTGTCTCAAAAGGAGAGAGAAGCTACCCAGAAAGATCAGCTCTGTCAGGTGACACCCCGCCAGCTGCCCCACTTGAGCACTATGCCCCTGCCAGGTGATTTTGTTGCCAAGGCAACCTCTCCCTAAGGTCCCCTGGGTAGGAACTAGTATATTGTCTACAGCAGGAGTCGGCAAACTTTCAGAAGTGGTGTGCCGAGTCTTCTTTTATTCACTCTAATTTAAGGTTTCGCGTGCCAGTAATACATTTTAACGTTTTTAGAAGGTCTCTTTCTATAAGTCTATAATATATAACTAAACTATTATTGTATGTAAAGTAAATAAGGTCTTTAAAATGTTTAAGCAGTGTACCACTGAAAATCAGCTCGCGTGCCGCCTTTGGCACGCGTGCCATAGGTTGCCTACCCCTAGTCTACAGCAATTACATTTCACAGAAGGCTAATCTCCCCAATTAACCCCCTCCAATCACACACATCTAGTCATCACTTGCCATCCCACACTGGAGCCCATACAGGGTATCATTAAACAATTACAACCCATACTTGCTGGGGGCCACATCCTGAAAGAAATCTTTCCCAATCCCCCTCTTCTGGCCATCAAACACCCCCCTCAATTTGCCAAGCTCAACAGGACACACCAACTCAAAAGCAGAATCAGACCCTGCCATGATGACAGATGCAAAACCTGAAGACATATCTCCACTATACTAGAGTAATTAATACCCCCCACTACACATCTTTTAAGATCCCTGGGTCCTACACATGCCTATTACAACATGTGGTATACCTCATCCAGGTACACATGCATTACATGCATTAACTGCCCCAATAACAACTATGTGCATGAAACCCATCACTACCCTCTCAAATGAACTCACAGAGGAAAATAATATAAAGACAAAAACACCATATCACTGTGGATGAACACTTTTTACAAAATGATCACTCCATATCTGACCTCTCAATCCACATTCTCAAAGGAAACCTGCACAAGACCTTCAAAAGATGAGCTTGGGAGATAAATTCATAACTTTGCTAGACGCTAAAAATCAAGGACTCAATAAAGAAACTGGATTTATAGCTCATTACAACAATCCATTACAACCCACTAACCTTCCTTTGTCCTACAACTGCAGAGGTGTTAACGGCTCACTTCATCTTGAATGGTCTCTTACAACACGTTAACTCCTTATGCTAAAGCAGGGGTTCTCAAACTGGGGGTCGGGTCTCTTCAGGGAGTTACAAAGTTATTACATGGGGGTTCACGAGCTGTCAGCCTACACCCCAAACCCTGTTTTGCATCCAGCATTTATAATGGTGTTAAATATATAAAAAAGTGTTTTTAATTTATAAAGGGGGGTCGCACTCAGAGGCTAGCTATGTGAAAGGGGTCATCAGTACAAAAGTTTGAGAACCACTGTGCTAAAGGATCAGTTCCACCTTGTATTTAGCTGTGACGCTCTGAGGTCACACCTACACTCAAAAGTAAAGTTGACCCAGCTACCTCGCTTAGGGGGTGTGAAAAATCCACACCCCAGAGCCTTGCAGTTCTTCCTTTGACCTAGCTATTGCCCCTCAGGGCTGGTCTACATGGGGGGGGAGTGAGTTAGGGTGGGGGAGCGATGTCAATCTAAGTTACGCAACTTCAGCTACGTAAATAATGTAGCTGAAGTCGATGTACTTAGATCTACTTACTGCGGTCTCTTCACTTCACTTCACTTCACTTCAGGGAGATGCTCTCTCATCAATTCCCTTTGCGCTTCTCGTTGAGGTGGAGTACTGGAGTCGACACTAGAGCAATTGGCAGTCGATTTATCGTGTTTATACTAGATAAATCAACCCCGTTGGATCGATCGCTGCCCGTCGATCCGGCCGGTAGTGTAGACAAGCCCTCAGATGGGTGGGTTAACTATGTTGATGAGAGAACTCCTCCTGTCGCTATAATGGCGCAGCTGCAGAACTGTAGAGTTTGAAGTGTAGACAAGCCCTGAGTGTTTTTCCTAACCTGAAGAAGAGCTTTGTGTAAGCTTGAAAGCTTGTCTCTTTCACCAAACAGAAGTTGGTCCAATAAAAGATAATACCTCACCCATGTGGCCTCCCCATTTAAAGCCCACCTACTGACAGCCCTTGAGGCTGTATCACTATACCCTAAAACTTTGGTTCATTATGTAGGCAACAGCACAAGAGAAGACAACTAACCCCCACATTAAAAACTGAATTTGCAGTCTGATACACATGGGTACAAAGAGCCCTCCAGCATCAAACAGAAATAAGACGTTTGTACAGATTCCCATATCATCACACAAGCACCTTACTGTTTTTTCTTTTGGGGGGAGGGAGAGGAACAAACAGGAGGATTTCTGTTCATGATTGCGATGTTATTGTGGTTGGAACTGTGCATTTGTAGGGGAAAAAACAACCAACAAGGGCTTTGGCGGGGGAAAGGAGGGGAAGGGAGGGGAGAAGCTCACACTATAAATTCTGAGTCTACTCAATGAATTCTTCCTCTTTTACAAAGTTGAAACACTGGCACCATTCACTACCTTATCAGAAGGTCTGATATGGAGTGTAAAGATGAAGCAAAAAAACCCCCAAAAGTTAATAATAAAGGGAGAAAGAAACAAGGAGCTCATGTTGAATTCTTGTGGCTGCTCACAAAAGAAGCTGCCCTGAAGGACAGGAATACCATGTCTATAGGCATTCTAAATCAGGGGTGGGCAAGCTTTTTGGCCCAAGGGCCACATCTGGGTATGGAAATTGTATGGCGGGCCATGAATGCTCACGAAATTGAGTGTTGGGGGTGGGACGGGGAGAGGGCTCCAGCTGGGGGTGTTGGCTCTGGGGTAGGGCCAAAAATGAGTTCAGGATGTGGGAGGGGGCTCTGGGCTGGGACAGAGGTGCAGGGGGTGGGTGAGGGCTCTTGGGTGGGTCTAGGGGGTGAAGGAGGGTGCTCTGGGCTGGGACCGAGGGGTTTGGAGGGCAGGAGGGGGGGATCAGGGCTGGGGGCTGGGGTGCGCGAGGGGATCAGGGGTGCAGGCTCTGGGCAGTGTTTACCTCAAGCAGCTCCCGGAAGCAGCAACATGTCCCCCTTCAAGCTCCTACGCAGAGGGGCAGCTAGGCGGCTCTACACGCTGCCCCGTCTGCAGGCGCCGCCCCTGCAGCTCCCATTGGCCACAGTTCCAGGCCAACAGGAGCTGCGAGGGTGGCACTCGGGTAGGGGGGAGAAGGGAGGCGGAGAAGGGACACGCTGCTGCTTCCGTTAGCCACGGGGAGCCACGGCAGGTGCAGAGCTGAGCAAGCCCCTGATCCCACTCCCCGGCTGGAGCACCGGAGCAGGGCAAGCCCTGGACCCTGTTCCCCGGCAGGAGCTCGAGGGCCAGATTAGAACGTCTGAAGGGCCGGATGTGGCCCCCGGGCCGTAGTTTGTCCACCTCTGTTCTAAATTAATGAAGTCTCACAATAGATAGTGCCGTTATGGAACTGCATCTAACGATCTCCAGTGGTGTGGGACATAGGTGAAGAAAAAAGCTAACAGTGAGCAAAAGGATATAAATAGATTTTTTCAGCTGGTTGTGTGCATCACAAACCATAGTCTGGAAATATCTGTTAACACTGACAGACACATGGGTATGTATACATTGCCCAGTCTGCAACCAAAGTGCAGCACAACAGTAGGAGTCGGGGAATTTTGGCCAGCACATTGGGACAAATATCTAACCTTATGAAGGTTCCAGTGCAATCTTTGATGTTCACACAGAGCAGACAGGACCTCTGTTTTTAGTCTCATCTAAAAGACTCCGACACTGTAAACTGCATGAATTCAATTTATCCCCCTCTGATGAATGAAGGACTGAGTTGACCCTGATGGGATTTGAAACTGTTTCCAGGTTGTCTACGTATGTCAAGCCTGATGCTTAGATGGTAAACCATCCTCATTTTAAAGGTGCCAAGTTGATAGGGCATTGTCTGTGCGCCTCAGCCTTTTCCTTTATGTGAATGCCATTTCAATGAGAACAATGGCATAGGCTCAATTAAGTCATCTGGCAGTGTATCATCCAGTATTGTCATGATTTCAGAGTTTTCAGGAAGCTTTGAACTCTAAAACTGGGTTGTTTCCTTTGATGAGAGATGAGTAGGCACAGATGCAAGATTAACAAATGTATTTATATTCTATATACACCTTTCTTCAATTCCAGGCACACCGCATACAGTAAGAACACAAAACATAAGATACTTTTAGAGGTCATTAACCTAAGAGACAGTCTTTCTAATAAACATCCCCACCCTAAAACCAACAACAGAATCTTCCTCTGTATCCCGTTTACTCCCAAGTTCATATTTATCACCAGGAACTGCTAAAAAGATGCAAATACAGTTTTGAACAGAAATGGATGTCAGGAAGCAAAAAAACCCTACATAGTTGTGAACTATGGAAATGGTTACATGGGTGTTACTGAAAAATGTTACTTCAGATACTGGAACTGCAGAAGTATAAACTGAGGGCATAATTTGCTTATGGAACTATCGTCTCTCATAATGATGCTCAAAAGGAAATAACCCAGTCAAGATTGCAGGGCTAGCAGTTAGGAAAAGAAATCTTTTTGCTGTACGTGTAAACTAAGCATAGCTGATACAGATGTGATTGACATAATGAACATGTGCCATTACTGTGCCATGTTTGCTTTTTCCCCCTCCCAGAGTTACTTTTCAGAGTAGAACTGTACTTTAAATCTGCTCCTAGGCTACTCGCTTTCCCTCATGAGCAGCACTGTACTTCTCACCCCACGCACACACTGTTCATTTGTCTCTATTACTTCCTACTATTGTCCTTAAATGTTTCCTTGTTCTGCTGATTCTTATTTGCCTAACTACAATCATTCAACATTCTGTCACTAAACTGACATCTGTCATTACCATGATGCGAGTACACAGTAAGAAAGCTGCTGTCATGAAGCACCTCCTGGAGGTAAATGCCCTTTAGCAAACTCACCTGGCCAACCATCAGAATACTTTTCTACATTCCTTTGCTAGTCAACTTCAATTGGCAACCAGCAGAGCCCACAGTGAGGGTACTTTCTGAAGGTAACAATATTTCCATCTTGCACTGATGGCTTCCTACAGGACTGTAGTAGCATAGACATGACACCGGAGGTTTTCTGTTGCTGAAGGAACAGCACCCCCGAGCAATGGAAGCTAGGTTGACTGAAGCATTCTTCCATCAATCTAGCTGTCTCTACACCAGGGGTTAGGTCAGCATAGCTACAGTGCTCAGGCATGTGGATTTTTCATAACCCCGAGTGCTCTAGTTACACTGACATATGTTTTAAGTGTAGACCAGATCTAAGACATAAGTGTACATGACATAAGTAAGGCTGCGGTTCTTTCATCAAGGTCACGGAAGTCATGGATTCCGGGACTTTCCGGGACCTCCATGACTTCTGCAGTGGCTGGTGCAGCTGACCCCAGGGCCAACCAAGCAGCTGGGAGGACCCCGGGGCTACCCACACTGTCTGCTTCTCAGGCAGTCCTGGGGCCAGCCACATCGGCTGCTGCTCAGGCAAACCCAGACAACTGGTCCTGGGCACTACCCCGGAGCAGCGGTCCAGGAACATCAGCGGCAGGGCCCTGGGCTGCCCACCCACCCACCCTCCCCGCCCAAGCAGCAGCAGCGGGGCCCCGGGGCACCTGCCCTCCCCCGCCCTTCCCCTTCCCCCCCCTCCGTGAGCAGCAGGGCCCAGGCCACCTGCCCTCCACCCCCTACAAGCAGCAGCAGCGGCGGCAGCGGCATGCCAGAGGGCCCCCCCACCCCCCACCAGAGCAGGAACGCCTCCCCTCCCCAGCACCTAAGTTTTAGTCAAGGCTATTTATATAGTACAAGTCATGGACAGGTCACGGCCGTGACTTTTTGTTTATTGCCTGTGATCTGTCCATGATTTTTACTAAAAATACCCGTGACTAAATCGTAGCCTTAGACATAAGGGGTGAAATTCTGAAGTCAGTGGCAAAATTCCTAATGACTTAAATGTGGCCAGGATTTCAAGTCCCTGCTGAGAGGTAGCGGAAATCTAAATCAGAAAGGAAAAAGTAAGTGTAATGACAACAGCCAATGGCATGTGTGGGAAATGTGGAAGGGAGACCCCAAAAGCAAGGAGTGTGGGTGGGTGGTGGTAGGGAGGGTTACATCTTTCTTATTAAGATTTTAAAAAATTAAATGTAGAATAAATGGTGTCAAAATTTAACGTTATAAGAACTTTAAAATAATAACAAATTCTCTCAGGGAGCAAGATTAGAAATCAACAGCAATGGCGAGTCTCACTGCGGCTTTTTTCATCATTACATTGAGGCACACATTAAAGATGGACACAAAATTTGTAGATGTTGAGGATGATTAAGTTAGTTATTCTTACTTTAGATTTTCAGAGCCTGATTATTATTTATTTTTGGAACTTCCCATAGTGATGAATGCTCAGGGATACATGGACTAATTATACATCTATCTTTTCAGATAAAACAATCTATTTAAAGTAGTATTATCACTGGGAAAAATATATTCATATTACTTGAGAAAACATAGACAATAGGGCTGCTTATGATTCTGGCATTTATTTGGCAGGAAACACAAGGTGATTATTTATATGTGAAATGATAGTACTGACTAAAACTGAAATCAGTTGATCATTACAGTGACAATATTCTTAGCTTGACATACATGAACTTTCTTCCTAGAGAACGGTCTGCACTGAATTCCCTTGTTAGTTCTGCTGTACACAAGACCTCTTGCAAGTGGCAGATATAGCCTAATAAACTCAAATCACATATGGAAGCTTGAGGAGGTAGTTTATTAACCTGAGAAAGAAACAGTTCATTATATCAGTTTTGACTGCACTTATCCCAGAAATAAAAAAAGTCCAGTTTATCTTTAAAGTTAAACCCAGATAGTTCTTGAGATATGTAAATCTATAGCATATTTTGTTTTACTGATAAATGTGAAATATCTGCACTCATTTTCCAAAAAGGTAAAAATTAATTGCTTTAAATATCTTAATTGGTACAATTCAGCTATAGCTTAAAAGACGATAAGATACATTATCTTCTTTCTCTGCTTAGTACAATAAAAATATTACTAGAATATTGAGGAATATTGAGCTCTTTATTCATGTTCGTCAAACAAAGAATTTGTAATTTAATGTGAAGTCTAACATTGACGTGATTTGCCTTTTAAATTTATTTGTTTCTGCCATCACAATTACAAATACTATTTACTTCTGAGTGAAGTCTGAACTTGTACTGTTGCTACAGTCTTCAAGTGGTATCAGTCTAGCACCTTTCACAAACAACTTCACTTTGTGTCCATAGATCTGAGCAACAAAGAAGCAGTTCAACAGTACACAAGAGTAGCAGGCCTTTGCTCTTCACTTTACCATGGACATCCTAAAACTCAGTGGCAAATGCCAAGGCAGGCTTCGAGGCTGAGGAAATCTCAGGCAGGGAGTCCAGAGACCAAGGATAGGCCCAATGACATTCAGATGATGCAGACAGCAAGGTTTTGTCATCCATCTCCTGGAGAGAGGACTAACAGCAGACTGACTAGCAACATCCTCTTATACGAGGGAATTAAGTTGTTAAAGGTGACCTGCAACATGGGGAAGAATATAAGCTTCAATTTTTTTTTATGGTGAATGAAGACAATTTGAAAGACTTGGAGTGTTTGTTTGTTTTAATTAATATTTGGAGTGAAGGAGGTAAGAGGTTCGGCTTGTTATTTTACCTTTCACATGGACAAGTCATGGACAGGTCACAGACGTGACTTTTTTTATTGACCGTGACTTTTCCATGACTTTTACTAAAAACATCTGTGACTAAATCACAACCTTAGACATAAGGGGTGAAATTCTGAAGTCAGTGGCAAAATTCCTAATGACTTAAATGTGGCCAGGATTTCAAGTCCCTGCTGAGAGGTAGTTGAAATCTAAATCAGAACGGAAAAAGTAAGTGTAATGACAACAGCCACTGGCATGTGTGGGAAATGTGGAAGGGAGACCTCAAAAGCAAGGAAAATGGGTGGGTGGTGGTGGTGGTGATGGTGGTGGTAGGGAGGGCTACATCTTTCTCATTAAGATTTTTAAAAATTAAATGTAGAATAAATGGGGTCAAAACAGATTTAACATTAAAAGAACTTTAAAATAATAAATTCTCACAGTGAACAAGGTATGGAAAGAAAAAATGTTTATATTTAAATAGGGTTACCATATTTCAGCAAGCAAAAAAGAGGACGGGAGGAGCCCCGCCCTAGCCCCTCCCACTTCCCGCCCCCCCAGAACCCCCAACCCTCCCCCCGTTCCTTGTCCCCTGACTGCCCCCTCCTGGGACCCCTGCCCCTAACTGCCCCCCAGGACTCCACTCCCTATCTAAGCCTCCCTGCCTCTTGTCCCCTGACTGCCCCAACCCTTATCCACACCCCCACCCCCAGACAGACCCCTGGGACTCCCACGCCCCATCCAACCACTCCCCACCCCCTGACAGCCCCCCCCCAGAACTCCCAACCCATCTAAACCCCTCTGCTCCCTGTCCCCTGACTGCTCCGATCCCTCTCCCCACTCCTGCCCCCTGACAGCCCCCCCCCAGAACTCCCAACCCATCTAAACCCCTCTGCTCCCTGTCCCCTGACTGCTCCGATCCCTCTCCGCACTCCTGCCCCCTGACAGCCCCCCCCCAGAACTCCCAACCCATCTAAACCCCTCTGCTCCCTGTCCCCTGACTGCTCCGATCCCTCTCCCCACTCCTGCCCCCTGACAGCTCCCCCCCAGAACTCTCAGCCCCCCACCCCGCTCCTTGTCCCCTGACTGCCCCCTCCTGGGACCCCTGCTCCTAACTGCCCTCCAGAACCCCACCCCCTACCTAAGATTCCCTGTTCCTTGTCCCCTAACTGCCCCCTCCTAAGACCCCCCCAACTGCCCCCCAGGACCCTACCCCCTACCTGTACCCTGACTGCCCAAAACTTTCTCCACTCCCCCCCAAAAGCCCCCCCCCCCGTTTCTTGACTGCCACCTCCAGAACCTTCCTGCCCCCTGGCCCCCTTACCCTGCTGCTCAGAACAGGGTGTTGGGCTCTGTGCGAGCCGGACACGTGGCTGAGCTCCCCAGCACAACAAAACCGGGTCCCTGGCCCTGCACAACAAAACCCGGTCCCTGGCCCGGACCGGACTGCAGGGGAGAGCTGCCCTTGTATCAGCACAAAGTGCTCTCGCTCCCGTTTTGCTACGCTGCATGGCAGAAACCGCTCCCAGTTGCAAAAGGGGAGGGCTGCACTTTGTGCTGATACACTTGCTCAGAATGCAGGGCGGATCCGGCTCCTCTACAGCTGCTCCGGAGTCCAGCCCGGGACTTCCCTGCAGCCCTCCCAGCCGCTCGGTCTGCTCTGCCTGGGGGGGAAATCCCGGACATTGTGAGTGCTTTACAAATTCCCCCCGGACGCTATTTTTAGTACAAAAAGGAGGACATGTCCGGGTAAATCCGGACGAATGGTAACCCTAATTTAAACATAATAAAGAAGACTGGGAGCTAAGTGTTCAGCAGCTTCATCCACTGTAACTGAATTATTTGTGCAAGGTGATGGCTCTACACTTTACACATCAACTGAGAATTTGTTTTTGATAACTTTCAGATCAAAGCTCTTTAACATATGAATGTCAGGTTTTCACAAAGTTATTTTTCTTCCAGTTTCTTCAAGTCAAAGTCTTCTATTTGTGGGGGGGTGGGGTGCGCAGATAGTTTTTCAGGATGTATTTCATTAATTCAAATTCCTGGCTATCACATGATAAGGGGTAGAGACTGTGTTTTCCTGTATATTTGTACAAAGCCTAGCACAATAGCGCCCAGTGGGGTCTTTGTGCACCATCAAAATACAAGCAACAACCGTAACAGTTGCAATGGTTTGTATAGTTTTCAGTTATTATGAAATAATTTTCTAAATATAAATATAACAAACCTCATACGTGATTATTTACTATCAAAACTGTTTCCAAACTGATCACTTCAAGTTCTTGTATATTATTTTCTAATTGGACTGTAGAAGTTATGGCAAGACAGTCCGGCAGCTACAAAGATGCTTTTACTGCCCCCTAGCGTCTCCTTTTAAAAGAGACACTTCATAGAACAGAATGCTGACACGACTTGTAAGCACTCATTTTGACTTTAGGGTATGTCTACAATGCAATTAAAAACCCATGGCTGGTCCATGCCAGCTGACTCGGGCTCACAGGGCTCAGGCTAAAGGGATGTTTCACTGCAGTGTAGACATTCAGGATTCGGCTGGAACCCAGGCTCTATGATCCTGCAAGTTAGGAAGGATCCAGAGCACAGGCTGCAGCCCGAGCCAGAACGTCTACACCACAATTAAACAGCCCCTTAGCTTGAGCTCCAGGAGCCGAAGTCAGCTGACATGGGGCAGCCATGAGTGTCTAATTGCAATGGAGAATATTTAGGAACCATACTTCAATCTTCTGGTTTTTGAAATCTTGACCCTAATAAACAAGGACAAAATGTGAATAGCCTTTTTTATTTATTTTTTAAATAGGGAGGAGAGGCTTCTCTCATTATTTTTGTTTTTGTATGATTACTTGAAGCACTGAAGGACATGTTTTCTGCTCTACAAAACAATAGAAGCACCCTGCAGTGATTGGCTATAATAAAGCACCTGTTTTCTGTAATTACATGTCTCAGTTTTACATAAGGGTTCACAGCATAAACTGATGAAAAAGCATAAAGGCATCTTTCTCCATCAGGGCCGGCTCCAGGCACCAGCCCGGCAAGCAGGTGCTTGGGGCGGCCGCTCCAGAGAGGGGCGGCACGTCCAGGTATTCGGCGGCAATTCAGTGGATGGTCCTTCACTCCCGCTGGGACCATCCCGCCGAATTGCCGCCGCAGATCGCGATCGCGGCTTTTTTTTTTTTGGCTGCTTGGGACGGCCAAAACCCTGTTCTCCATTATTTTATTGTGTCAGTCTTCATTACGTAGATTGCACTTCGAGAAATTTCAGTTACAGTCATTAAAACTACAATAAGTCTAGAATACAAAATATTCAAATTCTCAAAGTTAATGAAGCAACAAAATTTATAACGCCTATTTTGCTTCATTCTTCACTAGAAAGGTTAATGGTGACAATTAATATTAGCAACAAGGAGGAAGGAATGCAAGCCAAAAGAGGGAAAGAATATTTAGATAAGTTAAATATATTCAAGTTGGCAGGGCCTGATAAAATTCATCGTTCAGTACTTAAGGAACTAGCAGAAGTAATTTAAGAACCATTAGCAATGATCTTTGAAAACTCAGGGAGGATGGATGATGTCCCAAAGGACTAGAGAAGGGCAAACAGGGAACCTATCTTTAAAAAGAAGAACAAAAAGGACTCAGGAGATTGTAGACCAGACAGCCTAACTTCGATACCTGGAACAAATGATTAATCAATCAATTCATAAGCACCTAATGGTAACAGGGAATAGCCAACATGGATTTGTCAAGAACAAATCATATTAAACTAACCTAATTTCCTTCTGTGATGGGTTCCCCCCAGAGTGCAACATGGGACTGGGGTACCACTGAGCCCTGTGACCCACCAACCTGGTCTTCCTTTCACACTGTACTGCTGTGACAAGCTGCAAAGCACTCCAGCCTGCACTTTCACCAGCATTCACACAGGTAGGGACACTCCCAGCTGCAGTTACACACAGGCTCTCTAACCACCAGGTTCCCAGCCTAGGATCCCAGAGTAGTACCATCCTGCCCTGGTCAAATCTGGCCAGTATACGGGTTTAATACCCTGGCCGCCTCTCCCTCAATGTCAAGAGGGCAATGCACACTTGTGGTAACCAAGCAGAGGTTTTCCCCAAGCACTCCAGTCAAACCTCACTGGTTTAGATTAAAACAAAAACAAGTTTATTAACTACAAAAGATAGATGGTCATATCTATAAGGATTATAGGTAAGGCTATGTTTATATCACGGAGGTCATGGAAGCCATGACTTCCAGAGACCTCTGTGACATTTGCTGCTTCAGCTCCTGGCTCTGCGGGACTGGAGCTGGCAGCCAGTGGGGCCCTGACAGGGTTCCAGCAGCAGGCGACAGCCCCCTCAGGGTCCCCCTGCAGGCGACAGGCGACAGCCTCTTCAGGGTCTCCCTGCAGGGGGGTTCCAGCAACTGGGGACAGCCTTGCGGGAGGGGTGGGGGAGAACTCTGTGGCTCCTAGCCACCACAGTGGCAGGGGAAACCATGGAGCCGCAGCAGCAAAAGTCACAGACAGGTCACAGCTTCCGTAAATTTTTGTTTATTGCCCGTGACCTGTCCATGACTTTTATTAAAAATAACCATGATAAAATCTTAGCCTTAATTATAAGTGATAGCAAACAGATCAAAGCAGATTACCTAGCAAATAAACAAAACCGCAACCTAAGCTTAATATACTAGATAGATAGGGTAAAAATCTGCTATTCATATCCAAACTGATGGTACAGGAAGACTTGTAGATGCTTAAGGCACAAGCGACACTTGCTTTGCAGCTTGGAATTACCAGGTGTTTCATGCACAGGCTAGAAAACCCGTTAGCCTGGGTCCAGCACTTCCTCCCCTTTTCAGTCTTTGTTCCTCAGGTGTTTCCAGGAGTCTTCTTGTGTGGGGAGTGAAGAACCACAGATGATGTCACTCCCTGCCTTATATAGCTTTAGCATATGGCGGGAACCCTTCGTTTCAAAACTTGGTTCCCAGACCAGTTTGTGGAAAAATACTGACATCCCAAGATGGAGTCCAGAATCAAGTTACCTGTTCACATGTATTGTAGTCATAGCAGCCATTACTTACAGGCTGTCTGTAGTGTTCTCAGGAAGGCTCCCCATGTGGGAGATAAGCTTCTTCTAAGGTCTACTGTTTTCCCTAATGGCTCATTGCCCTGAATAGGCCCTTCCCAACCAGGTATCTAGACCAGCAATTCTCAAATTGCGGGTCAGGACCCCAAAGTGGGTTGCAACTTTATTTTAATGGGGTCACCAGGGCTGGCTTAGACTTGCTGGGGCCAAAGCTGAAGCCCTAGTCCCACCACCAGGGGCATTGGGGCTCAGGTTACAGGCCCTCTGCCTTGGGCTGAAGCCCTGGGGCTTCGGCTTTGCCCCTCTCCCAGAGTGGTGGGACTTGGGCGGGCTCAGGCTTTGATTCTCCTTCCTGGGGTCATGTAGTAATTTTTGTTGTCAGAAGGGGGTGACGGTGCAATGAAGTTTGAGAACGCCTGATCCAGACTGAAAGTATCTTGTCTAGTGGGCATTATCCAGGTGTAACTACATTTGAAATACAGATACATAGTCAATATTCATAACTTCAGATACATAAAATGATACATGTATACAAATAGGATAATCGTATTTAGTAAATCATAACCTTTTCAAGAACACCTCACATAACCCATTTTACATAAAATGCATCATAATTATGCCATAATCATATAATAATAATATCATCACTGTGAGGAAAATGGGGTGCAGTGTGTCACCTTCTTTGACAAGTTACTGGCTGAGTGGATAAAGGGGAAGCAGCAGATGTGATCTATCTTGATTTTAGTAAGGCTTTTGACAGTCACATGATATTTTCACACGCAAACTAGGGAAATGCAGTCTAGGTGAAATTACTTTAAGGTTGGTGCACAACTTGACTATACTCTGAGTAGTTCTCAATGTTTTGCTGTCCAACTGGGAGAGTTTATCTAGAGAGGTACCACAAGGGTCAGTTCTGGGTACAGTACTATTCAATATTTTCATTAATTACTTTGATAAAGTAGAGAATACGTTTATATAATTTTCAGACACCACCACGTTGGGAGGGACTGCAAGCATTTTGCAGTAAAAGATTAGAATTCAAAATGCCTTGACCAATTAGAGAATTGGTCTGAATTCAACAAGATGAAATTCTATAAAAACAAAGCAAAAGTACAGCATTTGGGAAGGAAAAATCAAATGAACTACAAAATGGGGAGAAACTCTGCAGGTGGTAGTACTGCTGAATAGGATCTGAAGGTTTATAATGGATCACAAATTAAACATGAGTCAACAATGTGATGCAGTTGCAGAAAAAATTAAGAACATAAGACCTGTGAAATAACTGTCCTGCTCTACTTAACACTGGTGAAGCCTCAGAGGGAGTAGTGTGTCTAATTTTGGGCAACACACTTAAGAAAAGATGTGGACAAGTTGTAGAGAATCTGGGCAAGCAACAAAAAATGATTAAAGATTTAGAAGACTTGACCTATGAGGAAAGGTTAAAAAACTGGGTATGTTTAGTCTTGAGAAAAGATGACTGAGGGGGGACCTGATAAGTCTTCAAAAACATTAAGGGGTGTTCTAAAGAGGACGGTGATCAATTGCTCTCCAAATGTCCACTGAAGATAGGACAAGAAGTAATGGACTTAGTCTGCAGCAAGGGAGATTTAGGTTAGTAATTTGGGAAATCTTTCTAACTATAAGGGTATTTAAGTTCTGGGATAGGCTTCCAAAGGAGGCTGTGAAATCCACATCACTTGTGGATTTTTAAATAACCTGTCAGGGATGGTCTAGATTTACCTTGTACTGAGCACTGCAGGCTGGACTTGATGACCCCTCCAGACCTACATTTCTATGTTTCTGTGAAAATACTAACTGGTGGAGCAAAAAAACCAGATTATTTTACATGTAGCACCAAATGTACCTAAAGGGATAAAAGCGAAACCTTTACACATATCTCAAAAATCATAAATTTGGGGAAAGGGGAATTGTTAATTTATAACTTTATGATTCTTCTGTTCCTTTGGAAAAAGAGCAGTCTTTATGATTGATGAAAGGAAATCAAATAACTATTATATACCCACAATAGTTTGAACATTTATCAATCTTCAGTAACAATGCAACTGAAGCAAGTAATATTTACAAACACTACACAAGATACCATGTAAAATATTATTCAAGATCCTAATTATTTGTAATGGATGAAACTAAACATTTAACCTTCAGGAAAGGAAACTGAGAAATAAAGAAAAGTTTTGTATAATTATTTTTAGATCTGGAGAGTGTTAGCATCAAATATGTGTAGTCCCCATATGCCCACATGCAAATAAGAGATGCCATTGCAGCAGTTGTAAAATGTTAAGTGTAACAGTATCACATGCATAAAAATCAAAAGCCATCTTTTAAACAAACAGCAGACATTCTGACAGTCAACAAAATTGCTCTCCGGGGATAAAACTGGAAAAGTCTGCAGGTCCAGTGTTTCAATATACATTATTTGTTAATTGAAAATTCTGTAAAGACTTGTTTTGGACAGGAAATGCTCCTTCTACTTTGTCAAAACCTTTCCAGCCTTGTCTCATAATAAACTCTGTGTATATGTTGAAAAAGCTTGGGGACACAACATACCCTTATCTCACACCCCGCCCAGTGGAAAGCCACACTATGTTGCTTGCTGCTGTTCACACCATAGTCTGTTGATGATGACAGAGACTTGGAATGATTTCAATTAGATGTTTTAGAATCCCCACATCTGCCAGTATCCTCTAAGAAGAGTCATGTCAGACAGCATTGAACGCTTTTGAGTATAATAATCAATGGGTGATTGTATGCCCTGCATTTTTCAACAATATGAAGATATTTGCAATTTGATCACATGTGCTTTGTCCCTCTCTGAAACCAGCTTGTTCTTCTGGTAGTTCTGCTTCTACCACTCACTCCATGTGATCTGGGATTTCCTGAGAGCAGAACTTTCCTCACATAAGATATCAGGGAGATGATTCAATTGTTACTACACTCTATTATGTCTCCTTTCTTTGGTAAGGGCAGAAAGATTCCTTTTGTCCAGTCATACAGCCAATTTTTAGTTATCCATATCTCATAACAAATTTTCCACAAAAGATCAATACCATGGCTCCGGCTCCATACTGGTTCTGTCTTCCTATTGTGATAGACCCAGACCAGTTGGGAACAGCAGAGTAGCAGAAGGGAGATATACTGGCCACTGGATAAGTAGTTTTCTGTTCCCTGAGTGACCAGAGCAGGGGCTGCTCCAGGCTAATAGACCACCTGACTCCAATTAACCTGCTAAGAGTCAGGTGAGGCAGTTAAGCACCTGACTCTAATTAAGGCCCCTCTGATGCTATAAAAGGGCTCACTCCAGTCAAGCCAAGGGGAGTGGAAGTGTGTGAGAGGAACTGGGAGCAAGTGGTGTGCAAGAAGCTGAAAGTGAGTAGGTGTACTACTGGAGGACTGAGAAGTACAAGTGTTATCAGACATCAGGAGGAAGGTCCGGTGGTGAGGACAAAGAAGGTGTTGGGAGGAGACCATGGGGAAGTAGCCCAGGGAGTTGTAGGTGTCGTGCAACTGTACCAGGAGGCACTCTAAACAGCTGCAGTCCACAGGGCCTTGGGCTGGATCCTGGAGTAGAGGGCGGGCCCCAGTTCCCCCCATACCTCCAAACTCCTGATCAAACACAGGAGGAATTGACCTGGACTATAGCTTCTACCAGAGGGGAAGGTCTCTGGACTGTTTCCTGACCCACAGGGTGAATCTGTGAAGCGAGCAAATCTGCCAATAAGCGCAGGACCCACCAAGGTAGAGGAGGAACTTTGTCACACTATACTGTGAGTGACTCTAATGAAGCATACAGATTGGCACAGTTCTCTCCATCGGCATTTCATATCACCACCTTCAGTGAAGATGCTGCCAGCATGATCTTTAATTATGCTTGATCGCGAGGGATACTTTTTGGTAAGAATCTGACCACTGTGAATATACCCTATTATTTCTCTCTTTCTGATTCTCAAATTCAACACATTTTGCCCTTATGTATTCACTCTTGTCTCATATGGTTTGCCTTTGCATCTGTATGTTCGGTGCCTTGGACTCTCTTCTATGTTAGTCACTCTCCTAATCATTCTTTCACTCATTTTTTCCACAAGTTAAACACCTCCTAAGTTAACCATGGCGTGGTCAGACACTGACTGTTTGGAATGTGCACTTTGCCAACTTCAAGAACAATAGTTTTAATTATATTCTTAAATTTGTTTTGGTTGTTCTCCTCTTTCACCTGTGACAATGCCTCAAACCCATTCTGGACAGAAGTCATGTAGTTTTCATTGCTTCCGGACAAGTCCAGATGCAGTAAATCTGCCAAACAGCTTATTTTTTTTAAGTTTTAATTTTATGTTTGAGGTTAACAGTTGACGCTCTGACCCACAATCTGCACTAGCAAAAGTTTTCATCCTCTGGACACTTGATTTCCAGCATTGCTGTATCATTACAAAGTCAATTTGATTCTTTGTTATGCTCAGTTGACCTCCACATGTATAAATGTCTAGGATGTTGGATGTTTGTAATGACCAAGTGACTAGAACAGCAGAATTCCACTAAATGCCATCCTCTCTCTTTCTGTAAACCCACATCATTGTTTCCCATTACTGTTTATATGAAAGCTTACACACCCATGCAATGCCCTAATCCTTCCATACTGTTAACTATGCCAACATCAATCCCAGGCTGATCCTCTCCTACTGTCATCACTATTCCTTATTTCAGAGGAAGTTCTCTTATTTTTTATTTTTGAAAGCCTTCAAATTATTACTCCCTGTCTTGTGACCCAATCTTCCAGACTCTGAGCTGGGACTAACTTTTTTTCTTTGCTACACCAAGCACATTGTTGACTCTTCATAAAAATAATACCATAATGCATCTAATGAACTGTTCAGTGCTTAACAAAAAGAAAATGTGCCTTTCTGATCCCTGCAGCAATGCAATCTAACCTACATGAGAAATATCTGTCTTGGTTCAAAGACACTAAAACATTCCATATGCTTTAGTTCATAAAATGACAGCTTCAGCCTAGGACGACATCCAAGCCACTTTACCAAACTGTTCATTTCCATGGCTTACATTCTGTATCGGACAGAAAGGGAAGGCAGTATAACCCAGAGAAACAAGCACAGAATTAGAAGTCAGGATGTCCAAAATTCTAATCTCAACTCTTCCAATGACTCACTATGTAGCTTTTGGTAAATTTCATCTGTACATCTCAATCTCAAAGTAGAAAGAAGATACCACTTATCTCACAGGGGAGCTGTGAAGAATACTTGCCTACTGTTAGAAAGCCCTCTGAAGAGGATGCATACATCCAGTTAAGAAAAGATAGCCTGTTAAATTTTTGTATAGTATTGCCAAGATCTGAGAATTAAGGTATGCGTATAAAGGGAAATGTTTTTCCTCTTAGACAAATGGAAACGACATACCTACAAGTTACAAAGAACATTAAAAGCAATAATAATTGTTACCATTTTGATTTTTTTCAGCATAATTAAAGAACATTGCCTCATTCCCTCAGCTTTCATGGGTAAGCAGGCACATTTTGTGCAATTTCTTCAAGTCTCTTCCTTCCCATTTTTTTCTTTAGTCTAGTTAGATGAAAGGGTAAATGGTCAGATGAGGTGCCATCTTTCGGACTAAATGTGCCAATTAAAAATCCCATGACATTTCTGGCAAGGAAGGGTTATTAACCCTAGTATCCTAGCCAAATTTTAACCAAGGTAACTACACTCTACTTATTTTTTATTTATAATTTTTTATTTTTCCACATACAACAAATATAGCAAAATACCAGATTCATCAAAATACACAAAGTAAATAAAGAGGATTATGATAAAGGGAGGGGAGGGGAAGTAACATATCTATCCCTCAGGATCTATACAAATCACAGACTTCTAAAAAGTCAGCCCAAATCACTTTGAATTTTTCAGGTATTCCCTTCTGTGGAATGCCAATCATTTATTAGCTGTAAGGTCATCTGTACCATTGAGCCAGGTATCAATGTTTGGTGGGAAACGACTTTTTAATTTTTGCAGGATTAATTTTTTAGTGACCTAAACTGCATGTTGGAACCCACACTGTCTTGTTACCAGGTAACCTCCAGGTATCAGGAATAGTTCCGTCAATGGCTATTAGCAAAGATAGTTAGGGACACAACCCATGCTCTGGGTGTCCCTAAACCTGTGACTTCTAGAAGCTGAGATGGGATGACAGGGGATGGATCGCTCAATTAATTACCCTGTTCTGTTCACTCCCTCTGAATCATGTGGTACCGGCCACTATTGGAAGACAAGATAGTGGGCTAAATGGACCATTGGTCTGGCCCAGTAGGACTATTCTTTTGTTCTTATCCAATAATAAAATTTAAGGGGACAGGCTCCTATACAGCATCCAATATCAAACTGGTCCTTTGACCTAGCTCATACCAGAAATTTGTGAAACACGGGCTCTCTCAAAACATACAACCGAATGTAGCACCAAGGGAGTTACATTTACAACAGTGGTCAAAATTTATGAGGCCCATTGCCATTAACCTATATTCAAAAAAGTGTCTTTTGGTGAAAAAGCCATAGTATCAGGTCTATAATTGCTTTTTTAACATTAGATACAATTGTATTCCACTAGGTTGGAGACACCTGTGTATCCAAATCTCTATGCCAAGCAACTGAAAAATTATCAATCTTGGGTAAAGATTTTTGGGACAGGAAATCATAAAAGGATACCACTGGCGGAGTAAATCCCGGAAGTTTCCTCCGATATAATAAAAGTTCTGGAGTTCCCAATGCATCCAATCCAAATACATTCATAAATAAATGCTTTAATTGGAGGTATTTCCATGCTCTGTAGCAGGGCATGACATACTGTTGCTGAAGATCCACAAATGTTTTAAATTTAACATTGTCCATTAGCTGTGAAACAGTCATAATTCCTCTCTCCATCCAATCCCTTCACATCAAGGTTTTGCCACCTATTTTAAGGATAGGATTGCTCAACAGGACCACCTCTACATGGAAGAATGGATGGAAGCAGAACTTTCTAACCAAGTTTGACCAATTTGCCTCACAGCTGTTATTGTGGGAGCGCTAGAGCCATCAAATCTATAATAATTCAATCCTACAATGCTTGAAAGGGAGACAGGGTATACTACTTCTCATTCAATCTGAACCCAGCATGGGGTCTGTGGTCATATCTAACAGCCACAGAGATGCCTGTCTTAACAAAAAAAAAAGAGATGTGACTTTTCCAATTTGGGAAAACAAAATCCTCCCAGAGAGGGGGGAGCTGTAATTTGTTCAGAGCCAGTCTCGGTTTCTTACCTGCACCACAAAGGAACATTCTGAAAACATTACTGAATTTCTTAAAATAAGTTTGAGGAATAGAAATAGGGAGATTCCTCGGGATATACGAAATTCTGGAAAGGACATTCATTTTCAGTATATTAATTTTACCCAACAAACTGAGGATTAACAAATTCTACCTTTTCAAATTGCTAGCCACTCAGGCAGTAATTGGTTCTATACATATATTAGGGATATCCTGAATATTACTGGGAATCAGTAGTCTTAAATATTTAATGTAAAAGGACTGCCACTGAAAATCCCAATTTTAGAAAAGGCCTTTGTGGGCATATTTGTTAATGCCTAAGATTTCTGGTATATACCAATTAATTTTATGTTCTGAGATGTCTCTAAACTTATTAACAGTGATTAGAAGATTAGGAATGGTAACCTCAGGCTTAATACAAATACAAGCGCATCATCTGCATACAGCAGAATTGTGTGTTCTGTTTTACAGTCTACTTAAATTCCCCCTCCAAATCAGCAGAAAATTGTATTCTTCCATTCCTGAACTGTTGAGTACAGTTGCTGTGTGCTGTTAAACTGTTGCTACAACTTTGAAATGGCTCAAAACAATCCTAAAGCTTGGCATAGGGCTGTCACTTTGAAAACATTGCCCAATTCAGGATACAGCCTTGGAGAGATCCAAGGCTACAGAATGTTTCAGGGACATGATTACAGCACAACCCCTGCTATCCTGCAAGAAGAAACAGTGTTATCTCCTCATATGTTTCAACTGGGCTGTAACTGGGTCCCCCAACACAGTTGATTTTTATAGTGAAGATGTGACCATGAACTCTACCCATTGCAAACTATGCTAGCAGCAACCAGTGGGCTTACTAGTCCATGTAGGGAAAATGCAATGTGATGGCATAAGAAAACAGGATTAAATTAAATTCTGTTAGAATCTTAGTAGATACTGCTAAGGATGCTCAGAAGTGATTTACCTTTAACCCCCACACTCCTCAAAATTTAACAAATGAACTACTGAGCCTCCTCTCTAACAAACAAATCCTGATATCTGAGTATAGGAATCCAAAAATCACTAGTCATTTTTGAAAATCTTGGCCATAAACTCACCATTTTGCACACAAGTCTTAAAAAATTTGCTAAGCAAACGGGCCAAGTGATCAATGAAAGAAAAAAGTCTGAAGAGACTAAAAAAATATACTTTTCCCATTCTCCAATATCTCAAAAATGGCTGATGAGATTTCTTCAGATTTTCCATAAAAATTTACTTCTGGGCTTAGATCAAGCATGAAAAGATTCAGCCAAAGAGACTTTTTTCAGAAAGACATGAAAATGTGGGAAACGGGTGTTATAACAAAAGTCCCAAACAAACTTTGAAAAAAGAAGAACAGGAGTACTTGTGGCACCTTAGAGACTAAGGTGCCACAAGTACTCCTGTTCTTCTTTTTGCGGATACAGACTAACACAGCTGCTACTCTGAAACAAACTTTGGGCTCCATTTGGCTGAAAAGGACTATAGACAAGCAAGATAATGCACTAGATAAGTAGTTGTTTAACCATTTAAAATACAGCTAGTGAAATGAAATACCTTCTCATCATTCAAAAGTGTCATGTTCACATAACACCACCAATATATTTTAAAGAGACATGGAACCTAAACCACAGTTATGTCTGAAAGTCTTTTTTTAAAGCCTACTACTGTTACTCGTAACTCTCATGATTACTATAACTGATAACCTAGAGTACCGTTTCTCAAACTGGGGGTCCCGCTCCAAAAGTGGGTTGCAAGGCTCTTGTAGGGGGGTTGTGAGATCACAAAAAATAGGGCTACCATATGTCTGGGTTTTCCCAGATACGACCTTTTTTTTGGTCCTTGCTCGTCCTTTTTCCTTGCCTTCAGCACCAGTGCAGAAGTAAGGGTGGCATAGTGTGACTTAGCTCTGCAGGGATTTGCACTGGTGCTGCAAAAGCTACATCCAGTACCAAGAGTCTTCAGGATCCAGGGGGAAGTAGATGTAAATAATATATTATACAAAACTGAGCAGTCATTAGGTCTAAAATGTATACAGCAAATACGACACACACAAGAAAACCCCACAACCAAACAGCCAACCAGCACCATTAGCATGGATCAGCATAGACAGATCCCCAATAACTGGTACCATCACATGCTGTCTCGTGGAATTTACTTCCAAGAACAATATTAAAAAGTTAGTTAAGGTAGAGATCACAAACCATACACCACTGATATGTATTCATCATGCATTATATGATCACTGTCCATAAAATAAAGTATCTGCAAAACATTCAAAACCAACAGCACTGATTCAACGTACTTTTAGGCAGAACACTCAGTAATAATAAGTGATCAATGTTCCTAGCAAATTACCATACAAATGAGGAGTGAAAAGTTTCCAGTCAAAGTCAGTAATGGCCAAAATGTATTCCCATCTACTAAAACTGTTCAATAGTGTATGCAAATCAGTTGGGTAGCCCTGGAGCAGTTCTCACTTGACAGATGCCTACCTCCCACCACAATGTATACTAATAAACACTACTATTGACAGTCTCCATTGACAAACTAATCTGTCATGGAGAAATAATTACCCTTCCACTGCTCCAGGTGGCCAGTCAGGTCAGGTTTGAGGCATACTGGCAGGGTACTATGGTGATGCCAGCATTAGAATTGGTCATGTTAGTTTAGAGAAGAGAAGTCTGAGGGGGGGAAATGATAACACACTTCAAATATGTAGAAGATTGTTATAAAGAGGATGGTGATTAATTGTTGTCCATGTCCACTGTGAGGAGCGCAAGACATAATTGTCTTAGTATGCAGCAAGGGACACTTGGCTTGGATATTAAGAAAAACTTTTTAACTGCAAGGGTAGTAAAGTTCTGGAATTGGCTTCCAAGGGAGGTTGGGGAGACCCCAACATTGGAGATTAGACAAACACCTGTCACAGATGGTCTAGGTCAGGGGTCGGCAACCTGCGGCTCCAGAGCTGTATGTGGCTATTTGGCTACCCCCTTGAGGGCAGCCATTTTTTGAGGGAGTGTGAGGTGCAGGCTCTGGCCGGGAGGTACTCACTACAGGCAGCTCCCGGCCAGTGGCGCAGGAGGGCTCAGGCAGGCTGCCTGCCTGCCCTGGCCCCACGCTCCTGGACGCGGCTGGCTGCTGGCATGTCTCTGTGCGCCCCTTGGAGGGAGGGAGGCAGCGGGTCTCCATGCACTGCTTGTGCCCACAAGCACTGCCCCCTCAGCTGTGAGGATGGTGCTGAGGGCAGGGACAGCGCACGGAGCCACTCCCTCCCCCGCAGTGAGCGCAGAGAAGTGCCAGCAGCCAGCAGCTTCCGGGAGCGGCGTGGGGCCAGGGCAGGCAGGCAGCCTGCCTGAGCCCTGCTGCGCTACCAGCTGGGAGCCGCCAGTGGTAAACGCCTCCTGGCCAGAGCCTGCACCTCACGCCCCTTCCCATACCCCAACCCCCGCCCCAGGTCAGAATCCCGTCCTGCAGCCAAACTCCCTTCCAGACCCCGCACCCCCTCCTGCACCCCAATTCCCTGCCCCAGCCCGGAGCCCCCTCCTGTTTACATTCAAATGGTTCATTACCAAGGCAACTGTTGTTTACCAATAAAACTCTTGGAATTTCTTGTGAAAAGGAAGTGGATGTGCTCTGTCTGTACTGTGGAACTAGTATGTTCCAACCTCCAGCAGTTTGAAAAAGTCTAAAGTCAGAAATAAAATAGATCAGATAAAAATGACAACCAAAAAGAGAAAGATAGAAGACAAACATAGAGAATTTCAAAATGATTGGACTGAGTCTTACGCTTTTATAGCGAGTTCAGCTGGACTTCTGGTGTGCCTCATTTGCAACAAGAAACTATCCAACAATAAGAAATCAAACCTAGAAAGACATTTTTAAAAGAAACATTGGACATTTGCTGAAACCTATCCAGCTGGTGATGCAAGGAAAAAAGCAGTAGAGGAGCTCCGACACAAAGCAGAGCAAACAAGATGTACGTTTGCTAAATGGATGGAACCACTACTGCTAGTTTCGTGGCAGCTCTAGAAATCGTCAAACGAGGGAAGCCCTTCACAGATGGAGAATATGTGAAAGAATGTTTCATTAAAACATCCGAGCACCGCTTCGGCAATTTTAAAAACAAAGATGAAATAGTTAAGAAAATTAGAGAAATGCCATTATCTGAGAAGACTGTAACAGACAGAAGTATTAAGATGGCCACAGATGGCGCAACGCTCTGGGTGGCGGGGCTGCGAGCTCCTGGGGCAACACAGCTGCAGAGCCCGGTCTGACCCGGTGCTCTGTGCTACATGGTGGCGTGGATGGCTCCAGCCAGGTGCCTGTCCTGGTGCTCTGGGCAGCGCGGCTCTAGCGCCACCAGCCACCGGTGCTCCAGGCAGTGCGGTAAGGGGACAGGGAGCGGGGGTGTGGATAGGGGTCGGGGTGGTCAGAGGGTGGGGAACAGGGGGGTTGAATGGGGGTGGGGTCCCGGGGAGACAGTCAGGAAGGGGGGGGGTTGGATGGGGTGATGGGGGGCAGTCAGGGGCAGGGGTTCTGGTGGCGGTCAGGGGAAAGGGAGTAGGGGGGTGGATGGGGCAGGGGTCCCAGGGGCGGGGGGGCTGTCAGGGAACGGGGGGGTTGGATGGGGCAGGAGTCCAAGGAGGGGCATCAGGGGGTGAAAAGCAGGGGGGTATAGGGGGTGGGGGTCAGGCCACGCCTGGCTGTTTGGGGAGGCACAGCCTCCCCTAACCGGCCCTCCAAACAATTTCCAAAACCCGATGCAGCCCTCAGGCCAAAAAGGTTGCCCGCCCCGGTCTACCGGATACATACAGTCAGCTGAAGAAATAGGCATGTAAGCCTCTCTCAGTCTTTGGTTCAATGTAATTCTGTGAACAAGTGTTTTCCAACATGAATTTCATCAAAAACAAACTGAGGAGGCAACTGCAAGATATTAGTCTTGAATCCTGCTTGAAAATGAAAATCATGGCATATTCACCGAACATTGAGCAACTCTCTAAAGATGTCAAACAGCAGAAGTTGCATTAAAAGTAGTGGTGAGTAGTAATAACTTTAATATGTTCAATTATTATTATTTAAAACATTCTAACTCTACAAGTAGCTTTGCATGTGATGTGGCTCTCGAAATATTTTGGTCAAAGACAAAAGCAAAAGGATGGCTCTTCTTTGAAAGGTTGCCAACTCCTGGTCTAGGTATACACTTAATTGTTCCTCAGCATGGGGGATAGACTACATGACCTTTCAAGCCCTACATTTCTATGATTGATGCATGTGCTGTATCAATTCTATGAACATTCAGAAGACTTGAGATTCCATGGCTGAAATTTACACTTTGTCAAGGAAGCAATTAGCTTCCTATAGGGTCAAAAATGTAGAAAAGTGTCCTTCAGCGGAGTCACATCAGCATAAAAATGTTGTAGCAGAACAGAGAATTGGGCCCATAATCTGTTTAGAAACAAAGAGCATATTCCTGAACCAATCCTTTCATTTAATGTCTCATAGCACTTCCCCTACAACTCCCTCCAGGCTGAGGTATAATCAGGAAAGAGGGATCAGGGAGTTCTCATAACATCAACACCTGCTTTTCTTGCGGCTCAGAGGATCTTACTGTGATCAACAATCGATCAACAGGAAATCAGGAAAGTGCAGATGTTTCCTTATTCCCTTCACAGGAAAGAAAATAGCTAAATTCAGGCGCAGCAGTAATGGGAGGCTCTGGACCCCAAAGGCCTCTGGCATCCATGTTGACACAAAATTTTCCCAGTTACAAATTAACTGTTTAGACTGAAAACCCACAAGTCTCATATTTCTGCTCCTCTGCTTATTCTCAAACAAATCTAATCTAGACTTTTTTTTTTTAAATTATTGTCTTTAGTTCAGACAAACTTAAATCACATCCGTCTGCTGTTACCTCTAGGTCTGAAACTTTTCATTCTGGGTCTTTTAATCTGAGTTCCCAGTTGCTGCCTTTCCCCTCCTCCCCTTTCCCCCCCACACCCGCAATCAGATGTAGTTATTTCATTTACAGTCATCCAAACAGATAAAAATCAATACAGAGGAACCATGTAAGGGCATTTCTAGAAAGTCATACTGTCAACCAGAAAACAAGAAAGCCACTGAGAAAGGTCACATTTGAAAAGTAAAGTCAGCTGGTTCAGCACATTGTTTCCCCTTTGGCATTCTTAAGGGATTTACAGTACCTCAGCAAGAATTTAACTAAGCAAGCTTCCCATTTCCCTATGGAGACAGAAAGTGAAAAGATTCTGTATTCAAAGCTCAAAATCCACATATCAAGGCAGTTATGCATGTAAGTCTGTCACAAGTTCCGACATATCTCAGCAACAGTTTATGTATCAGCTACCACATGTATATTATTTATTGCACGCTTATATTTATGACTTATATTTATTGCACGCTTCATCCCCAAAGATTTAAAAGTATATATGTAAAGCACTAAGGAAATACAGCATCTTTAATGGAGGGCAACAGAACTGGCATATAGCAGTAGGAAGTCAGGGAATCTTGTTACAACATGATGCCAGTCTGTAATGGGAACATTGTTCTACCTCACTATTTATATTCCCTACACCACTGTAATGAAGGTTCTGTTTATATCACAAATTGGAACAGTGGGGTAAATGGGACCCTTGATTCACATGTAGTTAATAAAATGAAATGCTCTACTTACAATATAAATGGCAAGGCACTCATGCCTAGCACCCTGTCCACACTATATTGTTGTTCCTAATACATTTCCAATACAGTTTTCTTGCCCAACAGGGAGATGGGTTTTCTGTGGACAATAATAATCTATAAAACTATTATATAGATGGTTACTGTTGCATCTTTAGCATTATCTCATAACACTGTTAAAGTTTCAACCACAGTGATAACAAAGGCTAAGATCAATGTTGAGACTTTGGTGGCCTGTTCAGGGTGTGGCTTATATTATATATTAGCCTGAATTTCACGAGGAAGAGACCTTACCTTTCCAGTGTTTTCACTCTAATGTGCACCAATATATTTCTCTTGCTTGTCAGTATGTTTTCTCCCACCTCTCCCCCATAAAGGTAACAATTTATATGAACTATTGCATCACACAATAATCAGCTAGCTGTGCAAAACCACAGCACTTGGGTCATCCAATCTGCTCTTGGCAGAGCTACTATCTAGATCTTTCAAACCAAGATCTTACTTAACTCTTTAAAAAAAATCCTATATATGCAGGCTAAGCATGCCATTAATCACATAAGAAGCTAGGTTCAACAGACTACATATGAGGCTACAAGCCAGGATCTCTCAAATTGCAACTGCTACTTTGGCACTGGCTTACTACTTTGGTCTTGGGCAGATCATCTCTAAATACAGGGGAAGAGATAGCTCAGTGGTTTGAACATTGGCCTGCTGAACCCAAGGTTGTGAGTTTAATCCTTGAGGGGGCCACTTAGGAATCTGGGGCAAAATCAGTACTTGGTCCTGCTAGTGAAGGCAGGGGGCTGGACTTGATGACCTTTCGGGGTCCCTTCCAGTTCTATGAGATAGGTATATCTCCATATAACTATAATAGTAATTCTTAAATAAGAGTGCGAGATAATTAGGTAAAGCTTATGCAATGTTTTGAAAATGGAAATGTTGAGTATTGTCCTTGAAGCAGATCTGTAAGAATTTTTGCAAGATTCCCTCCATTGTAGCAGTGTATGCAAACTGCCCCCAAAAATCAACTGGAAGAAGCATTCCAGATATTTTAAATTCAAAATTTATTTTTAATTCCTTCTCAGGCAGACCCACTGTGTTACATCTGTGTTACATCCCCCCAGCATGGCACCACAACCACAACAGAAGTATCAGTTTCCTACTTATTTGAAAAAACAAAGAGATAAATATTGAGCTTATAGCCCACGAAAGCTTATGCCCAAATAAATTTGTTAGTCTCTAAGGTGCCAGAAGGACTCCTCGTTGTTTATACTTTCTGTGTTATTCACACCTCTGTTGTGATTTAAAAAAATAAATAGGGTGATGGAAAAGAAAGACACTAAGATGCAGACACGTATGGGGGAAGTGAAATAATTAAGGAAAGGAGTATTTATAAAGGTAAACTTCTTCTGTTATAAATTAGTGAAATAGAGAGACATGAGGTTTAAATTTGGTTTTAGTTGGCCATGTATAAAAACATGATTTAAAGTTTATACTATTTTAATTTAATTTAGTATACACTGAAATCTTTAGAGCTTCTAGCAGCAGAACTTCTAATTCCCCTGGGATTAGATATTCTTGCAGGACTTGATTTCCCAAGCCCAGCTGTTTTGCCATGTGTGGCTTCAACTATTCAGTGCTACAAAGTAGTTGCAAGCTTCAGAAGTGCTGAAGGGTTTAGGTGTGTGGAACTGCTTACTCGCTCTGTCCTAGAGGAGGGGTGGGGGGTTGTTTGGTTTTGGGTTTTTGTTTTTGTTTGTTTTTGGAGAAGAGGATGGGGACAATCCCACGAGAGCCATGATTTAGAAGACATTCCAACAACCCTCCAAAGTAAGATCAGAATAGGTGCTGAACAAGCACAGTTTTTGAAATTTACCATTTTTCAGTGGTTACCAGCACAATGTTACCAGCTATCAATATACATGTTTTGTCAGGTTTCTTCTTTGTGAAATTGTCAATTTATATTTTCTTAACATGATTAGAACCTGAGACATACCATAATGTGTGTTCGTTCTCATGCTAGAGTTCCTTGCAGTTCACCATTTGTTGTTCATATTCCAAGACTGCACAGAAGTAAACTTGTTTTTCCTCAATGTCAAAAAAATTAATAGTTTAACAGACAGTAAATATAATTCTACATATCTTTTGGCTCATGTGTTTAAAGATGAAATTCCTAGTCAAAGGACTAAATTTTTCAGGTTTTCTAAGGGCTCGAAGAAGCAAAAAGCATCAAATCGAGAAAAAATGGCAAAAGGAGATGACTCCATAGCACTTTCTGTATCAACTGAAATCTGCTGGTATGGATGAGTATGTCCAGTGGGATGACTCTCTCCACATCATTCAACCTCAAAGACAAGGGGATTCCTAATATAGGTCAACACTGAACCTGAAGTTAATTTAAGCCAGTTCTGTATCAGCATGGAGCCACCAAAACAAGAGGAGATTTTAGGGGCAGCCACCAACACGGGACCCATGGAAGCATTTCTTCTGCTCCCATGTGGGCAGGGAAGATGTTCAGAGGGGATAAAAATACACAGATCTGGCCCTCAGAACATGAGATCCACAATTTAGGAAGCCAAATTCTGTTTGGTTCTGCAGTGCGGAGGAGGAAGGAGACAGAGGCAAATCACACCCCATGAAAACAATCAGGATGACTCCATAAATCCAAATTAGCTGAGTTTTTCACCACTTACATAGGAATAACTAACACTGGGCATGCTTTAGCCCTTGTAAGCAACACAATCCAGAATACACAACACAGTTAAGCTACTGTATAAGAATTCTGAGACCTTAAAAAGCATCCACTTGAATTGTACTGGGTTTATCTCCTAAGCCATAACATGTTATAGACAGACCTGATAAAATGAAATTTGAAATTTACCATGGACACTTCTCTATCACAATTTCAGCCAGTAGTTCTGATCTTGTATATATATCATGGCTCACTTGGGATAAGGCAAACAGCTACAGATAAAATTAAAATCGTCCACAACTTTTACTCAAAACTTGAAGATAATCAGAAATTCTTTCAGCACTACTACACACAATCCCCCCACCAAACAAAATAAACCCCACTTAATTATGGGGGAAAGGCAGTTTGTTTATTTTTCTCATTTTTCTGCACAACTATGTTTTATATAGACAGAGAACCAAAGCATTACAAGTGAAACTATTTTCTGTTATGGCAGCTACCAAAGAACATTGGAAACGTCACAAAATCTCCAGTTCAAAGAGATTTGAAAAAGCAGGTGGAACAAACCCCCAATTGATTATGCAGCAATAAGCCCCTGTCAACAAAACATGTGCAATATCCATTCTCTTGATATTTAAAAGCAAGCAAAAGACAGGCTATGTTTTTCTCTTATCCCCAATTTACCATTCCCTTCCAGACTGGAACAAGCTGTTCTGTTATTTATTTGGATTTAAAGAAAAAATAATCAGACATATTTGCATTGGTATTTTTCCTACCCTCCCCCCCCCCCAAACATTTTTGGCAAACTTACTCTGTCTGGATTTGTGAAAGGATTATATTCACTGCTTCAATAAGCAAACAATACTAAAGATAAATAGATTGAGAAGTGATTTTGCAGTTACTAGTTGCTTTTAGCATGTTACTAATCACATTTACATTATGGAAACAACTAGAAATAAAACCATTGAACTTAGCATGTGAAATTATTTTTTTCCAGCAATAGTGTCCTAGTTTGTCCCTTTATAATAATATTATAGAAGATCTCTCTTCAAAAAACAGAAAAATATTTTATCCCATGGTGGGGGGAGGGAGATATTAAAAATCTCTCAAAAGAGTGCTCAGTGGAAGGGATTCTGCAATACAAAACTGCACATTTAACAACAGAAAGCAAACAATTTTCAATAACTTTTAAGTCTTGACAAGTGTATGATAGCCCTTTTGAGACGTGAAACATAAATCCAATCCTTAATTTCCCCCCCATCTATTACATACACACACACTATGGATTGTACTGCTGGGTTGTTCTGGAATACTGACATTGCTGTGTTTATGTTTAAAGCATTCTTTACTACAGAAAAAGAAGATAACATAGACTTGGTAAATAGCTACTAGAAAAACAAAAAATCTTGTACCTACAAACAGCAGCAGCACCATTTAAGCCAGTGGCTCTCAACCTGTCCAGAGTACTCTACTCCTTTCAGGAGTCTGATTGTCTTGTGTACCACCCCAAGTTTCACCTCACTTAAAAACTACTTACTTACAAAATCAGACATAAAAATACAAAAGTTTCACAACACACTATTACTGAAAAATTGCTTACTTTCTCATTTTGTCCGTATGAAATTTTAGTTTGTACTGACTTTGCTAGTGCTTTTTATGTAGCCTGTTGTAAAACTAGGCAAATATCTAGATGAGTTGATGTATCCCCTGGAAGACTTCTGTGTACCCTGGTTGAGAACCACTGATTTAAGCTGTACAGAAAGAATAGTTAGTTATATGTGAAGATCTGCACAGCATATTGAAACATTTATACCTTCTTTAGGAAAAAAATAGTACTTACATTATCTTCCTCTTGCATGTCGTCATCATCATCATCACTGTCCTTATACCCTGGTGGAAGTGGTGGCCCAATAAATTCATCATCATCATCAGTATCCTCTGCTGGTCCTTGAATGGAAGTTTGGTGTGGTAAAGGAGGACCAATTAATTCTTCATTTGAACCATCTTCACTTTCACTACTTTCTGCCTCTCTGTATGGAAGAATTGTAAAAACGGTTATTTAAGTAACATGCAGCATTTCTATAGTGGTTTTCAGAAGCATTCAGCATTGGCCTAACTTTGCTCTCATTGAAGTCAATGGCAAAACTTCTACTAACTTCAATGGGAGCAGAAACAGGTCCACCACAATCGTCAAAGCAATTAAAAAAACTAATAGATACTGTAGTGACAGGCACAGTGCAAGAACCTAGGGAGAACAGAATACCGTTGTGAAGTAGATAGATAGGAGGTATGGTGAAATCTGTGCTAAAGCAGCCAACCAAGGGATCACTACACAGGAGAATAGAAAAAGTTAGGTTTTGTTTTAATTAATGGTGGTATATTAATATGCTTTCAATGTCCACAGTCACAGCAGTACTTAATTATATATCACTTTAGGGTCTGATTCTCCAGTGCCTTGCACCTTGTGCAGGCATTTTACACCCGTGTAAAGCAGGAGTTAAATCAAAATGGCAATGTTTCAGACTCACTGTGCACAGGTGTAAAGTGACTACACAAGGGAGAAAGCAATAGAGAATAAGGCAGAGAACATGCAAAATACAGTATAAGCTTTACAACCCTTAAAACTTAAACAGAGGAGATCCTGCACTTTAGACCAAATATTTAATCTCCACTGTCATCTCCTAGTATAGCCTCTGGTGTAAAGCTCATGTGCTATTACCGTTTCACACAGGGAATATCTATTGAAGTCCACAGGAATTGTGCATACACACATCATTTAATCACTAACATTTTTGAAAAGTAAAACTGCACCACAATTACTGGTCACATAGAAGCGACTAAAAATAAATGCTCTTGTGCTCCCTCTGCTGGCTCTACAAAAGCAGTTAGCCACTTCACAGTTGTGCTAACAGCAGTTGTTATACCATTGCAAAAACAATAAAATAAGTTAAGTATTGCGCATAAAAAATTGTGTTAATTGTAAAATTAATGCTCCCAATACAGATAAAGTGCTTTTTAAAAAAAAAAAATCAGAAGTCCCTATCAAGTTCAAGGTCCTACTGTATGTTCGGTAATATACAAACACATCAGAAGAGACAGTCCCTGCCCTAGAAAGCTTATAATTTAACAGGTCTGTTTTGAACAAAAACTGTGAGCAGAATGCAATAAATACAAATATTTTAACTAGGGCTGTCGATTAATCGCAGTTAACTCACGTGATTAACTCTAAACATTAGTCGTGATTAATCACAATTTTAATTGCACTGTTAAACAATAAAATACCAATTGAAATTTATTAAATATTTTGGATATTTTTCTACATTTTCAAATATATTGATTTCAATTACAACACAGTATACAAAGCAGACAATGTTCACTTTATATTATTTTTATTACAAATATTTGCACTGTAAAAATGGCAAACACAAGAAATAGTATTTTTCAATTCACCTCAAATACTGTAGTGCAATCTCTTTATCGTGAAAGCGCAACTTACAAATGTAGATTTTTTTTGTTACATAACTGCACTCAGAAACAAAACAATGTAAAACTTTAGAACCTACAAGTTCACTCAGTCCTACTTCTTGTTCAGCCAATTGCTAAGACAAACAAGTTTGTTTACATTTACAGGATATAATGCTGCCCGCTTCTTGTTTACAATGTCACCTGAAAAGTGAGAACAGGCATTCGCATGGCATTTTTGTAGCCAGCATTGCAAGGTCTTTATGTGTCAGATATGCTAAACATTCATATGCCCCTTCATGCTTCGGCCACCATTCTAGAGGACATCCTTCCATGCTGATGATGCTCATTAAAAAAATAATGCATTAATTAAATTTGTGACTAAACTCCTTGGGGGAGAATTGTATGTCTCCTACTCTGTTTTACCCACATTCTGCCATATATTTCATGTTATAGCAGTCTCCGATGATGATCCAGGACATGTTGTTCATTTTAAGAACACTTTCACGGCAGATTTGACAAAACACAAAGAAGATACCAATGTGAGATTTCTAAAGATAGCTACATCATTCGACCCAAGATTTAAGAATCTGAAGTGCCTTTCAAAATCTGAGAGGGACGAGGTGTAGAGCATGCTTTCAGAAGTCTTAAAAGAGCAACACTCTGATGTAGAAACTACAGAACCCAAACCACCAAAAAAGAAAATCAACCTTCTGCTGGTGGCAGCTGACTCCAATGATGAAAATGAACATGCGTCGGTCCGCACTGCTTTGGATGGTTATCGAGCAGAACCCATTATCAGCATGTCCTATTGAATGGTGGCTGAAGCATGAATGGTGGCTGAAGCATGAAGGGACATATGAATCTTTATTGCATCTGGCACATAAATATCTTGCAACGCCGGCTACAACAGTGCCATGCAAACGCCTGTTTTAACTTTCAGGTGATATTGTAAAAAAGAAGTGGGCAGCATTATCTCCTGTAAATGTAAACAAACTTGTTTGTCTTAGTGACTGGCCAAACAAGAAGCAGGACTGAGTGGACTTATAGGCTCCAAAGTTTTATATTGTTTTATTTTTGAATGCAGTTATTTTTGTACATAATTCTATATTTGTAAGTTCAACTTTTGTGATCAAGAGAATTCACTACAGTACTTGTATTAGGTGAACTGAAAATACTACTCCTTTTGTTTCATTTTCACAGTGCAAATATTTTTAATCAAAAATAAATATTAAGTGAACACTGTACACTTTATATTCTGTGTTGTAAGCGAAATCAATATACCGTATTTGAAAATGTAGAAAACATCCAAAACTATTTAAATAGTTAACTATTATTGTTTAACAGTGTGATTAATCACGATTTATTTTTTTAATCGCGCAATTAGTTGCAATTCATTTTTTTAATCGCTTGACAGCCCTAATTTTAACAAGTAAACACAAATAAAAGACTATTCAATGTAGTTGGAAAGTTCAAGTCAGACTTTTAGAACAAGAATTGAACATATACAAGTTGTTTTAAAATAAGATTTAAGAAAGATGTTCCAATCTGCACTATTCTGAGTACAAATCTAAATTTCTCAACTCTTAGATGAATTCTCAGATCTCCAAAAACATCTTCCAGTTAAGAACTGCACACCAAGCAGGAAATACTACAACACAAGTATTTTGTGCATAGCCTGTCAAGTTTAGTTCTTTACACTGAACAAACACCATCCACCCAATAAAGGAGACACTGAATACTCAGACAGTAAAACAACGAGGGACATGCAAAGTGCTAGATGGTCAGGATATGTCTATCTAACAAGTATGACAATGTACCCTGTAATTATAGTCCAAAATTTCTATACAGCTGAACAAACCCATAATGTATTTATAATTGTCAGGCACTGACAACATGCTGAAATGCAACAAATCAGTGACATGGTCTGTGACTCAAAAAATATATAACCGTAATTGTGTGCTTGCTTCACATTTACAATTCCTCCAACATAGAATCAGAATACATTGTAGATCCCTATTTTCAAAATGTTGAAAGAGAGTAAAGAGGAGATCCTGCAAGCCTAGGAGAGATGGAAGGAATAAAATCTTCTGTTGCCCCTTTACTCCAAAAAGATGAGGGGGGTGCGGGGAGGAAAAAGAATAGAGAGCTGTAATAAAATGCTGGAGTCTCTCTGCCCTTCCATGTCTCCACCCCCCTCTATTATGTTTTAGTGTAAATTTACAATCTACTGGTTTTTGCTTTCTAGATGTTAGCAGGTGTAACCCCTTATAACAATCATAATTCTAAATACATGCATATGAATATACCAATAGCTTAACTATTAGAACCTTCTCCTCATAGTTAATTTAGGAATCAACATACTGTAGCTGTCTCGTTTTTCTCTCTCTCGTATATATATATTTTCCACACACTCCTGAGGGCTTCTTTGTGCCAAAATATTAAAAATTATGTGCACAATATTTGAAAATTGTGCAAATTTTATTTGTCAAATAAATGTGGAGTTTTCAGCATGGCATTGGGGAGCACAGGCCACTGGCTGCACAGAGGTGGGAAATTACTGTGCAGCTCCCCCCTAGGACATGGACTCAGCGATGAGGCTGCACCCAACCCTGACACAGCACAAGGACAGGGCCCTACCCCTCCGGGCCAGGTGCACCAGGTGTGGGCAGGCAGGCTAAGGAAGGCAGCATCCAAGTGCGGAGGGGTTTAGTGTGGGGGGATCCAGGTGTGGGTTGAGAGGGTTCTGTGTGGGGCAATCTGAGTGTGGGCGGTTCAGTGGGGGATCTGGGTGCAGGAAGGATCTGGATGAACAGGGGCTAGTTTGTAGGATTCTGGGTGCAATGGTAATGGGACTCTGCAGGGGGGTGAAGGTAGTTGGGGCTCAGCCTGGGGGGTCAGAGTGTGTGAAAGGAGGTATAGCTCGGCACAGGGTCTTGGTGTGGGGGGGTTCCAGATGCTGGGGGAGTGGGGCAGGAATCCAAGTGCAGCTGTTTGGGGCTCAGTAGGGTGGGAATCCAGGTGCGGGTGGCTCATTAGGGTGGTCCAGGTGCAGGGGGAGTGGGGCTCGTTGGGGGGTTCTTGGTGCGAGGGGGGTGAGGCTCAGCAGGAGGGTCTGGGGGTCTGTATGCATGGGGGTTTGGTGGATGGGGGAGCAGCTCCTGGTACAGTAATCCCTCCCCCTGCAGCTGAGAAGCAATGGGTGCAGGAAGCTTGGGGGGGGAAGAGGGGAGTATGTAGAGCTTCCTACAGCCACGGGAGAAATCATGGGGTGGGTGTGGCAGCCTCAGATGCTGTGAAAGGGAAGAGGAAGTCCGGTCCCCAGTCCAGGCGAGGCTAGCAGCTGAGCCTACCGCAGGGTAAGAGCCACCAGCTGAGTCTTCCCCATTCCTGCCCCCTGTCCCATAGTGATTTACCTCTCTGCCAGCTGCCCGGGGCATGCAAAACATACTGCTGGGGGCGGTCTCATGACCACTCTTGTGGCTTCCCTTTGCTTCCCCGTCAGAAAGTCATTTTTCTGCAGGGAAGCAAAGAAATCTGTGGGGGATATAAATTCTGCACATGCGTAGTGGCGCATAATTCCCCCAGGAGTAATATTTTGTGTGTGTGTGTATTATATAGATATAAAACTGTCAAGAACTTCTTAGGTTAATTTTAGTATGGGGTGTGGCTAGATTACTCAATGTACTTGAAATACAAAGACTAAATATTGAGGAGAAAAGTTATCATCTGATGGCTAGCAGAACCAATTGGTTACCTTGGATCAGTTCCCTAATGACAAGCATCACAAAGACTGCTATATTTGGTGCAATGTTGGTAGTCTCAGTAGAGAGGACAAAGGTCTAAATTATGGGCCTTAACTAGCCTCTTATTATTATGTATTGTACCTCCAGATTAACACTGGGCACAGTGACACATTCTCTTCCCAGCTTCCTGTCTCTTTCAGCATCAAGTTCAAATCCTTTAGCATAACTTTCAAGGTAATGTGTAACTCTGGAATCTGACTACAGATCAGACTTTTTCTATCAGATTCTCATCTCATGCCCCCTGGCAATCCCAGAGCCCCAATAACATCAATGGAACTCCCCCTAGTTACAATGGTCCACCTGCATGAATCAGATTACTGAATAGGGTCCCTTGCCTTCTCCCACTTTCCAACCTGCATAGCCAATCTATTCTTCCTCAAATCCCTTATCCAAAAGAAATGTGTTCTGAGAATTTTCTATTATTCTGCCTCCTCTTATATCCTACTTTACTCCTTATATTTAAGCCTCCCCCTCACACACAATGTGCAAGTCTCAGACCTAATATCAATCACAGCAAGTTTAATTGTAACCCTCAGCCTTCCATTAACAAGATATCAATACTGAAGATTAGCATTTTAGTATGGTAAGAGTGTAGAGAAAATATATTTTTTTCAGTTTACTTTGTGCATTTGACAGCACTTTGTGTATAGTCAGTTACTTAAATCACTGGCCACAGTTCATGTGAAGTTTTCCACATAGCAACAGGAGAGAAATAATAGAAATTGTGAGCACTATAAGGCAACTAGTACAAAACTATGTAGTTTTATAATTATATGTAGCATGCATGTAGAGGCTACATACATATATTGATTTGTTTTCCAGTCTATATGGACAAATGTGTTTTATCCAATTTTAGGTGGCAACAGAAGCTGTTTGTTCCTTGATTTGACATAGTTATGATTGTTTATTACTTTGACCCGCTGTCCATGACTTTTACTTGACTTCATTTTTTTTTACGTACAAAAAAATTGGCAGAATCTAATGTATAAAAAAGAAAACAAGTGCACAAAGCCTTAACAGTGAGAAGATGGCAACCAAAATAGCACACAGCCCTTCAATGTGTTTATAAGCCATAAAACTATTGTAAATTGACAGACCATATTAAGAAAGCGTAGATTAATAATTGCAAATTACAGTGAAACAAATGTCAGTTTACATAGTTTTGTGGACACAAGTTCAGTGGTCCCTGTCCTCCTCTCAAAAAAGTTCAGACAGTCCTTGAGACAAAACAGTTGTAAGATGGTATGATGCTTCCACTATATCTAGGTACCTGCAAGTTAATGCGGAGCAAGCTCCCATCACACTTGAGCCTGAAGCTGCTGAATCAACATCTTCATGTTGGCTTCTTAGTTCTTTTTCTTTCTGGGCTTCCTCTTCTCTTGCACGGGCTTCTAAATATGGAGTGAACATGCAACTGTTAGATCTCCATGTTTTCAGCATGTAAATTAATGAAAACCTGGTTCTTCTTTTTGAGACAGTATTACTAAATTCTTAATTTTCAGACATATATTCCAGAAGTATGAAGAGATGAAAGTAGAGCATTTTAATTTAAACTGATTGGTTAACTTACCCACACAATAAAAATGCTAATTTCCTTTACATTTCTGTCATTTTGATACCGAAATGCTTACCCAAAGAAATAAACCTCTCGGGAAAAGGCAAGCTTAAGATGCTAAAACTGTTAGCTTATACAGAATAAATATATGTTTTATAGCGTATACCACTGTTTCACATTTGAACATTTTCAATGTCAACGAGGTATGATTAGTCAATACTGATCTTTAATTTTTTCTGGAACAGGGTATTGGAAATTAAATCTAAAGTTTAAACAAGTCTAGTACACATGGGTGTCATTAAGTTTGTTACAGCCCTCACTAGTTACTTCCATTTTCCTCACTATAGAGGAGTCCCTATAGAACCATCTGTCACACTGTCTGGAGTTTCAGAGTAGCAGCCGTGTTAGTCTGTATCCGCAAAAAGAACAGAAGTACTTGTGGCACCTTAGAGACTAAAAAATTTATTTGAGCATAAGCTTTCATGGGCTACAGCCTACTTCATCGGATGCATGTAGTGGAAAATACAGTAGGAAGATATATATACACACACAGAGAACATGAAACAATCGGTGTTACTATACACACTATAAGGAGAGTGATCAGTTAAGGTGAGCTTTTATCAGCAGGAGAGAAAAAAAACTCTTTGTAGTGGTAATGAAAATGGCCCATTTCCAGCAAAAGGTAATAACAAAATGTTTTTTAAGTACATCAGAAGCAGGAAGCCTGCTAAACAACCAGTGGGGCCCCTTAATGATCGAGATACAAAAGGAGCACTTAAAGACGATAACGTCATTGCGGAGAAACTAAATGGATTCTTTGCTTCAATCTTCACGGCTGAGGATGTTAAGGAGATTCCCAAACCTGAGCTGGCTTTTGTAGGTGACAAATCTGAGGAACTGTCACGGATTGAAGTGTCACGAGAGGAGGTTTTGGAATTAATTGATAAACTTAACAGTAACAAGTCACCAGGACCAGATGGCATTCACCCAAGAGTTCTGAAAGAACTCAAATGTGAAGTTGCGGAAGAGTTAACTAAGGTTTGTAACCTGTCCTTTAAATCGGCTTCTGTACCCAATGGCTGGAAGTTAGCTAATGTAACGCCAATATTTAAAAAGGGCTCTAGAGGTGATCCTGGCAATTACAGACTGGTAAGTCTAACGTCTGTACTGGGCAAATTAGTCGAAACAATAGTTAAGAATAAAATTGTCCGACACATAGAAAAACAAACTGTTGAGCAATAGTCAACGTGGTTTGTGTAAAGGGAAATTGTGTCTTACTAATCTATTAAAATTCTTTGAAGGGGTCAACAAACATGTGGACAAGGGGGATCCAGTGGACATAGATTTCCAGAAAGCCTTTGACAAGGTCCCTCACCAAAGGCTCTTATGTAAATTAATCTGCCATGGGATAAAAGGGAAGGTCCTTTCATGGATTGAGAACTGGTTAAAAGACAGGGAACAAAGGGTAGGAATAAATGGTAAATTCTCAGAATGGAGAGGGGTAACTAGTGGTGTTCCCCAAGGATCAGTCCTCGGACCGATCCTATTCAACTTATTCATAAATGATCTGGAGAAAGGGGTAAACAGTGAGGTGGCAAAGTTTGCAGATGATACTAAACTGAGCAAGAACAATACATGCAGCATCCTACAAGCATTTTATAAAACACTAAAACACATTCTTATTAACTTAACATCTAATATATATTTTAATAATGCTAACACACTGCCAGCCTCACACCATCTCACCTACATCATGATAAAATTGAGTGCCCACGTTTCTTTTAAAAATGTAGCTCCGTCTTATTATCAGAGGGAGACAAGAAACTGGGGTGGCTATAGTAATTCAGGAAAATATGCTCAGAGATGATACACACACAATGACCACTTGCCTTCAAATGCATAAGAATTAATACACCTCTACCCCAATATAACGCTGTTCTTGGGAGCCAAAAATCTTACCGCGTTATAGGTGAAACCGCGTTATATCGAACTTGCTTTGATCCGCCGGAGTGCGTAGCCCCCCATCCGCCCCCCGGAGCACTGCTTTACCATGTTATATTCGAATTCATGTTATATCAGGTCGCGTTATATCGGGGTAGAGGTGTACTTCTTAATTAGGCTTATTTCTCATTTGATGGATTATTTAATTATGGGGTACATACGATGTAAATGTTTGTTATTACATTATAACAGGATACAGAAAAATGAAAACAATTCATGTAACATCTCATTCATTTTCATGACGTTTAAACATGAAATACATTCTTATACATTTAACAATCACTTTGATCTATACTAATACACAAGTGAATTGGCCTGGCTGCCAGCTATGCATTTGTAAATGTTCAATGAGGCCTGGGGCTTTGGCTAAACTGGCACCTGGTCTGTCAGCATCACAAATTGCACATTAGATCTCACACCAAAGACAACAGCTTGTATCCAATCCTATAATAAACTATACACGGATGTATTAATAGGACAAGGAAGAGTTATTTACAAGGTTAAAACAGGTTAACATGTGTACACAAATGAGTTACTACCTTACGTTTTCCAAGTCATAGAATCTTCTATGATAAGCAAGCTCTATACATCCTTTAGGGCTAATTTCATTTCATGGGGAGGGGGAGTAAGAGCAGAACAACACAGTATTATGCTCTTTAATGTTCAAGGATAGTCCATCTGAGTTCGAAGGGCCTTCCTCACTGGCCAGGACATAACACTTGCTGTTGGAGACAGCTTTATACTAGTTAATGTCTATCTCCTGTCTGGTGATTTACAGCCACAGAGCACTCACAATACAAATATTACCTTTGTAGCCAATGATTTTAGTTTATTGTTCATTTACTGTGTGATGTTGTGATTAATCAACATGTTATAGCATATATTCATTATATGTTAGAGTTAATTAGTAGGATTATAAAACTATAAGATTGATCAGTATTTAGAGGAACCATGTAGTAGATATAAGTAAGACAAGCTGAAATGCAAGAACCTGTAGGCTAAGGCCTGCAAGACTTTAGCTTAGCTATTTTAGGCCTTGGAGACAAGAAATGATGACATAAGTGATTGGAAAATAAACTGATATCCTAAGATTATGGGAAGAGAGGTAACAAGTGGTGGTAATATTGCGCAAAATTACCCGGAAGTTTAATATTAGATCATAAAAATACTGTAAAGGCGCAACTGTCTCCAACGTGTCTTAACCACAGGATACAGGTTGTGCGTCAATGCGAATGAGTATAAAGGGAATTTACACAGCCTATAGAAAATTGAGGTCACTTAAGTTTCCAGGAGACACAGACACAAATCTACAGAAGCTCCTGTGAGCAGGATTTATAGTTACATGAAAATAGGCATCTTGGATGTTGAGGGCTGAGAACCAATCCACCCATTCCAGTGCTGGTATTATTGTTGCTATTGTGACATCCTGAACCATTGGACCTTTACGAATTTGTTGAGTTTCCTGAGGTCAAGAATAGGTCTCCATCCTCTGTTCTTTTTCCGGGTTAAGCAGTAGTGCGAATAAAAGCCCTCCCTTCTGTGTTGTGATGGTACAGATTTCACAGAGCCAAATGTAGGAGATAGAGGGGGGATGGAGGTGAATGGTATCAAATAACCTGTGTTGATTATTTCTAGAACCCACTTGTTCGTGGTGATGGTCTTCCATCTGAGCAGAAAGGGGTCAAAAGATGTCCAAAACGGGGGAAGATCAGTAATGGTGTCAGCACTGAGGAATGGGTGCAGTCTCTCGGGCCCTTGACCAAACTTTCAAAATTGTTGTTTTGCAGAGGGTTGCTTGTATGCCGACGATTGAGCAGGGAGTGGTTGTCCCCTTAGAGGTCTCTGTCCGCACTTGTGTGTATCGTATTGTCTCTGTTGTTGAGCACGTGGGGCAGATATTGCATACTGGGTTGAATAGTATTTCCCTTTTTTAATTCTTCTCTGTGCAGATGTGTATATCCCAAGGGAACGAAGGGTTGCCCTAGCATCCTTCAAGATGTGAAAGGACTTGTCGGTCTTTGCGGCAAACAACTTCAGCCCGTCAAAGGGGATATCCTCTACTGTCGATTGTACCTCCCTTAGGAAGCCAGACAAGTGAAGCCATGAAGCCAGATACGTAACTATGGCAGAAGCCATGGAATGTGCCACCATGTTTGTCGCATCTAGAGATGTGCTCAATACTGTGCAGCTGGGAGCAAGTTACATGCTGGAGGCTGCACATTGACTGGCCAAGAGTGGCTGTTCACCAGTAAAGCAGTGTAAAAGGCATCCTGGGTTGGAGAACTCAGGCAACATCTATTCAGCAGTCCAGATTGTACCGAGGCTAATGTCACAAGAGGACATACATCTGTATGCACTGGGATATTGTGCATCCCACAGTCTCTCAAAGGTCGACACAGTTCTATACAGTCAGTTTCTTTATACATTGAGTGACTTCCTCCCACTCCCTTTTATTTGGGGGGGGGAGGTTAGACTCACTGGATGGGGAAGCTGCTTTTGCTGCCCCAGTAACCAGAGCTGCAATATTTGAGCTTCCATCTGCCTCCTATGTGCCCTCTCCTCAGCTTCCTCATTGGCGTTGACTGATGCAATTTATTCCACGCATCGGTGGTGGGCTCATTCATCAACTTCTTTGTTGACCCCGAGTCTTTGGTGGGCTCTCTCCTCCACCTCCTCACTGGTCTTGACTGTGGCCTCGGCCTCCCTGATCCACGATTCCACCACCAGTCTCTGGTGCTTGTTTCTTCCTGGGCTCTCAGATACTGCAGCTGGTCCAGTTCCACTGCAGTGCTCAAGCCAGAAGAGTCCTCAGACTCTACTTGGTCAGAACTTATGAGCAAAGCTCTCAGCTTCTGAACTGGGGTTTTCTTTTTAGGGGATTGTGACATTGTCTAATTAGAACATAATCATACAAATCATTATTGCTACCGCTGTTATATAATTGCAATGAATCTTATACAAAGTATAATACGTGGCCAGAAAGGGTTAAACAGCTTGCAGGCTGAATAACCAAGAGGCAACCTTTAAAGCAGTGGTTCCCAAACTTTAACAACTTGTGAACCCCTTTCAATAAAATGTCAAGTCTCGCAAACCCCCTCTTAAAAATGAATATTTCCAGGGATTTTCTCTTTACCTGAGTATAAATGATAAAAGCAGTGATCTTGGAAATATAAAATGTGTTTTTATGACATGCTTATTACACACTTTATTATTTATCATTACAGAATTTGTATTACATTATGAAAATGGCAACACTCTTCCAAGATCTCACTTTCGTAGCTTGTATCACTTTGAATAAGCCTGTTATAAGACAAGGCTCCTATGTTTCATCAAGGCGTATCAGATGTGAAACAGCATGAAGGTATTTAAGAAGACAACTTAAAGAGTTCCTCCTACACAAGCATTCAGGTCTTGAGCAGTCCAGGCAAACAACGCACGTTACAACAAAGCTTAAACTTGTTCTTCATAATAATTTTAAAAACAATGCTAGCCGCCTATTTAATTTTAAAAACAGCAATAAATATCCACCTCCCTTTCCATTTCTTATAAGGAATCTTGATGTTTAAATCTCCTCAGTGTGATAGAAATACTTGCTTTGATCTTCTTAGCTCTTGGACGTTCAGGGGCTTTGGGCAGCTGGCCCTGTGCTGCCTGGGGTCCCTGGGGACAGCTCTGTCCGCCATTAGGGAGTTTTTTCCTGAGAACCCCCTGTAACATTTCACGAACCCCAGTTTGGGAACCACTGCTTTAAAGTCATGTTAGAAAGGTATGCAAATGGTAATTAGGGCCATTCATGGTAGATGGGCTAGAACTTTGAAATGCAAAGCTATGCTGTTAGAAGTTATACTAATTGTCTGTGTATACTCATAAGCGTAGCCATGTAAACAGACAGTCCCTGTCTGTTACTATAACTATTAATTCAGAGATTTATTCATTTAGATGAATCTTGCATGAAATAATGTCATTGTCGATGTCTCTTTGAAGTTTGTGCTAGACTGTCTAATGGATAAATTGCCCTATGTTAACCTGTGTAACTAATTACTGGTGGTGCTTAGGAAACAGAAGGTTACATCAAAAGCCTATTGTTTACCCAGGACTGTTTGGTCAAGTGGCTGCTAGAAAACTGTATAAAAAACCCTTGGGTCCTGATCCTGTCATGTCAGATCTGCTTAAGCTTCATCAGGGGAAGTTTGAGTCACAAGATTGAGATCCCAGTCCTAAACTGGAATACCCTAAATATGATATTGGACATTGGACTATAACCCATGGACTAAATTCTAAAAGAACTCTTTGCAACTACAAAGCTCACCATCTCTGCTATAAAAACAACAAGGAGTCTGGTGGCACCTTAAAGACTGACAGATTTATTTGGGCATAAGCTTTCGTGGGTAAAAACCTCACTTCTTCAGATCAACATCCTTGTTGTTTTTATAGCAGAGATGGTGAGCTTTGTAGATGCATCTGAAGAAGTGAGGTTTTTACCCACGAAAGCTTATGCCCAAATAAATCTGTTAGTCTTTAAGGTGCCACCAGACTCCTTGTTTTTATAGATACAGACTAACACGGCTACCCCCTGATACTTGACATCTCTGCTATGAATCTGAAGCCCAAGATTGTACTTATGTCTGTACATATACTGACCTTTTAACCTATACTCACTCTTTCTCACCTAATAAATTTTAGTTTAGTTAATAAGAATTGGCTGTAAGCATCGAATTGGGTAACATCTGGAATATTCATTAATCTGGGAGGTAATGTATCTGATCCTTTGGGATCGGTAGAACCTTTTCTTTTATATGATGAATAAGATTTTCATTAATCCTCCTCATATTTGACTTGGGTGACTAGGTGGAGGCCTGAGGCTCGGTTACTTTAAAGGAGCTGTGTTGTTGACTTCTGAGTAACCAGTGAGGTATAACAGAAGCTGTTTTGTGCTGGTTTGTTAAATCTAAGTATGTGAATTCTGCTATGACTACACCCGTGTCAAGTGTCAGGACACCAGTGTCAGTGTCCTGTGGCTCAAGGGCATGAGTACCAATCTCAGGGCAGACTGTTAAGAAGTCCAGGACACAAACCCCAAATTGGTTGGCGCTCTAGACTTAGATTTTGCCAATTATCAAGTGAAACTCCTCAGGCCCTATAACACCCTTAACATAAAGTTACAGACAGTCCCCATCCAGCTTAGCCTAATTTACACCATAAATCAAACCAATATTCAGGTTACTTCCAATCCCAAAGGACCAGTCACTTTCCCCAGGTCAACTGCACCTTAGATCTTACACCAAAGACAACACTTGTAGCCAATCCTCTAATAAACTATACACAGATTTATTAATAAGAAAATAAGAGTTATTTACAAAGTTAAAGCAGGTAAACATGTACACAGATGAACTACAATCTTAAGTTTTTGAAGTAACAGAAGCTTCTATGACAAGCAAGTGCTATAGGTCCTTTAGGCTAACCCAGACAAAACACTTGGATCTTTTGCTTATGCCTAGTAATCCTGTCCCCCAGAGTCCAACCAGCATAAAGAATACAACTTCTTCTAGTTTGGGGTTTATTCCCTTACCCCAATCCCTTCTGCTCTGAGCTGCAAACTCAGCTGATGGGAGGAATTCACTTGCATGACTCATCTTCGGGGGGGGGGGGGCGGTGAGGGAAGAGGTGGGAAAGAGCAGAGTTCTCTTTCATTTTCCACAATAATCGCTCTAGTGTGGAAGGGTCTTGCTCGTTAGACAGAACATGACATACCTTTCCTTGGAGACCAACACTTTATGCTAGTTAGTTTATCTTTTGTCCGATGATTACATAACCATAGAGACTTAAAATAGGTGATACGGTTCTATAAGAATGTGTTTCATGTTTAGACTTTATTAAGTGCTTGTGAATTGCTGCATGTATTAATTTCATTTATAACATCTGTATCCCCTATTGTAAGGTAATATTTAAGCATTTGTATTTTAACAATACCAACACACAGGTGAGCCAGACTGATTCCAGTTCTGCATTTGTCAGTGTTCAGTTGAGACATGGGGTTTTATAAGTCTGTAGCCTTATGTCCACCACTTTTACAAAGTATGCCTTATGAGGTATCATTTGAAAACTCATAATTTGCTGAGCAGTATTGTCTTGGTAAAATATAAGTCTACTATATGACAATTGCTGAGACACAATCCAAGAAAAATGTACATGTGGACAAAAGAACAGCTGAGGATTCCCATGCAAATAGACTGTGTCTTCTGAACCTCAGATGGAAAGTTATTTTCCTCTTTAAAAATCATAAGAGATAAGAACATCTCTCTTCATAGCATCGACAACATTTGAAAGACAAAGAAAGCATCATTGGACTAGTGAGGGATCGTGGCTGAAAAAGTCAGCCAGTAAGACTGCTAGTACATGTGGTGAGAGCCCTTTTGCTTTAATACGTAACTTAACAAGCTAAGTGAACTTAGTGTGTGTTTTACCTTTTATTTCTTTATAACCAATTCTGACTTTTATGCATTATTACTTGTAATCACTTAAAATCTTGCTTTCTGTAGTCAAAAACTTATTGTTTTATCTAAATCCGTTTGCTTGAAGTATTTGGGAACTCCATATGAGGTAACAAGGTTTGTGCATAACATTTTCTGTTAATGAAATGACAGACTTTATATGAGCCTGTATTGTTGTCCAGCAGGGTGCTGGGCTGTACAGGATGCATATTTCTAGGACTTGGAATTTGCTGTGTCGCTCTACTGTGTAATTCAAGGGTGGCTGATAGAAACATTCTTACAGTATAGCTCAGATTAATTTACATGCTGGGGCTGTGTGAGAGCAGGCCAGGAGTGGTTGCTCTCACAGCAAAGCATGTAAAAGGCTGGAGAAGTGAGGGGACACAGCTGTTCAACAGTCCAGATTGTACCTTGGGGAATGTCACAGAGGGACTTTGGCATGAGCTGGCACATAGTCTACCAGCATCACACATTTCAATGTGGAAGAAACATTGTATTCAAACAATATAATCAAAGTGTTGTTCTCACAAGCAAACAAATATACAATTTACAGCAGACTTAGGCCCCAAACCTGAAAGAAGAACAAAGCAGGTATACTCCTGCAAATGCTCAGAGCCTCATAAAGCCAATAGGCATCTGCACAGAAGTGTGTTCACATGGCTCTCAGTGTAGAATCAGAACCATGATAATCAAATCCTGCACCATCAGCCCATCACCTCCTTGAATGGATCAGTAATTACACAGGCCTTGCATTATGCCTGAAAGTTAACAAATTCTGGTTATTTTTGTCCAGAGAGTGTGGGGAACAAATTCCAAGGTTGACAGATGGTCCAGGATAATGGCTTGGAAGCAGCTTCCTTATGTATATAATAAGGGGGCTCCAGCTTCAGCAACTTTGCAAAGGTGTGGCCTGGGGAGAGAGGTCTCTCTCAAGTAAGCAGACCCAAACCATTTAGGACTTGTCTACATTCAGTGGTAGCATGACCTTGCATACACGCATGCTGTGCAGATGACACCATTTTGCTCTACTAAAGTGTGCATGCACCACACACTCTAGGAAGGATGCTATTTTGAGAACAAAATGGCATTCTCCAGGCAGCAAAAGTCCCGGTATGTGGTCCCAGCATGATCCAGCCCCATCACAGCAGTCTACACTAGGATAAAAGGTGTATTTTCCAACATGTTTTAACACCTACATATAAACAAGGCAAGTGTTAAAAACATGTGTTAGATTATTGTGTTTTTGACAAAGGGCTAAAACACAAGCACAGGAGATTCACCTATCTTACCCAGCATCTTTTTACTTCTTTCCACTGCAGTTCTTCGAGTTTGCTCAAACATTGCTTCCAAGTCAAATGTTCGAGCTTTCTTTCCTAAAAGATGAGGTAAAAAGAAATTTTGATTAAGACCAAGTAACATGAACTCCAGAAGATTAAAATGAGTAAGTGACCAGGGTAACTCAGATGCTCTCCAATTCAAGTTTCAGATTAAAAATCTCCCACTGGGGCTATTACATAAATGGGAATTGGGCACCTTACTGCCCTTCGTGCCTTTGGGGGGGAAAAAAAAAATCTACCTCCTTTCCCCCCCATACACACATACAGTTTATACAGTTACTGCTACCATGCTTTTTACATTGCATTTCCAAGCATATTGTCAAAAAGTTAAATCCACAAATACTGTAGTTCAACCCAATGAGGAGCATTTTACTGTATTCTAAATCACATCCCATAATATAAAATTGGGGAAAGAACAAACAAGCTTCAGCGTTAAGCTTCATCTGGACTGCAAGACGCTTAACAAGTGCTTCCTGCCCCAACAGGTACCCTAGCCTTTCCAGCTATGGATAATGCTACTCTACTCCACAAAGACCCACACTCCTGCCTACTGCTCCCTTCACCATCCCCAACCAGTATTTCCCCAGTGCACAAGGTGTATTCTTCCAGCACACAGACATTGCCTCCTTTGCCCTTCCCATGAGCCCTGAACTCACCGAAGCCCGAGAAGCCCATCGTGGCTGCCAGCTCTGGATCGGGTCCTCCCACCAGCTCCACATCTAGAAGGGAACACAGGAGTTAGTGCACAGAGCCCACCATTCCAGCACCTCCCCAGGGAGCTGCACCGGGAATCACAACAGGAGCCACCTCCACCAGCAGGAGGAAGTGACCACACGGGAGATTGCAGCAGATCAAGAGGAGTCCTGCCACAAAGTGATTGGCCCACTCACAGAGACTCCTAAAGGCACCCGCTCAGGATTCTCTGAAACCCCAGCTACTGAGAAGCAGCCTTACTGGATAGGTAGAGCTGCACACATAGTACATTATAGCCACAGATATGGTGCTGGACAGACTCTCGTCCCCGCCTCTGTGGCAGCACCCAAGCAGGCTGCTGTTTCCCCAGCCAAACTCATTTCCCTCTCCATGTCCCCCAATTACCCTTTATAGCCCCCCTTCCCCAATACATTACACCTGCAAGTCCCTGGCAAGTCCCTAAACAGGTTTAGCAACAGGGTTAGTTGGAAAGAACTCGATCTAAACATGGCACAATCAAAGGCTCAAGCTCAGCGATCTGCCACTGTAGCATAAACACTACAACGATTATTTGAGAGGCGCCAACTAGCTCAGACAAATTCTTCCATCCACTTAGCTGTGAATAAACTGGGGATTAGGTCATCAAAACAACATTGTGCAGGGCATAAAATTTTTCACAACCCTGAGTGAGGTAGCTAGGTCTACCTAAATTTTAGGTGTAGACCAGGCCTCAGTGTCCAATGGGACAGGGTTATAAAGTGTAATGGTTGAGATTTTCAACAGAGTCAGGTGCCAAGTATAGTAGATGATGTGAAAGCCCAAGCACTTCAGTGAGCAAGACATGCAGTTTGGAAGACAGACAGACAAACTAAGCATCTCTTGGAAGGACATCCTTACAGTTTCCAACATTGTGGTTGGCCAGGGAGAAGATGGAGGGATAACACTGTACAAGACCTAAAAGCCCTAAACATGCATTACCATCAATGAGAAAAATATGTGTTGACAGAAAGAGGTTGGGGCAAATTGTTAGCATGGCCAAGGACCTCCACGATCTATAGAACTATGGAGTAGGTGACTAACTCCAATTAAATCAATGGGAGTTTGGCACTGTTGTATTAACTGAGATGGAATAAAGAGGTCAAAGGTATTAACATGATCCTGTCCCCATCCCACATTAAACAGTGTTAAACAAATTTTGGGGTTTGGTATACAGAAAACTTAGCCTGCCTAGTACCATGGCAAACATCATTAAAAATCATTTTAACCTTTTACTAAAGATACTGAAAGAAGGAAGAGTTAAAACATTTGAAATGTAAAGTATTAAGTAAGGCTTTCATTCTAGCTACATCCCTTGTTCCCTTTTCCTTCAGCTGTAAAGAGACTTTAAAGGCAAAACTCCCTGTTTGACAGTCTCTTAAATGGTATTAAAAATTATTATAAATAGTTTCAGTGAAAAAAGAAGTTAGATGAAATGAGCTGGAGCAATTGTTGATGTCATTAAAGTCTAACCCCATTTCCTAGAACACAAAACAAGACAAACAAGAGGGAAAAAAAAACAACGGGAAAGAGAAAATGCAGCTTCTGCCTTTGGTATTGACTTTCACTTGCAACCTCATTGCTGGAGAAGCACAGGCAAAGCATGTGGTCTTATCAGCCACTCAAAGACCCGGCAAACTTGTAACACCATCAGATTGTGGAGAGTATTGCTTTTAGCTGCTTTTCTAGTTACAGGCTTACAGCAGAGCTCCAAAATATATGGTTGTGGCTGGATAAGTCAGACTCTTATTAGAGAGAAGAAAAAAAGAAGATAGGAGAAAGACAGAATAAGGAAAAGGAAACATGGAGCAGGGCGGGGAGGGGAAAAAGAGAGAGACACGCAAAGTCTCACATCCCAAGTGCAATTTAGTTGGAGCCAGCAGAGGTGGCAATATCATCCGGGTCCCTCTCTGTGGCATAATCTTGTCAGGACATCTCTCAGGATCAAGATGATGAAGGTACAATATTGTTATGCAGGATCCCAGAAGATGGCGTGGGTAGGCGCGATGATGGTAGCTCACTCCATCCCCTTTTTTCAGACAGCATTGTGGAAGCCAGCTTTTCCCCCAGCTCTTTTTAAGGATCCCAAAAAGCAAATGCTGGGAACAGCCCATCTCATCATAATTTTATCCACCAATTAAACCTAATTTCCAACATACCAATTTTGGTCCATTGATTTCTTGTCCCACTCTTTTTTTCTTTACCGTTCATAACTTAACAGCCCTTCAATTATATCAGTGAGCCTTTTTGTTTGGACTAATTTAGTCTCTCTCTCGCTCTTTTTCTGATCAAAAGATATTATAAGTTAAAGTTTTTTAAAAAACCACTCAGTCACTTTATAGTTTTGCTTACAATTAGGATAAATTTGTAGGCCCAATTATTACGATAGCAGCTAGCTCCCTTAGGCTTGTTTGAAAATCCTAGCCTTTATTATTAACATCTTTATTTAATTGGGTTGCACTTCATTTGGTAACAGTCCAGCAGCTTCATCGCTCTTTGTTAACTTTTTCCCATTTATCTTCTACTTAAGGAAAGGATAGTCTTGAAGTTAAGACATTAATTTGGGACTTCCCAGTTCTGCCACAGACATCACATATGACCTTGGGCAAGTCTCTTAATTTCTCGGTGCCTTAAGTCATGTCTTCCCCGGCAGCACTTTAACATAGCTTGGGTAGTCACAGCACAGTGCTGGGACAGCTCTCTTAAAAAAGAAAGAAAAAGAAAAACCACCCCCACAAGGGGCACAGATCCCAAAGCTGGTGCACTGTCTATACTGGCACATTACAGTGCTGAAACTGTTTTTTCATACCTCTGAGCAAGAAAGTTGCAGCGCTGTAAAGTGCCAGCGTAGACAATTTGTTCACGTACAACACAGGGGATGAGATGTCCTTTCCTGTGCCCTTTGTCTTGGCTCTTTAGACTGCTCTTCAATGCAGAGACTCTCTCTTACTGTGCGTATGCACAGTGCCTAGCACAACAGGGTTCCAATCTAGGTGCTCCAGTAATACACATAATAGAGATGTTGGCCCACATTGCAGTCTAACCTCATACTTTATCAAGTACAAATAACATATTACAGACTAATGTTATACCTGCCTTCATTGAACATATCTTAATGTTCTGCCTGAGAGCAGGTTGTGCATCTGTTTGTGAGAAACAGGGAAGGCTGTAGGCCTAGTGAGGGGCTCAGGGCTGTATGTTAACACAGCAGGAGAGTTTGTCGCGGAGACACAGACTGGGCACAGCTGAGCATCGGGAGTTAGATCACAGGTTGGCGGAGAAGATACCGCCCATGTAAGAGCTAGGTATTGCTAGTGACTTCGGCGCTGACAGGGGGTCACTGGCGGAGACGCTCCGCGGGCTGACTCGCTAAACCCGGCCTCAGAGGAGCAGCCTAGCTCTTTTATTCCGTCATCTCGGCACCCGGCCCGGCCCAAGAGCCCAGGGGTTACCGAGCTCTGCTCTGCAGTCGAGATGCGAGCGCCCAGGACCGGCTGCGGCGAGGCGCTCCCCCTGCCAGGTTCTCGGAACCCCGGTCCTATCCTCCATCCTCCCCTTCCCCTTTCACTCACGAGACACCTCAGCCGCCAACGCCGCTGCCCCAACGGTCTCTTCTGTATCCATCACAAAATCTTCTCCCCTTGCCAACTCCACGCCGCGGCCACCAATTTAAACTTAACCCTTTCCGGCTGCAGGGCGTCCTTCGCCGGAAGTGACTGGCCGTGAAGCGGAAGTGCGTCAGACGCTCGGGCGCGGTGGCTGCTGGGGTTTGGCGCGGTCCTGTCTCTCTCTGGCCGCTATCGCTATGCCTGTGGCGATGAGCCCGGCTGCCCCGGCCTTGCAGGAGGCGCTGGAGAACGCGGGCCGCATCATCGACCGGCAGATCCAGGATTATCGCTGCTACCCGGACCTGTCCGAGCTGCTGGCTGTGCCGGCGCCGGGTGAGGATCCGTACGGGCCCGGTCACCGCTCTGGTCCCCAGCTCAGTGCTTCCTCCTCCCCTTGTGATTCACCCCAGCCGGGTCGGGCGCACACGGCTCATCCCCCTCGAGCCCTGGTGGCCGTGCGGGGACCGCGCGCTACATCCACCTTCCCTGCCGGGATGGCTGCTCTGGGCACCCTCTGCGGGCAGCAGAGCCAGAGCGCCCCGCACTGTGCCTCTGCTGCCCTCTTCCTGCTCCTGGTGCCCCCCACGGGCAGTCACGTCGCAGCCAAAACAGCAGCTCGTGGGGCACTGGCATCTCTAGTCCCCAGTGAAAACTGAACTCCAGAATCCCGGTTCTAGTGAGGCATCTCTGAGGTTATGTCTACACTGCAAAGAAACACCCATGGCTTGCAGCACTTGGGCTTCAGGGCACGGTGAAATTGCAGTGTAAATATTTGGACTGGGCTCTGAGACCCTTTCCTTTTGCGTGGTGTCAGAGCTGGAGCCTGAACGTGTACAGCCCAAGTCAGCTGACCCAGGCCAGCTGAGGACGTTCTATTGTATTGTAGATATACCCTGAGTTATGGGGTGCTTTAGGGCTGGTCTATACTATGGTGGGGATCGATCTAAGCGCTGCAACTTGCTGCGCTCAGGGATGTGAAAACGCCCCCCCCCCCGAGTGCAGCGAGTACAGCGCTGTAAAGCGCCAGTGTAATCAGCGCCTGCAGCGCTGCACGCTCGCTCACAGCACTGCAAGCTATTCCCCTCGGAGAGGTGGAGTACTTACAGTGCTGTGAGAGAGCTCTCGCAGCACTGGCGGCGCGACTACACTCGCGCTTCACGGCGCTGCCGGGGCAGCGCTGTGAATTCTCAAGTGTAGCCAAGGCCTAAGTTACGTAACTTTAGCGATGTTGCATCCAATGAAGTGGGTATTCACCCACGAAAGCTCATGCTCCAATACGTCTGTTAGTCTATAAGGTGCCACAGGACTCTTTGCTGTGAATAACATAGCTGATGTCGACGTATTTAGATCGACTTACCATGGTGTGTACTCACTGCAGTGTGTTGACGCTCTCCCGTCGATTCCCCTTGTACAACCCGTTGAGGTGGAGTACCAGAGTCGACGCTAGAGCGATTGGCGGTCAATTTATCACGTCTATACTAGACCCGATAAATCAACCCCCGCTGGATCAATGTGAGCTGCCTGGTAGTGTAGACAAGCTGTGAGTGTCCATAGGTGACTAAGGCTAGCGCTGACACTAACAAATTGCCAAATAATTCCTACAGTTTGCCTTAAAGTTTATTGCCCATATTTCATGTATGTTGAGAATTTGCCTCCTTTCCTTATGTGGTTCAGTTCAGTCATCTTCGATGGGTTATGTATGTTTCTTCCTTGTCAGGAGCACCTAGCTTATGCGTAACAGTTACTTAAGTTAAAGCACCTATCATTTTAAATGATCCTATAGTGAGTGATGGCATTGGGATTGACTCTAGTAAAAAAAGGATTGATGCTTAAATGCATCCAAAGAGGGTAAGTCAACAAAAAAAGGCCCTGATCTTGCAACTTTTTATGCATGGACAGATTACACATCTTGTTCTCTTTTTTCCTTAAAGAGTACACTTCTATAAACTTATTTCACTAATATAGAATATGAAACAGCAATTCTAAAATAAAAATATCTCAAAAGTTAGTGAGCTGTGAAGAGGAAGGGAAAAAGGGAAAGGAAGACAGTACTTAGGAAGTTTTATAGAGCATCACTTTTCTTGGTCTGATAAGACTCTTCCCATAAAAGAAGCTAAATGCAAGGAAAGTTCAACTTGCGTTTGGTGGCAGGAGAAAAACATTGCAAATATAAACTTTGGAGTTTATAATAAACAGAGGGGACTGCATTTCATTTGTATTATACCAATGTAGTTTGTGAACAGTTATGAGAACCTTTGGGGTGGAAGGTGCTTATAGCATATATAAATATATACTTTTTTTGAGAGAGAGAGAGCCTGTCAGCCAATTTTAGGGGGGCACTGGATATTTTATTTGTTTTCTTTATTTAAAGTTTATATTACAGATTTGGCTTTAAACAAATACTCTTGAAAATGTGAAAGTCCCTCATTTAAAAATACTTCACAAATATTTTGAGTGAGCTGTGTTACTCTTAGTGCACTTGTATCATTTGTGTATTATTTGTTTATTGTAAATTTTGCTTTTGCTCATGTTTTATTTAGGATTTAGATTTACATTGTAAAGTCCTGATCCTACAAACATTTATACACATGATTAACTCATGTTTAATACTACTCGTATGCTTAAAATTAAACATATGTATAAGTCTTTGAAGGATCAGGGCCTAAAATATTAGTTTAGTTCTTCCCTGTGGTTTGAGGACTTTGTAGTTTGTTCATTTATCTGAAATAATCAACCAAAATTAAGAGAGGAAATAAAGTAGTCTAAATCAGGTTTAACAGAGATGAGTGCTTGCTAATTCAAATATTGGGGCAGGGGAAATCTCTTAAGGATAATTGAAGAAAAGTACCAATTAGGTATTATTTTTTGGCTGACAACTTGTTTTTCATATGAAACTTTAAAGTGTATTTTTATTTTTAATTGCAGGTAGTCCTACAGTTTCTGGTATGTCAGATATGGATTATCCTTTGCAAGGACCTGGTTTGCTCTCAATACCCAATCTTCCAGAGATCAGTTCAATCCGCAGAGTCCCGCTTCCCCCTGAGCTAGTGGAACAATTTGGACGTATCCTAATAAAAATAGCATGTTACTTTGTGTATATAATAATGTTAAAAAATGAATTTTTGTTATTTCATAATCACTTTGGCCCTGATCCTTCAAGCAGCTTCCCCTGGATGGACCCTTATCCTGGACACACCCACACTGGAGTCCGTATGGCTCCCAAGAAGTTACAGGGGTCCATCTATGTGAAGTTGCTTTAACAGTTGGTAGTTACATGTTGTAATTTTGATGCTCAATGACAGTTGGGTATGTTTGTCATAACAATCTTCTTACACTTAAATTAAAGGGGTCTGCATATATTAGAGGTAAATATAAAATGCTTTCGAAATCAAGTGGAATAACTAAGTGTTGCTTGCAAGAGATGCATATTTTTTAGGGCTGTCAAACGATTAAAAAATTAATTGCTAGATTAAAAAATAGTTGTGATTAATCACAGTTTTAATTGTACTGTAAAAATAATAGAATACCATTTATTTAAATATTTTTGGGTGTTGCTTACTTCTGCAGCTCGTGGGGCATGACGCTTGGCCTGCGGCTCAAGGCTGGCTCCGTGCTGTCACACGGGGGCTAAGTCTTGCCAGAGCCCAGGGCAATCCCACAGCTCTGTGGCCACTCCTAGCTCACCGGGGCACCATGAGAGAGAGAGAGAGAGTGCGTGTGCGCCCGCAGACATTTATGTAGAACTCCTCCCAAGCTTGAGGGGCAGCATGGGAGTAAGCACAAGGTGGCAATGGAGGCTGGCATCATTGATGATAGGTAGGATGGAGAAAGGCCTTGAAAGTGAAAACAGTCATTATTGCTTTTAATGGATTGTTCAATTGTAATGCTCATTTGGGATACAAATTGGTTAAAAAAAAAAAAAAAAAAAAGGTACCAACTCTATAAAAAAAAGTGTCTGAGGAGAGAACATTTGATTCTACCCAAGCATCAACAGTGGTAGTTACTGGTTTGCCCAGCATGGAGCATAGTCTATTTATGATGCAGAGGTGGAACTTCTATTGGTATTACTGGTACTTACTTGCAGTAAATAGTGAGTATGCCCCATGTGTCTAAGGTGCAATATTTTCAAAACAAAGCAGGCCCAAAGAAAGCTGCAGTATGATGTCATTGCTTTGGGAGGTGCACAGCTAATACCAAGGAAATTTCCCCCTAACATCTGTATCTGATTTCTTTTAAAGGGAGTTTTCATTTATTTTTTCACACTTGTCAAAATATGTCAGCTTCTCATACACACATACGGAACTTTTTTAACTAGTATCTGAGCATATTCTTACAACTTTAAAATAGCTTAATGGGGATTTTGTCTTGGCTAGCCTAAGTACATTATTCCTTACATCTGTGGTATTTCAGATATGCAATGTAATTGTATGATGGGAGTATTTCCAGATATCAGCAGAGCATGGTTGACCATTGACAGTGACATTTTTATGTGGAATTATGAAGATGGGTATGTAGAAAACAAATTTCTACAGGTATATATGGTGTTAAATCTGAATTAAGTGATGGTTATAAGGGAGTGATTTGTTTTAGCACAGAAGAGTACTTATCATTTTAAGGTACCTTGATCATTTCAGGTTCTGGATTTTTTTGTGCAGGGGGGTTAAGAGGTGGGTAAGGAAAATGCATACCTTTAGTATTAGGCTTCTCCACTCTCCTAAATTTGTTGTATTTATATTGAGCTTGAGTTCAAAATTTTTAAGAGGAACGTTTTTATTTTGGACTCTGTATGCTCATACAACAATTAACTTGGCTGACTAGATTTAATCCATGCATTATGGTGTATTAATATATATGTAGTAGGCAATCATGTTCCCACAATCAACTATTTTTATGTTTATAATGTGGCTTTGGAATGATGAAGATATACCAAAGCTTTCTGATTTAAATTTATTATGAATATAAATATCATACCTGACTTATGATTAAAAGATTCATAAAACTATGATGATAAATTCATAGTCTTTTTGAATGGCTCAGGGAGAGATGCCTGTGATATCCATTCAGTGCATGAGTTTGTGTTCTTTATGTGTCTCGTAAGTCCATTAATGGCTATTAGTCAGGATGGGTAAGGAATGGTGTCCCTAGCCTCTGTTGGTCAGAGGGTGGAGATGGATGGCAGGAGAGAGCTCACTTGATCATTACCTGTTAGGTTCACTCCCTCTGGGGCACTTGGCGTTGGCCACTGTTGGTAGACAAGATACTGGGCTAGATGGACCTTTGGTCTGACCCAGTACGGCCATTCTTATGTTCTCTATAGTATAACTTATTTTCTGTAACAGCAGGTTATTTCTTCTGAATTATTACACTTCTAGGGGAGATTTAAATGAGACTTGTGCTTTACACGGGGTTAGTTAATACTAACTTCACAGTATTACAGGTGGGGTTTTTTTGTATATAGATTTTTTTTCCCCACAATAAATTAAACTTGCTTTAGCTAATTTTATCAGAAAGAAAGAAAGTTGGTTATGAATAGTGCAGTAAATCCCTTTCTCCTGCTGAGCTATATCTGGACTAACTTTGGAGTAATATAGACTAAAAAATACTGTGTGAATAGACAAGGAACTGAGAATTAAAAATACAATTGGATTTCAAATCTGAAACTTAAACCATAAATGGCTACTTCATTCCAAACAGAGGATTGGTTACATAGCTATTATGATGACTTTTTTCTGTCAGTTCCATTATAATGGTCTTGCTTCCACCCTAAGAGAAGAATGTAGGAGATGGGTTCCAATTGTTATATAGTAACAGAAGAATTTAAAAGTTTCAGATTCTGTATATTTAGAAATTATTGGATATTGAAAGTCTTTTCTGTTGTGCTTTGATGTAATTTTTTTCCTCATTTTTTGACAGGGGAGACCTTGCTTATTTTGATGGTCTTAGTGAAACTATTCTTGCTGTGGGTCTTGTGAAGCCAAAGGCAGGTAATAAAAAATGCATGACAGTGACCAAAATTATGTAGCTGCTGAACACTGTAAAAAAATTAAAAAGCTGATTAATTTTATTTACTAAACTAGAGGCATTATGGAAGGATTTACAAGTCACAAGTAGTTAGGTAGTCATGTACGTTAGCGATCTTACAATTACTGCTAAGTTAGAATCGAATGTTTTATACTATTTGAAAACTAGGAATTCTGACTTGCTTTAAGCTGGCATGAAATATTGGTTTCTAGCTGTAGTAGTTCTTTTGGTCGCAGCTGCTTACATCAGATTGGACACAAAGTTGGAGGGAGGGGGTAGGGTTGGAGGTGAAAAGAAGATAGTAATAAGAATATCATTTTAAGATCCAGTCTTTCATGACTTGTCAGAGCTGGAATAGAATGAGATATAGCATTGGAAAGCTGGGCATCTGAGTGGTATATAGTTTTCTAATTCTGGAGCTTCACAGGCTGTCAGACCTTCAATATGACTAGCCCTCAGACCATTGTAAATTTCTACCCTTCATGCAGGGAAGATGTTGATCTTAGTATGAATCTGGTGTACTGGCCTTCAACTAAGTTCTAACTTTTCTTCTTTTCTTAGGTATTTTCCAGCCTCATGTACGATACCTACTGGTTCTGGCCACTCCTGTGGATATAGTGATTCTAGGACTTAGCTATGCTAATTTGCAAGCAGGTAATTCTCTCTCGCACTCCAAGTAAATATACATTTCTAGGATAATATTCTCAGTTGCGAGTTAATTGCCACACATCATTAATTTATTACTAGTCATGTAATTTAAAAAATATTAAGCTGCATGCCAAGGGGCTCTTCCTAAGTTTCTATGGCTTTCTGCATCAAGAGTGAAAGAGCTCTATAACATCCTTTTCACATAGGATACAGTATTCTATACCCGCAATTCAGAGAAGTATTCTACTCTGTTACCCACCCTTTAGTTCTTTTTAAAGATGCTATGACTGTTAACTGTTTCCCAGTAATCAAGTATTATTTTGGGAGAGGAGCAGCATGTGAACTGCATCTTGCCTGCATGCTCGGGGTTCTACTGATCGCCATATTTGGGGTCGGGAAGGAATTTTCCTCCAGGGTAGATTGGCAGAGGCCCTGGAGGTTTTTCGCCTTCCTCCGCAGCATGGGGCGGGGATCGCTAGCTGGAGGATTCTCTGCGACTTGAAGTCCTTAAATCACAGGATTTGGGGACTTCAACAGCTGAGTCAAGGGAAAGGGGGTGGGTCAGCTTTTGTGGCCTGCATCATGCGGGAGGTCAGACTAGATGATCATACTGGTCCCTTCTGACCTTAAAGTCTATGAGTCTATGAGTTTTTAATGTGTCTTAGGGTATATCTGCACAGCATTTTGGAGCGAGCGGGAGCATGCCTTCCAGACCAGTAGACGGAGTCAAGCTAGTGGTGCTCTTACCTGCTCTCCAAAAATAGCTGTCTAGACAGCACTTTGAAGTTGTGGCTTGGGCTCTGAAGCAGGTGATGGTTTGAAGCCTGAGCTGCAACTTCAAAGATCTGTCTATACAGCTATTTTTAGAATGCTAATGGGACCCCACTAGCCCAGATCTGTCAACCCAGGCTAGGAGGCTTGTTCCCACTTGGTGCAAAATGCAGTGTAGAGGTACCCTTATTAGCAAACTCCACACTCTTTGGCATTTGATTCAGAACCACAGAAAACTCAAGCCCAGTGCTGTATATTTTTACACATGAAATGTGTAAGTAGGAAAAATAAATGAGAGATTTTGAGAAAGTTATAAGGGAGTAAGAATATTAGGGGGCTAAAATAGAATATTTTTTTCAATAGGTTGTTATGTCATGTCTCTGATAGACAAACTAGGAAATCTTATGTTCAGATTTGTCAGGATTTTGAGGTCATAATTGTCTTAAAATATTTTAACATACAGTACTGATTAAAAGCTTCCGAGAGAGGAAAACCGTAAACAAAACTTGTTGTGACTTAAAAAAAAAAAGAGAGAGAGAGAGAGAAACTCTCTCAGTCCGCTAAGCTGCAGTCTTACTATAGTGTTTCCTGATTTACTGAAATAGTCCTAAATCACAATACCATAGTATTTAAACAAGCAAACTCAACGGATATGATGGGTTTTTTTTCTTGATTTATTTAAGGTTCTGGAGCCCTCAATGACAGCATGTCTGGAGGAATGCAATTGCTTCCAGATCCTCTCTATTCACTCCCTACTGATAATACCTATCTTCTAACCATAACTTCCACTGAAAACGGCCGTATCTTTTTGGCTGGAAAGGATGGCTGTTTATATGAAGTAGCTTACCAGGTAAATATAGTCTTTACGCATACGTATTTTTGTTCTTGGTTATGGGATTGGGGTTTTGAGAATTTTAAAATGTGTCAATCTTGTCACCTCATTTCAACAATTGTGTTGCCTGCCTTAATTTATTTGAGTAATAGCGCTGTGCTCTTAATACAGAAATGCTATCAACCTACAGTCGTGGTAGGCTAGATAAGCTAATTTATTTGAGGAATGAGCAAAAAAGTTTGTTCCGCAAAGGGCATGCATCATGAGATCTCCTTTCTGACAGCTTCTACAGACACTGTTGTCCCCAACCATCTTATCTCTGCCTTCAAAACCACCTTAATGGGAGCAGCTGTTCTGATTATTGGAGACTGATAAAACCCAGAAGTTGACTGGGATGAGGTTTGATCTGCTGTCATGAATTTAATTTTACTTCACTGACTCAATCTGCAGACTTGAGCCAAGTCCTTTGTCTCTAAAGCAGCACTGTTAGGTTAAGTCCTTTATAGGCTGTTTATTTTTTTATTACAATAAACAGAAGAAAGTATTGATTATTTTTATTAATTTACATTATATCAGCACCTGGAAGCCCCAACTAAGTCATGGGTCCATTGTGGTATGTCCTGTAAAAGTCAATCCCTGCCCAAAGAAGTTAAAATCTTAATTTTAAGATCTATTCAGCAGGTGGCTGTAACAATTAGCTAATCAGTTCCCTTTGTTTGTGTGGCTCCTTGACACATTGCAGGAGAGAGAAAGATATTACAACCACACCCACGCACCCCCAAAATGGAAAATGTGATTAGAAAACCACAAACAATGGCTTTGAGATGCAGAGGCTTTTAAGTTTCTGAAACAACTTTTGCTTCTTTTTTTTTTTTTTTTTTTTAATTATCTACATTTCAGATAGAGAGTGTCCCTTTAAAATTGGGTCCATGAAAACTGAATGTATAGCATCGTCATGCAGGAATTCACATGATTACCTAGCTAGTTTTAATGCTTTGTATGTTTTTAATTGTAGGCTGAGGCAGGCTGGTTTACTCAACGGTGTAGAAAGATCAATCATTCAAAGAGCTCCCTTTCTTTCCTTGTTCCTTCATTGCTGCAATTCACATTCTCAGAGGATGGTAGGTGATAATGTATCAATAACTGAAATGTTTATAAGTTAATGTAAAATAAAAAAACCTTAGGCCAACATTTTCACACTTGGGTGCATTGAGTTAAAGACTGTGGGAGTAGCAAGTGGTTGGCAATTATGAAAATCAAGTTACTTATTTAGATATGGATTTAGGTATTGAAGTCTGAAAATGTTGGCCGTAGTGGCTACAGTCTCTGTTTTGTGGTATACATTTGGTAAGTTTACATACTGGAGTGATAATATTGTAATCAGTATAGTAAAACTTTTACTCGAAATTGTTCTACAAATATTTAAAATGCTTGTTTTGTAATCAATTAGACAGTGATAGTCTGTCCTACTGTACTTCAGTAAGATATTAATATGTCACTTTTAAATCTGTTCTTGGGCAGGAGCCCATTGTAAATGGAATGCCCTGTATGAGTACATTCTAATAAGTGATTCAGTCAAATGCCAGTCAAATCTACCCTTGTAAAGTTTCAGTACTATCAATTTTACTGTATTAACTAGTTCGCACCAAATCCAGTTTTGATTTTCACATACTTTTTTTTTGCAGATCCCATAGTTCAAATTGCCATTGACAATTCTCGAAACATCCTATATACCCGTTCAGAAAAAGGAGTGATACAGGTATCTGAATACTTTCAATGTCCTATTTGGATTTTCTTATGTGCCTACATTATTTTTACCCTCCCCATCTGAAAAACTGTTTGTACATTAGGATTCTTTATATGCCAGTCAAGACATGAAGGATTTCCCCCAGGATTTTTTCCCTGCATTTATTTCCCTCCCCCTCTGCACTATATTATGGCCACGATCCTTTCTATTGAAAACTAGGAAGGACTACTGCTTCAGTTCTCTAGTGCATGGAAGCTTGAGGCCAAAGAAGAATTGAGAGAAATCTGATTCACTGCATGATGGGATAAAGTTATGTGCATTAATTTAATTGTGAAACTACTAAACTGTTATTAAATTACAGGTTTATGATCTCGGCCAAGATGGTCAAGGAATGACCAGAGTTGCTTCTGTTTCTCAGAATGCTGTTGTTTCTGCTGCTGGAAACATTGCCAGGTAATATGAAGAGTGTGATATGAAATACTTCCTGTTGGGCGATCTGTTTCATTTTTTTGTTTTACCAAACTTTTGAAGAGTGTTGTGTATTCTCTGATTTGTTTATTGCATGATGTCAGTTACGTAAACTCTTTTCTGTCCTTTTAGGACTATAGACCGTTCTGTTTTTAAGCCTATTGTTCAGATAGCAGTGATTGAAAATTCAGAATCTATAGATTGTCAGTTGCTGGCAGTCACACATGCTGGTAAGAAATCAATATACCTCCTTCTCTTATTGGTAAATAAGACCTGCTTAGGTTCGGAAAATTGACAAACACTTTTCTTTTCAAGGTTGTCTATTCCCCATGCATACTAGAACACGTATATAGGAATCGTTATAATAATGTTACCTGTTTCTTGTATATTGCTTCATATGTTCAAAGCCCTTCAGACATCTGATAAATACTTGGTCGTACCATATAACTATTTATCCTGTTTTACAGTTGAGGAAATAGGGGGAGAGTGGCTTGCCAAAGGTTATACAGAAAACTAGTGGCAGATCAAGATTAGAATCATTTGACTTGGATAGAAGGATCATTTTCAAGAAAGGAATGTAGTAATCTTTATATAGAATTACTTACAAGCTTCTGAATTAAGCCTTGCATCAAATATGCTGAGACTGTTAGCCACTTATAATATTTACACAAAATCCATTGCCAAAGAGTGATCTCCTTTTTCCTTTGGCCTAGGTGTACGAATGTATTTTAGTACATCCCCATTTAAGCATCCAATGGCTCGACCCTCCATGTTAACGTTGGTTCACATCCGCTTGCCTCCAGGATTTTCTGCTTCTTCTAATGTGGAGAAGCCATCAAAGGTGCACAGAGCTCTTTATAGCAAAGGTAAGCCTTGGAGTGCAGCTTAAATAAGATCCATTCTTTAAGACTTTTATAACAAGTAGCGCCACCATTATTACTTTTTACAGTAGGAAACTTGGTGTAGGAAACTTAGAGTTTAACACAGGCAGTGGTACGATACACTATCCTATCACTGTACCTCAAGTTTGTCCTTGAAAGACACTCTCTAGACTTGACATAGTGATTGTTAGGCTCTATGCCCATTAAGTCCTTGGTCTCTTTGCTTAGTTTGCCAATAAATGTGCCAGTTGTGTTAGTGATCTTGTCTGTCCCTTCTATGGCATGAGGGAGACCCTGGTGCACATTTACCTTGAGTGCACCAGGTTGCAGCCCCTTTCCTGGGTCCTCCTGGACCTCCTTTTACATTTTTGGCTGCACTTCTCCCTCCACCTCCTTATATATTCACACCCTATCCATGGCCCCACAAAGTCGTGGGACCTCCTCGTCAGCTTCCTCCTAGCCATGGCTAAGGTGCCCATCTATAACGGCCAGGAGAGGAGGTTGGCTGAGGTGGTTCTCTGCGACTGTGGGGCCTATTTCCGATCCTCCCTCCATTCACGCATCCCGGCAGAGTTCCTCTGGGCAGCGTGCTGGCTCCCTTGACACCTTTGAGGAGCAGTGGGCGCTGTCCGGGGTTCTCTGCTCAGTGTCCCCTTCAGGTTTCCTATTTTTGACCCTTCACACCCGTCCTTGTTATTTTTTCCATTGTCCCCTGTAATTACTTGAGCTTCCGGGCTCTGTGGATCCTCCCCATGAACTGGGGGAGGGTCCTTTAGCGGTGGGCGGGCTTGCACTCACCCATCTCCCCGGAACCCAATAGAACCACTCTCTTGTAGGTGTCAGATCTGACTTTGTCACACTCTGAACTTTGAACCCCTTCTAAATATCTGGAATAAATAGCCCTTACCAATAATAATAAAAAGACTTTATCTTTTATGTTGTGCTTTATCTGTTCAGAACACTATACTAGTATTAACAAATCCTTATAGGTCTCTTCTGAGGTAGATGGGTATGCTCATTTTACTGATTGCAGGGTAGATGTTTGCAAGGGCATACAGCAAGGCAGTGGTTGACCCGTTTGGTCCAGAAAGTGGTTCTCAATCTATTTACCATTGTGGGCCACATATGCAGCTCTCGGTGTGTTATGTGGGCCACATCCACACAATATATGTACTACCTGTATGGCCCTGAGGATGTCACATGGGCCGCAGCTGTGTGCTGATTGGGCTGCAGGTTGAGAACCACTGGTCCAGATCATACCAGTACCCAACCTTTCTTCAGTAAAATTATTTTAGTTTTTTTCTTTAATATTTTTAGTTAACCTTTTTTCTGTTTAAACCTGTGCTACATAGCATGCAGCTTAAGGGCCAAAAGCATCATGCATCATTCTGTTATGATCCACTCACCCTCTGGAAGTGTAGGGTGAAGACATAACTGATCCACTGGAAGCTTTTATTGCTGGCGAACCCTGGTAACAAGCAGTTGTTGTTATTCTGTTGTGGAAGATACAACTGTAAGCACATATTACAATCTGTGTATTTTGCATAAATATATGCAAACTAGATGTGGCTCCTTGATTTCCAGAAAGTTATTAGTAAGGCCCTTATGTTGTGAAGATTGGATATTCATGCTCCTATCCTTGAAGTGCATCAGAGAGTCTGTGTATTATTTTAGCACTGAACTCTTTCTCCTGGATAAACTTTGTGTCTCCGACTCTGAATGCAGCAATTTTCATTTTTGTCACTGCACTAGTGATAGAATGATGAATCTACTTTAGGAAAGAGCTATTTAAAATTTTCATAGGATGGAATTTATTATTAAAATCCAGATATTTTTTACTTTCAGGGTATATTTAAACATCTCATAATTCATAAAAATCAATGAAAAATGTTAAATCATTTCTGTCTTAATTTTAACCTTCATCCTTGTTTGTGTGCATGTATAGAATACCTTGGAATACATTGTGTGCATATATAGTGCATGTTAGATTATACTCAAATGGGATCCGACAGACTGTTCAAATACAGCCTCTTGAACCAAAAGAGCAATTAAATATACATCTGCACTAAAACCCCTTAGATACTTAAGTTTATAAACTCAACCGATGGGTAGGTGTTGAGCTGCTTGTAAGATTAATTTAAGAATGTGTAGAGTGGACTTGTACTGAATTTATATATAGCTTTAGCAACAGTGGGCTTGATGTAAGTTTTTGCTTCCACTACAGAGTATTAATTTTATTTTTTTTGTTAGGTGTCCTGCTGATGGCTGCTTCTGAAAATGAGGATAATGATATCTTGTGGTGTATCAATCATGATTCTTTCCCTTTCCAAAAACCAATGATGGAAACACAGGTAGTAAGCTCTTCAATATTGTTAAATAATATCAATTTTTTTGAGGAGGCATGGAGAATATTATTTAAATATTATAGGCTCCATGAATCACTTTTAACATTCCTGTATACAAAAAATAACTTACACAAAAACTCCTGTGACTAGTTATTTGGTAAATATTTATTAAGATACCTAACTATGTTTTTTTTTTTAAAAGTTCAGTGTAGTTTTTTTGTAGTACCTGTCTCACACTAGGTATCTCTGTTTTGTGAATTGAGCTGGTGTCTTTCAGTGGGAGCTGCCACTTTAATACTCTCCAGCTGGAGAACCCAGTTTGATGCAAAGTAGGATTGAAAGAAACACCTTGGCCATTATAAATCCTTGGTAATTTTCTACTGTTTTTGTTTTGGTGGTGCCTGCAATATGCAAGGCACTGTCCATAAACACAGCAAGACATGGTCCTGCTACAGAGAGTTTATAATCTAAGAGGAGCAACATTTACTCCAGAGGGCATTCTGTGCCAAAAAAATAAAAATTCTGCGCACAATATTTTAAAATGCTTGTGTGTGAGAAAATAAATAGTGCGTAAATAGCTCTTGTGTAGGCAGTTTGCTGTTTGATCCTTCAGAAGGGCCTCTCCATCTGTTCCTGAAGTACAGGGGGAGAGCTGGGAGAGGACTGATGATCTGAGGGGGTGTAGGAGCTGCTTGAGCAGCTTGGCAGGATTCCCAACATATTGGAGGAGTCCTTTCAAAACAAAACAACCATACACTGAAGGAGCACCTTGGAGACTAGACAGTTAGAAACTGGATCTAGAACTGTGGACTAAAACCAAGTAGGTGATAGGTAGCCTTAAGCTACATCCGTCCTACCAAATGCCTTGGCCTGAATTATATATCATTGTTGCCAGTCTGTCACTGGAAGTTTTTTAAAAATCTCATGCCTCAGTTGCAGCTCTTGGGTATTTAAAAAAAAAAAGCACCAGTTTTTATGCATTTGGAGTTTTGTACAATTTGCAGCTTCCTTTTACTATTTGTATCGTTAGTAGCATCATAGGGCCTCATTATGCTAATTGTACATACAAGTAATGATCTGTTCCAAAGAGCTTGCAGTTTATAACTGGAAGTAGTTTGGCCAATTTTTAATCTGGTGGGGTACATATGCATGTGTCTGTATTTAATGTCTTATTTTCTTAGGGGCTTGTTGTCTTGAGAATACTTCTGTTTTTATGCTGTGTAATGTTAAATACTGGTTATTTAGATATCGCCATAGGTGTGCAAAATGTGCATCCTGTTTCAAACTTTTGATAATGTTCATCTCTTACTCAGATGACCACACATGTTGATGGACATTCATGGGCTCTTTCTGCCATAGATGAGTTGAAAGTTCCAAAGATTATAACACCACTGAATAAAGACCTTATTCCAATAACTGATTCTCCTGTTGTCGTACAACAACACATGCTGCCACCAAAGAAATTTGTTCTGCTCTCAGCCCAGGTGTGTCATAGATTTTTTTTTCCTGTTGTTTAGAGATTGGGAGAGGGAGAAGCAGAAACTTAAAGCTTAATGACTGACCCAGTGCTGCAAAGGGCTACACATGTGCATGGAGTTTGCAGAGAATACCTTTGATGAAGGTGAGGTGGGGGAGTGGAGGGGAAAGAAGGTTAAGGAGCCATTTGTAAATTCTGCAAACCAACTCAAGGTTATAGGGCCAGATTATCTTGTGACATAAACTGATGTGTCTCTGTTGAGTTCAGGGGAGTTACATGGGTTTATATCAGCTAGTGGCCAATAGTTCAAAATACTCTTAGGGAATTTCTACACTTGGAGCTGGGGGTGTGATTCCTAGCTCAAGTAGATATACTCGGGCAGAGCATTCTAAAAACAGCAGTGTAGCTGCAGTAGCATGGGCTAGCCATCCCCAGTACGTACCCATGGGGTCCGAGTGGGTTTGTACATGGTGCAGCTAGCCCATGCTGCTACTACCCGTGCTACTGTGGCTACACTATTGCTTTTAGCATGCCATCTTGATGAGAGCTAGCACAGATATCTCTACTCAATCTCAGAATCATACCCCCAGCTCTGAGTGTAGATATACCCTTGGATATGTAAAATTGGAACAAACACAGGTTGCTGAGATAACTATGAATCCTAAGGTTTGAAATAAGAGCAGGGATTTATTGTTGTGAGTGGAATTTTGAGCAAAGAATTCTATTTCTGTCCACCTCACAAAAGAAATCCATGACGCAAGAACTTCAGTATTTGTTTTTTATTTAAAAGGCTTAACGTTTAAAAATAGCTGAGATTAAGTATTATCAAAATTTAATGATCCTTCACAATAGGGAGGAAAATGTAGCTATAATTCGGCTTTCTAATAATTTAGCAATTAGGAAATATAATAAAATTAATTGCCAGCTTGCTGCAGTCCTGTTGTAGTTTTGTAATCATAAGGCTATTTGTGAGTCTGGTTAGATCACACTGCAGGACCCATCACAGAATGTACGAATACGTGCTATGAAAGTGATCTAGAAATGCTGCAGCTTATTGGGGACTTGGTTATTGTAACTCAGGGCTTGTCTTCACTGCTTCAGTTAGCTCGAGTTACTACACTCAAAAAAGCCTCCCTCAAGTGAGAGCGGCCACACTGGAAAACAATACTTGAGCCACACAGAGTGATTGGATTAGCAGAGTGATGACTTATGCTAACTCAAGCTGTAGCATGTAGCTGCATCCTTACTGCATTACTAGCTTGAGGAGTACTAGAACTTCAGCTGATAACCCCTGATGGACCAGCTATGTCAAGTTTAAAACACCATTTTACTTGACCTAGAGATTTTTGTGTGCACATGAGTTGGGTTGGAGAAACACTCACTATACCTTGAGCTAACATTGAAGTGAGACAAGCCCTCAGGGTGTTAGATGAATGTATTGAATTTTTGTTTGCAAATCAAAACATGCAGATCTCATTATTTAAAACTTTGTATTGCTTTATTTTCCTTTAGGGGAGCCTTATGTTTCATAAACTTAGACCTGTAGATCAACTGCGACATCTCCTAGTTTGCAATGTAGGAGGTGATGGAGAGGAGATTGAAAGGTTTTTCAAGTTGCATCAGGTGGGAATTTTTAACTTGCCATGGGGGAAAAAGTCCTCTATGAATAGACTTAGGGCTTGTCTATACGAAGAGTTAGTGTATAACAAGCTGGGTTGTAAATCCACAGCACTCTAGCATGCTGCACACTGACTGGCCATGTGAACCCTGCTACCATACACTAAAGGTTCCATGATGCAGTTTGACAGGGTTAGAGTGCTGTGGATTTACAACCCAGCTTGTTATACACTAACTCTCCATTAGGCACACCCTCGGTGTACAGTCATATACCTGGATTAGTTTGTGTTATAAATGTGGCCATTCTTTGGCTTCAAAAATATTAGTTCTCATTTTACCTATCATATCTAGGTACTTATATAGGCTTCCTCATCATATTATCTAAGCATCTATAAACATTCCATCTTGCCAACAACTGCAGCTACAGTGTATAGGTCAAGATAATGCTGCTTTGTCAGTTGGACAAACAAGATAATATATAAGGAAGAAGGTAACCATTTTTATGGGATCTAAAAACATATGGGTAATATTCTTTTCCTTAAAACTCTCTGTTTCATGTAAGTGACAAACACAGAATTATGACAAGAATTGGGAATGTAGTTCTCTTATTAGAAAAATTATTAATCTTGAAAAAACAGTGTCACAGTCCTAGTCCTTTTCAGAAAAGTTTTGTATGTGCTTCGGTGGCTGCAAATACTTAGAATCCACCTGCCTTTTTTAACTAAAACTGGTACCAAGCAAGCTAGAATGAAACTTTTTCACAGAACGTGATTTTATTTGATACGTGTATTTCTTTCTTAATTTATACATCACAGCATAGTAGTAATGAAACCGCACAATAACCTCTGCTATTATTTCTTTGAGAAGTGGGTGAGACAGGTTTTTTTTAAGTGACTTATTTAAATGTTTAGTCCTTTAATAGCAAATACAATCATTTAAAATCATATAGATGTTTATCCTTCTTAACCAGCTTAATAAACTCACATTTCCATGCAAGTATAATACATCTTATCTATACCTATAAAACAGTTTTTTCCATATATTTAATCTACTGCTAGCTTATTTAACCTGCCAAGAATCAAGAGCATTCATAGAAAGCTTTCATGGATCACTTCACCTGCCACAACAGGATCTCTTACTGTGACTGACTATTCCTTTCTGTTTAAGTGACGAGACTCAGGCTATGTCTACACTGGAAACACTACAGTGTCACTTACTACAGTGATGGAGGGGGCCCTTCTATCACTGTAGTAAATCCCCCTCTCCAAGAAATGGTAGCTAGGTTGACAGAAGAATTCTTCTTAGTTCAGCTTAACTACATCACACAGGGCATGAAATTTTTCACAGCCTGATTGATGTAGTTAAGCTGACCTAACTGTGTAGCATCGACCAGCCCTTAGTCTCCTCACTGTTGAGGCAAACAGAGCCTTGAATATTTTGTGAGGGGTCAATATAACTCCTTCAAACTTTTTAACACTATGGTCTAAATTGTTGTCACTCTAATAGAAATCATGATTTCCTACAGGAGGACCAGGCCTGTGCCACTTGTCTTATCCTTGCCTGCTCTCCTGCTGCTTGTGATAGAGAAGTGTCTGCCTGGGCTACCCGAGCATTTTTCAGGTAAGTTTCAATTAATTTGTAGATTGTGCCTTGAATTTTATGTTTAAAATCTAATGCCACTACAGCCACAAAGGAATGCTCTTGCTGTGTTTACAGTGGGCAGGAACTGTTTGAGTTCCGTATAAGTATTGTTTTAAAATTAGTGTAAACTCTTAACAAAGTAACGTGGAACATGCATTTTAAATGCAACTGATCATGCATGTCTACTTAATTAGAAGTGTGTGTGAAATATTTTTGTTTGTTTTTTAGAAGTTGTAACTTCTGCATAAAACTCATACTCCACCCCACAAAAAAATCAACAAATAAAAATGTCTTAAATGTTCAGAAAAAAGCACGTGGAATTGACCATCTAATTTGTGTCTGTAATATGCTAATGACCTGTTGTTCATCTAACTTGTAATTATTCAGTTTCCAAATTTGAGTGCACAAATCAGTCCTACAGCCACAAATACATTTTTCTGAAAATGTTAGGTCAGTATTTTTAACTCAAGAAATGAAAAATTGCATTATTTTCTGTTTGTTTAACTCACATTTAACAAAATAAGGCCTGAAAATCAGATGACCTAAGTATGTGATATGCAAGGAAGTTAGTCTTTGTCTGGCATACCTTAGGTATGGCGGAGAAGCACAGATGCGATTTCCATCAGCTTTGCCTCCTCCAAGCAACCTAGGACCAATTTTGGGTTCTCCTGTTCCTGCTAGTGAGTAGCAAATGTTTCATTGATTTTTTTTTTTTTCATCTGAATTTTGTTGCATTTTCACAACTTCTTGTACCTTTACCCTTTCTTATTTATATGAAATATTTTCCTTCACTGCCTCAATTCCAAGGAATAAACCTGCTGATTATCAGGGTTGGGTTTTTCCATTACTTTTCTTTTGAATTATTTTTGATTTAGGGGTTCACTGATGTGATTCTAAAACATGTCCAGGTGTTCTAAAGATGCTGTCATTATATAAAGGAAATACAGACCTCCTGTCATAGTGCCAAAAATCACCTTGGCAGCCAGAAAGCAATTTATCAACACTATATTGCAGAGTATCTTCTTACTTGTGTCATTCTCATACCTCCACAGGCATTGCAGGTCTACCCATATGTGGATGATGGAAGAAATGAGAAGTAAAATAAGTTAACTGTTAGGATTTTTGTAGCTGTTTTCCCCTTCCCAGGCTCCTGCCACAACACACAGTTCTTGTTCAGTCTTCAGTGCCACAAGAGAAATAGTTCTGTTACCTGGCCTGCCCTAACCCCCTTTGTTCTTTTAATTTAATGCTTATTAGAGTGAAGGGCTCTCTGTATTATTCAGATCCAAGTTAGGAGCAGAGGTGCTGAAACAATTTTTATCGTGGGGGTGCTGAGATTGATTGAACCCAACTGTAAACAATGAAATACACTTCAAGCAAAATTGGGGTTGGGGTGTGGGAGGGGGTGAGGGTTCTGGCTGGGGTTGCGGGCTCCAGGGTGGGGCCAGAAATGAGGAGTTCAGAGTGCGGGAGGGAACTCCAGGTTGGGGCGGGGGTGGGGGGGGAGGCGGGTGGATGAGGGCTCCAGCTGGCCGTGTGGGCTGTGGGGTGAGACTGGGGATGAGTTGTTTGGGGTGTAAGAGGGTGCTCTGGGTTGGGACCGAGGGGTTCGGAGGATAGGTGGGGGATCAGGACTGGGGCAGGGGGTTGGGGTGCAGGCTCCGGGTGGCGCTTACCTCAAGCGGCTCCCAGAAGCAGCGGCATGTCCCCCCTCCAGCTCCTATACGAAAGCGCAGCCAGGCAGCTCTGCTGGGCGCTGCCCCATCCGTAGGTGCCACCCCTGCAGCTCCCATTGGCCATGGTTCCCAACCAATGGGAGCTGTGGGGGCAGCACTTGGGGTGGGGGCAGCGTGCGGAGCGGAGTCCCTGGCTGCCCCTACGCATAGCAGCCAGAGGACATGCCATTGGTGCTGCAAGGAGTGGCCCCCGACCCCGCTCCCCAGCAGGAGCTCAAGGGCTGGATCCGGCCCGTGGGGCGTAGTTTGCCCACCCCTGCTCTAGGCTGTGCAGAGGAGGAGGAGGCAACGTGACAAATGCAGAGAGATGAGTAACAGGAAGGGGTGATAGAGTGGGGGGGCAGGTTAGAAGCAGCAGGTGAGAGAAAAGGCAGGCAGGGGGAAGATGGTGATGGAGGGTGGAGGAGGATCCCTGGAGCAAGGGATGATAGGAGCTGAGAATTAGCAGGTGGGGCTGGACCTGTAGTGCAGGAGAGGAGAGGAGCTGAGAGCTGGGGATTATGGGCAGGAGATGAGGTGGGGAATAGGAAGGGGCAGGAGTAGGAAAAGATGGAAATGGACAGGAGCCAAAGAGGATAACCACAGGGGATGGGACAAGAGCTGTGACTGGGAGATAGGAGCGGAAGGGGTCAGGGCAGGGCGAGGCTGGGGAAATGGAGGATAACGGCCTGTAACCATCTAATTAACTCCCTTCAGAACTTGTACTTGACCCATTCCCAATTCTCAGTATTCCTTTGCTGTCTTGCATACAGCTATCAGACCCACTGGCAAAGTGTGTGTCTCCATTCCCCTCTAGTGGCAGACTGACACAGAAGATAACAGCTTTCTCCTGCTGTGAGTTACTCCATAGCTCAAGTGGTAGAGAACTGTGCTGTGGATCTAAAAGTCTCAACCCTGTTGATGACACAAGAGGGGGCAATATGGTTTCATGTGACGAAATTGGGGTTTTTTTCTTCTCCACTCTTTGTTGCTTAAAACAATTAGGAAAAATCCATTTTAAAAATATTAAAAGAATGTTAAGGTTGCAAGTCAAGCACCTTAATTAAAGCTTGCACAACATTAATTTGGCCCTTTATGGGTATGCCTTATGACACAATCTTTAATTACATGATCACTTACTGTTTTCTCTGTGGTATCATGTCTCTTTCAGTGCACAGGGTGAACCTGCTTTGGGAATGAATCAGGGTTGTGTAGTGAAGGAGCCTGTTATCTGTAGGAACTCTGCCTCATTTATTGCAGAAGTTGGGAGGTGGCAGGAGAGGATGGTTTCATGGTTAAGACAGTTGAATGTCACCCTGGAGAATTGAATTCTACCCCTGCCACAAACGTGTTCTATGTGTTGCTGGGTAAGGAACGTAAACCAAAATTTTCCCAGGTGGCCATTGCGTGTTCCCCATTTTCTGGGTACTCTACTTGAGGCACTTGTTGTCTGGTTTGGAGAAGTGATGAAAATTCACAGCTGCAACTGAGGTCAATGAAAGCCCCAATCTGAATGTACAAAGCATTATATAAGGCTTGTGTATCCTGAAAAGGTCAGGCCCTAGGCTTTGTAAATTGGACACCTAAAAATAGTTGACACGTTTGATGATTTTGTCTTTAATCTCTGGCCTCAGTTCCCAGGTATAAAATGAGGATAATACCACCTTACCTCACAGGAGTGTTGTGAAGAGAAATTCAATATTTTTTTAGCAATGAGAACACCATAGGAAAACCCATGTGTTTGGTGCTGAATTTGGATGGTGTGCAGTAAATGAGGCATGATTAGGATAAAAAGAAATATTAAATAGCTACCTATTCAGTGAGCCTAGACCATTCTGTGCACCAAATGAGGCAAGGGGCCTGTTTAAAAATAGTTAGTGATCATGTAATTAAAGACAATATGGTAATGGATATGTACAAGGGGCCAAACCTAGGTTGCATAAGGTAAACTTATTTCTCGTGTTTCTTAACTTCTGAATGCTTGACTTTGCAATCTTAACATTCTTTTCATATCATGGGTTTTTGTTGTTGTTTTTGATGCAATAAATGTATATATTACTTTCTTTTACCTTAGGTTCCCCTATGCCTATTGGCAGTCCCTATCCTAATCCAAGCTTTTTGACAACACCAACACAAGGTATTTTATTTTTTCATTTTTTGTTGTTTTCTCAAATAGATTTATTTATATCAAAAATAATTGGATTAATCTATATGTGACCCTGTCCTAGGTTTGCACCCTCCTAGTATGTCAACCCCAATGTTTGCTGCAGGCAGTTCAGTGTCTCAGGCTGGCGCATCCATGAGTGGTATGATGGGCCCAGAGATAGTGTTTTCCGGAAAACACAATGGCATCTGCATATACTTTTCTCGAATTATAGGGTGAGTTGTTCATGTAAAAGATGTTTTGTCACTCAGTTCATAACATAGTCTTTCTGTCCACTAATAGAGTAGTATTTGCTTTTGATACTGTATTTACTGTAGTTTAATAATGAAAAAGAATATATTTGTGACTAATCTAGGTAAATTAGTCTTACATGCTAGCTTCTTGCTACAAGTGTGTAGTTAGCCATTGAAACATATGTGCAAAATGACCAATCTATTAGTTCCCTTCCCTCTCTTAGACCTAATAGTACCCAGGTTATCACACAGAAAGTATGTCATCACGCATAATAGACGGAGCAGGTAAAGAAGGAGAACGCCACAGCAATTTTTGGTTCTACTTTCTCCTTTACTGCTCCATTTGTTTCCTTCTGTTCCTGTTCATATGGTATCTGTTATCTCATTCCCTTTACAGCTCTGCTAATATTGCATTCTGTGCATGAGCTGGGCAACAGATCTGCTTAGGCCCTGGCCCTGCAATGGGCTGTCTATAAGCACACACCCCACAAACTCGTTTCTTAAGGTCCAGTCCTGCAAGGTGCTATTTGCTTTCAGCTCCTATTCAAGTCTGTAGGAAACAAGAATGCTCATCACCTCACAGGGCTGAGCCCCTAGATTGTAGCCTTCTGGTTAAGGGATTTTTAAAAACCATGTCCTATTCTGAGCAAGCTGTTAGTGCTTACCAATAATAAATAATGGTATTATTGATCTCTAGTATGCTAGAACATAGACTGCAAAAATTGGAATTTTGGCAAGTTTTACCTTGCCCTCTAACCATGTGGTAGTTGGAGGCCTTTTTAAGAACAAAACTCTTCAGTACTCGAAAAGTACTGCCTTTAAGAGAAAAAATTGTTTTATGGCATATATCAGGGGTTCTGAACCTTTTTCTTGCTGAGGCCCCCCTCAACATGCCAGGGCTGGGAAGGGGAGGAAATGGGGGGCTCCAGGTCAGGGCATAGGCATAGTTTTACTTTCGTTGGGGGACGGGGGCAAGGACTGGCGGGGCTCAAACCAGCTCTGCACAGCAGGGTCCAGGGAGGGAGCGCCACCTCCGCCCCCTGACTCAGTAGGCCACTCAGCCTGTCTGGGCTGTGGAGGGATGCAACCAAAAATATAACTCAAAGAGGGGACTCAATTCAAAAAGTTTGACAACCACTCAGGGTGCAGGCAGGGGGTAGCTAGGCGCTGTGTGTGGTCAGGGGAGTAGCTCGGTGCAGGCAGGGGGTAGCTAGGCGCTGTGTAAGGGTGGGGGGGGGTGCTCCCAGTGCAGGTCCCAGCTTCAGCGGGGTGGGGGGGCGCTGGGGCTCCTAGCTTCAGCCCCCCGCTGCTCCTGGCTTGGTGGGGGAGAGGTTTGCCAGCTTCAGCCCCATGTCGCTCCTGGCTTCAGGGCCTTGTCGGGGGCCGCTGGCTTCAGCCCCGTGCTGCTCTCGGCTGGGGCGGGGCGACCGCCAGCTTCAGCCCCGCGCCGCTCCCGGCTTCAGCGCTGGGGCTCAGGGCACCCGGTTTCAGCCGCAGGGCTCTGCGGACCTCCAATTGAGAACCTCTGGCATATATGATATTTGCCTACCTACTCTCTTATCTTCAGCTACTACTATTAGCTTATGTGCAGAATAATTTGAGGAAATCAAACCTAGTGTTGTTAAAGCACATAAAGAGGTTTTGTTTCTTTAATTGTAATTTCTACCTACCTCATTCTGAAAGGAACAGTGCTTACGCTCATGTTTTTTATGAATAAAGACCGTGATTTTTACAGGTTGACTCTTTGGGTTGGATTCAGGGAAGGGAAGGGTTTTTTAATTCATAAACATTGGCAATTTGTATTAAGAAATGGTTTAGAAAAGAAACAATTTTTCAAGGCCAATGCCATTTTTGTTAATTTATTTGGCGTTTAACATACTATTGTCTTGTATTTCAGAAATATTTGGGATGGCAGTATAGTTGTTGAGAAAGTTTTCAAGAGTGGTAACCGAGAAGTTGTTGCAGTAAGTGGGAGATTATTTGGTCTTTTAAAATCTTTCTTAAAGACTTTATTTATTTCTCTCTAGCACTTTTACATCTCCTCTCTTATCAGTGACGCTGCATTGTGATACTCATGGCATTTTAGCAGAAACAATAAATATTTATTGGTTGTATTTAATTGTTCTTTATAGGAGGACTGGGAATGGGATGTAAAATCTTTCATGTCTAAGTTACTAGCTTTAAGTTTTACCCAAATTGGTGCCTAAAAATTACTAGCTGGTATGTTTGGCGATTTGTGTGAAATACATTGGTCTTAGTCTCCTAATACACATTATTTCAAAAGAAAACCCAAACTGTAGTTTAGTACATCCTGTTTCCTTTGCTGACAGCCCCAGAAGAATGGCTGAGCAGAAATTGCTCTAAACCTTTGTGCAGCATCCTAGCTTGTGACAGACTGAGTCAACAGAAGAGCTCTGCATGTCCATACAGACCTTTGCAAGCTGCCTCTGTTTTTATTTTTCCAACAAGAGAGAATTTCATTTCCCAGTGCTGTCAGCTGGCAGTAATATTCTCTTTAAAAATGCAAAGAAAATTATATATAATATGCATGCAAATGTTCTAATAAACAAAAATCTGCATAATCTCAGATATTCTAGTCCTGAGCTTCTACTGAGCCCATGGGGCAAAATGTGTGGAGGATTTCTGAGTGGATAAACTTCTAAGTACTAAGCTAATGTCAGCCTCATCTTCTTATTCAGCCAAATCTAGGTTTGGGCTGTGGTCTTCAGGTGGAACATGATAGTTAAGGCTATGATTTTTGGCATGGAAATTTTTGTAAATTTCATGGCAAAGTTGTGGGGAGGGGGAAGGAGATGGGGAAGAAAAATCATGGAAAGGTCACCAATAATGTAGTTTTTGCTACATCAGCGTGCACATGGACTTTTAAAAGCAAGTAAAAGCAAGCTTACCCTATTCCAGGCTTTGCAGCCTGGCATACATAGTTGAAGTGGCACTCGGGTTGGCATGTCCTCCCCTTATCTCCATCTACGGAGGGGCATATGCATCAGACCTGAATGGCACGGTGACCATGTGCTCCACGTTGCGATCGCTGAGTGGGGAGCCAGCTATGGGTGCTGGAAGGACTGCAAAAGTCTAGCATGACCATGCTGGAGTCCCTTCCTCCACCACCTGGTTCCCCCCTCCCATCCTCACTTCTTATCCTCCCTGCTGGTGAGACCAAGGTCCTCAGGTGATGGATCCATCCCAGACTCACCCAGTCCCCAGCGCCAAGAGGAGCTGCCGCTGCAGTTCTGGCATGTGAAGACCCAGCTGCCAGCATGCGACACAGAACAGGACACAGCCAGCATGCTGCACGATGCAGAGTGGGAGCTGGTGCCAGCTAGCCAGGCTGTTGTGCACTCCTTTCCAGAGAGGTTTGAAAAGGTGGTGAGGCCCCTATTTAAAAAGAAGAGCAGGAGGGAGATACTGGTCCAGCACCATGCAACAGGAGCTGTCGCTGCACAGTGAATGTGGGATGGGCTCCTTACAAATTTCATTCAGATTCATGATTTCTGTGAACACCATGACCTCCATGCCAAAATCATAGTCTTAATACATTGCACCTTCAATATGTTATCCTTTTGATAATATTATCTTGGTGGTTTTTATTCTTTAATGACCGTTTCATATCTCAGCTGAAAATTTAAAAGGTTCAGAGATTTGAAATGTAAAGAAGCCCCCTCCTTCTTTTGCAGATTGAAAGCAGTGTTCCATCGCACATGCTAGAATCCGTGTTACAAGAACTAAAAGGCTTACAGGAATTTCTGGACCGAAATTCACAGTTTGCAACAGTAGGAGCTCTTGGAAACCCAAGGTAGGATTGAATATGCTTGATTTACAAAGGGCCTAGAAGTGCTACCCTTCAAAAATTATTCCATATAGATACAACAGTGCTGTTCATTTTGCCTTAAAGTGTTCATTTCCTCTCTAATAAAACATATGTACTCAAATTCTCAAACTTAGTTTTTAGTTTCTTTTTAAAATAAATGTTCAGGGTTTGTACTAATAGCTTCTTAATTTATTTTGGAATTGCAGTTTTAGCACCCCCGCCAACCTGCAGCAGAGGTTACTAGGGTTCATGCGGCCTGATGGTGGAAGTTCTCAGCAAGTGCAACAAGAGCTCCAGAGGAAGTTCCATGGTAAGGGAAATACTCTTGAACGATGAGTAGCAAAAGGTGGTGCATCCAAATGCTAATCTCTCACAGCTGTTCCAGTTAAGAGCCTGAATAAAAATGCAGAATTGGCTTGTGTGAATAAACTGTACTCAGAGATAAGAACTGTACAAAGAACAGTGTAGTCTGGGTGACGTCAACTGTTCACATTTTGCTCTTTATTTCTGACAAGATTATAATATTTTGTCAGTACCACCATTTCTGCATTTATTTCTATGGGGAAATTGGGGTGGGCATTTCTGTATGGTTCCTTTGGGGACGAAGCATGTGCCCAACATGAAAACCCAAATGTAGACATAGCAACACTTGCTAGTCTTTCTGCTTTGAATTTGATGGGTGACATCACTCATCACAGAGTACAAATGTATATCCTGTTTAGGATGAGTTCCAATTGGATATTGTAAGATTTAGTATTCAAACTGACTCCTTAAAGCAATTCACAAACATAACTTTTGTCTGTAAAATGAATATCAAATTATTAAGGACAGTAGCATCTAGCTGTCAGAGGTATAGAAAACCACAGGTCACATTTTCCCATGACATTTCAATAAATTAAACTAATTAAAGCAGTTTTTAAGCGCTTTCGCCTCTATGAAGAATTAAGCAACTACACAAGATTTTGACTTATGTTTTCTCAGTCCTATTTCTTACACTTAGAAACACTGGAATAAAATAAAAGCTAGACGGTTGTCTGTACTCTGGTCTTTTTTTAAAAAAAAAAAAAAAAAAAAAAAAAGGGCTCCAGAGGTGACCCTGGCAATTACAGGCCTGTTAGCTTAACTTCAGTACCAGGCAAATTGGTTGAAACTATAGTAAAGAACAGAATGATAGACACGTAGATAAACACAATATGTTAGGGAAGAGTCAACACAGCTTTTGCAAAGGGAAATCATGCCTCACCCATCTATTAGAATTCTTCGAGGGTGTAAGCAGGCATGTGGACAAGCGTGATCCAGTCAATATAATGTACTTGGACTTTCAGAAAGCCTTTAACAAGGTCCCACATCAAAGGCTATTAAGCAAAGTAAGGAGTCATGAGATAAGAGGGAAGGCCCTCTCATGGATCAGTAACTGGTTAAAAGATAGGGAATAAATGGTCAGTTTTCACAGTAGAGAGAAGTAAATATCGGTGTACCCCACGGATATGTAATGGTTCCAGTTCTGTTCAATGTATTCATAAATAATCCAGAAAAAGGGGTCAACAGTGAGGTGGCAATTTGAAGACAATACAAAATTATTCTAGACAGTTAAGTCCAAAGCTGACTACAAAGAGTTGCAAAGGGATCTCACAAAACTAGGTGACTGGGCAACAAAACGGCAGATGAAATTCAATTTTGATAAATGCAAAGTAATGCACAATGGAAAACATAATATCAACTATACGCACAAGATTATGGGGTCTAAATTAGCTGTTACCACTCAAGAAAGATCTTGGAGTCATTATGGATAGTTCTCTGAAAACATTTGCTCAATGTGCAGAGACAGTCAAAAAAGCTAATAATGTTAGGCACAATTAGGAAAGGGATAGACAATGAGATAGCAAGTATCACAATGCTACTATGTAAATCCCTGGTGTGCCCACACCTTGTATACTGCATGTAGTTCTGATGGCCCCATCTCAAAAATTACCTTTTAGAATTGGAAAAGGTACAGAGAAGGGCAACAAAAATGATTAGGGGCATGGAACAGTTTCCATATGCAGAAAGATTAAAAAATTGGAGACTGTTAACCTTGGAAAAGAGACGACTAAGAGGGGATATGATGCTGGTCTATAAAACCATGAATAGTGTGAAGAAAGTGAATAACAAAAGTGTTATTTATTCCTTCACATAACACAAGAACCAGGGGTCACCCAATGAAATTTAATAGGCAGCAGCTTTAAACAAACATAAGGAAATACTTCACACAACTCACTGTCAACCTGTGCAACTCATTGCCAAGGGATGTTGTGCACCCAAAACTTAATTGGGTTCAAAAAAGAATTAGATAAGTTCACAGAGGATGGGTCCATCAGTGGCTGTTAGCCTAGATGGTCAGGTATGCAACCCCATGCTCTGAGTGTCCCTAAACCTCAGACTTGCCAGAAGTTGAGACTGGAGGACAGGGGACGGATCATTGAGTAATTGCCCTATTCTGTTCTGAAGTATCTGGTACCAGCCATTGTTGGAAGACAGGATACTGGAATAGATGGACCATTGGCCTGACCCACTATGGCCATTCTTATGGTCTTTCTCCCTTTTTGTCACAAGTATCTATACATAATGAGGTCCTCTATCCATGACTCGGGCTTCTAGATGATACAGTAATACAGATCATATCTGTGCCATGCTAATTCATAAAATTGTATTTGTTAATCATAGTACATAGCAATTTACCTTTTCTAAATGATGTAATTAATTAATTAATTAATTAATGGAGATATCCCATCTCCTAGAACTGGAAGGGACCTTGAAAGGTCATCGAGTCCAGCCCCCTGCCTTCACTAGCAGGACCAAGTACTGATTTTGCCCCAAATCCCAATCCATTAGACTGTGCTTCCTCCTTAAATATAGGTATTAGACCTCAGACAGCACTCAGAAACCAGAGAGGATGAGGGGTTACTCACAGAGATGCAGTATGAGATTTGTCTGGTGCACATACGCAGCAAGGATTGAAGTTCTTTAGGTTTCTTCAGTTTATTAATTCTCTCATGCTTTCTCTCTCATTTCTATAACAAATATTGCCAATAGTGTAAAAAAAAAAAAAAACTTTAAATAGAATTAAAATGATCTATGCCTATTCATGTTTTGTTATATTTTTCTGTGTGCATGCCAAAACTGAAAAACTTCCTTTCAAAACATAGTTGTGGTTGCCAAGTGACCAGCAGCGGTTGCATCCTTCACAACATGCAAGCACTTAACCAAGGAAGTGAATTAAGGATATCATAATTATTACATTGTCTACATAATCAACAAATTATATCCAATATAAAGACATTCATATTTCATCATAACACACCCTTAACTCCAATCCATGGATTGGGGTGTTTTACTTTTTATTTTTGTTACTTGGATTTCATATTTAAGGGATGCTGTTAAATAGAAGATGCTATTAGTTAATGTATTACTATTATCAATAATTTATTTGTATTACCATAGCAGTTATAAGTTGAAAGAAATTAAGTAAATTATTTATAATTGCTGTTTCTCGAATAATTTAGTATAGTTTGTTTAATACACTATTTTTTTGATTTATGATAAATTATGAATCTGGACTTCTATTTGAGGCTGGTCAATATATGAAATCAGTGTGCACATACAGAACTATGTTTATTTTTCAAAAAGGTCTTCTGTTGTGTTTGTAGTTGAAGATCAGTGGTGACAAATTAGTATCTGTTTTGGGAAGCGTTGAGATTTAAATATCCACACAAACAGGAATGAAAATGAAACAGCAAAGAGAGAGGAAAAAACTCCTTAAAAATATGGGGAAATGTCATTGTAAAACAGAAGTTGGCATGGTAACTCAAGAAGAGCACATGTAGTACCGGAATAGAAATTTACCCATGATCTATTCAATGTTACAGCAGAGGCACAGTTAACAGAGAAGACCTCACTTCAAGGGATCCAGCAACTTGTTCACAAAACTTGCCAGGCTTTAGCTTTGTGGAAACTTCTCTGTGAGCACCAATTCAATGTTGTTGTAGGTGAGCTTCAGAAGGTATGGTATAAAATTTACTGAACAACAGTCTTTTTTTTTTTTAATTGATTGCATTTAACGAGTCTGGACTTCTTAAGTATTTATTCTAAACAGAGTTAGTCTAATCCATTTACATGGACTTCACAACCTATACAGCATGTACAGAGATTTCCAGAGTTCAGTTTTCTTGGTGTTGCAAGTACTCAGTTAAAATAAAATCTAACGTGTCGCTCTCACACCCCAAACTAATTGGCATATTTGAAATGCTATTAAGTAATACTGGATTTGCTGTTTTAAAACTCTGCTTAGAAGTTAATATTGAGTTTGTTTTGTAATCGCTCTGTCCTCGCTTTGCCTTGAGCAAAGTCTGGGAAGTGCAGAGTGAAGACAATGGGACTGAAATGAGCCTGCATAGAAAATTCACTCCCTGCTTTCTGGCTTGCAAAGGTCTAGCAGAGGAAGAAAGGCCCAGGTACCAGAGGCTTCAAGTCCCAGCAGTTTTGGGATGCAAAGGGCCATTCAGGAAATTTGTGGAGGAACTTCTGCTGTTGCTACCATTAAGATAATTGGCAGATGTGTCAACAAATGCTGCATCAAGTAACTCAGACACCTTTGGAATATAAAGCCTATTTGAAACACAGTTGATTTCAGTGACACGGAAAGTAGAACTGAGGTCATCTTTATAAAGGAAAGAAAGTAACTACATTTGTCTTGTGTAAATAACATGGCGTGTTCTAAGTTGACCATCAATAACAGCTTTAATCAAAGTTGTTTTGTTTAGCAATGAAAAACATTGAACCATTAGCACCAATCTAGCATCAGCAGTTAATTTATGAGCATAAGTAATTCTGTCCTGGTGATAGTGAGGATAATTTTAAATATGATTTGCAGGAGAGAGAGAGAGCGAGAGAGAGAATGTGTGTGTGTGTGTGTGCGCGCGCTCTCTGAAGGAAAGTATCTGTTTTATTTGTTGGTTAAAAAATCGACATGGGAGTTTTCTCAGTCCTCACTTTTGAGGTTGGATGTGATTGTTTTTAAAAAGACGCATTTCTCCAGTGTTTGTCAAGAGTTAGTTAACTAGATGTTAAAACTAAAAAACAAAAAACCCTTGCTCTTGCATTCTTGCAGTTTTCAGTCTCTTGAGATATAATACCACTAGTTCACAAAAAGATTCACATGACCAGATATTTATAATATTTTTTTTAAAACAGTATAACCTTTAATAATTTATGCAAAAAAGGGTGCAAACATGCATAATTTCCTTTGAGTCCAAAGTCCTTTGAGTCACCTGTATTCATTTATCCATCTCTCTTAGATAGATATATGGGCCCTAGAATGTCTCACAATGTTTAACATATTCATCCTCACAACTGCCCTCTGAGGTAGGGATACAGTATTATCAGCCCGTTTTACAGTTGGGGGGAACCGAGGCACAGAGACTTAAGTGACACATACTTCAGGTCACACAGGAAGTCCTTGGCAGAGCAGGGAATTGCACTCTGCTCTTCTGAGTCCCAGGCGAGGACCATAACTGCTGGATCATCCTCTTTAATGTAATATTTTCTATTTTAGTCTTTAACATGCATTAAAAAATGTGCATTGATTCTGTGAATTTTGGTCATTGACATTTATTTGTTTGTTTATTGGGAAAGCAGCTGAATTTGCTTGTATTATAATAGTCCCTGTTTGGAAATGTGAGAATGCTGCATTTTTGGAAATGTAATGTATTTTTTTCTTCCCATAGGAATTTCAAGAGCATTTGAAGATTACTACTTTCAAAGACTTAGTAATTAGAGACAAAGAGTTAACTGGAGCACTCATTGCCTCTCTCATTAACTGTTACATCAGAGATAATGCTGCTGTGGATGGCATCAGTTCACATTTACAAGACATATGTCCACTTCTGTACAGTACTGATGATGCTGTCTGTTCCAAGGTATAATGTACTTTTGATTCTCTGTGGTGAAAGTGAGAGGAAGACAGAATTGTTTTGTATAATTGTTCTTTTGTCTTAGCAAAATGCTATTGTGCATTTTATATTAATCCCACTGTATCCTCTTGGAGCTCAATGTAAACCTCAAATTACTTTAAATGTGCTGATTATCATTACTGATCTTCCATCCAAACTTGCAGAATATTAGGTAGTGTGATCAGATGAGCACAAAATGTTTGTGCTCTTGACTGTCAGATTTATTTGCCATTAAATGACATGTCATTTGGTAGTGATACAATAGCTAAATGCCCATTTTCCATTATGAATCTACTTTTAATTCAATCTCCAACTTTATTTCCTTTAGATTTATATAATAATTAAAAAGGCATCTATATAAAACCTCTGTTGCCCCAACATTTAAGCAATCTTCCAACACTGTAACCCACCTGGGAGCATTAAAAACAAGCATTCAAACAGGAACCAATTCATTCAGTTCAGTCAGCCGGTAAGCCAGTAACAAAAACCTCCTTTCATCCCTCATCTTGGATACAGAATCTTTCTGCCTAAAACTTGACATGTTGTCTCTCGGCAGAGAACTTTTTTTTGGTTTTGTTTTTTTTTAACTTGAAGTGATAAGGTCTGTAGTACTTCAGGCTTTGAAACATGAGTTAACAGAAAGAGTGAGTTTTGCAAAGAAAATCTCTATGACAGTGTAACTTAAATTAATAAGGATTTAAATTTCCAATTGTTTCACTGTAGGCAAATGAATTGCTTCAGCGGTCCCGACAGATTCAGAGCAAATTGGAAAAAGAGAAGATGCTAAGAGAATCATTGAAGGAGTACCAAAAGATCAGCAATCAAGTGGACCTTTCTAATGTCTGTGTACAATATAGACAAGGTGAGAGGCAAACAGCACTGGAAACTTGACAACTTTTGAATTCAGTCTTTGGTTCAGATCCCATTTTTACCTCTTTGGCACTTCAGATCAAGGCATAGTATTCTTGGAGTATCCGAGAGATAATCCAGAAAAATATACGTCTAGGTAAGAGGAAATGAACACATGGAGACAGAGGGGCTTATGTACTAATTCACATTCTAAATATGTTAACTCTTTACCTTATTTTATGCTATTATTGATAGTCACGTTTCAGGATGAAAGGAATCTAAGCAGCTCACTTACATTTGTCCATCAATAGGCTTAATCTGTAATGATTCTTCTTTTCACCATAGGATCATAGGACTGGAAGGGACCTCGAGAGGTCATCTAGTCTAACGGTTCCCAGCCAGGGGTCTGGGGCCCCCTGGGAGGCGCGAGCAGGTTCCAGGGGGTCTACCAAAATAAACTAGAAAGCAGGGCTGGCATTACACTCAATGGGGCTCAGGGCAGAAGGCCAAATCCCAAGCCCTGCTGCTTGGGGCTGAAGCCGAAGCCAGAGCAACTTAGTTTCACAGAGTTCCTTGTGACGTGGGACCCTGGGCAGTTGTTCTGGTTGCTATCCCCTAATGCCGGCCTGGTTTTTAATCGGCTGAAAAACAGTTGTGGTGGCACAGGTGGGCCATGGAATTTTTATAAGCTGTTGGGAGGGCCTTAGAAAGAAAAAGGTTGAAAATCCTGGATCTAGTCTAGTCCCCTGCACCCATAGCAGAACTAAGTATTATCTAGACCATCCCTGAAAGGTGTTTGTCTAGCCTGCTCTTAAAAATCTCCAATGATGGGGATTCCACAACCTCCCTGGGCAATTTATTCCAGTGCTTAACCATCCTGACAATTAGGAAGCTTTTCCTAATGTCCAACCTAAACCGCCCTTGCTGCAATTTAAGTCCACTGCTTCTTGTCCTATTCTCAGAAATTAAGGAGAACAATTTTTCTCCATTCTCCTTGTAACAATCTTTTATATACATGACGACTGTTATGTCCCCACTCAGTCTTCTCTTCTCCAGACTAAACAAACCCAGTTTTTTTCAATCTTTCCTCATAGGTTATGTTTTCTAGACCTTTAATCATTTTTGTTGCTCTTAGAATCATAGAATAGAATATCAGGGTTGGAAGGGACCTCAGGAGGTCATCTAGTCCAACCCCCTGCTCAAAGCAGGACCAATCCCCTGACAGATTTTTGCCCCGATCCTTAAATGGCCTGCTCAAGGATTGAAGTCTCAACCCTGGGTTTAGCAAGCCAGTGCTTAAACCACTGAGCTATCCCTCTCTGGACTTTCTCCAAATCTTTGCTGAAATGTGGCACTCAGGTGTCAACTGGAGTATTGTGTCCAGTTCTAACACTGTTCTACAGCCAAAATGCTTCTGAAATAAATGTAGTCAAACTTTACTAATTCTGGGTCACTGAGAACGAAAATGATGCTTAAAATTGTTGATTGGCTCTAGTTTTCAAGATATGCTATTGGGTCAGTATATATGACCCTTGACTTGGGAATGGCGGAGGATAAGTGAGTTATAAAGGGAAGGGATCTCAATTTAAACCAGAAATGACTAAAATACACCTTTGACTGGATCTATGAATAAATCTATGACTGGGTTTGGACAGTACTTGCTTTTTAGGCAAAACAATGATTGATGCAATCTGAAGCTGGTATTGCGTCATACATGATATGAATTGCATCATGTTATTCCTAGAAGTCATGGATGATGCAATCATAACAAAGCTTACATCACTCTGCTGAACAAATTGCCCTATATCAGCTCTAGAAATCATACAGTGTCGTGCTCTCTTATTTGTCAGTGTTTGATTTTGCAAAGGGACACATTTCTGTTTAGCCAAAGTGAGCAGAGATGCCTCGTACTTGTGTGAACAGTGCAGATCACACCAGCAATTGTTACTTCTGCATGGTGCCTCCAGTTGGGAAAGGTGTGTCAAAGAAGAAAAAGTGGACTGTGCATTATCCAAACATTCCATCAGCTATACGCCCAGTACCCCACGGAGGAGGACTGCCGGTTTCTGATGCACCAGAATCATTCTCACTTGAGTCAGACGAGTAAGAGGATGAAACTTCTTGTCCTGAACCATCTATGTCACAGGACCCACATTTTCTCCCATCCTCCTCCTCTGACCCACGCCTCATAACACAAGGTGAACTGAATGACCTTGTCAGGGATTTGGAACTACCCAAGAGTAAGGCAGAGCTGTTGGGCTCCAGACTACAGCAGTGGAATCTCTTGGCAGGTGATGTTAGGGTTTCCATGTTCCGTGACCGTCAAAAGGACCTTGTCCCATTCTTCTTCATGGAAGATGGTCTTGTAGCCTGCAACAACATCGATGGTGTGATGGCAGCCCTCAACATCGTTCACGATCCAGATGAGTGGAGACTGTTCATTGATTCATCGAAGACGAGTCTTAAAGCTGTTTTACTGCATAATGGCAATGTTTTGCCATCAATTCCAGTTGGTCATGCAGTCCATATGAAGGAAACCTATGACAACATGAAACAACTTTTGAGGTGCATAAACTATGACCAACATCAGTGGCAGCTTTGTGGCGATTTGAAGGTTGTTGCTTTCTTGCTTGGTCTGCAGACTGGATACACAAAGTACTGCTGTTTTCTCTGTGAATGGGATAGCCGTGCAAGAGATTCCCACTACATCAAGAAAGATTGGCCACTCCGACAGTCATTGGAGCCTGGGAGGAAAAGTGTTCAGCATCCACCACTTGTTGAATCAAGGAAGATTTTGTTCTTCTTCGAGTGCTTGCTCATATCGATTCCAATCAGGTGTGCGCGCGCCGTGTGCACGATCGTCGGAGAATTTTCTACCCTAGCAACACCCGGCGGGTCGGCTGTGGAGCCCCCTAGAGTGGCGCCTTCATGGCGCTGGATATATACCCCAGCCGACCCGGCGCCCCCTCAGTTCCTTCTTACCGCCCCTGACGGTCGTTGGAACTGTGGAGCGCGGCGTAGCTGTTCTCCACTCTCCGTAACTATTCCGTTTTCCAGAGGTGGGGATTTCCCCAGGTAGACCTGTTTGCATCTCGAGCCAACAGGAAGTGCCACGCGTTCTGCTCCCTACAAGGGCGAGCTCCGGGCTCTCTATCGGACGCGTTTCTCCTTCCTTGGAAAGACCACCTGTTTTACGCCTTCCCTCCATTTCCACTGGTCCACAAGGTGCTGCTCAAACTACGCAGAGACCAGGCTCGAGTAATTCTAGTCGCTCCAGCGTGGCCGAGGCAACACTGGTACACCACACTGTTGGAGCTCTCGGTTCAGTCACCGATCCCGCTTCCGTTGTGTCCAGATCTCATCTCTCAGGACCACGGCCGACTACGTCATCCCGACCTACAATCACTCCATCTCACGGCATGGTTGCTCCATGGTTCACCCAGGCCGAGCGGCAATGCTCGCACTCTGTCCAACAGATTCTGCTGAGCAGTAGGAAGCCTTCAACACGGACCACGTACTTGGCCAAGTGGAAGCGGTTCTCCTGTTGGTGCGAACAACGAGCCGTGTCCCCGTTACAGGCACCTATTCCTCTCATATTGGAATATCTCCTCTCCCTAAAACAGCAGGGTTTGGCGATATCTTCAATTAGGGTTCACCTGGCTGCTATATAGGCCTTTCACCCAGGGGAACTCGCGTCCTCGGTATTCTCTAACCCAATGGTCGTTAGATTCCTCAAGGGCTTAGACCGGATGTACCCACAACAACGTCTGCCCGTTCCGACATGGGATCTCAACCTGGTTCTCTCCAACCTCACAGGGCCTCCATTCGAGCCACTGGCCACCTGTTCACTTCTGTACCTATCCTGGAAGACAGCCTTCCTCGTAGCCATCACCTCAGCAAGGCGCATTTCTGAACTCAGGGCGCTTACATCCGAGCCCCCTTACACGGTTTTCCATAAGGATAAAGTGCAGCTTCGTCCACATCCTGCCTTTCTTCCTAAGGTGGTCTCTCCGTTTCACATGAATCAGGATATATTTCTCCCAGTCTTCCATCCTAAACCACATGCTACTCGCCAAGACCAGCGTTTGCATTCTTTGGACGTACGCAGGGCCCTGGCTTTCTATATTGACCGCACAAGGCACTTTAGAAAGACGACGCAACTCTTCGTTGCAGTGGCCGACCGAATGAAAGGCTTACCGGTCTCCTCACAACGCCTATCCTCCTGGATCACGTCTTGCATCCAGACTTGCTATGACCTGGCCGGTGTCTCAACACCGCACCTCACCGCTCACTCAACGAGGGCCCAAGCTTCCTCGACTGCCTTCCTGGCTCAAGTTCCGATCCAGGACATTTGTAGAGCTGCAGTTTGGTCATCAGTCCACACATTTGCAGCTCACTACACACTGGTACAGCAGTCCAGGGACGATGCTGCATTCGGATCAGCGGTTTTGCACACAGCAATGTCTCACTCTGACCCCTCCACCTAGGTAAGGCTTGGGAGTCACCTGATTGGAATCGATATGAGCAAGCACTCGAAGAAGAAAAGACAGTTACTCACCGTTGTAACTGTTGTTCTTCGAGATGTGTTGCTCATATCCATTCCAAAACCCGCCCTCCTTCCCCACTGTCGGAGTAGCCGGCAAGAAGGAACTGAGGGGGCGCCGGGTCGGCTGGGGTATATATCCAGCGCCATGAAGGCGCCACTCTAGGGGGCTCCACAGCCGACCCGCCGGGTGTTGCTAGGGTAGAAAATTCTCCGACGATCGTGCACGCGGCGCGCGCACACCTGATTGGAATGGATATGAGCAACACATCTCGAAGAACAACAGTTACAACGGTGAGTAACCGTCTTTTACCACCCTTACACATCAAGCTGGGTCTGATGAAGAACTTTGTCAAGGCCATTGACAAAACACAAGCAGCTTTCAAGTTCCGCCGTGGAAAATTTCCAAGGTTAAGTGAAGCTAAGATAAAGGAAGGTGTCTTTGTTGGTCCTCAGATTCGTGAACTTCTTCGAGATGATGCATTTGACCATGCACTGCGTGGCAAGGAAAAGACGGCATGGAAAGGCTTCCAGTTAGTGGCAATAAATTTTCTCGGAAACAACGAGGCAGACAACTACAGGTTGTTGGTGGAAAACCTCCTCAAGGCATACAAAAGCCTTGGTTGCAACATGTCACTAAAGATACATTTTTTGCACTCTCATCTAGATTTTTTTCCACCGAACTGCGGAGCAGTGAGCGACGAGCACGGCGAGTGATTTCACCAGGACATTGCAAGAATGGAGAAACGCTATCAGGGCAAATGGAGCCCATCAATGCTTGCAGACTATTGCTGGACAGTGACAAGAGATGCTCCATTTAATGAATACAAGAGACAAGCCAAGAAGCGCCGAGTAGACACTGAATAGGACTAAACTATGTACATAATAGTTTTTTGCCTTTTGTTTCATAATAAATTTTATTTATATAACTCTTTTGCTGATTTTTAAAGTGTTACATAAACAGGACAGGTGAAATATTATCATGTAAAGCAACCATAAACACATGAAAAGACCTAGGTTTACAATTTATGATTAAAACTCTTACTATCTACACAATATACATAGACATAAAATGTAAAAACTTAAATATCTTAGAAACAGTAGTCAATCAGTTGTTTTAATTGTCATATTTGAATTCAGCACATCAAAATACATAATAAATAGCACATTTTATCTCTGAAGCAGACAACATCTCAAAAATTGTAGACCGGTGTAATCAGTGCAGAGTAGAGCGGAAGAATTACTTCTTGTGTCTTCAAAAAGAAGAACAGGAGTACTTGTGGCACCTTAGAGACTAACAAATTTATTAGAGCATAAGCTTTCGTGGACTACAGCCCACTTCTTCGGATGATATGCATCCGAAGAAGTGGGCTGTAGTCCACGAAAGCTTATGCTCTAATAAATTTGTTAGTCTCTAAGGTGCCACAAGTACTCCTGTTCTTCTTTTTGCGGATACAGACTAATATGGCTGCTACTCTGAAACCTGTTCTTGTGTCTTGTTTACAGCACTCCTGCTAATACATCCCGGAATGATGTTTGCCGTTTTTTTTTTTTTTTTTTTTTGCAACAGTGTTACACTGCTGACTCATATTTAGCTTATGATCCCTAGATCGCTTTCCGCAGTGCTCCTTCCTAGGCAGTCATTTCCCATTTTGTGTGCAACTGATTGTTCCTTCCTAAGTGGAGTACTTTGCATTTCTCCGTATTGAATTTCATCCTATTTACTTCAGACACTATACTTATTGAACTTGTTTGAGATTTTCATTTCTAATTTTAGCGTTTTGTTATCCATTCCATAAACTTATTATTCTGTGCATAAAGAAGTTTTCCTGATGTCCATTAGTGCCATGTTTTTTATTTCCCTCTTGTTTTTGAGCAAATTTCGCCCATAAATAGCTTGTTGTTAGCCCTTGCATTTTATACACATCAAAATCATCTTTTTGTTTATGGCTTTTCTTGATTAGATTTGAGCAACTCAGACATATTTTTCCTATTTAAAAAATATTCCTGTGCACTGTTCCGCATTTTCTACATTAAATTGCCAAGGCACTTAACCATTTGGTAAAATTGTTTTAACAAAACACCTAGGGTGGAATTTAAATGGCTGTTTATTGTTGCAGGTGTTGTCTCATACCGTACATGTTGTTGAAAGATGAATCTGTGTTAATGTAGCATTCAGAGAAAATGAATGCTTTTTGTAGATTTTGCTGTAACATTCAAAATTATTTGGATCCCAATCCTTCAAATGTATAACTTTAAGCATGTGAATAGTCCCCCAAATTAAGCATGTGCATAAGTGTTTGTAGGATCAGGGCCATTGGGAGTGAGGGGAATTCTTGCATTCTAAAATGGGAAGTGTGCAATTTATTAGTTCAGTATTGTATAGCAGTTTGCAGTATGTTTAATATTGTGATGGACCAAACTCTCAGTTCTTCCTTATCTCAAGTGCGTTTCTATGAGGGTGTGGTGGAACTGTCTCTTACTGCTGCTGAGAAGAAGGATCCTCAAGGTCTTGGACTTCATTTCTACAAAAATGGAGAACCTGATGAGGATATTGTTGGACTCCAGGCTTTCCAGGAGAGGCAAGTTTTCAGGATATACGGGCAATTTTATTCAAGGCAATTTACTCATAAGAACTTGGCAGCTGATTTGGGTGGGATGATAGATAAGCCTTTTAGAATTAAGAGCAGGGTGAGAACATATTTTTCTCAGTGCATGTTCCTTAGATATTGGTAAAATGTGCCATCTTTATTTGGGCCAAAAGGTTAATTGATTGTAGACTGTAAGATATGGTTTGGGAAAGGTCGTCTGTGATCTAACCTTTATATAATTGAATTAACCTGTAACTTGTAAAAAACAAACAAACAAAAGTTATTGTGGATGATATTCAAGATTTTAACTGTCCCCCTTTGCAGCACTATTGTTTGGGGCAGTATTAACTTCAAGAATATCTGTAAAAAGTTGGCCAGCTTTAGTCATGTTACTTTTTTAATGGAAGATGCTCCGTTATGAAAAATATGACTTGGGTGAGGAGTAGTATTCATAGTGTATAACCCTTAAATTATTTCTGATTGGGAATAAGCAGCCTACAAGGCCTTTGCATCCTGCCCTCCTAACTGAAAGGAAAATAGCATGTTAGCAGTTACTACGGAAGTGGGGAATTTGCACAACAAAGTATTTGTGAGAAAGATCATTCCAGAAGAGAGAGACTGGTAGTAAATTACATTGATTCCGCTGACAGGGTCCTACAAAAACTTTTCTTTTTAGTTTCAGAAATATTTTTCTAATGTATACAGTAACCTATCTTGTGGGAACAAGGATCTCACAGATATCTGTAACTTAAACTGTTCTTTCTCTTGCACCTACTTGCAGGTTAAACAGTTACAAATGCATCACTGACACCCTTCAGGAACTAGTAAATCAAAGTAAAGCTGCTCCTCAGTCTCCCAGTGTACCCAAAAAGCCAGGCCCTCCAGTGTTGTCATCTGATCCCAATATGCTGAGCAATGAAGAAGCGGGACAGCATGTAAGAAATTTACAAAAGAGAGATAGTCACAACTATCTTGCTTTTTAAATACTAGGAAAGGTTTAAGTTAAAAGGCTACCAATTTGTTTCCTGAGGGGTATAAAACTTCTTATAAAAAGTTTGTACAACATATTGTTGCAAAGTAAATTAACAGAGATAAAGTCAGGACTTGAAATGAACTTGTTTCAGTATGTGAGATGATCTCGTGTTCATAAAAATTATTGAATGTTAATATAGATGTTGACACACATAAATATGCAGTGTTTAAACTCAGTGACAAAGACTTTGAGCTATGTATGTAACAGCTTTAGGCTTTTCTTCCTTTAGTTTGAACAAATGCTAAAATTGGCTCAGCGTTCAACAGATGAACTCTTCTCTATTGCTCTCTACAACTGGCTGATACAAGCTGACCTTGCAGATAAACTGCTACAGGTAAGATCATGCAAAACAAATATACTCACACAAATATTTTGTAGGGTACTTCTATTAGGTCAAAAGAGTTGATTGTAATACTGGCTAAAAACACATACACTAGGAACAGAGAAGTTTTTACGGATGCTTTAAAAAGAAAAAACGACTTAACTGTGGTTTATATGATTCCTGCAGATTACCTCCCCATTTCTGGAGCCATATCTGGTGCGTATGGCCAAGGTTGATCAAAACAAAGTCCGTTATATGGATTTACTGTGGCGATACTTTGAGAAGAACAGGAACTTCAGTAATGCAGCCAGAGTGTTGGCTAAATTGGCAGACATGCATAGGTATGGGCACTTTGTAATCAATCTATTATTCCTAGTATTGAGATAATAAAAGAAAGGTTAATTTGTGTAAAGAATAAACAATAAACAAAAACCTAAAATATTATTATATAAATGTCAGTTTTTAACCTGGCCACTATTAGAATGATAAAATGGAAATTGTTGCATATTTTATACAAAAATAAACAAGTTACAGAATTAATGTAGTTGTGGAATATTAAACGGTAACTTAGTTACATTGTCTATTTTATTATATAGTTTTATATAATAATTGTAGAGTAGCAGAGGGAGGAATGTCTTACAGATGGGATGTGCAAAGTGGTTATTTAGTTACACTTTGAGTCCGTGTCAGAGCCGGGAGAATTTAGAAGTCCTGATTCCTATGTTCCCTTTAGTATAATTATTTTGGGAATGCGCTTTTTGACAGGATTACTGGCCTAGTGGATAAGGGGAAGCAGTACACATGATATCTCTTGACTTCAATAAAGTTTTTGACATAGCTCCACATTAGAGAGGCAAGGTGGGTGAGGTAATATCTTTTTTTGGACTAACTTCTACTAGTGAGAGTGATGAGACATGTGTTGATCAATAAAAGATATTATTACCTCACCCACCTTGTCACTCTAATATCCCGGGACTGACATGGCTACAACACCACTGCATACAGCAGTTCCACATGACATTCTCATAAACAAACTAGGGAAATGCAATTACTAAAAGCTGGGTATTATAGTACCCACAAATGGTTGAAAGACCTACTCAAGGAGTAATTATTGGTGTCAAAATGGTAAGCCATATCTAGTGGTGTCCCGCAGGGGTCAGTCCAGTATTTTGACTTGGATAGTGGAGTGGAGAGTATGCTTATTAAATTCGCAGATGACATCAAGTTGGGAGGTATTGCAAGCGCTCTGGAGGACAGGATTAGAACTCAAAATAACCTTGACAAATTTAGAGAATTGGTTTGAAATCAACAAGATGAAATTCAATAAAGACGAGTGCAAAGTACTGCACTTAGGAAGGAAGAATCAAATGTGCAACTACAAAATTGAGAATAACTGGGTAGGTGCTAGTACTGCTGAAAAGGATCTAGAGTTTATAGTGGACCACCAACTGAATGCGTCCACAATGTGATGCAGTTGCAAAAAGGGCTAATGTTCTGGAGTGTAATAACAAAAATTTCATACGTAAGACACTGAAGGTAATAGTCACACTCTGCTTGGCACTGGTGAGTCCTGAGCTGGAGTACTGTGTCCAATTCTGGTCTCCACACTTTAGGAAAGATGTGAATAAATTGGGAGAATCTAGAAGAGAACAACAAGCACGGTAAAAGGTTTAGAAAACCTGATTTATGAGGAAAGGTTAAAAAAAAAAATCTGTGTATGGTTAGTCTGGAGAGAAGAAGATTGAGGGGGGACCTGAAAACAGTCTTTAAATATGTTAATGGCTGTTATAAAAAGGATGGTGATGAACTGTCCTTTAGTGAACATGGAGAACAAAAAGTAATGGGCTTAATCTGCAGCAAGGGAGATTTAGATTAGATTTTTGGAAAAACGTTCTAACTCTATGGGGAGGTAAGCTCTGGAATAAGCTTCCAAGGAAAGTTGTGGAATCCCCATCACTGGAGGTTTTTGAAAACAGGCTGGACAAACACCTGTCAAGCACGGTCTAGGTTTACTTGGTCCTTCCTCAGCACAGTGGCTGTTCTAGACTTCTCAATGTCCCTTCCTGCCCTACATTTCTATAATTCTATGTTCTAGGCATGTGGCTTACAATTTGAATGTTTCTTTTACAGCACCGAAATTCCACTTCAGCAGCGTCTTGAATATATTGCACGTGCCATTTTGAGTGCCAAGAGTTCCACTGCCATATCATCGATAGCTGCAGATGGTGAATTCCTACATGAACTAGAAGAGAAAATGGAAGTAAGAAAAAATTTAAAACCATTTTCCTTAGTTGCTATTATTATTATTAGTCATGTTTCTTTATGGTACTGCAAAAGGACCAACCAAGAGTGGGGGTCCGATTGTGCTAGGCACTGTACGAACACAGAGCAGCACAGTCCCTTCCCTGAAGAGATTTAAAATCTAATAAAGAAGACAGACAGGTTGCGGGAATAAGATATAGCACACAAACAGAGTGAATTGTGTAATGGCAGCAAATATCATGTTAGTTCTGTAATTATTTTTTGGGAGGTGGGCTTCATTTAGGAGGAAATGGAAAGAAAAGTGAGAAGAGGAGGGGCCTTGGAGGGAAGGAGAATGGATGGGACAAGGGGGAAGGAGAGACAGGACAGGGGAGAAGCTATGATGAAAAGTTAATGTTTCTATTAGTATCAGTGTTAGCATAGGTCTTTTGTATTATTGGCAATTACGCTATTTTTTTTTTCTACTGATGCAAATACAAAAACAAACTGTTTAGGCTGAAATGCATTGTCCCAATAAAAATCAGCAGATCCAGATGCACTGACTTTAGTAGGACTATGTCACTAACATATACTCATGGAATTTCTATATTCAAATGTGTTAGAACCAATTCTAGGTTTTTCCAAGTTTCCATAGCTTTGGATGAAATGAATGACTCTTGAATTATCTTAATTTTTTAAAACTAGGTGGCTAGGATACAGCTACAAATAGAGGAAACATTACAGCGGCAATATTTCCATCATTCTTCAGTACAAGATGCAATTTCCCAGTTGGATTCTGAGCTGATGGACATCACCAAGGTGATTAGAAATAAGTTGATGTTCACTTGACTGCTCAAACTACTCATGCAAAAGAAGATGCAATTATCCCACTCTTGAATATAAGCTTCTCTAATATCTGAGAATGACATATTCCATCAAATTGTTTATCAGCCATTAGCCAAAAAAGTCTCAGTGAATTCAGCTTCCTAGTTTCAAAATTTATATATATTTAGGTTTAGCCTGTCTAATCTTATATTTTCATGTTTTACCTCCAATAAGTTCCTTTCTTTCTCTTTGTGTTGTCTGCTGTAGGAAACATATATTATTTACACGGTGCATAGCTTCTTTGATTTTAGAGGTGTTGAATTGGCAAACCCTCTAGTTTTTTCCTAGCTTGCTTTAAAATTTTAAGATTGTATGATGATACGGAGCTGACTTGATTCAATACATATGTTCTTCATACAATATCTGTCAATGGCTATTAAAATGCACTGTCTACTATTTTGGCTTAGTGTCACTTTGTGTATGTTACATGTTAATGAATAACTGTTCTATTTAATTTCACTCTGATAGTAAATCATGTTGTTTTGTCTTGACTGAAATATCAAACTCTGTCTCTTTTATTGCAGCTGTATGGTGAATTCGCTGACCCTTTCAAACTCTCAGAGTGTAAGCTTGCAATTATACATTGTGCAGGTCATTCAGACCCTATTTTGGTGCAGACTCTTTGGCAAGAAATAATTGAGAAAGGTAAGTCTTGACAGACTGGGACTGAAGTAGATTAGAAATATAGAATAACTGATAACGAAAGCATTTAGTGCCAGTGATCTTATGCTGCTGTTAGTATCCTATCCACATGAGATGTTAAGTACATCTTTTAGGAATATTCTGCAGTATACGTCATTGAATGTGAAACCTAAATATTAACTTCGGAACTTAGGAATTTTGTAAAAATTCAAAGGTTTATTATTTAAACAAAAGAATAGTACAGGATGAGGTCCTCATCCTGTGCACTCACATGGAGCTTGTTTTGAGACTGGGGCTTGAGTCTGTTTGTATTGCAGTAGTAGAAGTACATTTGCTTCCAGTTGTGGACATGGCAGTTGAACATTCCTCATTTCAATCATTCTAAAGATTTAGAAGCTGTGTTAACAGTGAGTGGAATGCAGCTGTGTGAATTAAACACAGACATGTTATAACATAAGTAGGGAAAAAATCACTTATTTTCCATTATAATAATAAATATGTTCATTTGTTAGTAGCATTATCTGTTTACACAATCTTTTTTAAAATTGCTTTATTAAGTGGTATGTTGAAATTGAACTCTGCTTGGGTTTTTGAGCCTGCCTGTGAATTCAATAATGTTAACAGGATTGTTTCCAGTGCCTAACGGAAGGTAGAAATCAAACATTTGTACAAAAAAACCTTAGGATGATTTACTTGTACATGTGACTTGAATAACCCACATTATAGATGGGCATTTTTTTACAGCACATCCTCCCAGCCCATTAATCATCTTACTCCCCTTCATTGCCTTATAGAATCATAGAAATGTTGGATTGGAAGGGACCAAGATAGGTTATCTAGTCCAGTCCCCTGACGGAGGCAGGAGTAAAGTATTATCTAGACTATTCCGGACAGATATTTTGTCTAATCTGTTCTTAAAAACCTCCAATGATGAACATTCCACAACCTCCATATGTAGTTTGTTCCAGTGCTTAACTGTCCTTCTCAGGAATTTTTTCCTAATCTCTAGCCTAAATCTCCCTTTCTGCAATCTAAGCCGCTTACTACTTGTCCGATTCTCGGTGGATAAGAAGAACAATTTATAACCCTCCTCTTTATAACAACCTTTTGCCTTACTTGAAGACAGTTATCATGTCCCACCTCAGTCTTCTCTTCTCCAGACTAAACAAACCCAATTTTTTCAGTCTTTCCTAGTAGTTCATGTTTTCTAGACCTTTAATATGTTTTCTAGATGTTTCTATAATGTTTTCTAGACCTTTTGTTGCTCTCCTATGAACTTTCTCCAGTTTGTCCACATCATTCCTGAAGTGTGATGCCCAGAACTGGACACAATATTCCAGTTGAGGCCTTATCAGTGCTGAGTAGAAGAATTACTTCTTGTTTCTTGCTTACAACACTCTTTCTAATACATCCAGGAATGATGATTGCTTTTTTGTTTTGCTTTGCAACAGTATTACATTGTTGACTCCTATTTAGTTTGTGATCCACTAGAACCACCCCCTCCCCCAACTCCCCCCAGATCCTGTACCAATTATGTGCAACCATGTCTCTCTTCAAGGAGAGTCTGGACATAGTGTTCTCTGGAAACAGAAATGAGTTGCCAAATGGCAAAAGAAGATCCTTCTAGAGGGCAGAGTGTGCTACCTCCTCCACCCCATTCCTACCCCCTGCTAACCCCAAACCCCTGATCACCTGCTTGGCAGAGCAGAGCTCTGTTTATGCTCCTCTTGGTTGCCACTGTACAGGGGCATTTCTAAAAGAGATGGCTTCAGAAATCCTGCAGACTTTCATCTGAAGGTTTCAGGAAAAGGAAATCTTAAACAAAATGTTAAGTAAAGCTATGCTGAGAAGGATTACAGCCTCAAATGAATTTAGTGTTTATGAAAGGTTGCCAAATTGACAGCACGGGAACTGAAGTCTTCTGTTAATCCAAAGAAGAGGTAGAGCACTGGTTCCAGCAGTGCAGGCTTCCCAGCTTGGCTCTGCCAATTTGCCTTAACCGCTATAGTGAACAAGTAGTTCACTTTTCTTGCCCATTCAGTCCTGGCTTTTGTACTGGAGATTGCTAGGAAAGTTGTGTCCCCACTGATGGTGATTTTGCGATGTATGCACTTTTCCACTTTGGGTATTGGATTGAAACTGCAGTTCACTTCACATAGGTCTCCCAAAAGCTATTGGACAAGACTTTTTAAGATATTAAAGCCATTGGTCATCTATATTAGTGGATTTATGTGAAATTCAAGGGAATACGAAACCTATTCATATAACATATATGCATTCATATGAAATCTGAAAGTGTATTTGCATTTCCACATGCATACATACTGACTTCCCACCAACAATAAGTGTAGTTATGTGTATGCCCTAAGAATATAAAAGTCAGGGTTAGAAAATACTTGCTTAGAGTGTCAGTGGTAAATGCAAGTACAACACTGTAGTAATAGCTGTTTGGTTTTTTTTTAATTTAATTTAATTACCCTCGGTAAACTTTAGATGTAAAGGTAGATTATATGCCTAACTGTTCTCTTTCAGAGTTGAGTGACAGTGTGACTCTGAGCCCAGCTGACAGAATGCAAGCTCTTAGTCTAAAGATGGTATTGCTTGGAAAGATATATGCTGGGACACCTCGTTATTTTCCTTTAGGTAAGCAATTTAACAGAGTGTTTGGCAGAAAAATAGGCATTATGGCAGTGGGCTCAAAGGCCTCAAGTACTCCTTAAGCATTGAAACATACATGCTTTATTCAGTGTTTAAACTTTGTATGATGCTAATTTAAAAAACAGCTAAATTTACCTGTATTTATAAATGCTGTTTTTGCATAAGTTAAATAAATGTTAGCTTTACATGCTGTACTCTTTTTATACAAGACAGAATCAAAAGAGCATGGTGAATCAAGTATTTTTTTGAGATTATTGGAAAATTTCTTTTTCTTCTGAAAAGAGAGACAATTGTAAGATTACATTTCTAAAGAAAACTATATTTCCTCCGCTGTCTGGAATTTTTAATCGCTGTTTTTATATGTTAAATTTCCCCTTGTGGCTGGAACAGTAAAATTAAATCAGTTTTCATTGAGGTTTACTATCGCAAAGATGATAGCGATTGAGGTTGTTGAGTAAATTATGGAATCCCTGATGATGGGTTTTAGGGTAGATGGCTGGTCGTTGCTTTGTTGTCCAAGAGCAAGAATTTGGACACTGGGGTTGTGGTGCTTATTATCACAGTCACTTTGGTGGATGATTGGAGAGAGTGGCTAGAACAAGAGAAGAGACAAGATTGTAATGGAAAAATGTATATCAATACAGATATGATATGGCAATTCTTATGTTCCTAGAACTTACCTATGATCAGTACTTTTCACCCAAAACTGAAGCTAATCTAAGTTCTGAAATGGTCTTATTTTACTATATTCAAACAGCAGCTGAATTTATATTTGGACAGTTACATAAACTAGACATTGAAGGGTAGAGCGGTCTGTTTCTATTCACATACTAAGTATATGCAAAGTGTGTGTTTATTTTGTACAGTTAGATTCTTTATGTATCTACTTGCCATATCTATATATTTTATATATCTACAGAGGCAACTCCATAAAGTATAATATAGGGGAACTCTGTGTCCTTTATTGGATTGGGGTCTGTGTTTTCTTCTTTGAGATGCTCAAATGCCATCGTGAAGAGGATGTTTGTATAAAAACCTGCATGGATATATGTCACTCTAAGCTTTTGCAAATACTGCAGTTTTATGTTACAGAGAGTTAAACACGGTATGGATGTCCTGGTATTATAGATAAAACAGACTAGTCTGGCAATCTAAGGGTAGGTCTATACTTACCTCCGGGTCCAGTGGTAAGCAATCGATCTTCTGAGATCGATCCCGGAAGTGCTCGCCATTGATGTCGGTACTCCTGCTCGGCGAGAGGAGTACGCGGCATCGACGGGGGAGCCTGCCTGCCATGTCTAGACCCGCGGTAAGTTCGAATTAAGGTACTTCGACTTCAGCTACATTATTCACATAGCTGAAGTTGCGTATCTTAGTTTGAAGTGGGGGGGTTAGCGTGGACCAGGCCTAATAGCAGTGTGTTGTGCTGTCACAGGGAAAATCAGAGTTGGGCTATTGAATTTCCCTGGCCAGCAGCATAGCCTGAAAGTATCACAAGCACAATGTGCTATGCCTTTAGTAACATAGTGTTGTTGCTCCTGAGTAATACCTCTTGTGATGCTTATAACAGCATCTGACTCTGGAAAGCAGCCACATCTTGCATATCCTCTTGGCCTCAGTTTTCCCATCTGTAAATTCTGGGATCACTCTTACCCACTTTGTAAAAATGCTTTGAGCTCCACAGTTGAAAGGTTCTGTGTAAGGGTAGACATAGCTAAACCTTGTGTAGATACCTAACATTAATTAGCTTTGTTAAATTAATGTTAAAGCAAGATGGAACCTGAACAGGCAGTTTTGTTTTTCAGATTTCTTAGTGCAGTTTCTAGAGCAACAAGTTTGTTCTTTGAACTGGGATGTGGGATTCGTGACATACACTATGCGGGAAATTGGAGTGCCACTATCTAGGCTACTTGAAGTGTATGACCAGTTGTTCAAAGCACGGGTAAGGATAATATTTGAGCTAAAATTTTACATTAAAGTTAAATGAGATGTATCAGACATTTTAATAGACCTTGGGATTTTGGAATATCTTACTAGTTTAAAAAAACAAAACAAAAAACCTCACTGTTTCTAATCCTAGTAGGTGAGGAAAGCTATTAAACTCTGATATTCCTGTTACTTCCGCTACAGATGATCTCCCTCCTATCATAAATAGGATTAAAATTATTAGAATTTCTGCACTTCAGCATGGACAACAGGTCTTGGATTCCTGAATCTGATTTTCTTCTTTCTTAGGGGTAGTTCATAATGGTAAGGTCAACAGAAACAAACTATTTCATCTTTCTTAGCTTATTAATTTCCCTGGGTTGTGACTGGCACAAAGGATAAGAATCACTTCATGCCTTTTTAGTTCATAGTGTGTGTTTTTTTTCTGATTAAAGAACAAAGATAATCTTTGTGGTTTATTTTGCCCTGTCACTGGCTCCAGGTGTAATCTATTGAGGGGTCCCTGCTGCTCCTGACTGGTCCTCCTCAGTTTGTCCCCAGTCAGAGCAGTTCTTGGTGTGACCAGTTGTCACCCCTGGCGTGCAGTCTGGGAGCTGTGGGAACCACGGCGCCCCTCTAAGAAACACAGCTGGTTGGTGACACAGTCAGCCTCACCCAAGCCCTGTAATCACCCAACACAACAGCAGGTGGTACTACTCACCCAAACTGGGCTACCGGAGTGCAAACAGCAGACACGGGCCAGTTTCCCAGCTCCCCAGGCATGCACCCTCCAGCCCCTGATATGTCCGCCCCTCCCTCAGTGTGGAGAGGAATATGCACACATGTGGTAACCAAACTGAGATATTTCACCAGACACTTCACTTAAAGGCACACTGGTTTAGGTTAAAACATAAAACAAGTTTATTAACTACAAAAAGATAGATATTAAGCAATTATAAATGATAGCAAACAAATCAAAGCAGATTACCTAGCAAATAAACAAAACTGCAAGCTAAACCTAAAATACTAGAAAGATTGGGTATGAATTAGCAATTTCTTACCCTGACTGATGATACAAACAGGCTTGCAGATTCTCAAAGCGCAAGCTGCACTTGCTTTTTAGCGTGGGCTCCCCACCCCTGTTCCAAGTCCTTTTCCTTAGAAGCTTCTCCTAGGTATTGAGTAGTGGGGAATGAAGAACTACAGATGATGTCACTCCCTGCTTTAACATGTGGCGGGAACTCTTTATTCCAAAAACAGTTCTCAGCCCGTTTGTGGAAAAATACAGGTACCCAAATGGAGATCAGTGTCATGTGGTCTGGTCACATGCCCTACTGCATCATAGCAGCATTACTGGAGCATGCTCAGGAAGGCTCACCAGGTGGGGGATAACCTTCTCTTAAGGCATATTGTTTTTCCTAATGGCACATTACCCTGAATGGGCCTTTCACAATAAGCTGTCTAGGCTAGAAGCGTTTTGCCCAGTGGGTGATCATAGAATCATGGAATCTCAGGGTTGGAAGGGACCTCAGGAGGTCATCTAGTCCAACCCCCTTCTCAAAGCAGGACTAATCCCCCACTAAATCATCCTAGCCAGGGCTTTGTCAAGCCTGACCTTAAAAACCTCTAAGGAAGGAGATTCCACCACCTCCCTAGGTAACCTATTCCAGTACTTCACCACCCTCCTAGTGAAAAAGTTTTTCCTAATATCCAACCTAAGCCTTTCCCACTGCAACTTGAGACCATTACTCCTTGTTCTGTTATCTGGTACCACTGAGAATAGTCTAGATCCATCCTCTGTGGAACCCCCCAGGGGCAGCTCTAGGTTTTTTGCCGCCCCAAGCAAAAAAAAAACAAAAAAAAAAAAAAACACTCCGAGAGCACAACTGCCGCCCCCAGAATGCCATCCCTAGAACGGTGCTGCCCCAAGCACGTGCTTGGTTTGCTGGTGCCTAGAGCCAGCCCTGGAACCCCCTTTCAAGTAGTTGAAAGTAGCTATCAAATCCCCCCTCAATCTTCTCTTCTGCAGACTAAATAATCCCAGTTCCCTCAGCCTCTCCTCGTAAGTCATGTGCTCCAGCGCCTTAATAATTTTTGTTGCCCTCTGCTGGACTCTTTCCAATTTTTCCACATCCTTCTTGTAGTGTGGAGCCCAAAACTGGATACAGTACTCCAGATGAGGCCTCACCAATGCCGAATAGAGGGGAATGACTACATTCTGAAATATAGATACATAGTCAATATTCATAACTTTAGATACAAAAATGATACATGCGTACAAATAAGATAATCATATTCAGCAAATTATAACTTTTCTAATGACACCTCACATTACTCATCTTGTACAAAATGCATCACAATTATGCCATAATCATACCATCATCATATTACTGTGATGAATATGGGGTGTAGTGTCACACTTGGGCCCTCGCCTCTAATTGAATCTAGCAGTCTGTTCGTGGAGGCAGCCTGCTGCAGAGCTGTCATCCCTTCTCTGTCCCAGGCCTTTCTGCCTCCTCTTCCTTCTCTGTAATCTCTCTTTTATAGCAGCAGGCCTTGTTTCCTCTATTGGCTGCAGCTGTGTGTGCCTGTCTCCATAATTGGGAGCTGCAGCAGCTGCATGGGGGTGTAGTAAAGCTGCTTCCCTGTAAACAGGAGAGGCTCTCCTCACCTTTCTGTCTATGCTCAATATGGTGTTTGTAGACCCTATTACATATCCATATCCTACCAAACTATTCAGTAGTTCAGAGTGTGTTTGGAATTATACAAAGTCTAATATTTACAATACTGTTTGATGAATTTCATGTTTTATAGTTTCAGTAGTGGAAACCCGTGCAAGTTAAACTAACATCCAATTCTCACTTTTTTCCCATTATTTTGCTGTAATAAATCAAACATTTTAAATATTGCAGTAACACAATTTTTATGTACTGACATCCTCTACATTTCCCTATTGATGAATCAGAATTAACTTAGTACTGCCTCCCTAACTTGATGTAATCTTCTTTTAGGACCCATACTGGAATAGAATGAAAAAGCCTTTACACCTTTTGGAATGTATTCATGTATTATTATCGGGATACGTACAAGACCCCAACAAAGTGCTTAACTTTGAGAGGTAACTATGAACTATAAACAAGTGTTCTTCAAAACTTAAAAATATACTCTCAAGTTACTTCTTTTGGAAGCTCCAAAGCCCTTTGGGTCAATGATTTTAAAATCCAACTCAAGGTAGAGTCACCAAAAGTTATTGTTACTCTTACAGTTGTTCAGAGGTATATATTGGGTAGGTGTTCCAGTTTTAGGTGATGGGGGTTTTAATTATTATTATGGTGCTTGTTTTCAAACAGATTGTGTCTTACTTTTAAGTAAATGTTTTTAGTTCTTTAAAAATGTGGACTCCCTCGAATTACATCAAAAATTGGCTGCTTCTTGAAGCTTCATGTTCAAGGATCAGATTCACAGTGATAGTAGTAAATCTTTAGTGGCAACTGGCCATCTCTGCAAACAACTTTCAACCATATATGGTACACTTAGGGTATTTTTGGTGTATATTTTATAAACGTATTTTCAATTTTATACTTGTCAACTACTGATGGAGCTTAACTAAAATCCAGGTATGTGAAGAATTTACTTAGGTGTGAGGTGAAATCTTGGCCCCATTGCTGTAATGGGAAGTTTTACATTGACTTAACTGGGGTTAGGATTTTACCCATGGAGTATGAATTCTTTTACCCTTGGAAATAGACTCATAGACTTTAAGATCAGAAGGGACCATTATGATCTTCTAGTCTGACCTCCTGCACAACGCAGGCCACAGAATCTCGCCCACTCCCTCCTGTAACAAACCTCTGGCCTATGTCTGAGCTATTGAAGTCTTCAATTTGTGGTTTAAAGACTTCAAGGTGCAGAGAATCCTTCAGCAAGTGACCCGTGCCCATGCTGCAGAGGAAGGTGAAAAACCCCCAGGGCCTCTGCCAATCTGCCCTGGAGGAAAATTCCTTCCCGACCCCAAATATGGCAATCAGCTAAACCTTGAGCATGTGGGCAAGACTCACCAGCCAGACACCCAAGAAAGAATTCTCTGTAGTAACTCAGATCCCACCCTATCTAGTGTCCCATCACAGGCCATTGGGCATATTTACCGCTAATAGTCAATTAATTGCCAAAATTAGGCTATCCCATCATACCATCCCCGCCATAAACCTATCAAGTTTAGTCTTGAAGCCAGATATGTCTTTTGCCTCCACTGCTCCCCTTGGAAGGCTATTCCAGAACTTCACTCCTCTGATGGTTAGAAACCGTCTTCTAATTTCGAGTCTGAACTTCCTGATGGCCAGTTTATATCCATTTGTTCTTGTGTCCACATTGGTACTGAGCTTAAATAATTCCTCTCCCTCCCTGTTATTTATCCCTCTAATATATTTATAGAGAGCAATCATATCTCCCCTAAGCCTTCTTTTGGCTAGGCTAAACAAGCCAAGCTCTTTAAGTCTCCTTTCTTAAGACAGGTTTGCCATTCCTCGGATCATCCTAGTAGCCCTTCTCTGTACCTGTTCCAGTTTGAATTCATCCTTCTTAAACATGGGAGACCAGAACTGCACACAATATTCCAGATGAGGTCTCTCCAGTGCCTTGTATAACGGTACTAACACCTCCTTATCTCTACTGGAAATACCTCGTCTGATGCATCCCAAGACCACATTAGCTTTTTTCGTGGCCATATCACATTGGTGGCTCGTAGTCATCCTGTGATCAACCAATACTCTGAGGTCCTTCTCCTCCTCTGTTACTTCCAAGTGATGCATCCCCAGTTTATAACAAAAATTCTTGTTGTTAATCCCTAAATGCATGACCTTTCACTTTTCACTATAAAATTTCATCCTATTACTATTACTCCGGATTACAAGGTCATCCAGATCTTCCTGTAGGATATCCCGGTCCCTCTCTGTATTGGCAGTACCTCCCAGCTTCATGTCATCCGCAAACTTTATTAGCACATAAATAGTTCCTTTGGAACAGAGTTCAGGAACATCGGCAGGACAGTGGAGGGAAGCTTGCAGTAAATCTGTCCATGCAATGCCCATTCTGGGAAATGAGGACTGTTTTCCAGGACTGACACTCCAGCAGCCTTTTACAAGCATAGAATTTCACTTGAATGAATAAAATAAGAAAAGCATATTTTTAATTTTAGGCTTCTCCTTCCTGCTGTTGAATCATGTTTATATCTAATTATTTTCAGTTTTTCTATTCCATTTTGTATATGTAAATGTGCTTTTCTTTACAAATTTTACATTCATGTTCACAAATTTCACTGAATAAAACTAGTTGTTTTGCAAAATAACATTGTTTCCTAATGAGTCAGCATAGTCCTTCTGAGGCATCCCTTGTGAAGGGGTACTTCTAAATTTATTTATTGCTATTAGATAAAAACACTAGAAATGATTCAAACAAATATTTCACTCCTGAGCTGACAAGAGCTACAACTTTGGTTTTTGAATTGCTGCAACTATTAAAACTCAGGTTAATAGAAATGATTTAACAAGTTCCCCTGTATGCTTCAGTCACAAACATTAGATTTAAAATACTTGCTTTTCATTTAACTATATGTTAGAAAATTTAAAGTTAGCTGATTTGGGTTTTTGTTGTTTACAGATTATTCCATTACTATCTGAAGGAATCCCACTTCCTTTTCTTACATGAATTTTAATAAACGAAAGCCAAAATGAGTTTTCTTGACAACTTTTTTTCTTCTTTACAGACGACGATTCACAAATGTATGTTTGGATGCTGTCAGTTGCTACCTTGTTGAACTTCAATCTATGAGCCCTACACTAACAGTGCAGACCACTATTGGGAATTTTAAATCCCTACAGGCTAAATTAGAACGGCTTCATTGACTAATATGATAAAGAACTGTTAGTCCAGAGAAAATGAATTGTTAAATGGAAGCTCAGATGTCTGCACTGGAATCTGGAAGAACAAATGCTCAGAAGGAAGTAGGGGAAAATTAAAGTTCCTGCTGCAATTGATTATTTGTGTGTTCTAGGCTCTTACTAATCTACAGTTATCTACCAATAGTAGAATGTATATTTGCCAAATTATTAATTTCTTTTGCTACCACCCCATTTTTCTAACAATGGAAAACTTTTTATACTGCTGAAATAAGATACTTTGTATAATTGCTCCCTTGAGGATTAAATGTATTTGGAAAACTTTTTTTTCTTTTACTAAACATAACGTACGTAATGCAGTGGAGGAAGTAGTGGGATGCAATATCAAAAGTGATCATACAGTATGTTCTTTGTAGCTTATTGACAAATATGAAAAACATGAAGAGAAGGTACTGGCACGCGGCAAGAAGAGAATTACAAATTGGAGAAAAGTTGTCTAGCTGGCCTCAGACCTGGTTAGACCTAGGGTTAGCAACACAATCTTAAAACTATCTCTGTACATGATCAAGTATAATGGCTAACCTTTTGATAAAGACAATATGTTCCATGCCTACTATTTGCACAAAAATTGCCACCATAATAGAATTATTAGGACTATATTTCAGAAACTAACGACATTTGCTTGATCTGGATTTGGAAAAAAAAATACATTAGTAGAAGCCCAGCAAACATTGTGTCCCATCTTTTTCCTTAGTATAAGTTGTGCTTTGTTCAACTCTTAATTTTTACCCGGAAAACACATAATGTGTAAAAGGGCTACATTCTAGAAAAACATAACATTTCCACCACATATACTTTTGAGTGCCAGTCTGCCTACATTCCTAAACAGGACAAAATTGAAGAATCCTTATTTCCTAGGATCAATGTATGTAAGATATCTCCTAGCTTGCTCCAGTCATCGAGACCTATGGCCACTTTTAAATGTTTCATTTTTGTTCTATAAACAGTTACCAGAGAGACAAGGTGGGTGAGGTAATATCTTTTATTGGACCAACTTCGGTTGATGAGAGAGACATGCTTTTGAACTGCACAGAGCTCTTCTTCAGCTCAGTATAGCTCAAAGCTTTTCTCTTTCACCAACAGAAGTTGGTCCAATAAAAGATATTATCTCATCCACCTTGTCACTCTAATATCCTGAGACCAACACAGCTACAGCAGCAGTGCAAACTACAAACAGATGTGCATCCATATTAAACATATCCAGATCTTGCAGTAACAGATCTTGCATAAACCATACACTGGAAATCACCTCTGTCCCCACACTATGTTGTCAGATCCATCTGCATTTTTAGTCTTCCTTGAGGAATTTCACTTTTTGATGACTTGCTGACCAAAAAGACTTTTCCTTGGTATTGTACTTTTCCAGGCCTGGATTATCCAGGAGAAGTATTGCAGTTGGCACAAATCTCAACCTTCTATCTACTCTAGAAGAGAATTATTACTGGTTCAGTCACCCATACAAAGGAAAACACTTCCTAGATACCAATGTATAGCCTTTAGATCTTAAATATACTTAATTACTGGGTGATATTTAGCATGCCCCAAAACTTAATTTATTCAGAGAAGACCTCTGGACCTTTTCCCCCTCAAATCACCGAGTACACTCAGGATTCTAGTTTCTCTGTCCCACCAAAACATGCTGCTCTTCATCCAGTAAGTAAGCTAGGGTAGGTCTAGCCTCCAACTTTAGCTGTAGGCCAAAATAAAATGGACGTTTTAATCCTGGTTTTCCTCCCAGACCATATAAATGTGGAAATACCTCACAAACTCTTATAAATATGTTGGGTTACTATGTGAACTGGGGAAGTATTGGAAAAAGATACATCAGCCCAACAACAGCACTGTTTCATTTAAGGCTAATCTTAATTCCCTTCTGCAAAAGAGACAGAAATGTTAATTTTCTGCAGCTCTCTATGGTCAGGCATTTTGTATATTTGTCCCCATTATTTCAATAAACATGCTGTCAATATTTTTTAAATTTTGCAAGAAAATGTAATTATTGTTAGCCTTTATGTTAATCCAGTCTCACTTCCTAACTGGCCAAACACTCACACCAAGTTATGTTCCCCACTCCCTTTTTATTTTTTTGTTTTCACATACTTAACCCATATTTGTAAACTTAATATTTGTTCATCAATATGTTGTATTGCCACATTATGTGATCTTGATAGGGAATTTTCACACCACAAGGCATCAGGTTAGAGGAATTAGCACGGGGATGGGAGTCAGGAATGGAGTTCCAGTCACAGGTCTGCCACTGACGTGCTGTTTAACGTTAGGGAAGTCACTTCATCTATCTCAGTTTTCCCATCTGTACAATGGGGATAACTTACCAAGCTCCTGGGAGTGTTGTGAGGTTTAGTTTGTACAGCACTTTGAAAATGTAAAGGGCTAAGTATTATTAATATATCATACCTGCAGATGGTTATGGCTAAAACAGCAGTATAAACCTTAAATCTTATTTTCCTGGCTTTCGTAACTGTAATATCCCAGCCTTAAATTTAGGAAATTTAAAGCAAAAAAAAAAAAAAAAATCTATTTAAAGTCTGAGGAAGTTGGGAATTAGAGAGCAAAGCAAGGGGAAAGCTGGCTTTAACATGAGAGACTCAATTTCTTTGGATGACCTTTTTCTCAAAAAAGGTCATCTTGCCTTTGGGGCATTGTCTCTGCTTTTCCAAGATTTGTCCAGCTTACACATTTAAGCAAAAATGATCTTGACCATACATTCAACCTTTCAACCATCTTTGATGGTGCTTTTTTTACATGTGCCTGTAAATCTGTAAAGGAGAATACAAAGGTTTCATAAACATAAAATATGGGTAAGTGCATTATGACAAGAACAAATTAGATGAGTGGAAAAATCAGGATTGTTCCACTTCATGTTTTAGGAAGGTAAAACGAAAGTCTGAGAATTACTGTCATCTGATGTCTTCCCTCTTATGAAGAATCCATTCCAGATGAAGCCTGAACCTAGAACCTTTAATTCCCCAAGTGGTAGCTCTAATTACTAAAGTAAAGCAGAGGAATCAATATCACTGACATCTGCTGCTAAGCTGCTAGCTACTATGAAAGAAATAGTTAAATCCTCCCCTCCAATCCTGAAATTGAGTTACCTCTGCATTCATAATTTTATTCTAGAATACATTTCTGCATCTATTTGGTTTTGGGTATACTACTAAGTTTATGATCGTACAGATCAGTGGTTAGTTAAGAATTCATGTGGCTGGCCAAAAATATTGAGCACTGCTCAACTCTAGTTAAGTGTTCAGGTTCTACAATGGATATTATAAATGTGCTTTATACCTGAGGTTTTATCCCTCTCATCTGACCATGGGATAGCCTTGAGATGCATTTAAAATCTTTCAAAACATACCATGGGAAACCTTTTCACCATTATTCATATTAGTCTAAAATTGTGGTAGAACATGTTTCTTCTCTTTCAATATGAAAGATTTGTGTTAACCTGATAACTGATGGAATGTTGGGTACTGAAATTTGCATGGCTTATTGGAACTATATTGACAATGGATGGACATGCACAATATGCAATTTTTTAATATGGATATCTCCAAATTGTTTTTTCTTAACAATCAGATTTTTTTCTCTGTAAGGACTATTGGTAAAACAGAGTTTGAAGTCTAAAAATATTTTTGAAAATAGAGATTGACAGTTTCTTTAATTACTTAACCATATTTTACCAAATTTAGCTAATTTTTTTATTGAAAGCTTCAGCATGGAAATATTTTCTGTCTCTAAAATTACCATGGAATGAAAAACGTTCTTGGCCTTAACTACTATAGCATGTCTGGGAACAGGACTTTAGTAGATTGCTAACAGAGAAAATGGGGTGAGATTTAGATACTAAGGATCAGATTCTTACTTTAGGTACATTGGTATAAATCTGGAGAAATTCCATTGAACCCAGCAAGTTGTCCTGGGTTTACACTAGTGTAATTGAGTTCAGAATCTGCCCCATGACCTTTATTTCTGGCTACTGGACGACACACCATTAAAATATTCTGTGACTTGGAAGACAATACAAAGGAAAAGGCTTTTTTTTTCCGTGTATGTTGTGATTGTTCCAAAATTTGTCTTAAAATAGTTAACAGGTAATATGGTGTTAACTCCTCTGTGATGAAAAGAAAAACAGGAAGATGGAGTATGGCAAACCCCTTTTTCAAAGTAGACTGAATTGTAGTAAAAGCACCGTTCTAGCAAATTCAACAGATGAAATCTAAACCCAGCTCCCCTAGGCAGACTCATAAGTTTTTGAAGGTGCCTCTGTCTTATGTTTTGGCAGCCCAAATTGAAATACACTAAACTTAACAGAAATGTGACTTCACTTGGCATAAAGTTGGAGAAGTTAAAATGGACATGATTTCAGGGAGGGACTAGGGAAAGGTACTTTACAGCTATCAATCAACAGAAGTCAAATGCAGAACCATCATTTAATAAGCCTATCAATCAATTGCTCAAGACTTTGTAGTCCCCTTCACTAGTAGTATGCAGCTGTCCCCTTTTAAAGGTAATTTGGACACTGATTGCATTAAGTATAGACACTGTCACTCTAAGAGGGCCACAACATTGTCTGCTCAAAGGGGTAGCTCATACACTTCCATGATTCCTTCCAAATGCCTCCATGAAACTCCATAATCTCTGGTACCTGACACCAGTGGATAACAGGGCAGTCAGCTGTTATCAAAATTGTAATGTTACTAGCCTCCCTGTTGTTATGAGCATCAGTGTATGATTTTATTTGTACCTTCTTACATTCCGCTGTGTGCTCATATCCTAACCACAGTGCCACCTTTACTTCTAGACAGATTTGTTTATTGGCCACTGCACGTGTTTTGCAAAAGCTGTGTTTCCTTAGTGCGGCAATTAAAGCAAAGCAAACCCGGAGGAGGGGGGTTAGTGACCCATTCCCAGTCCTCCTTTTCACATGGCACACTACTGGCATCCTTCCTCATGCACCACTGGGACAGCAGGAGCCTCCCCATGGTCACTCTGGTTGTCCTGGTCACCCTTCAGTCCTTCCTCCTTCACCTCTTGTTGTTCACCTGTGGAGACATCTGTGGAAACATTGTTAGTATTGACAGATGCTTATTCAAACAATTTTAACTCATTTGGTGACTCCAAAACATTCCCAATGTTCCCCCAATCTTTGCACATGTATTTATAGTCAGAAGGACCCTCATAGGACCTTGCCATCTTGGCTTTAAAATTCCTTTAACCTCTGGGTAAATGTGACACATTACCAAATCCCCAACTTTAAATGCAAGGTTGTTCAAACTGCTATCATCATCCAGCTGGGTTTGATTTTCCTTCACTTGGTTGTATAAATCCTTTAACTCTCTGTCCAATGCCTTGATGTAGTTCTGCAGCCTGTCTGCAAAAAGCCCTGACCCCCCAGCAGGGAGGATCACAGTGCTAGGCATTCTCATTGCTCTTCCTGTCATTAGCTCAAAGGGTGTCAGTTGAGTCAGCCTATTTGGGCTGCCTATGATTCGATACAATACAGCAGGAAGCATACGAGCCCATCCTTCTCCTGTAACCACTACTGCTTTTGTTAAGGCTGTTTTCATTGTTCTATTCATTCTTTCCACCATTCCCAAGCTTTCAAGGTGGTATGGTATATGGAATCTTTGCTTTATTCCCAGTGCCTTGCATGCCTCCTTCATTACTCGCCCTGTAAAGTGAGTTCCTTGGTCAGAGTCTATTGACAGTGGCAAACCCCATCTGGGTATTATTTCTTTTGCTAGGATTCGAGTCACTGTTGTAGCAGTTCAGTTCTTGGTTGGGAATGCCTCTACCCATCAGGTAAAAGTGTCAATAATTACCAAAATGTAAGTGTACCCTCTGCTTTGTGGCAAGCGTCCAGTAAAATCAATTTGCAAATTTTGCCACGGTCCCTCTGGTCGTGGTTGGTGATTTAGAGGCACCTTTTTCCTTCTACCCGCATTCACTTGTGCACATGTCACACATCTTTTGAAAAATTGTAAAGCATCTTTTTTCATGGCTGGCCACCACCAGTATTCCAGGGCAGCCCTCATTTGTCTCCACCCCAGATGAGCTGGAGAGTGGATGGCATGGAGCAGTAGAGCCTGTATGCACTCCGGGGCTACCAGCTCCTCCCCCCTGGCCCATACCAGAGGTGTTTTTTATACACACAGCCTTGTTTTTCCAATTTACTTTTCTGGGCTTATGGTTGCATATAGCTTTTTTAAATTCATTTCCTCTTCTGGCACTCTAGCTGCACAAACCTCAATAGGACTTGCTTGTGCAATTTCTTTGGCACGTTTATCTGCCCAATAATTTCCTTTTTGTTCCTCACTTGAGATCTTATTGTGTGCTTTTATCTTTACTACTATTAGTTCTGATGGTAGTTTAGCATCTTTTGTTAGTCTTTGAACTGCTTCCATATTAATTGGCTTGCCAGTTGTTGTTATAAAACCTCTGCGTGATCACCCATCCATGTAGTCATGCACTACTCTAAATGCATATTTGCTGTCTTTATACAGTGAGCTTCTAGCCTTCCCCCACTCTCAAAGCTTCTGTGAGGGCTGTTAGCTCCACTTCTTGTGCTGACTTTGATCCTTCCATCTAACCTGATGCTATCACTGTCCCATCACTGAGTACCACTGCCCATCCGGTGTGTGGCACTCCATTTTCATACTTTCTTGATCCATGTACATACAAAACTATATCTGGATTCTCTAATGGCTCTTCTCTATCTATAAGACATTCGTGTACCTCTCCCTCTATGTTCAGACATTCGGCTACATTTATTTCCTTGTCTCTTACTATGGAGAAGTTAGGGTTTTGCAAGCACAATGTTGATTCCCGCTGACTCCTGCGGGCATCTGTTACAGATCTTAGTTGCCCGGTGTTAAGGAGATCAATAAGTGTATGGGGTGTATGGAGCACTAATTTCCCCATGAGAGTGTATGATTCACAATCTTTCACAGCCCACGTAGCACAATCTAGAGCTGCTACGCACTCCGGTAATTCCTGAGATACAGGGGGTCTTATGGTAGATAGGTAATGCTACCAGATGCTGTCTGTCTCCGTGAAGCTGGGTTAGTACAGCTGAGTACTGGGTCCCGCTATGGCTGCAGTAAAGGTGGAACGGCTTTCCCATATCAGGTAAGCCCAGGCTGGGGGCGGAGGCTAAAGCCTGTTTTATTTTTATAAATGCCTCTTCTTGTTCTGTGCCCCACATTACTAACTCATTTGCAGGCTTTTCCCCTCTAGTGAGGTTTTGAATTGGTTCCACCATCTCTGAGTACTCCGGTATATAGGTTCTACAGAAATTAAGGAGTCCCAGGACCTTCCGGACTTCCTTAACTGTCCCTGGTTTTTTTAACTCTCTAATCCTTGCTTTCTGTCTACTGTGAGTGCTTTTTCTCCCTTGGAGATGTTATGCCCTAGGTATAAAACCTGCTGCTGTTGCAATTGAGCTTTCTTCCGGTTTAATTTAAATCCTGCCTCGCGAAGATATATGAACAGTCTGTTTAGGGTTTTTAAATGGTCCATTTCATTTGCACTGGCAATTAGCAAATCATCTACATACTGCAGTATCACAGTATCCCCTTCCAAAGGCACTAGTGCTATTACTTCTGCCATTGCCCTGTGGAATATGGAGGGAGAATTATGGAACCCCTGAGGTATTTGGGTCCAAGTGTACTGCTAGTCTCCTACTGTAAATGCAAATTTCTCCTGACTCTCTTTTGCAAGGGGAATACTCCAAAATCCACTAGCTACATCAAGGACTGAAAATAGGGAGGGTCCTGGTGTTAGCAAATTAAGAATAGTGGCAGGGCTTGCCACAATAGGATGTGCCTTTGGAGTCACCCAGTTAAGGTGGATGTAGTCTATAGTTAACCTCCAGGTCCCGTCTGGCTTCCTGATGGACCAAATTGGGGAGTTAGTCATGGAGGTGGTTTTTCTAATTACCCCTCTAGATTCCAAATTAGTGACTATATCTTTAACTGCCTCTAAGGCTTACGGTTTAATTGGGTACTGCCTGTGGGCTTTGTGAGTTGGTCTTCTACAGATATAGGCTTCATGTTTACTAGCCCACATTCTTGTTTATCTGTTGCCCACATTTCAGGGTGAAGGGAACACAGTGTTTCTACTGGACGTTCCCGCCCCCCTGGTATTATTACCCTATTACTGGCAATCATGGCTATATTTTGAGATGATCTTTCCTGTTTGGACCGTCTGGCACATTCAATGCAGCTAGCTCTGGGGTTGATTACTCCCCCAAGCTCCTTTTACAATTACTGCATGTTTTTATTTTATTTTTACAGTCTGTGACAGACCCAGACCAGTGGGGTACAGGAGTCTGGTAGAGGGCAAATATATTGGTCACTGGATGAGTAGTTTTCTGTTCCCTGAGTGACCAGAGCAGGGGCTGCACTAGAGGAATCAGGAACCTGCTAGAACCAGTTAAGGCAGACAGGCTAATTAGAAGCCTGTTAAGAAGAAGCTGCTAGAATCAATTAAGGCAGGCTAATCAGGGCACCTGGGTTTTAAAAAGGAGCTCAGTTCAGTTTGTGGTGTGAGTGTGAGGAGCTGAGATGGTGTGTTGCTGGAGGACTGAGGTGTACAAGCATTATCAGACACCAGGAGGAAGGTCCTGTGGTAAGAATAAAGAAGGTGTTGGGAGAAGGCCATGGGGAAGTAGCCCAGGGAGTTGTAGCTGTCATGCAGCTGTTACAGGAGGCACTATAGACAGCTGCAGTCCACAGGGCCCTGGGCTGGAACCTGGAGTAGAGGTGGGCCCGGCTTCCCCCCAAACCTCCCAATTGACCTGGACTGTGGGTTCTTCCAGAGGGGAAGGTCTCTGGGCTGTTCCCCCAATCCACATGGTGAATCTCTGAGGCAAGAAAATCCACCAATAAGCACAGGACCCACCAAGATAGAGGAGGAACTTTGTCATAAGTCACATGCTAGATGTCCAGGCTTATTGCACTTGAAGCAGGTAGTGGTTTTAACTGCATGCACCGCTACAATCTCCTCAGAGGGTGTGGTTGCTGCTACCTTCCTCTTTTTTCTGTTTTCTACTTCTGTGGCCCATTTCATTACCAATGAGTATGTTTCTCCCACTGAGATGCCTAATGCCAGGACTGCTTGGTGATGTGCAGACAGCCCTTCCTTTAGGATTTGAAGGAATACATCATGGTCTCGGGATGTTATAGTCTCCAGACCTGAACAAACTTGGAATGCATTCCATTTCTTTTCAGCATAGGACATGGCAGACTCCCCCTTCTGCTGAACCACAGACTGCAGAGCCCCCCAGTTGTTCTAGGAGTCCAGACCACTAACCGTGCATTCCTGAATTCTGTTACAGTGCCTGCCTCTGGGTTTGGGATTCCTGCTGGTTCTTCAGCCTGATCCCCTCCTGCTGGGGTGGGGGTATGATCTTCAGCCCAGCGCCCTGTCTTCCATTTATTATCTAGGTTCTCCCACATATCCCTGGGGCACTTGACAAGGATGTGAACGTCCTTCCTATGGAGGCCATGTATTTCAATCAGGCCATCTAGCTCGTCCCAGAACCCAGTATTCTTGTTATCACGCTTGAGTTTGGGTAAATCAGACAGTAGTGCCTGTTTTGCCTGGGGGGGTGAAGGAACGGTAAATTTCAGTTTTTTCGGTTCTAAGTCCCCTTACTGGTTCAGCCTCCGCATTAACGTTTCTGAACCTCCTTAACTGTGTTTTGATTGGAGCCATACGCTGTACTTGCTCCCCTGGGGCAATTAATCCCTGTGGTGCTCCTTTATTATCTCTGTGGGTGCTCAAATTTGGCCTGTCATGCGAAGAAATGTATGGAGGGGGTTCTGATTCCTCCCCTTTGCTTTCTGCTGCTGAGTTTTCCCACCGATAGTTAATCAGTGGAGCAGTTGGCTGACAAATGCCGGGAGTGTGCTCTCCCCTCCCAATCTGGAGGTGTGTCCCAGGAATGGTGATTCTTTTGCTCTGGGATTTTTTCAATTTCCAGACAGTTACATATTTTAGAGCACAGGCTCTTATCTTTCAGAGCTTGATTTTCAAATCTTAAAGTTACATTTTCTTTTTCCTTTATGTTGAGAATATCCAATAAAACTATTAATGCTTTGTCTGTTTTGTCACTTTTCTGATTAGTCCACCAAGTAACCAGATCTGCCTCTGGTCTGGCTGCAGAGTAGTTAGCTTTTTTTTTTTAGCTGCTGCCTGCTGAGTTTTGACATGTTTATATTCCAAGTACTCTCCAGCACTAATTGTCGCCTCTCCTTTTGATGCCATGGGTTTTTAGTCACCCTGGCTACTGACCTTGTGGGGAACTTACCCCCCCCCCCAATGCCTTAGTTTCAATTTCCACAGCCTGTCAGCCTTGAGGAGTTACTTCCCCCCTTTTTTTATGTTATGGTCTTACATCTCCACAGCCTTGAATTTTATGAGGACGTCTTCCCCCCCCTTTGTTTTGAATACCGTGCGGTCTTAGGTTACACACAATTGCCGGCCTTATTGGTTGGAGACTTTGTGCTATTCGAAAGCATGTACGTCACATGCCTTGGTGGGGGGGGCACTCCCCTAAGGACTTGTAATGTTACGTCCAATGAGGAAATAGACCACCAGTTTGCACTGCCTACTGCTTGCGTACCCAGCCAATCCTGGGCTTAACTCACAGCCAATCGCTTGCTGGTGATTTATCCAAGTCCTCCGTAACACACCCCTTAGTTGTTTAAACAGTACTCTTGCACAAGTTTTCCCTTCCAAGTTGTACCCTTATTTAACCCCTCTGCTTGGACTACACGTCTAGGTTCCTTCACACAAATTAAAAAAGGAAACCAGATGTGTCTGAAAGGGGATGAGAGACTTCTATCCCTGTCCTAATGAGGTGGTAAAGTAAACATACTCACCTCTTTTGGATTTCAGTCTCAGATCCTCAGCCAGTTCACAAACTTGTATCCCGGATGAGCCCCCAAACTGAAAGACATAAATCCACACTGTGTAGAGATCAAGCATAGGTGTTTATTACACACAGTGCTGGCAGAGTGTCACCTTGCTTATTAGGCTCAGACACTGTCAATCAATTGATTACAATAGACTATATAGATTTTTCTATGGGCGGGGGAAAGTGACAGGGTAGGCAGTTCCATACCCCGGGATAGGTTTTGCAGCAAGACAAGATAGCACATTAGCCAATGGTTAACAGGTTACATAATGTCTCCGCCCAGTTCTCAAGTTAGCAAGTTAACATTTAATTAATACTTTGATAGAATGTTATTAGTATAAAATATGTATGTTGAATTCTGATTTGGGGTCCATAGGAATTGAGCAACTCCTTTGATTGTCCAACAGGTACATTCCTAGGGGTTAAAGCAAAGAAACAGTGAAATTATATGGCAATAAAGGTTGTCTTCTGTGTGTCTTAAGGCAAGGCATTGGTCTCTGGGAAGGGGAGGTGGAAGGATGCCATATCTTATAATGACATGTGCCAACTTTTCATAAACTCAAGGTTGGATCTGTTGGAAGAATGTTCCCCTACAGAAGAAACTATTTCAATAGGAATAGGGATCCTTTGTTCAATTTGAAACATTGGATAAGACACAATTATTTAGTTCTTAGCTCCAACACCTAGCAATTTGCGGACTAGACTTATTTTAGCAAAACAAGGTTATCTGTTTACCCCAGCTTTCTCTTAGCTGATCACTATTTGCTAGGCCTCTGGTCTCTTGACCATACTCTGGACTTTGGGTCTGGAAAAGAACTGGCACAATCCATATACCAGGTTGTTATATAAAATGCAGATGGATTTTAACCCTTCAGTGAGTATATGTAAAGATGATGTAAAATGGTGTTTATGGGACAAAAAGGTGAAAACTGCGGAGGAAATGGCCGCTCTAGCTGACAAATTTGAGCGAACTCAAGCGTCTATTGCAAACAAACCACACACAGGTTTAAACCTGGTGGCAAGCAGCGTCCCCATTTTATCCTTGGGAAGAAAGGAGGGTGGATAGGTGCTCACCTCCCCAAAACCATTCCTCTATTCCCAATCCCAAATCCTCTGTAAAAACAGAGGATCCTAGAAGCTGCTATTGCTGTAATTCCACTGTGCACCTGAGGAATGAATGTCCTGTACTGGGCAGGAACACGCAGCAACTCATGGGAATGCTGCTATCCTGAGCACAGAGGCGCCTCAGGCAATTGCTACTTATCATACAGAGTTTGTAAAAATAGCCTCTGCCCAGCCAGGCATGAAGCACATAAAGGCTGTCAAAATTAATGGCAGAGAACACCTTGGGTAGGAAGACACCGGGGCAGAAATTTCTATGGTTAAAAGAAGTGTTGTACAGGAAAGTGACATACTGCCAGGACAGATGGCAGAGCTTTTATTAACAGGAGGTTACAAAATCCTTGTGCCTTTGGATAAAGTGCACATAAAAACTGAGGGTTTGGAAGCTGTCTTATTTGCAGCAGCAGTTGATAATAACCCAATAGCTTTATTGCTGGGAAACTATTTTTTTTTCCATGTAGCTCGGGCTGTCAAGGGGTCTGCCTGCAGGAAGGAGGAATAGCATGCTGAAACCCCAGAGGAGAAGGGTAAAGTCTCAAACTGCTGAAGGAATGGGAGAGAGAATCTTTAATTGCTCTGCAGCAGTGGGAAACTGTATGCTTCTAGGTGTGGGTGTGATTGAGACCAGCTCCCACCCAGTAGCTAAAGGCAGCATTTCCCCAGGAAGGGAGGGAGGTATAGGGTGAGAAAACTGTCCAGGTTGTTGGCTTCCAGCAGGTTGTAGATGAACAAGGGACAGATCTCACGACCTCACTCTAGGGTGCATAAGGAGATGTGTCCTTGAGGGAAGCCCACAGAAGGGTGATGGAATCATAGAGACCACTGAGGTGGGTGAGGATTAGGATTCATAGAATCATAGAAGATATGGGTTAGAAGAGACCTTAGAAGGTCTTCTAGTCCAACCCCCTGCTCAAAGCAGGACCAACCCCAAATAAATCATCCCAGGTAGGGCCTTGTCAAGTCGTCCTTAAAAACCTCTAAGGATGCTGTGATAAATGAGGGGGAGGAGGGTAGCTCCCTTTTATGGACACCCAGCCAGTAGCTATAGAATCCTCCTTAGCAACTGTACCCTAATTGCCTTAACTGTAAAGAGTTAAGAGAAGTGTAACCTGAGTTGGCACCTGACCAGGAAACCAATAGGGAGGCTGTAACCTTTCAAACTGGAAAAACTGCTGGGTGTGGGGTGGTTTTGTTTTTTCTGTCTCTTGGGCTGGAGAGAGGGGAAGGAAGCAACAAGCTGTAAGCTTTAAGCCAGGTATGGAAAAATCATCAGCATCATACCTAGAAACTCCTCATTTGGAACCCCAGATATGTAAGTAGCACAGGAAAAGTTAAGACAGATGCAATTAGGAACTTTTTGGTTGTTTTGGTTTGTGGATTCATCTGTGCTAACCCCAGGTGCTTTTGTTTTGCTTGTAACCTTTAAGCTGAACCCCAAGAAAGTTATTTTTGTTGTTTAATCCTTAAAGCCTGAGTTCTCAGATGTTTCTTCCTTTTTAAATAAAAGTTACCTTTTTTAAAAGAATCCTTTGATTCCAAAGTCCTTAGAAAAGGGGTTGGTCTGTGCTCACATTGCTAAGGCAACTGGTTGCTATTTTATTCTCAAGCCTCCCCAGGAAAGGGGGGTGAAGAGGCTTGGTGAGATATTTTTGGGGGATAGGGATTCCAAGTGACCCTTCCCTGAATATTTGTGAATATCACTTGGTGGTGGCAGCAATATCTGTCCAAGGCAGAAGACTGTGCCTTGGAAGAGTTTTAACCTAAGCTGGTAGAAGATAAGCTTAGGGGGTCTCTCATGCAGGTCCCCACATCTGTACTCCAAAGTTCCTGACAGATGGAGATTCCACCACTGCCCTAGGTAACCTATTCCAGTGCTTCACCACCCTCCTAGTGAAATAGTTGTTCCTAATATCCAACCTAGACCTCCCCACTGCAACTTGAGACCTTTGCTCTTTGGTCTGTCATATTCCATCACTGAGAACAGCCTAGCTCCATCCTCTTTGGAACCCCCCTTCAGGGAATTGAAGGCTGCTATCAAATCCCCCGTCAATCTTCTCTTCTGCAGACTAAATAAGCCCACTTCCCTCAGCCTCTCCTCATAAATCATGTGTCTCAACCCCTAATCAGTTTTGTTGCCCTCTGCTGGATTCTCTCCAATTTGTCCACATCCTTTCTGTAGTGGGGGGGCCCAAAACTGGACACAATACTTCAGATGTGGCCTCACCAGTGCCAAATAGAGGGGAATAATCACTTCCCTCGATCTGCTGGCAATGGTCCTACTAAAGCAGTCTGATATGTCGTTAGCCTTCTTGGCAACAAGGGCACACTGCTGACTCATATCCAACTTCTCATCCACTGTAATCTCCAAGTCCTTTTCTGCAGAACAGCTGCTTAGCCAGTCGGTCCCCAGCCTGTAGCAGTGCATGGGATTCTTCTGTCCTAATTGCAGGACTCTGCACTTGACCTTGTTGAACCTCATCAGATTTCTTTTGGCCCTATTCTCCAATTTGTCTAAGTCACTCTGGACCCTATCCCTACCCTCCAGCATATCTACCTCTCCCACCCCCCAGCTTAGTGTCATCCGCGAACTTGCTGAGGGTGCAATCCATCCCATCATCCAGATCATTAATGAAGATGTTGAACAAAACCGGCCCCAGGACCGATCCCTGGGGCACTCCACTTGATACTGGCTGCCAACTCGACATCGAGCCGTTGATCACTACCCGTTGAGCCTGATGATCTAGGCAGCTTTCTATCCACATTATAGTCCATTCATCCAATCCATACTTTTTTAACTTGCTGTGAAGAATACTGTAAGAGACCATATCAAAAGCTTTGCTAAAGTAAAGATATATCACATCCGCTGCTTTCCCCATATCCACAGTGTGACGTTGCACTCCATAATGTTTTATGAAAATATGCTTTGAATGTGAATATAATGTAACCTTTATGCAAAAGATATCTTGTAAGGTATAATTACAAAGGTTATAATCTACTGTGTGTGTTCATCCCATTTGTTTGTATGGATTATTTCTATGTCTGGAGTTAGGAGAATAAGATATAAACTTGTAGTACTGATGTAAACACATTAAGTGGAAGCCATTAAGGGTGCTTCAGAATCAATGTACTATGAATGGGTTTGTTTACCTGCAAGCCTTCCTGTGTACATGTTGGCCGGCTCCTAGGTAATGAAGAAGGAGGTCTTACAGCGACATGTGATCAGGTCATCTGAACTGGAATCCATCTTAAACCTGGTGCTTTTCCATTTTAGAAGGAAGGGAGGGGACTCAGAGAGACAAAAGATTCCCACCTTGTACCAAAGCTATAAAAGAGGGTGGAACGTAACAAAGAGGGTCCTAGTCATAAGAAAGCCCCTGCTTTTAACTTAAGATGCCTGTTGGAACTAACAAGGACTGTACCAGGGAAAGGATTGGGCCCAGACAAGGAAGGAGTCTAGTCTGTGAAAGAAGCTACTGGAACATCTCTGAGAGGGAGATTTACCTGTAAACAGTTTCTTAATGTATTAGGCTTAGGCTTGTGTGTTTTGTTCTATTTTTCTTGGTAACCTACTTTGTTCTGTCTATTATTTGAAACCACGTAAATCCTACTTTTTATACTTAATAAAATCATTTTTGTTTATTAATTAGCCCAGAGTAAGTGATTAATACCTGGAGGAGCAAACAGCTGTGCAAATCTCTATCAGTTTTATACACGGTGGACAATTTGAGTTTACTCTGTATAAAGCTTATACAGAGTAAAATGGGTGTATTTGGGGGTTTGGATCCCATTGGAAACTGGGTGTCTGCGTGCTGGAGTCAGGTAACCTCCAAAGCAGTTTTTGGGGTGTTAACCAGACCTGGTTCTGTGTTGCAGCAGGCTAGCGTGTCTGGCTCAACAAGGCAGGGTTCTGGAGTCCCAAGCTGGCAAGGAAAACAGGCTCAGAGGTAATTCCAGCACATCAGGGGACAGTCCCAAGGGGGTCTCTATGACTGAACCCGTCACTCACAGCATCAGTTATCTCATCATCGAAGGCAATCAGGTTGGTCTGGCATGACTGGTCAGATTGTCCTTGGTGAATCCACGTTGACTGTTCTGATCACCTTCCTCTCCTACAAGTGCTTCAAAATGGATTCCTTGAGGACCCGCTCCATGATTTTTCGAGGGACTGAGGTGAGGCTGACCGCTCTATAGTTCCCGGGATTCTCCTTCTTCCCTTTTTAAAAGATGGGCACTATACTTGCCTTTTTCCAATCGTCGGCACCTCCACCAATCGCCACAAGTTTTCAAAGATAATGGCCAATGATTCTGCAATCACATCAGCCAACTCCCTCAGCACCCTCGGATGCATTAGATCCAGACCCATGGACTTATGCATGTCCATCTTTTTCCCTGGGGAATTGAAATGGGGGTGTGTTTGTGTGTCAGGGCCGATGGGGGGTAAGACCGTGAGGGTGAAAGGGGGGCTGTATGGCACCATAGTAAAAATGTTTCATGACCATTTTATTAGATTTAACTCATGTTTTAAAATCATCCCACAAATTAAAGTTGGCTACTTAAGCCTTCTATGAAGCACTACGTCTACATCCTTCTTGGTTTCTTGTTATAATTTTGCACAACTCTGTTAATGAACTTCTTGAATGCAATCTGTTCATCTTCGGTGGCTTCTCGTGTGTCTGGTACTTCCATTCCTTCAGTTGATATGCTCATTAGTTCATTCACATGATCAGGCAGAAGGTGACTTCTTTCAGAACACAAAATTCTATTCAATGATGGAAAAAGAACACTTAACTGTAGCTGTTGTGACTGGGAGTAGCAAGAGATGAATTCCTACTTCTTTCATCCCAGGAAACATAGCAAAGATTGGGTCAAGCCACTAGTGATGATAAAAAAGAAGTTGAAGTCAAATTTTCATTCATTCGTCATATGATATTCCAGTCTGTGTTCAAATTCTCTATTCTGTCCTGAGAATGTGGCAGCCCCATTGCTGGTAGTGCCTAACTCCACTCAACTGTCGGTGTTTTATAGAACAGGGATCTGTAAAAGCTACGTAGAGGTTGAGTAGAATCTAGAAGTCACTGTTGTCGATTTTTAAGAATCAAGTCTGTGTACTTTCAGTTGTCTTAACAAACACTTCTTGTCCTCTACATTTAAGGATTCAATATAAATGCCTTCATTAGTCAACTTCTAGACTGAAGTCTTTGCTTCTTCCAGTAATTTTTCAATGAATAGCTCTCTGATCCATGTAGCTTCTATTGCTGGACAAAGATCTATTACTGTGGTAACAGATGCCTGGATGGCATTGTTTTATGACCCAAGTGGTTTCAACAGTAGACTTGCAAGAGAGAGAATGGCAATAGTCTTCTCTGAATGTAGTAGCAAACATAATCCACCAGCCTCATTACTTAGATCCATCCCATCTTGCTAGATACTTTCCAAAGTCAGTTAATAACGGCTGGAGTAATTTTAAGATAACAGCCAAGGATCGCTCATGAGAAAGGCAGAGGGTTTCCCAAGTTACACTGGGTCTGAAGTTCAAATTAGTGCATCTTCTACATTTTCCAAGATATTCAGTCTTTTTGGACTCTTGCTGAAAAAAGAATATTAAAAAAAGCTATAAATTTAAAGAGTCTGCAGCTTGTACTAGCGGTAGGTGGAGTAGATGGCCTCTGCAGTGTGTATAGGAGAAATTATGGTTACACTTTTCTCTAAGCAAAGCTTGTACTCCACCATGTCTTCCAGAGAAGTTTGCAGCTCCATCAAATGCACAAGCAGCCATGTTTTGGGGTCCAGTTGACAAGCATTTAACTCGAAAGATGTGGGTTGTCACAGATGCAGCCAAGGTATCTTCTATAACTTGAACATCTAGAAATGCATCTATTGGCCTGCCACTGACATCATGATAACATATCCAATGACTTAATATTTGCACCCATTTGCATTGGTGCATTCATCAGCCATGTATGCAATTTTTTTGAATATGGTGAGAGAGTTCTTCACTTTTTCAACTGTTGAGACTTCCACTGTTGCACCACGTGCTTCTACCTAGTCAGCTGAGTTTCTTGCAGAAAGATAGTGAGCATTTGCTGGTCTTGTTTGGAACCAGTGTTCAACTTCAGGATGAACAGGTGACAACAATGCACTTAACATTGGCCTTCAGTTTGTAGTGTGTGGTATCTCTTGCTTAAATAGGAAGTATGATGCCACAGCCATGTTTGTTCACGTGAACTGTGTTGTGTCTCCAGCATTCTTAACAGCCTCGTTAACACTCACTGGTATTGTCCTTGGTCAGTGGAGACTCAGAGCTCAGAGATGCTTTCACATGAGTTCACCTCCCAGGTGGGGGGGCAAGAAGGCACCTTGCTCGTTACCTCCAGCTACTCACCTTTCACTCTGGCCACTATTGTTCATTGTGCCACTGTTCATTCCATTGCTCTGTTGCTAATGGCCCTGCGCCATCATCTTCTGCTCCCACCTGCCACTGTGTGACCTCTGTGAGTTGGTCTCTTGAGGTTCCACCCAGCTCTCAGTGATTTCAGCTGAGCTCTCAGTGGGGGAACCTCCCTGCTACTGCAGACTAGGCTGTCTCTTCCACAGAAACACTGTCCCACAGCAGGTCTAAGCACTTAGGCCTTGGCTACACTTGCAGCTGTACAGCACTGTGAGGTAAACCTGTCTTCATACAGCTGAGTAGGGAAAGCGCTGCAGTCTGTCCACACTGACTGCTGCCAGCGCAGGGGCATGGCCACACTTGCAACATTTGCAGCTGTGTTGGGAGCGGTGCATTATGGGCAGCTATCCCAGCATTCATGTGGGTGCAACGTGCTTTTCAAAACTGTTTGCTTTTTCTCTGTGGTACGATCTTTGAAACCGGCACTTCCGCATTTCTGCAGCCGGTCACAACAATGGACAGGATTGGCCACTTGACAAGGTGATCAGTACAGCGCTGCAGGTTGATTCCTGGTACACACTCACAGGGGAGAGTCGTAGCCACTCCGCTGTATCTCTTATGCTTCTTGGGGAGGTGGAGTACCTGCAGCGGTGTACCCAGGGAGATACAGCGCTGTAAGTACCCTGCCAGTGTGGATGGGGAGGGAGTTACAGCGCTGGGGGAGGCTTTACAGCGCTGTAACTCACAAGTGTAGCCAAGGCCTGAAACTTGATTATCAGTGATTTCAGCGGTAGTGGTCACTAACAAAAGACTATCTATGGAGCCTAATCAGCTCTGTCTTTAAAGAGTGGAGAGGGGCAAGTCAAATAGTACTTGGGACTCAAGCAGACCATCAAGCAAAACACCTGCCCCCACCCTCTCTTGATACCCTCAATCAGCACAGGTGAAGTACAGTTCTACTGCCCTTTACTCATACAATAAGAACAACAACATTTCATTCCTCCTCATTCAAGTGATTTGTAACCCAACCCCAGCCAAAATCTATCATTTGGGCAACACAGTTCTGTTTGCTAGATATCTAGGTAGATTAGGTGTGAATGTAAATACACTCTGGTCCTGAAGCCTTTCCTCCCAGCCCCCAGCTCATCACTAGCTGTCAGGGAGAGCTCATTTAGACTTTGCTTACAAATCATAATCTGAAATTATTAGGTTGGCCAACATCACCAAAATGAATGCACTGACATTGTCATAAAAACAAAGACTAGTTTCCTTATACAGGTTATGTTCATACTTTTCAAATCTAATATACTTTTTCAGATACATGTATTTTATCACACACTTTATATGCTTTTAAAGTGTGCATTAATGTTTCAATTTAAAGTCCAAACAATCACTAAATTGGCAACACTGCATGTAACTACTTCACAAAACTGGGGGAGTGGTGTTAGGGATTTCCCTACACCCCCCCCCCCCCCCGAATTTCCCCGAGTCCTTAACCTGTTCTTTCACCACCGAGGGCAGCTCAGTCTGGGAGCTGACCTTGTATGTGAAGATGGAAGCAAAAAAAGCATTGAGTACTTCAACTTTTTCTACATCATCTGTCACTAGGTTGCCTCCCCTATTTTTCTCTGACCACCTTCTTGTTGCTAACATACCCGTAGAAATCCTTCTTGTTACCCTTCACATCCCTTGCTAGCTGCAACTCCAATATACTGCATCTGAGCTTCCTTCTCTTATCTAAAGTATACTATGTCATAATATTTAATCATCTGTATGTGATATTATACAAAAAGGAAAATGCAGACTGTGGGTAGCTTTCTACAGTGGTAGCTCTCATCCTATTATACTATTGATTATAACTTCAAAAATATAGCTTGTCACTAAAATAGGAAAACAACTGCTTGAATGATTTTTCTTTCATACCTTTTACTTCAGACTCAGAGCAAAACGCTTGCAGATAGGCTAAGGTAAACCAAGTCTGCTGTTGCAAATACACCAGCCCATAGATGCTGGAATTAGAGGTGCTCGGGGTGAAGCAGGACCTCCTGATTTGAAGTAGTTTCCATCATATAGCGGGTTTAGAGTTTTGTTCAATACAATAGCTATCAACACCCCCACTGTACACATTGTTCCAGCAGCTACACACCAGCCAATGTCAATAGATGAAAAGCAGGGGAGGGGTTGCTGCAAGGTTTATATCTGAGGAGCTACCACTTGTGTGGCGCGTTTGTTTACATGGCTGTTTAACGTCCAGCTGAAGGGAAGGACGCTGGGGCGTGTGCACCGCAACGCTCCGGGCCTGCTCCCGCGGACGTGCGCCGCTCGTACTAGTCCTCGGCGGGCCCCGATTTCTCAGCACAGGGCCCTGAGGGAGCGCATCCAGCTTGGGGTCGTGGGGGCAGCAGGCTCGGCCGGGCTGCTCGGACGAGGCCCACGGTCGCCAAACCCAAACGAGGGGTTCGGAGGGAGTCACTCCCCTCCCCGCGCGCCCGCAGCTGCGCACTCCAGTCCCCTCAGCTCCCGGTTCTCGCTCTGGACGCAGCCGGCAATTGGGCGGGGACGGACGCCGCTGTAGCCGGGCCCGTAGCGCAGCCGCTGTGCGGGGCAGAAGCGCGGTGAGTGTGGGACGGGCAGCGGTCTGCTCGTTCAGCGGAATCGGGTCGCGGTGGGGACTTGGGTCGAGGGTGGCCGGCTCGCTCTGTGCTGCTAGCGCCCGGACAGCCCCCCCGCCCGGGCCCCGCGGCCGTTACCGCTCCGGGACCACAGGACGTCTTCGCGCGCTGCGCCCCCGTCTGTGAGGACAGCTCGCGAGGCGAGTGAGCTGGGGCGAGGGGCCCTCGATGCGGGGGGATGGGACATTGTATCCCCTTATATTCAACACTACAACGTAACATCCCCTTTAGTCTGGAGGCAACAGCGCCAGCATGCGATACACCCTTTTCCCCAATGCTTTTGAGGTTGAGGCAATAGGGCCTGGCATGTAACATACCGTTTCTCTGCTTCAACATGGAGGTAGGTGTGATATGCACCAATGCAAAGGTAGCTTGACCCAGATTGTGTTATGCCCTTATCTTTGCTATAGGGTGTGGGGTGCTACCTTGAACAGTGCATCCTCTTCTGCCTTCAGTAGGAAGGTATTGAGGTAATGAGGCTTAGCACATGATTCACCATTTGTTGAAATTATCAATAATATTTAGAATTATGACTATTAATATTGGAGACCACCAAATCTTAATTTAACCATACATTCCAAAGGCCAAATGTATTTTCATAGATTCTAGAACTGGAAGGGACCTCGAGAGGTCATCGAGTCCAGTCCCCTGCCCGCATGGCAGGACCAAATACTGTCTAGACCATCCCTGATAGACATTTATCTAACCTACTCTTAAATATCTCCAGAGACGGAGATTCCACAACCTCCCTAGGCAATTTGTTCCAGTGTTTAACCACCCTGACAGTTAGGAACTTTTTCCTAATGTCCAACCTAGACCTCCCTTGCTGCAGTTTAAACCCATTGTTTCTGGTTCTATCCTTAGAGGCTAAGGTGAACAAGTTCTCTCCCTCCTCCTTATGACACCCTTTTAGATACCTGAAAACTGCTATCATGTCCCCTCTCAGTCTTCTCTTTTCCAAACTAAACAAACCCAATTCTTTCAGCCTTCCTTCATAGGTCATGTTCTCAAGACCTTTAATCATTCTTGTTGCTCTTCTTTGGACCCTTTCCAATTTCTCCACATCTTTTTTAAAATGCGGCGCCCAGAACTGGACACAATACTCCAGCTGAGGCCTAACCAGAGCAGAGTAGAGCGGAAGAATGACTTCTCGTGTCTTGCTCACAACACACCTGTTAATACATCCCAGAATCATGTTTGCTTTTTTTGCAACAGCATCGCACTGTTGACTTATATTTAGCTTGTGGTCCACTATAACCCCTAGATCCCTTTCTGCCGTACTCCTTCCTAGACAGTCTTTTCCCATTCTGTATGTGTGAAATTGATTTTTCCTTCCTAAGTGGAGCACTTTGCATTTGTCTTTGTTAAACTTCATCCTGTTTAACTCAGACCATTTCTCCAATTTGTCCAGATCATTTTGAATTATGACCCTGTCCTCCAAAGTAGTTGCAATCCCTCCCAGTTTGGTATCATCCGCAAACTTAATAAGCGTACTTTCTATGCCAATATCTAAGTCGTTGATGAAGATATTGAACAGAGCCGGTCCCAAAACAGACCCCTGCGGTACCCCACTCGTTACGCCTTTCCAGCAGGATTGGGAACCATTAATAACAACTCTCTGAGTACGGTTATCCAGCCAGTTATGCACCCATCTTATAGTAGCCCCATCTAAGTAGTATTTGCCTAGTTTATCGATAAGAATATCATGCAAGACCGTATCAAATGCCTTACTAAAGTCTAGGTATACCACATCCACCGCTTCACCCTTATCCACAAGGCTCGTTATCCTATCAAAGAAAGCTATCAGATTGGTTTGACATGATTTGTTCTTCACAAATCCATGCTGGCTGTTCCCTATCACCTTACCACCTTCCAAGTGTTTGCAGATGATTTCCTTAATTACTTGCTCCATTATCTTCCCTGGCACAGAAGTTAAACTAACTGGTCTGTAGTTTCCTGGGTTGTTTTTATTTCCCTTTTTATAGATGGGCACTATATTTGCCCTTTTCCAGTCTTCTGGAAAATTTTATACAATAAAATTTTTAAAGCTATTTTATACAATAGCTTTAAAATCCTAAAAAACTAAGCAGTTACTATATCCAATACTGCAGTAGTTCCCAAACTGTGGGGCATGCTCCCTTTGGGGGGGATGTGGCAGAAGGATGGGGGGGGGGTACGTGGCAGGGCCTGGACCAGCCCTCATGGAGGGCGGGGAGGGCGTACCAATCAGACCAGCTCTGCCCTTAGCCCACCCCCAGCTCCACTTCAACCCCTGATCCGTGCCCAGCCCAGCTTTGGCCACAGCTCTATCCTGCCTCCAGCCCCTTTCTGCCCTTATTCCCTCTCTGCCCCCAGGCCAGCTCTATGTTTAACCTCAGCTCCTTCCCCATCCCTGGTTCTGCCCCCAGCTCTGCCTTCAACCCAAGCTTCTTTGCTCAGTCAGCTGTGCAGTAAGGGACAAGCTGTGCATGAACAAATTCCATTAATCGTAAGGAGGAGCGTGACAGGAAAAGTTTGGCCACCACTGCAATACAATAACAAAATATTCATAAGCATGTGATCAATATATTACAAATAGATTGAACCTAGCCAAATTGTCTCATCCTGGTGTGCTCAAGCATGATCAGATAGAGTCTGGCAAAGAACTCTAAATAGATGATTTTTTTGTACCCATCAACAAATGATGACATTGCCAATTAATAACAAGCTAAAAAACAATTTGGGCAGTTTGCCTTTATTTCTGGTCTTAATCCAGATAAAATTGACCATTTCCTTTTTCACCAAGGTCTTTCCTCTTATCTCTTCCCATCGTTCTTGCTAACCAACAGTTTTTCTGTTGAGTATGCCCTAATTTTGAGGTAACAGTGGTATGTGGGGTGGGAAAGTCCATGTTGCTTCTTCTAAGACAGAGTCTCTTTGTCTTATTTTTGTCTTATCTGCAGTCATAGGTCTTCTTTTTAGAAACTTCCCTTTATGTCATTAGTTACTCTTTGAACCAGGCATCCTCCCTACTTTGTTCCTTCTGGACTTGTAACTCATTATTCTGAAGGCCTTTCTTTTACTTGCTAGTCAGGGCCTTCCTTTACAATACTTGTATTTCCTTAACCAAACTTAAACTAACTCTAATTCTTTAATTTCATATTTGTTCTACTCCACCTTAATTTAAGTCATGTGCATGCTCTCCAGTGCATAGATTTTAAAGCAAGAAGGGACCATGCTTGCATTTGTTTTTAAATTAAAATGCTGATCATCTAGTATGACCTATGCAACAGAGGCCAAAAAACCTCACCCAATAATTTCTGTATCAACATAGCAGTGCAGAGACACTGAGTTTTATGGTGTGATGTGCTGTCTTTAACGCAGGAGGCCCTTGCTTGATGCATTCTGGTATATAGTGTGCTATCTTATACTGAAGGCAGGAGAGAAATACAGTTCATCAGCACACATGATAGGTCCCATTGTGCGACACCTCAAACCATATAAACGCTCACATTCAATATGACAGAATTAAGACAAGGGGTCCCAGCATCCAATATATTGTTTCAAACTATATCCAATACTGATTCAGCTGGCTGTCAACTGTAGTAAACATGTATCCTCTTATGTTAAATTATCAACAAAGACTTACACTCTGCTGGCCTGGGTTACCTAGTTCCCATGTCTGAAGATGCTTATCCAAGCCCCATATTGATGTACCACTGTTTTAATGGATCATCCTCAGATTTTTGAATCATTTGAATTCTCCATTTGAGTCATTCTCAGAGTTTGATTATGGGGCCTTTAATGCACAAACCATGATTCTGTACTGTTTGAGATAGAAGAATAACTCCATTAGCTGTAGCTATTAGAGGGGGATAAAGATACAACCAATTATTAATTGGATGTGGTCCCACACAGTCATGTTGTCTTGATGTGAGCAGCCTATAGAAAGGATAGGCTTCTACAGGTAATACTTCATCTGAGCAGCTCCCTTGGTAATACAGATCAAAGCATTACATCGTGGGATATGTTGTTTCAGAGGGCCATGTCACTGTATTAAAGATGAGGCTACATTGTGGAATGTGGTGTGCCTCACTCTGGATCCTGTGCTAGATGAATAATTAGGGCACTACTAAATTAACGGCTGTGAAAAACGTCATGGACCGTGAAATCTGATCTCCCCCGTGAAATCTGACTGGGCGGGGTATGCCCCGGCTGGGGGTGTCCCGGCTGGGGGTGCCCCGGCCAGGGGCTCCTACCATGGGCTGGGTACCAGCTATTAGTCCTGGCCCTGGCTGGGGAGGGACAGGACTTACTTTTACTATGCAGAGGCTGCTCCCAGAGCTGGGTCAGACCCACTTTTCTGAACCTCCCTCAGCTGTAGGAAGCTGCAAAGATGCTGGCCAGGACACTCCCAACCTGGCGGGAGGCTGCGCCTCCAGCTGTCAGCTCCTGACCCGGGCGGGAGGCTGCTGGGAAAACCCGCAGATATGCTAAACACCTTCCCTCACCCAGACCCTCCGACGCTCACTTCTGTGCTGCTGCTGGCGGTGGCGCTGGCTTTAGAGCTTGGTGCTTGGCCAGCAGCTGCTGCTCTCTGGCTGCCCAGCTCTGAAGGCAGTACCCCTGCCATCAGCAGCACAGAAGTAAGGGTGGAAATTCCCAACCCCCTTTTGGATCAGGACCCCCAGGGTTACAACACTGAAATTTCAGATGTAAACACCTAAAACTATGAAATTGACCATTTTAAAAATCCTGTAACTGTGAAATTGACCAAAATGGGCCTTGAATTTGGTAGGGCCCTGTTAATAATGAACTGTGCTAGCGTCTGCTTCTTGATACAAATGTACATCTTTGATTTTTGAGTTGTTTGGATTCACTCCTATGATGTTTAGTTTTACACAGTACTGTTGCTTATCAAGATATTGTTTTCCTATCTATATGCCTTTCTTCACAGCTTCCACCTTTACTTACATGTGCTGCCTTCATTTATTTACATTAGTTAGATTACTTCAGTTCAGTGTGTATTATGTGGAACCATAAAATGTCATAGAGTTTAAGCAATCGTATTGTACGATCATGGTAATTCTGATATAGATGAGTTCTGTGCTGAAACCTACTAATGTTGCTTGGTATTTAAGCATAGGGCTAGAACAGCCAAGGTTTAGCTAAGCATATTTAGCCTACGTTGGTTATATACTTTGTCAACCAGAAACCATGTCACCTGTTAATACTATAAAATGGGCCCAAAAATTAAAATGTATTTCACAAATGCAAATAATCCACAAGTCCAGTTTATTTTGAGAATAAAAATGCTTAGGAATTATGTTTGTGTTTATGTAGTATGTGGAGACTAAAAATTGTGTTCTGAATTTGTACCTTCCAAAAACTAAAATGAAAACCAACATATTTTTTCAATCTTTTACAGATATGTTGGCAGACCACCCTCCATTCCTTTTTTTTTTTTTTTTTTAAACTGTTGTGATTACCGGGAGTGCTAATAAGCATGGAGATCAAGTTAGATGTTTTAGTCTCAACGTGTATCAAACATAGGAAACCTTGGCCTCGAATCTCCTGGCTGGGACAGGTGAGAGTCTGTAGATTTTTATTTAAACCTAACTGTACATTAAATGTAGTTTTGATTATGTGGCAGTTATTTAGCAACTCAGTTTACAAAAAACTTCAGGGAATGGTTTAGAAGTGCCATACTGGTATTAAGTTAGAAGCACCAAGACAAATCACTGGATTTATTGCTGCCATTTTGACTTCATTCCAAAGGTTCAGTATTGCTCACAATACCTGATGGAAGACATCTTTTGATAGCTGTATGCCTCACAAGAGGATTTTTTTTTTAATTATAATAATTCCTATTGGCATTCTTTGGTGTTATGCACTAAAAAATATGTTTGGGATTGTATTCCTCCCCTGGGACAACCATAACAGAACTCAACTATTCTGACCTACGTTCAGTATCTGACATTCTTGTAATAATGTGCTATGAGGGATAGCAAGGGCCTGGAGCCAGGAGTGGAAGTTGCTTATTTTACTTTAAAGATTTATTTAGTTATACATTTATAAGGGTATATACATGCACAGATATGGGAATGTATACTTAACCTGCTATACTGCCTTTTAGCTAGCTAGCACCTGTACAACAAATACGCAGTTTATTAATGACTTTGATGGGCATGAGTTTACTGTATCCTTTTCTTTTAAAAGAATTTATGAAATTATGTATAAAACTAATTTAAAGCAATATCAATATTGCATGGTTACGCATTTAGTAGCCAGGATATGTTGTAGGCAAAGTTGAACACATAGCCTTAGCTCTCCTCTCTTGCATATATACATTACAATAGAATCTTTACTCATATGTTCAAATGTTACCTAACATGGTAGAATTTTTCTTTCTTTCATTGTATCATTTGAGAGATCGTATGTAACCATTTAGGGTCTGATCCTTCTTCCATTGAACTATATGGCAAAACTCCCATTGAATTCAGAGACATAGGATCAGATCTTTAGGGCCGAATCCTGCATCTTCTAGGCAAGTAGTCTTATTCAGGTAAGTGGGAATAAGGATTGTGGGATCAGGCTAATTAAAAATGATGGGCCAGATTCAATCCTGGCATAAGTGAGTGCTGAATTTGGCCCTGTATTGTAATGGATACATTAAAAAAGGCAGAGTTAAAGTTTGTTTCAGCATTGCATGATTTTTGAATGCTTAACCGTGAATTTCATGTTAGCCTTTTGCATTTAATTGATAACGTTTTTTTCCCTCGCCCTCCCCCTATTGGTCTTAAACACCGTTATCTATATCTGCATGAATTTTCAGGCAAAAATAGAAAATAATAAGTGTCATTTTTGAAAACTGAAATATTTCTTTTTCCTTTTAACAGGAAAAAGAATCTATCTTTCTTTTAGATGATAAATGTATAAGTGAAATTAACCTGTTATCAGGAAAGACAAAGAAGAAAATTCCTCGACTACAATCATTGTTGAAAAATGTTGTCGTCTTAGCAACATCAAGAAATGGTTGAGTATTTTCTTAAGTTCCAATTCAAATTTTTGTTTTCATTTAAGATTGCAACAATCTAGAAACATACAGTACTGTAAAAGGCTGTGATACTGTAGCTGTCTCCACACAAGCACAGGATCTGCTAGTTCAGAGATACTTGCAGGATTGGAGACAAAATGGGGGAAGATAATTTTAAATACTTTATAGTAAAACAATTTAAGAAGTCTTTTCCCTATGAAAACAGGTGCTTGGTTGGCAGGAATAGTTACAACAGGAGAATTATTTCTTTGGAATAAAGACCAGGACTATCTTAAAATTGTACCAGCAGTTGAAGAATCTAGTAAGGTGGTTACAGCAGCACAAGGTAGGACTCGTCAATTTGTCTTTTTTATTAAAATTAAAAAACGTCAACAAGAAAGATCTTCCTTTGATTAAATTTTATTTAATAAATAATGACAAACTTTTATCTGGCAGAAGAGAGAGTTGTAAATCTAAGTAGTATTTTGTGTATGCTAAGCTAACCGTTAGCAAACCTTAATCTTTTTATTAACAGAAATGTTAATTACATTTTGGATGTTCAAACTCTTAAGATTCTGTCTTTAACAGAATAAATGTGTGGGTTTTTTTGACGGTTGGATGGTGGGGATGAGGGTAAGATAAACATGCATATAGATCCTTTAATGTTTTAAAGTGCTTTGTTCCTGCTGTTAAAATTAAAAAGCACTTTGTGAGAGCTGTCTGGTCACCTGTATTAACCACTGGTCACATGCTCCAGAAGGGAAGACTTGCAGGTGCTCAGCCCAGTAGGACTTGCTGAATAATCAAGGTTGATGCACAGCCCAAGGCCTGATCTAAGAGTGGAAGAATTGTGGGATTCCATCCTAGGTGAGGTGAAGACATGAGCCTTAACATCTGAGGTTGTTTGTTCAGTGAGACCAGAAGAGGGGCCAGAGATGCCTCTAGCCCTGTAACCATGACAAATGTAATAAGTGTTTCCAGGGGACTGCGTCCTGAAGGGTGAACTTGAAGCAAAGTGCCCGTTTTGAGGAATTGTGAGTGAACTCAGAAGCAACCATGGGGGTAATGGTAAAGGTCAAGGTAAGGTAGTAGGGGAGACATCTGTGCCTCCATTGAACCCACCACTGGATCGCCTCTCCCCGTCAAATGCCCCTTCAGAATCTTGCCCCATTCATCCCTATCCCATGGGTGGCTATGAGGAAGGGGTTCCCCTTTCCAGCAGTAATGCTGTGCCAATATACTTAAGGGATCTGCAAGTGCAGTATCTCTTCTTCTGATAACAGGATCTTTGAAAGATGGCATATCTGAGTCTGAGATGGGGCCGCTATCTCTCTTTCTCTGCCTGCAAAAGGAGCAGCTTTCTGGCTGTCCCTGCCTTTTCACAACAGGGATCAGACAAGAAGACTCAGAGTTGCTGCTGAAGATAGCTTAGTTACACAGATAGCTCTGTCCCTGAGCCAACAACTCTCTGTCAAAATGCAACATCTTCCTCAAAGAGAGATCTAGATCTTAAAGTTCTTCTCATCTCTCTGTAGCAACCACTCCCCCCTCTCTCAGCCAGTTCTCTCCTTTAAAGGCAAAAGAGAGAAAGGGAAATATTCTTTCTTCCATTAAAATTAAAAGATTTCTTGTTGTCATTGGGATTTATTTTTCTATAACACTTACAAATAAAGTTGTTTACTTTGATTTTGGTAGCACCCAAAATGTGGTAGGAGCTTTCCAAATACCGAGGAAGCCATCATTCAGGCAAGATGATCGAGTAGATAATTGACAGCATGCATTGTTAGTTATGTTTCTTTGTTGTTTTTTTAAAAGTTAAACACACCAAATTCCATATTCTCTGTACACAGTTCAACCTCATCCTCCCCCATCCCAATTTTCAGCTTCAATTCTAGTATCCTTACATCTGTCTCCCAGCATTCAAGCCTGTCCTTTCATATAAAGAAGCAATTCATTCATGAGATAAGTGAAATAGGTAAGTAGAGGACTTATTCAGCTAGTTTCTTGTTCTCCTAAAAGTGGGTCTTCAGGAGGAATTTAAATAGTGAGGAACCAGTTCAGGTAGGGCACTCCATGCATTGAGGTGGTATGTAAAATTAAAAAGGTTGTAGAGGAGTTTTTAAACTAAGGATTGGTGGAAAGCCGACAGGTGTGGAGGAACACGTGGTTAGGAAAGACACATCCCTTAGAGTATCCCCTTTAAGAAATCTTTCCCTATCAACTTCTATTCTCTCCTCTTTACTATAAAGTACAAGTAAGAGTTGAAGAGAAACAATCAAAGGAAAAACAGAACCATTCAGTTACTTCACATGAAGGCATACCACTAAATATTGACAAATTTTATAAGTGCTTGTCTACAAATCCAAGAAATCTAAATATAAAGATGGGTGAACTTTAATGCCTGGTATTAAATGAGGATATTGATATAATAGGCATCTCAGAAATTTGATGGAAGGATGGTAATCAATGGGACATGGTAATACCAGAATACAAAATATATAGGAATGACAGAGTAGGTCGTGCTGGCTGGGGCGTGGCACTATATGTGAAAGAAAGCATAGTGTCAAATATAGTAAAAATCTTAAATGACTCAAACAGTATAATCTTTATGGATATAAATTCCATGCTTGAATAATAAGAGTATAGCAGTAGTAACATACAACCACAAAAGACACAAACTAACATCATTTTTTTTAAAGTACATCAGAAGCAGGCAGCCAGCTAAACAATCAATGGGGCCAGTGGGCAATCGCGGTGCAAAAGGATCACTGAAGGAAGACAAGGCCGTTGCAGAGAAGCTAAATGAATTATTTGTTTCGGTCTTCACTGCAGATGATATGAGGAAGGTTCCAGCTGTTCTTTTTAGGTTTCAGACTGAGGTGTTGGTAGAGGAGGTTCTGGAAGAAATAGATAAGTTAAACAGTAATAAGTCACCAGGACCAGGTGGTGGTCACCCGAGTTCTGAAGGAACTCAAATATGAAATTGCCAGACTAACAACTGTGCTTAACCTATTACTTAAATCACCCTCTGTACGAAATGACTGGTGAATAACTAATGTAACTCTGATTTTTGAAAGACTCCAGAGGTGATACTGCTAATTGCGGGCTGGTAAGCCTAACTTCAGTACCAGGAAAATTGTTTGAAACTATGGTAAAGAACAGAATTATCAGATGCATAGACGAACCTGATTAATTGGGGAAGAGTCAGCCTGGCTTTTATAAAGGGAAATCATGCCTCACCAATCTGTTAGAATTCTTTGAGGTGATGGACAAAGATGATCCAGTGAATATAGTGTATTTGGACTTTGGTAAGGTTCCTCACCAAAGGCTCTTAAGCAAAGTAAGGCATCATGACATAAGAGGGACGGCTTTCTCATGGACCAGTAACTGGTGAAAAGATAGGAAACTACGTATAAGAATAAATGGCCAGTTTTCACAGTGGAGAATGGTAAATAATGAGGTCCCCCAAGGATCTGTATCAAGAGCAGTCCTGTTCAACATATTCATAAACAGTCTGGAAAAAGGGGTGAACAGTAAGGTGGCAAAGCAGATGGTGCAAAATTACTCAAGATAATTAAGTCCAAAGCTGCATGCAAAGAGTTACAAAGGGATCTCACTAAACTGGATGACTGGGCAACAAAATGGCAGATGAAGTTCAGTGTTGATAAATGCAAAGTACCGCACATTGGAAAACACAATACTGTGCTAGATAGCAATTGGTCTGACCCAATATGGCCATTCTTCAGTTCTTATGGGACAAAGGTTAATGCAGAGATGGTCATAGGGGAAGCAGATAAATGGGACATCAAGTCTGCCATCAGTGGCAGAATGGAGGGACCCACAGTTATGAAGACGGAAATGTAGAGTCTTTAGAAAGCAACAGAGGGTCCTGTGGCACCTTTGAGACTAACAGAAGTACTGGGAGCATAAGCTTTCGTGGGTAAGAACCTCACTTCTTCAGATGCAAGTAATGGAAATCTCCAGAGGCAGGTATATATCAGTGTGGAGATAACAAGGTTAGTTCAATCAGGGAGGGTGAGGTGCTCTGTTAGCAGTTGAGGTGTGAACACCAAGGGAGGAGAAACTGTTTCTGTAGTTGGATAGCCATTCACAGTCTTTGTTTAATCCTGATCTGATGGTGTCAAATTTGCAAATGAACTGGAGCTCAGCAATTTCTCTTTGGAGTCTGGTCCTGAAGTTTTTTTTGCTGTAAGATGGCTACCTTTACATCTGCTATTGTGTGGCCAGGGAGGTTGAAGTGTTCTTCTACAGGTTTTTGTATATTGCCATTCCTGATATCTGACTTGTGTCCATTTATCCTCTTGCGTAGTGACTGTCCAGTTTGGCCAATGTACGTAGCAGAGGGGCATTGCTGGCATATGATGGCATCTTTACCCCCATCTTTACATAGGATATCACTGTATGGATTGATGCTACTGCAAAATTTTGTGTCTGCAGTTTACACTGAGATGTAATGCATGCTGCCTCCTTTATCTATTTGGAGGCTTACTTCAACAACAAAGTTTGTTTGAATTATACCACCACTCTTACTTGTGTCTCACATTTGGTTACATTTGGTACATATTGTCACAGTTTTAGGACAATTGCGTCTGTATTCTCCCTCTGTGGTCCTTTGAGGGCACCGACCTAGGGTTTCTGGCTCCCAGCCATCATCTCTCTTGGGCGAAGTGGACCGTGGAGGGAGAGATACCCATGCAGTTACCCTGATACATTTGACAACACTGCTTGCTGTTCGTATGTGTCTTCCTTGTATGAAACTCACTAAATGCTCTTTAAAATATGTTTAAAAACTGATTTGATGCCAGTTAGCACTCATAACTTTTTTTTTTTTTTTTTTTTAGTAAAATCTCTTTATGCAAATCTGTGGACACTGAAAAACAGTCACTTTTCTGACACATTATTTTTTCAGAGTGCTCCATGAGATTGTACCTGTATGTCTCAGGAGATGGGAACAAGGTGCTACTCATTACTCCTACTGCATGTATCTTTCTGTGGGAGAGCACAGAATGCAAAAATATATCGTCTCCTAAAAATCCTTCATTGGCTGGGCGTTGGACACAAATTGTTCCCGAGGAATCAATTTTATTGCCTTCCTCTGAAGATAAAGAAACTGGAATGAGTGCTGATTTCATCAAAAATGAGGTAAAAAAAATATAAAATAGCACCGCATGCAGTGTGCTTTTTGAAAATGTAAAAACAATTAAAATACTTATACGTATTAATAGGAAATAGTAACTTTCCTATTTGTGCTTTACAAAGCAAACTGAGTTAGATACTGGTTGTGGAGAGTCGTAGCAAACATGACAATGATTTTGAATTGAACAACAGCTGTTCACAGCCATGAACTTTAGAATCTGCTTTTACTTAGGGGATTTTGGAGTGGACCCTGAGATTCTTCAAAAAAAGAAAGTGCTGAGGGATATTTTAATTCTTAGTCCCTGTGAGTATTCTACTATGGGTGTGCATGCTCTCCTTGCACCTAAAACTAGAAGATTTTTCACTAGCAGCATTCGTTGATCCATGCCTGTGCCACCTCATTGTGCCAAACCAAGGGCATAAAGGTAGGCACAGACTGACTGCCTTTCCAATTCCTTTCTACATTTCATGACCTGAGAGAGAACCTTGAAGTTTTGGCAGCTTCACTAGAATTTCTGCTTCAGATCAGGTTTTCCTGTAAATAGTTTTACCTTCTAGATCGTTTTAGTAGTTAGTTAGCATTTTGGAATCCTGGAGTTTCCCCTTCCATTCTCAACTGCTTAGCATGCCTAAGATCCCCAGTTCAAGTCCTGCATAGTCTGCCCCCCGTCTTCCCAATGAGCGATCCCCCCATGACTTATTTGTATATTGGCTTGGATTCCCTCCATGTGCAATATTTGTATTTCTTTTCCACTGTGAACCCAGCAATACTGAAAATTCCAGCTCCAAAGATACCTGATGGAGCAGTCGTTGAGAGACCAGTCCAAACCTGGGTCATCTGCGTCCTGTGTATGCTGGCCAGACGTACTTAGTAGCACCCCTCCTGGCTGGATTCTCCATAACTCTGAACCATCAGAAACCAGGCCCAAATACTCTAACCTGTAATGGGAGGAGGGTAAGGACAAATACCCTCCTAAGAAGCGGGAGAAATCCCCTCCTGAGGCCTCTATGAAGAGGACTGCATCCCCTGTTCTTTCCAAATGTAATAAGTTTCTGTGCCCCATTACGGATGTGTCAGGAATTCATGGGGTGCCTGGATCCCAACCACCAGTACTGAGGTCCGAAAGTGCCCCAGAACTGCTAGAGAGAGAAAGGAGTGATTGCCAGCTGCACCAAAGGTACCGCGCTACAGCAGGAGGAAGGAGGTTTTGGTGACACCAACATTCACCACCCAACCTAAATCGGCACTGTCTGCTTCATCAAGGGGTAAAAGCCCTTCATGTTCCCCACAGTTAGACCGTGGCATATTATCTGTTATGGCCTGGCTCTGTACTCTGACCTGGAGTCGCTGATACTCTTGGAACTGGTAGTCTCTAGGGAGATATCCACATCATCAGTGCACCATATTCCATTACTGTATTGCAAGGCATACTGTACCAATGGCTCAGCTGGCAGAATTGAATATTTTTACTTATCTGGTGAACTAGAGGTTGAGACAGCGACTCCTTTGCATCCCCAAGGCATGAGGTTAGTCCCAACAGGGATTCCAGAGTCTCCTGGCCATGCTTGCACTCCAGGAGGGCACACTACTGTGCTCGGGACCAATGGTATCCTCATCCTTACAATCTCACTCATTGGCCCTGATAGAGTTCTTGGGATCCTTACTTCAGACCTCCTGAGTCAAAGGATCTGAGCGTGAGGGCAGACAGAGGATACCACATTGATAAGATTCTCAGCCCCTTTGGGAGTGTTTGAGGAGGAAGATCAACAAAGACTCTACTCACAAGTTGTTTGACATCCTCCAGGCTGCAGGCCCTATCAAGCTGGCATGTCCAATCAGGAAAGCTATGTTGGAGCCAGCCAGGATGGTCTGGCATATCCTAGCTATCTGTGACCTCCCCGCCCCCCCCCCCCCAAAAGGACAGAGAAAAAGTAAGGGGGAAGAATATTTGTTTTCACACCATACCCCAGATTCTCTGGTGGTTCAGGCCATCATTGAATGTAACAGGCTGCACCAGCCTAGGTCTGTTCCCTCTGACAAGTACACCAAAAGATTAGATCTCTTTGGAATAAAGTGTTCTTCCTCTCCCAGCCTTCAGTTTTGCATTGTAAATATCATGCATTGATTTCTAAGTATGATTTTATTAACTACAACACATTTGTCTGCATTCATCAACAAACTTCCACAGGAACTCAAACAACAATTTCAAGCCACCACTGACAACAGTAAATTGATAGCTAGGTCATCCCTTCAAGCTTCAATTAACACTTGTGACACTGTTTTCTACTCCAGGTCAACTCTGATTGTCATCAGGCAGGCTTCATGGCATTGCTCCTCTGGGTTTCCCAAGGAGGTTCAAGATACTGTGGAGGACCTCCCCTGTGAGGGCAACAATTTTCATTGGAAAAAAAAAAAACTGATGACCCTGCACCCCTTAAGGACTTATGTGCAACCTCTGCACTTCTTGGGTATTTATACTCCAGCATATTAGAGGAAGTACTCCAAACCATCTCCTTATAAGTGGCATTCTGCTCCTGAGCCTTTTTACTGTCAGAAAGCTTATGAGCCTCTCAGGAGGTACTAGAGCAGGGGTGGGCAAACTTTTTGGCCCGAGGGCCACATCTAGGTATGGAAATTGTATGACGGGCCATGAATGCTCACCAACTTCGGGTTTGGGGTGCATGGGTGGGGATGCGGGCTCTGGGGTGGGGTTGTATATGAGGGGTTGGGGATGCAGGAGGTTGTGAGGGGGATCAGGGCTGGAGCAGGGGGTTGGGGCATGGGAGGGGGTCAGGGGTGCAGGTTCTGGGCTCTGCGCGCTGCACTGTCCACAGGCACTGTCCCTGCAGCTCCAATTGGCATTGGTTCCCAGCCAATGGGAGCTGCGGGGGGTGTCGCTTGGGGCAGGAACAGTGTGCGGAGCCCCCTGGCTGCCCCTACGTGCAGGGGCTGGAGGGGGAACATGCTGCTGCTTCCGGGAGCCATGCGGCATCATGGCACGCACAGAGTAGGGGAAACCCCCCACCCTGCTCCCTGGCTGGAGCAGGGCAAGCCCCGGACCTTGCGCTGCAGTGGGAACTCGAGGGCCGGATTAAAACATCTGAAGGGCCGGATGCGGTCCCCAGGCTGTAGTTTGCCTACCCCGTACTAGAAGGTGCAGCGCAGCAGACAAACTGCCTCATCCTTGTCCTCTTCCCAGTCCCAGCCTCTTGCCAAGAGATCATTTTGATGGGACTCCCCCAGAGCTGCCAAAGCTACACAGCAGAATTTCCTTTCATTCCTGCCACAAAACCCCCTTCCTTGTCCCTCTTCAAGGACTCTACTCATGAGAGGATCCTCAGACAGGAGGTAGACTCCCTAAAGTGGAAACTGGTCAAATTATGAAGGATGAATATAAACAAACATAAGCATGTAGGGACAATATTAGAAAGGCCAAGGCCAATAAAAAGATCACACTAGCTAGAGACCTAAAGGGTAACAAGAAAACATTCTGCAAATACATTAGAAGCAAGGGGAAGACCAAGGATGGGGTAGGCCCATTACTCAATGAGTGGGGGAAAACAATAACAGAAAATGTAAAAATGGAAGAAGTGCTATATGACTTATTTGTTTCAGTTTTCACCAAAAAGGTTAGTAGTGATTGGATGTCTAACATAGTGAATGCCAGTGAAAATGAAGTAAGATCTGAATCTAAAATAGGGAAAACAAGATTAAAAATTACTTCGGCAAGTTAAATGTCTTCAGGTCAACAGGACGTGATGAAATACATCCTAGAATACTCAAGGAGCTGACTGAGGAGATATCTGAGCCATTAGTGATTATCTTTGAAAACTAAAGGAAGATGAGAGAGATTCCAGAGACTGGGAAAGGGCAAGTGTAGTGTCAGCCTATTAAAAAAGGGGAAATAAGGATAACCTGGGGAGTTAGATCAGTGAGCTTAACTTCAGTACTTGGAAAGATATTGGAGCAAATAATCAAGTAACACTGGTCTACAATTTTTGAGAAGTCGTCTGCTTCAGAGATAAAATGTGCTATTTATTATGTTTTTTGATGTGCTGAATTCAAATATGACAATTAAAACAACTGATTGGCTACTGTTTCTAAGATATTTAACTTTTTACATTTTATGTCTATGTATATTGTGTAGATAGTAGAGTTTTAATCATAAATTGTAAACCTAAGTCTTTTCATGTGTTTATGGTTGCTTTACATGATAATATTTCACCTGTCCTGTTTATGTAACACTTTAAAAATCAGCAAAAGGGTTATATAAATAAAATTTATTATGAAACAAAAGGCAAAAATCTATTATGTACATAGTTTAGTCCTATTCAGTGTCTACTCAGTGCTTCTTGGCTTGTCTCTTGTATTCATTAAATGGAGCATCTCTTGTCACTGTCCAGCAATAGTCTGCAAGCATTGATGGGCTCCATTTGCCCTGATAGCGTTTCTCCATTGTTGCAATGTCCTGGTGAAATCGCTCGCCGTGCTCGTCGTTCACTGCTCCGCAGTTCCGTGGAAAAAAATCTAGATGAGAGTGCAATAAAATGTATCTTTAGTGACATGTTGCAACCAAGGCTTTTGTATGCCTTGAGGAGGTTTTCCACCAACAACCTGTAGTGTCTGCCTTGTTGTTCCTGAGAAAAATTATTGCCACTAACTGGAAGGTTTTCCATGCCGTCTTTTCCTTGCCACGCAGTGCATGGTCAAATGCATCATCTCGAAGAAGTTCACGAATCTGAGGACCAACAAAGACACCTTCCTTTATCTTAGCTTCACTTAACCTTGGAAATTTTCCACGGAGGTACTTGAAAGCTGCTTGTGTTTTGTCAATGGCCTTGACAGAATTCTTCATCAGACCCTGCTTGATGTGTAAGGGTGGTAACAAAATCTTCCTTGATTCAACAAGTGGTGGATGCTGAACACTTTTCCTCCCAGGCTCCAATGACTGTCGGAGTGGCCAATCTTTCTTGATGTAGTGGGAATCTCTTGCATGGCTATCCCATTCACAGAGAAAACAGCAGTACTTTGTATATCCAGTCTGCAGATCAAGCAAGAGAGCAACAACCTTCAAATCGCCACAAAGCTGCCACTGATGTTGGTCATAGTTTATGCACCTCAAAAGTTGTTTCAGGTTGTCATAGGTTTCCTTCATGTGGACTGCATGAGCAACTGGAATTCATGGCAAAACATTGCCATTATGCGGTAAAACAGCTTTAAGACTCGTCTTCGATGAATCAATGAACAGTCTCCACTCATCTGGATCGTGAACAATGTTGAGGGCTGCCATCACACCATTGATGTTGTTGCAGGCTACAAGATCACCTTCCATAAAAAAGAATGGGACAAGATCCTTTTGATGGTCACAGAACATGGAAACCCTAACATCACCTGCCAGGAGATTCCACTGCTGTAGTCTGGAGCCCAACAGCTCTGCCTTACTCTTGGGTAGTTCCAAATCCCTGACAAGGTCATTCAGTTCACCTTGTGTTATGAGGTGTGGTTCAGAGGAGGAGGATGGGAGAAAATGTGGGTCCTGTGACATTGATGGTTCAGGACCAGAAGTTTCATCCTCTTCCTCGTCTGACTCAAGTGAGAATGACTCTGGTGCATCAGGAACTGGCAGTCCTTCTCCGTGGGGTACTGGGCGTATAGCTGATGGAACATTTGGATAATGCACAGTCCACTTTTTCTTCTTTGACACACCTTTCTCAACTGGAGGCACCATGCAGAAGTAACAATTGCTGGTATGATCTGTTGGCTCTCTCCAAATCATTGGCACTGCAAAAGGCACAGATTTCCTTTTCCTGTTCAACCACTGGCGAAGATTTGTTGCACAAGTGTTGCGGCATATGTGTGGGGCCCACCTCTTGCCCTGATCTCCAATTTTGCAGCCAAAATAAAGGTGATAGGCTTTCTTAACCATAGTGGTTATACTGCACTTTTGTGATGCAAAAGTCCCTTCACCACAAACATAGCAGAAGTTATCTGCACTGTTCACACAAGTACGAGGCATCTCTGCTCACTTTGGCTAAACAGAAATGTGTCCCTTTGCAAAATCAAACACTGACAAATAAGAGAGCACGACATTGTATGATTTCTAGAGCTGATATAGGGCAATTTGTTCAGCAGAGTGATGTAAGCTTTGTTATGATTGCATCATCCATGACTTCTAGGAATAACATGATGCAATTCATATAATGTATGATGCAATACCAGCTTCAGATTGCCTCATTCATTGTTTAGCCTAAAAAGCAAGTACTGTCCAAACCCAGTCATAGATTTATTCATAGATCCAGTCAAAGATGTATTTTAGTCATTTCTGGTTTAAATTGAGATCCCTTCCCTTTATAACTCATTTATCCTCCGCCATTCCCAAGTCAAGGGTCGTATATACTGACCCAATAGCATATCTTGAAAACTAGAGCCAATCAACAATTTTAAGCATCATTTTCGTTCTCAGTGACCCAGAATTAGTAAAGTTTGACTACTACATTTATTTCAGAAGCATTTTGGCTGTAGAGCAGTGTAATCAGTTTGAAAACTTTTAGAAAATAAGGTGATAAGTAACAGTCAACATGGATTTGTCAAGAACAAATCGTGTCAAAACCAACCTAATAGCTTTCTGTGGCAGAGTAACAAGCCTTGTGGTTAGCTGGGGAAGGAGTAGATGGGGTATATCTTGACTTTAGTAAGGCTTTTGATACTGTCTCGCACGACCTTCTCATAAACAAAGTAGGGAAATCCAACCTAGATGGAGCTACTATAAGGTGGGTGCATAACTGGTTGGAAAACCATTCCAGAAAGTAGTTAGTAATGATTCACAGTGAAGCTGGAAGGGCATATTGAGTGGGGTCCCACAGGGATTGGTCCTGGGCCCAGTTCTGTTCAATATCTTCATCAGTGATTTAGATAATGGCATAAAGCAGTGGTTTTCAAACTTTTTTTCTGGGGACCCAGTTGAAGAAAATTGATGCCTGTGACCTAACAAAGCTGGTGATGAGGGGCTTGGGGGAGGAGGGGCTCAAGGCTGGGGCAGTGTTGGGGTGAAGGCTGTGGGGTGGGGCCAGGAATGAGGGGTTCAGGCTGTAGGAGATGGCTTGGTGCGGGGGTTGGAGTGCATGGGGTGGGGCCTGGGATGGGTTTGGGGTGCAGAAGGGGCTCTGGGTTTTGGGGGGGGCTTAGAGCTGGGGAAGGGGGTTGGGGTGTTGGAGGGGGGGGTCAGGCCTCTGGGGGTGCAGGCTTGGGTAGGGCAAGGGATGAGTTTGGGGTGCAGGAAGGGGTTCTAGGTTGGGGGGGCCTCAGGGCTGGGGCAGGGGATTGTGGCGTGGGGTTGGGGCGCGGACTTGCCTCCGGTGTCTCCCGGTCAGCGGCGCAACTGGGGTGCAGAGGCAGGCTTCTCGCCTGTCCCAGCACCACGGACTGCGCTACACTGTGCAAGTGGCCAGCAGCAGGTCCGGCTCCTAGGCAGAGGTGTACAAGCGGCTCCGCGCGGCTCTTGTCCACAGGCACCGCCCATTGTTTGGGAACCGGCCAATGGGAGTGCGGAACCGGTGCTCGGGGTGGGGGGCAGCACATGGAGCCCCGTGGGTTCCCTGCCGAAAAGCAGGACCCGCTGTGTTGCACGATCTGCTGATTGTTTAAGAAACAGACTTAGTGACTTGGGACCTTAGTCTGAAGCAGCACCTGCTCGAACAGGTCATGCAGTTGTCTTTGGTACTGAGGCCATTATCAGGTCGGAGATTGCCCTTGGGTTCTGAGAGCGCTGCCACTTCACATTCCAGAGCAGGCGCCTCTCTGTAGAAACAGAGGAGCCATTCCGCATCAACTGCACCAAGGAAAAGGTCAGATAAACCCAACTGAGATCACTCCAGGTCTTGGGGTTACTCTTCTCCCTCTCCCAGGAAATGCATGGATTGGCATGGAGCTGGTGTGCAGAATGGTGTGGATATCTCTAACATTTCCCTGGTAACATAAGAATGGCCATACTGGGTCACATCAAAGGTCCATCTAGCCCAGTATCCTGTCTTCTGAGTGTGGCCAATGCCAGGGCTCCAGAGGGAATGAAAAGAACAAGTAATCATCAAGTGATCCATCTCCTTTCACCCATTTCCAGCTTCTGGCAAACAGAGACGAGGAACACCATCCTGGCTAATAGCTATTGATGGACCAATCCCCATGAATTTATCTAATTCTTTTTTGAACTCTGTTATAGTCTTGGCCTTCACAACATCCTCTGGCAAGGAGTTCCGCAGAATGACTGCGTTGTGTGAAAAAATACTTTCTTTTGTTTATTTTAAACCTGCTGCCTATTAATTTCATTTGGGGCGCCCTAGTTCTTGTATTATGAGAAGGAGTAAATAACACTTCCTTATTTACTTTCTCCTCACCAGTCATGATTTTATAGACCTGTATCATATCCCCCCTTAGTCATCTCTTTTCCAAGCTGAAAAGTCCCAGTCTTATTAATTTCTCCTCATATGGCAGCCATTCCATACCCCTAATCATTTTTGTTGCCCCTTTCTGAACCTTTTCCGATTCCAATATATGTTTTTTGAGATGGGGCTAGTACTTATTGAGTCTTTGGCTAGGTGTTCTTTTTTGATCTTAATTATATTTTTACACTTCATTTGCCAGAGTTTATGCTCTTTTCTATTTTCCTCACTTGGATTTAACTTCCACTTTTTAAAGGATACCTTTTTGTCGTTCACTGTTTCTTTTACTTTGTTTAGCCATGGTGGCACTTTTTTGCTCCTCTTACTTTTTTTTTTAATTTGGGGTATACATTTCAGTTGAGCCTCTATTATGGTGTCTTTAAAAAGGTTCCATGCAGCTTGCAGGGATTTCACTTTTGGCACTATATCTTTTTAAATTCCCCATTTTTGTGTAGTCCCTCTTTTTGAAATTAAATGCTACAGTGTTGGGCTGCTGTGGTGTTTTCCATGCCACAGGAATGTTAAATTTAATTATGATGATTTAGCTGGGAATTGGTCCTGCTTTGAGCAGGGGGTTGGACTAGATGACCTCTTGAGGTCCCTTCCAACTCTGATATTCTATGATTCTATGATTCTATGATCACTATTACCAAGCTGTCCAGCTATATTCACCTCTTGGACCAGATCCTGTGCTTCACTTAGGAGTAAATCAAGAAGTGCCTCTCCTTTTGTGGGTTCCAGGACTAGCTGCTCCAAGAAGTATTCATTGAAAGTGTCAAGAAACTTTATCTCTGCATCCCATCCTGAGGTGACATGTACCCGGTCAATATGGGGATAGTTGAAATCCCCCATTATTATTTTTTTTATAGCCTCTAATCTCCCTGAGCATTTCAGTCACTATCACCATCTTTTTTGTATAGGCTCCTCCTTTCCCAAAAGTTTCTGCAGTTTCTAATAAATCTAAACCCTTCCTCCCTCCCATCATCTAATCTATGCATTGAGACCCTGCAGTTCTGCCTGTCTAACTGTCCCTGCACATAGAACTGGAAGCATTTCAGAGAATGCTATCATGGAGGTCCTGGACCTCAATCTATTAACTAGGAGCCTAAATATGGCCTCCAGGACCTCTCTCCTATCCTTTCCTATGTCATTGGCACCTACATGTGCCACGACCACCAGCTCCTCCCCGCACAATACATAAGTCTATCTAGATGTCTATAGAGATCCGCAACCTTCGCACCAGGCAGGAAAGTTACCATGTGGTTCTCCCAGTCATCACAAACCCAGCTATCTATGTTTCTAATGATCGAATCCCCCATAACTATTACCTGTTTCTTCCTAATAACTGGTACGCAGTAGGGAGGTTAGAAACCCTGTACCGTTGTTGCCAGCTCTGACCTCCAGGAGTCCGTGGATTCTGGTACTGATGGGGGAGATACTGCTACCAATTGTTTCCATGTCGGTGGCATACCATGCAGCTACAGACCTCCTCTGCCTTTCGGTCCCAACCTCTCCTTTGTTTCCAGGATTTTGCCAGGGCTGCATCAACTATAATCCCTTTTGATTGAACAAGCTGCTGAATCCTGGGATCTACACCCCAATGTTTCCATTCCAGAGGTTGTGGAAATAGGTGCGATACTGTGATTGGTACAGGGGACCTCGGTACTGGGAACCTTCTCGGCACCGATGGAGTTGGCACTGCAAATGCTTCTGTGGCAGCTTTCACCGCCCTCAACATTGGTACCATCAGACACTCTGGTACTGCTGTTCACTTCAGGACTGATAACTGCTTCTGGGACCAACAGTGTTTGCAGTGGCGGAGCCTGGTTCTGGGTGATGGATGAGTCAGACCTCCTATTTGCTCCCTCTACTCTCATTCTGCCCTCATCTCTGGGATCTTGAGGTTCCCCTGCCTCACCTGGTATGCAAGTGAAGTTCTTACAAGAGAACACCCACAAATTGGTGGACATTTTATAGCTGTCTTCCCCTGGGAATGTCTCCTTGCCTATTAACAATGCACTCCGTGAACTGGCTAAGACCCTCTGGAGCATGCTGGCTTCAATAGTGCCTGTGGCTAAGCACCTGGAAAAGCGCTGTTTTGTTCTTGTGCAGGGATTTGAGGGGTTTTACTCCCATCCTGCTCCAGATTCCCTAGTTGTAACTGTGGTGAATGGCAGTCCACGCCCGAGAATAGGGACTCTAAATGATTGGACCTCCTGTGCAAGAAGATTTACATCTCCTCCTTACAGATGCAAATTGCTAGCTAGCAAGCCTTGCTGTCCAAGAATGATTTTATTAACTGGACAGCGATGTAAGTTTGCAGACCAGCTGCCTGAGGCCTTGGGGAGGAATTTTGGCATTTATCCCTGAGGGCTGCTTGGTGGCTAGGACGTCCTTGCAGTCCACACTTGATGTCGTGGACACCTTGGCCAGGGCGATGGATTTTACAGTCACCATGAAAAGGGATTCCTGGCTGTAGAATTTGAGCATTGTGCCCAATGTCCAGCAAGCCACTGAAGATTTGCCTTTCAAGGGCAAAAGCTGTTCTCGAACACAGCTGACAAGACCCTGCACTCCTTCAAGAACTCCAGGGCTCCTTGTGGGAGCCACTACAGAGTCCAGCAGCAGCAGTATCTTCCGTAGTGTATGTTGGGCCAGCCTTTCCCTCCTCTGAGGCAATGGGACTACCCCAGAAAGAGGGATAAGTCCCACCAGAGAAAGTAGTTGTGGTTGGGTTTTGGCCAGTCCACACCCTCTCCCCCAGTGCCTTCCAAGTGCCCATTTTGACTCCTTGGTCCAGAGCACTGTTCCAGTTGCTGCTCCTCCCTCCCCATCTCTCCCCTTTGGGGACAAGCTGGCCTGCTTTCACAATGTTGCCCATGGACTCTGGTATGCACATTGGGGTGAAAAGGGCATCACTGGGCCCCAGGGTGTCTGGGATCAGTATAATATGCCCCGAGGGGGTCCCCTTTTGAGTGGTTCTCGGTGGGAAGGAGATTGTGGAGGAGAGTCTATTTGCCCTTCCTCAGCCTCCTTGCTCGAAAGAGGTGGAGCAGAATAGTTGGCTATCCGCAGAAGTCTACTGTGGAAATTGGTTTCTCAAAGCAGTAAACCTAAGAGGGGGAAGTGTGGGACCCTATAGAGGTCTGTAGTGCTCTAGTTTAATTGTACAAACAAAAAATGAGTAATTTGAATTATTACCACAACTGAATATTAATACAGTGTGACAAGATAAATTGCATAGTTAGATTGATTATGTAATCTATTACCTACTCAGGCAAGTCCATCTCATATTCAGTTCTTAGGCAACCAAAATGTTGTATCTTGTAAGATACTGGGATAGTTTAAGCAAGGTTACAGCATGGTTGGCAAATTGCTTTTATTGGTTTGTCCTAACTTCTAGAGCTAAGAGAAAAATATTGTATTAAATTTAATTTTAATTGTAGTAATAGATATTGCACTGATCAAGTACATTTATAAAAAAAGAAAAAAAATGTTTCTTTTGCAGATACTAGGTGACTGCTGCTTGTGCTCTTTCGTGTTTTATTCTGGGGAACGCTTGATGCTGACATTTTTGGCCCTGCAGTGGCATGAAAACAGCTTCAAATACATTAGGTGAGTTCAAAGTATTTGAAATTTTGCCAGTTTTACAAGGAATAGTTGATTTATTTTTGATAAAGCATTTTGAAGTCAAGTTTTCAGAGTAATGAGTGGACAACCATGGACATTTATGCCAAACTAGCTTATGAATACCAATACTTAGGGTGCATGAACAAATCAGATATTTGCAAGCGTGCATGGCTAGCCTGCAGCACTTATATATACACATAAGCTAGTCCATGCACAGATATATAAACAACAAATGCACCTCCCTAACTTTGAATACAGGGCTCATAATGTTTAATTTAAGAAAAAAAACAAACAATTTTATTTCAGAGTGAATTATTACTGGATACATTGATCTGTTTTTACTGTTGATTTTTTGGGAAGAAGCTGCTCAGAGGCAATGTCAGCTAATTTGCATAAAGCATAGGAGTTCTGAGCTGAGGTTTTCTGCTCCAATCTTGTATTTTGTGAAAGAGCAACTGCATACACTTAACTGAAGAGAGAGAGGGGGGAATTTCTGTTTAGGGCCTCATGATTTGGAATGCGGGCCATAAGTTTTTACTCACTCATCTCCTGACCTGGAAATGAATGCTGTTAACATGCCCCTGTACAGAAGATCAGAAAAGTTAGAGATATTAGACATATTAGATCGTCCAGTCCATTCCCAGCCAAAATTATATTGTTTCCTACAGTATATTGTCTAGTGTTTGGCTAGTGTTTTGTCCAAATCTCAAGAAATGAAGGTTCTATCAGTTTTTTGGGAGATTAGCCTAGAATATAATGTAGCTTACTGTCAGGAAGTATTCCTGATAGTTTTCCTATATTTTCCCTTTCTTAGTTTCTTCCTGTTAGTCTGTGATACACCTCCATACACACCTTAGGTAACTTGTCGTCCTCTCTCACTTCCTTCAAATATTTATAAATTGGGTTTTTACTGTATCCCTGTTTGTCATTTCTAGGCCTGGTCTACACACAGGTTGTGTATTAGAATAACTGTGTTGGTTGCTGGAACAGAGACTTTTTACTGATTTAGTTATAGCGGTACAGCCCTTTGTGGATGCAGTTAAACTGGTATAAAGATGCTGTATATTGGTATACCTTATTCCCCTTCCCATATGGGAAACATATTAACAGGGGTATATCTGCATCCACACTATGAGGGTTGTACCATTTTAACTATATGGGAATTAAAGTGGTACAACTTTTATGTATCGACAAAGCTTTGCCTATTTAGCCCTTTTAATATTTCTTCAGAAATCAATCCCTCCCACCACCTAATCATGGGTATTGCTTTTCTCTGACCTCGATTCCATTTGTTAATATTAGTTCTTCAAATGATTGGAATCAATGTGAACAATCAGGTGTGTGCGTGCCACATGCACGGTCGTCGGAAGCTTTTTACCTCAGCAGCTCCTGTTGGGTTGGCTAGGGAGCCCCCTGGAGTGGTGCCCTCATGGCGCTCAATATATGATCCTGCCAACCCGACCCCCCTTCAGTGCCTTCTTACCGTCCGTGGTGGTGTTGCAAGCAAGCGAAATGCAGTTTCAAGTGTTCCCTTAGCTATTACTTAGTCCTACCCAGTTTTTGTTTTGTAGTTAGTTTATTGTTATTTGTAGTTAGGATAGACTTTGTTTGTGGGTCGTTCTCCTCTCATCCCACGTTGGGCTTTGGGGCATGCCTCAAGCCCAAGGATTTAAATCTTGCGGTATATGCAAGAAGCCTATGCCCAACGGCGACCCCCACGACTCATGCCTCAAGTGTTTAGGGGAGGTGCATCAGTCTGAACACTGCAAGATTTGTAAGGCTTTCAAGCCCAGAACTAGGAAGGAATGCGACTTCTGTTTGAAGCAGCCGTTAATGGAAGCTACAGTCCGTCCAGTGGCACCTGACCTCCAAGTCCCGGGCCTGAGCTCGGTGTGGAGAACCTGGTTGGCATCAGAATCCGAGGATCCCGAGGATGACAACTCCTACTACTTGTGGTGCAGTAGGCACAGGTTGGATAAGTGCCAGAGAGATGTGCAGTTGACCTGGCAGCTATAGTTGCCACCCGCTGTGCAATGGCCCTTCTGGACCCCCTGGGCTTACCATCAGGCTCCCTTCCAGGGTTTCTAGGTCTGTGGCATTGGGGCATCCTCCTGCACGGTCGCCCGTGGACAGACCTGCCCTTCGTGCTACAGAGGTGACCCTATCCAGACCTCCCCACTTATACTACAGAGGAGACAGCAGAACTGGCTCCAGACCCACTGATAGCCTGGTCACATCTGACCATGCCGAAACATTGGATACCAATGCTACCTAGGAGCATCCTGGGCACATAGTGGGTCATGAGGACCCTGTACCTCCACTGACTTCCTCATCATCTTCGCCTGATGAGGTGGTGGCAGGAGCGTCAGCTTCAGGTTCTCTGCCCATTGACTGCAGGGCGCACCAGGATCCGCTCCGCCGCGTTGCCCATAACATGAGCCTACAGATGGAGGAAGTCATCGAGTCGGAGGACCTGATGGTGGACATTCTCACCCTGGAAGGTCCTTTCAGAGTGTCGTTGCTGGTCATTAAAACTATTTACAACAATTATGATACCCTGTGGCAGATTCCAGTCTCCATTCCGCCCACTGCCGGGGTATAGAGAGAAAACACTTTGTTTGCTCCAAGGGATATGAGTTTTTATTCTCCCACCCACACCCTTGCTCCTGGTGATCTTGGCGGTAAATGAGAAGGAGCGTCTGGGGCAGCAGGTGCCGGCTCCCAAGGCTAAAGAGGCCAAACATATGGACCTCTTGGCAGGAAAGTTTATGCTGTGGGGGGCTTACAACTGAGGATATCTAACCAACAAGCTATCCTCAGCAGGTATAGTTTTAACTCGTGGGACTCTATGTCCAAAAAGAAGGAGTTGCTCCCCACTGAGTTGAAGGCTGAGTTCTCGGCTCTGGTTGAGGAGGAGTAGGCAGTGGCCAGGACATCCCTGCAGGCCTCCCTCGACTTCACTGACTCTGCAGCACGTACCATCTCCTCTGGGATGGTCATGAGGAGAACCGCATGGCTCCAGGCTTCACCTGGAAGTTCAGCAGACCCTGCAGGACCTTCCCTTTGAGGGTGCAGGGCTGTTTTCAGACCAGATAGACTCGAAGCTTCATAGTCTAAAAGACTTGAGGACAGCTATGAAATCTCTGGGGATGAACACTCCTGCTACCCAGAGAAAACCCTTCAAGTCTCAACCCTAACAGCAGCAGAAGCAATACCAGCCCCTCCCGAGGCAGGATTCATACCGCTGTAGGGGTAGGAATAATAGGCATAGACCTTCCAACCCTCTCTCAGCCAAGCCATCGTCGGGGTCCAAGCAAGGATTTTCAAGGGATGCCTGAGGACAGCGTACCAGCCACTATCCTGGATCCTTCCCCCCACTTCTGAACCATCTATCCCCACTTCTACTGTGCGTGGTCCCATATAACATCAGACCGCTGGGTTCTTCGCACTGTAGAAGTGGGATATTCTCTCCAATTCTGCTCCTTCCCTCCCTCCCACTCCCCTTCCCTGTCCCTCTTCAGGGACCCCTCTCACGAGCAACTCCTTATCCAGGAGGTGCAATCGCCTCTCGCTGTAGCAGCAGTGGAGGAGGTTCCTCAGGAGCTAAGGGGCAAGGAATTCTACTCCTGTTATTTCCTAATCCCCAAAACAAAGTGGGGAGGGGGGTCTCAGACCCGTCTTAGATCTGCAAGGACTCAATCAGTTCATGGTGAAATTGAAGTTCCGCTTGGTCTCCCTGAGCACAATTATTCCTTCCTTGGATCTAGGGGACTGGTATGCCGCCCTTGATATGAAAGACTCATACTTTCATATAGCCATTTTGGCCGGCCCACAGACATTTCCTGAGGTTTGTTGTCAACTGCATACATTATCAGTTCACAGTGCTCCTATTCGGGTTATCAGCAGCCCCCCAGGTGTTCACCAAGTGCATGTCCGTGGTCGCAGCTTTTCTCTGCAAGAGGTAGGTGCAGGTGTATCCCTGCCTTGACGACTGGCTGCTGCGGGGACACTCCAGGGAGCAGGTGGACTCCCAGGTCCGGTTAGTCAGAGAGACCTTCCAGAGACTAGGTCTCTTCAATGTGGACAAGTCGATGTTGTCACCTACTCAACGAATAGAATTCATTGGGGTGGTGCTGGACTCGGTTCAGGCAAGAGCCATTCTGCCAGAATCTAGATTCCAAATACTATCAAACGTCATTCAGACTCTCAGACAATATCCCACCAGGACCGCGAGGACATGCCTCAGTCTCCTGGGACACATGGTGGCATGCACCTATGTGGTCAGGCATGCCAGGCTGAAGCTCAGGCCAGCCGAGGCGTGGCTCGCCTCAGCTTATTACCTAAGTCGAGACAGTTTAGACTTGGTAGTAACAATACCGGTGCGAGTTTTAGATACCCTAGGCTGGTGGTTGGACCCTCGCATGGTCTGTGGAGGAGTCCCATTCAGCACCCCTAAACCATCCATGACCTTAGTAACAGATACGTCAGACCTGCATTGGGGGACCCAGCTAGGAGACCTACAGACTCAGGACAGGTGGTTGCAGTCCAAGATCCCGCTCCACATCTAACCTGCTCTTAAAAATCTCCAATGATAGAGATTCTACTACCCCCCAAGACAATTTATTTCAGTGCTTAACCATCCTGACAGGAAGTTTTTCCTAATGTCCAGCCTAAACCACCCTTGCTGCAATTTAAGCCCATTGTTTCTTGTCCTATCCTCAGAGGTTAAGGAGAACAATTTTTCTCCCTCTTCCTTGTAACACCCTTTTATGTACTTGAAAACTGTTCTCATCCCCCCCTTCTCACCCCCAGTCTTCTCTTCTCCAGACTAAACAAACCCACTTTTTTTCAGTCTTCCCATAGGTTGTTTTCTGGACCCTTTATTTATTTTTTTTGTTGATCTTCTCTGGACTTTCTCCAGTTAGTACACCCAGAACTGGACACAGTAGTCCAGTTGAGGCCTATTCAGTGCAGAGTAGAGAAGAAGAATTTCTTCTTGTGTCTTGCTTACAACCCTCCTGCTAATACCTCCCAGAATGTTTGCTTTTTTTGCAACAGTGTTACTGTTCATTCATATTTATCTTGTGATCCACTATGATCCCCCAAATCCCTTTCCACAGAACTCTTTCCTAAGCAGTCATTGCCCATTTTGTAGGTGTGCAACTGATTGTTCCTTCCTAAATGAGTACTTTGCATTTGCCCTTATTGAATTTGAACCTGTTTACCTCAGACCATTTCTCCAGTTTGTCCAGATCATTTTGAATTTTAATCCTATTCTCCAAAGCACGTGCAACCCCTTTCAGCTTGGTATCATCCACAAACTTTATAAGTGTACTCTTTATGCCATTATCTAAATAACTGATGAAGATATTGAACAGAACCGGACCCAGAACTGATCCCTTGTGGGACCCTACTTGATATGCCCTTCCAGCTTGAGTGCAAACCACTGATCATGACTCTCTGGAAACGGTTTTCTAACTAGTTGTGCACCCATCTTTTATTAGCTCCATCTAGGTTGTATTTCCCTCGTTTGTTTATGCACCATTATTTCTCATTTAATATATTTTTTTTTTTTTACAGTTCTTTACCTTATCATATCCACTGGGCACAGCAAGCATGTTCTCTGCCCACTCTGGTTCCAGTGTGTGTGTCAGTAAAGTCGAGAGGAGCTTTGCTTACTGCATTTTCAAGGGATGGACTCTTACTGGCAGTAGCCATTAATCAAAATGATCCAAAGGTATGACTGGTAGAAAGTAGATCACTAAAGCTAATCTTGCAAATAGAATACAGTTTGTTAAAAGTGACCTTATTAAATTGTTTTAAAATTGCCTCTCAGATAGGCTTTCTATTTAATCATAACCATATTTATAGCTAGGAAGTTCTTCAGAAAAGCATGGCTCTCAGGAAGATGGATCATCTGCTTGATTCTCAAAACACCAAAACTTGATATAGAAATTCTCTCCGACTAACACACTATATCTGACCTTCCATTACTAGGAAAAGTGATTGAGAAAGTAGTGACAACTAAGCTCAAGCAACATGTTGACCATCTGCCATTATCCTGAACGCTTCACAGTCAGGCTATAGCCTGAAGCACAGAATAGACACAGCCCTGGCATGAAAGGTTCTTTGAGTAATGGTCCCTATTGTATTCCACTGTGGGAGGTTATGCATGTGCACCGTGTGCACGCAGCTGGTGTCTGTTGGTCTGCGTGTGCGACCTGGCTCACCTCATGCCTCCATCTGACAGGATAAAGGGCGGGGCAGACCGCCTCTCAATTCCCCCCCACGTACTCGTTTTTGGAGCCACCAGTGTCCATAGCTTCAGCTTTGTCCTACAAAGCAAGAATTAGTTTTAGTTTTGTAAATAGTTTTAACAGTCATACATCTCAGCCTCTGCCTTGATGTTATTTTTGATGGGTGCTTGAGAGCCGCAAAACACTAAGCCCAACACTTCCTGACCCCCCCCTACACACTGGGGGTTGTTTAGCACTCTTTTCAACACCTGAAGTGCAATAACAATGGACAAGTGGGTGCTGAACATCATCCAGTCTGGCTAAATGATAGAGTTTACATCCCTATCTTCTCCAAAAAACCCTCTCTACCCCTGTTCAGGGACCACTTTCATGAGAATATTCTCAAACAAGGTGAACTCCCTATCATAGAGAGGATTGATACAATTCTTCCCTACTCAATACCAAGGGAGTGGGTTTTTCCTCTCCTTACTTCCTGTTACTCAAAAAGAAAGGCTGTTTGGACACCTATCCTCAACCTCCGCCATCTCAACCGCTTCATTCACAAATTCAGATTTCATAATATAATATAATAATATAATATATGGAGATATACTTATCTCATAGAACTGGATCAAGTCCAATCCCCTGCCTTCACTAGCAGGACCAAGTACCAATCTTTGCCCCAGATTCCTAAATGGCCCCCTCAAGGATTGAACTCACAACCCTGGGTTTAGCAGGCCAATGCTCAAACCACTGAGCTATCCCTCCCCCTTTCTCATGGTCATGTTGGAATATCTGTCGTCCCCAGAGTCTTGATCAAGATGTTCTCACTAGTAATAGCAGCTCACATCAGAAGTCATGGTCTCATTGTCTTCCCCTATCTTGCTGACTTTTTCCTTGCCACCAGGAAGCTTGTGCATCAACTTTTATGATGCTGCACCTTCTCTCTTCACGGGGAGTCAGAGTAAACTCTGAAAAATCTGTTCTCACCCCCACATAATCTTGACTTCATTGGGGCAACCTTGAATTATGTCCCCAAAAGAGCGTATCTTCCCAAGGACAGATGCCTGCCTTCTATATTTCCAGTTCTGGTTCCACCTCTCTGCTTCCAGCGGGGCAGGTATGGGTGTCCTGGCTCTGCCCACAAGGGGGCAGTCGTGGCTGTTCCTCCATCTGTGTAGTAGAGAGGCCATGCCCCTAAGATGTGCCAGGGTGCATGTGTGGACCAGTGGACACTGCTTTCAAATTTTTCAGCTCTGGGCGCATGGTGTGTATGCATAACCCCCCACAGTGGAATACAGATAGAGACCATACAACTTGATGAGCCTCCAGTTACACTTCAGTAACTTCTCATTAGCTCCTCATGCCAATGGATAGAGGACACATCTCCGTGATAATTCTGCTTGACCTCTCTGCAGCTTTCCGTGCATTGGACCATAAGTAATGTTGACTAGCTCATGTGTGGCATAGCTGGAGTGCACCTTGCAACACTGCAATGTTCAAATCACGCTTCACAAACAGGATCCAGAGAGCAGTCACTTACAGTGGCCTCTTTTCTGCATGTTCATATTGCTGCACACAAACTACATTTAAAAAAGTCAGGCACTCAAAAATTAGAAAATGCCAGTGTTAAGATTGCCCCGTAGCCTTAATTTTGTTTCCTTGTGTGTATGATCACAGTGTAATTACATGATCACATACTATTTTTTTCTACACAATCCCTGCCACATTCAGTGCACAGGATGGACAGAGCTCACTGAATGAACAGCTGTTCAGTATTTTGTTTTATCCTCTTTGATCAATGGGTTGGACTGAATGAGGCAGGGATCATGTAGAAATAAATAGTATGCAATTAAAGAATGTCATAATTAATATGCACTTAATTAAGTTTGTACAGGCAAACTTAATTTTGGCATTTCCTAACTTTTGTCTGCTTGACTTTGTTAATATTAACATTCTTCTAATGTTGTGTGTGTGTGTGTGTGTGTGTGTGTGTGTGTGTGTGTGTGTGTGTGTGTGTGTGTGTGTAAGGTCCTACATATTTGGAAAAAACAAACAAACCTGAAACCATAGAATATGTGGAAACATATTGACACCTGCATGGGTCATCAGTAGGGTTGGACCCTTTTAGATCCAAATCATAGTCTCTGACACTTAACAGAATAATTGATACCAGTAGTATGTTGTCATTCTCTATGTGGAGGAGCCACTAGAGAAGAAGGAGACACACAGTCTGCCAGTGACAGGTTTCAGAGTGGTAGCCATGTTAGTCTGTATCAGCAAAAAGAACGAGGAGTACTTATGGCACCTTAGAGACTAACAAATTTATTTGAGCATAAGCTTTCGTGGGCTAAAGCCCATTTCATCAGATGCCAGTGAGTTTCACAGATATTTGTAGACAGCAGAGGAATGGTGAGACTCAGGAATCTTGAGTATATGTTTCTATGGATACTCCACCATAGGATGCATGCATGCCTGTGCACTCTCAACTGGAGAATGCAGGTGTCCACAGGCCTGCACCTGTACAGAGCAGCCTCTTGTGCCTCCAGGTGAGGGCATAGAGGGAGGTGTAGGCCTGTTGCCATTCAGTTTCTTGACAGCCTACGGCTTGAGACAGAGTGATTGCATGTTCATTGATTTTTACAGCTTTCCCCTTTCTTAATATACTATTTATTCTTAAGGTTTTCTTTATTTCTTTAGTTTTATACAATTGTGTTTTAGAAGGGGGGTTACTCCACTGTTTTTTCTTCTTCTTTGGTTCACCAGTACTCCAGGTTATGCTTAAGACTCTGGAGTTTAAGCCCTGCCAGACCTGCTACAGGTCTTTTTCCCCACAGTGATGGGCATTTGCATTGTCTCCGTGGCCACAGAGACACCCACATCCAGTCTAAGTGCAAGGTCTGTATGGGATCTAAAAGCAAGGCTTGGAAGACAGAGGCTAGACTGAAGCTCCATCTAATGGAGCATTCATTAGCCCCAGCAGTACATCAGTCTCAACCCAGCCCACCCTGGTGGCAGCAGCACCTTCTAAGTAGAAGAAGAAGCCTCCTTTCTCCTTCCAGAAAGCCAAAGAAGAGGAGTAGGTCACCCCATAAATTCCACACTAAGGAGATCTCACATCCTTCTAGGGGTACTGCTGAGGCTCTTTCTAGTAGCAAGCCACCAATATCACAGCATGCAGACAAGTCTTCTGGCGGACAACACAGGGAGCAGCCTACCTCGTTACGAATTGACACATCCAGGCACTGAGACATGCACAGCCCTCCCTTGCCTCAGTACCATCATCTCCCTTGCATCAGGACTCTGAGGTCAGAGAAATTCCTCCACAAGCCTTGTGGGTACCATGCTTACCATCCCTGCACATTCAAACCTTGGTACTGACTCAGTCTTCTCAATGCCATAGTCCTCCAGCATCTTCCAGATTTCTTTCCCTGGAAGACCTGTTTATACTAGAGATACCAGAGTCTCCCCTGCTACGATCCTCTACCAGTGCCCCTTCCCTGGAAATGCTCAGGTGGATTGAACCTTGGTCGAACCGCCAGTCTGTGGTACCGGCGATTATGTTTTGAGGCTCCCCAATTCAGCCCAGGGGATGTTTCTTCTTCAGACTCTGAGTTCTCACTACAGGCTCTTCCCCCACTTTACCACCACACTCTGCTGAACAAGTATTTGGAAGAAGCTCTTTCAGACCACACCAGATGACCTAGATGCTAATTATGACTCTCCATGGGGACCCTTTCCTTATCTGTCCCCTTATTGGACTTACAGAACAATTTTATAGGGTTCCAACCAGAAAGGCTCTGGTAGCACATCCTTCACAGGCACCGACTGACCAATCTTCAGTACCACAGGCTCACCAGTTGGCACCGCATTATTGCTGTCTGGTACCAAATTTCCTATCAGCGGCAGGAGACATGCAAGAGCAGTAGGACCCCAAGATGGAGAGAATCTGACCCACATCAGCTAAGTTCTCTTCATCCCCAGATGAGGCTGTAATACCTCCACCACCCTTTTCACTCAGCTGACTTTCGGGCCTATCAATACTGCATGAAACATCTGGCAGAATCCCTCCAGATCCCATTAGAAGAGGTCCAGGAGTCTCAACACTCCTTGCTGGACATTTTAAATATTACCTCTTGGGGAAAGATTGCCATCCCAATAAATAAGGCTCTGTTATTGCCTGGTCACACAGTCTGGCAAACACTTGCCACTATCGAGCTCACCTGTAAGCAGGCTGGTACAAGTACCATATTCCGGACATAGGAATGGAATTTTCCCACCCCTCTTCCAATTCCCTAGTGGTGGATGCATCCCATGCCAAACCTTATGATAAAGGAGTCCAAATGTTTTTAGACCTCTTGGGAAGGAAGAACTACTCCTTGATGTCCCTCAAGTTCCTTGTGGCAAACTACCAAGCCTTGTTGGTGAAGTAGGACTCTAACCATATTCTAAGTTCACTCATTTTGTTGAACATCTGCCACAGGACCAGAGGGAACAATTTCATGCCCTCATTTTGGAGGGGAAATTGCTAGCTAAAGTCTCCCTCCAAGGAGACTCTACGGACATGGCTTCTAGATCCCTAGCCACAGCCTTCACAGACCTTTGGACTTTCAGAGGAGATCTAGACCCCAGAAAACGGGACCCCACTCCCTTCTACAGCAACTTTATCTACACCTCCCTCTAAGAAACTGTTTTTATGTCCTGGACAAGGGCCTCAATCTACTTACCTTCCCAGATCCTGTGCTGAATCATTCCATCCAACCCCCTTTTGGAGATCAGACATCCCACTTCCTCACTGCCTTGGAACAGATTACCTTAGACAGATGGATTTGGGAGGTGATCAATGTGGGGTATTCCATCTTCTTTCACTGACGAAGATCTCTTGAAACAAGAGGTCCAGTCTCTCGTACTTTTGGGGGCAATCAAGCCATTTCCCCCAGAGTTCGTCAGAAGGGAGTTCTATTCTAACTATTTCCACCTTCCCAAAAGGGGTGGAGGTTGGAGACTGATCCTCAACCTAAGAAACCTGAACACCTGTATCCTTTTCCAGCACTACAGGATGGTGACACTAGCCACTATAATTCCATCTCTAGATCTGGGAGATTGCTTCGTCACCCTCGACCTCAAGGATGCCCAATTTCATATAGCTATCCACCCTTCCAGAAACACAGCCTGCAAACAACTGCAAGGACCTGACTACACCTTGTGGGCCACATGACAGACTCAACGTTCATCACACTTCAGGCGAGGCTGCACCTTAGGTGCTTTCAGACATGGCTAAAGTCTATATACGCTCCAAACAGATACAGTTTTTCCACAGTACCTCAGTAAGTTCTGAACTCTCTCAGGTGGTGGCGTTGGAAGATATGTGTGGGAACCCCATTCTCGCATCCCCCACTCTGAGATCCTTATAACAGATGTTTCTCTTCTGGGATGGGGAACTCACCTCCAAGGGCCACAGCCCAGAGCAAGTGGTCTGCACAAGATGTCACAGTCCACATCACATCCATATTCTGGAGCTGAGAGCAGTTCATTATACTTGCCAACGTTTCCTTCACCCATACAGGGTCACTCCATCAGGTTAATGCTGGACAACAGGGCAGCAATATATTCTGTCAACCAACAGGGCAGAGCAAGATCCCCGTCTTATGTGCATAGTTGCTAAGGGTATGGGACTGGTGCATCTCCCATCAGATAGAAATCTCAGCAGTCTATCTCCCAGGCCTCCAGAATACAGTTGCAGACTCCCTAAGCACATGCTTTCTTTAGGACCATAAACAGTAGCTCAACAATTCGGTCTTCCCTAGCATTTGTCAAATCTATGGTCTCATAAAAGCAGACCTCTGCCAGTCCAAACATGGCACCTTTTCTGTTCCAATGGAAGATATGGCCACAACTCGTGAGATGTCCTGATAATACCATGGCTCCATACTCTGTTTGCTTATCTATCTCTACCTCAAGACCTTACTCAAACTTCATCAGGAAAGAGTGAAGGTTATTCTCATAGCACCGTCCTGTCCAAGACAAGTGTATACTTGAATCTCCTCTACCTGTCTATGTCAACACCTCTCTGACTTCCTCTCAGGAATCATCTCCTATTACAGAACTCTGGGACCCTGATCCATCCCAACCCTTCCTCCTTGAACCTGAGACCATGGTTCTGAAATGTTTCTCATGCATGGCACTAACCTGTTTGGGTAAGGTCCAATCAGTTCTCTTATTTAGCAGGAAACTTAGTACTTGCAAAACTTACCTTCAAAAGTGGAAATGCTTCTACTCCTACTGTTCTATTCACTCTTCCCAAGCCCTAGAGGTTCTGGTCTCCAAAATCTTGGATTATCTGTTGGATTCAAAGATGCAAGGCCTTTCAGTTGAACTCAGAGTACATTTGACCACTATCACAACCTTCCATTCATCCATCAATGCTTTCTCAGTCTTTGGCTACCCAACAACAGTTAGATTCCTCAAGAACTTGCACATCTTGTTTTCACCCGTATGGAAGCCGGACCCTAATGGGACCTAAATTCGGTTCTCAATGCCCTGAGGAAACCTCCCTTTGAACCAATGCCCACCTGTTCTCTCTTCCACTTCTCACCCAAGACTTCGTTCCTCATAGCCATCACTTCAGCTAGACAAAGGGAGAACTCGGTGCTTTTATGGCTGACCTGCTATATACTACCTTCTATAAATAAAGGTTATACTGCATCCTCATCCTCACTTTCTCCAAAAGATCTCTTTGGAACACCACATTAATCAAGAGATTCGCCTGACCGTGTTCTACCCAAAACCTCATGTCTCCAGAGAGACCAGCCTGCATACACTAGACATCAGAAGGGCCCTCACCTATATTGACAGGACAAGCCTGGAAAATCTGCTACCCTCTCGTTGAGGTACTGGTTGGGAGTCTCGTGGTGGAGCATCCATAGAGTCATCCAGTACAGACCCGTTTACGTGCGGATGTCGGGAGTCAAGCCGTCACGAATGCGTGTTAACGGCCCACGGGTTAAGAGGGCCATGCTGAAATATCTTAAGATATCTATATATGCATGTATAATTATCTAGGATTTCATACGTATTCACAGCGTCCCAAATACTGCAGGCCTATCTGTTAATGGTGCTTCGCAAGAATATAAATTCAAATGTGTAATTTAATAAAAACATTATTATTACAGCACAGGGGTGACAGTAACTCAGGGCACTTACTGGTATGGGGCGGGGGCAGCTCTGGCCCCCGGAAGGGGTGGGGCCTCGGGCAGAAGGGGGGGTCAGCATCCCCCAGCTATCCCTTCTAGGCCGCCTCGTCTGCGCCGCCCGGGGTTCCTGTGGCGATTTAAAGGGCCCGGGGCTCCGCACCCTGCTACCGCAGCAGCGGCATCCAGAGCCCTGGGCCCTTTTAAATCGCCGGCCCTGGGGCAGCTGCTCCCTTCCCCCCCCCCCCCCCCCGCCCGCTGGTGGCCAAGGGAGGGCAAAAGGGGCAGGGTCCGTAAAGCGCTGCAGGGTCCTTTGCTGTGGCAATGCTTTAACGTTGCTACTCCCACCCCCCCACACCTCCCGTCGGCGGTAAAGACGTACAACACATTTCAGGTCTGCACTTTGTCGATTTCTGAGTTAGTGAGCAAATCTGTAGCGCTACATAGCAAGTTCCTGTACCACGTGTTAACGAGTCTCGTGTGTTAAATACGTAGCACTGGGAGGCATGGTGCTACTGCGTGTTAAGCGGATTCGCGCGTAAACAGGTCTGTACTATACTTGAAGAAGGAGTTGAGATTACTTACTTTACAGTAACTTCCATTGAGTTCTTTGAGATGTTTTGTTTCTGTGGGTGCTTCTACCCTCCTTCCCGTTGGCTGTGGAGACTCTGCTCCATGTTTGAGAAGGAACTGAGTGGTGGAAGGCCGTGGCTCCCTACATGCCTTTGTTTGGAAGTATGAGTTGCTGTTCTGCGCAGCCATGAGCCTGTGGACACCTCTTTGCATTCTCCATTTGAGAGCACACACATACGCACACATCCTACAGTGGAGCACCGAAAGGGACAAACCATTTTGAAGAACTGAATTATTCTATGACTTTATCCTCACGCACAATTATTTCAAATTTCCATTCCAAGTTCTTGAGGGGAGTGTGCTGTATTGGTCACAGACTCTTCTGTCCCTGTTCCCTTCCAAGCCTCATCCATTGTGCCTTTATCCCTTCCAGCCTGTTCCTGTTTCAGTCCTGTCTTTTCCCTCCCTCCTTGGCTCCTTGTTTAAGTCCAAGCCTCCCACCATCCATTCCTCTCTATTCAAGTCAGTCTTCCATTTTCGTGACCCATGGTAGCCAATAGGGAGAGACTGTCTCTTTGCTCTTAGTTTTGGTGTCTGGAACCAGAGAGAATGGCAGCACCTGGGAGCAGCAATTAGAGGGAAGTCCAGCTCAGCCCCTATAGCCCTGGGACGGAACATGCTCAATTCAGGTGAAATCTTTGGAGAACTTAGCTATCAAACTAACAAATCAATGCTGAGAATATGAGTTTTTTAAAGGCTTCTAATTTGGCCAAATTTAAGTACTTTTTCGTGAAACTAGCAAAAGGCACATCGTCACACACAGGCAACCTGCTGCCAACTTTCAAAACCTTGCTACAAAGGTTGGTGGTGCTAAAGCTTTTGAATGTGAGAATTTTTTTATTGTCAGCAAAAGATTCTCAAATATTTTTCCTGGATGTGGCTATATTGTTTTATCTGAAACTTTCCAGAAAAATTCAGTCTGAGGCAGACACCAGACGATTTCAACCCAAATGATTAAAGTTTGCCAGACTTACAAGCAACTGAAAACAAGGTCTTGTAATGGAAAATTTAGGCAGCCTAAGTATAGGCTGCACTACCAGCTCTGCCTATGATTAACTTCTCTGTTTAATGAATATTGATGATATATGCCTATATAAAGACATAATTTAAATCAATTTAAGATTTGTAAAGTTTAAAAGGTAAAAATGTACTTTGAGTATCAATAAGCATGACTTATTTCTGCATGTAGTAATGCAGACAGGATTTCTCCATGTAGTAATGTTTTCAGTACAACAAATCTAAGGCGTAACTTGGTATTAAAAGGCTTTATTATGGTCAATTAATTTTTTTTGTGCTTTATTTTTTTCTTCATAGGCAACTCAGATTTTGTTTATAAATACATTGAATTTTGTTACCGTTTCTGGTAGCCTTAAAGGTTGTAGTAGCAAGAATCATGTGGTTCCATCCAAGTTTGTCAGGTCAGTATCTGAAGAGTAGAATTTAAGTTATTCTAAGAAGTAACATCATTGATACCTTGATTTGATAGGAAAATAGACTTGTAAAGCTATTATTTTTTTCTATCTTTGTTAGGTCATACTGGGTAGGTGACATGAGCTGGACTCCTGATAGTCTTTTTCTGGCTTGCATGTTAAAACGTGGCTCCTTGATATTATTGACTTGTATGGGTGAATTGCTGACCTTGGTTACTTCTGGTTGCTCTATAGAATTTGGACCAGCAGAGTTTATTCCCTTTCATCCACTAATAACATACAGGTGAGACAATCTGAAAGTTTAGATTTTTTGTTCTTTATCATTTTATCATATCTTCCTTTCTTACATGTTTTCTACTATTTAAAATAAATTTCATCTTTCAAATTAAGTCTTTTGGTTTCTCTGTCTTTTTTTTCTCAATATCTGTTTCTCATTCATAGTTCTCTTCTATTTCTTATAATGGCTTTGTCCTGCTGAAAAAATTGGCATTGTGGCACTGTAAGTATAAATTATTTGTGACTTTTAGGACTGGTTAAATTTTTAAATATTTCACAGATTAACATTACCTAAAACCTGCATGTTGTTTTATGGTGATGGAAGAAATTCACTTTTTGTAAATGTTAAAAACTTGGATTAATTTTTAATTCAAGGATAACTTTGGCGGCTCAAGAATTTAATTTACTGTAACTTTCAAATTGTGAGAGTTCCAAGATTGAATATGAAATTACAGCAATTGTATGTGAAAGTAGGGTATCTAAACAAAGCAGCTAGTTATATTTGAACAGCCTTTTGCAAGCCCAGAACCTTATTTTTCACATGCAGTTTCTCACTCATATAAGAAGTGCACTTGTGCATGCATTTGTATTAAGTAGTGTATATCGCTATTGAAAATTGCTTCTTGAAAATGAACAAAAGGCACTTATAACATGTATAACAAGAAATCACACGTGCAATATAAAATTTTATTTAACCTTAATTACAAGTTACAGGTAGTTACAAAATATCAATGCATAAAAGAATCTTTAAAATACTTTTTCTGTGAATCTGATTAATGAAAGATCCTGACTGTTAGCACTGATGGATTATAGCCAGGTATTGTCGCACACTACTGTACCAGTGCATTTCAATCCTTTTCTACTTTAATCTATATATAGTGTTTCTAAGATGCCTACCATCATCATATCTAAGGCAGATCAACTGTGTTATTCCAGGTTTTGTCGTAGTTTGAGCAGTGTGTCTGTTGTGGTAGGATGTGAAGCATTTTTAGTGATTTGTTTGAAACCAAGAAACTTCTTTTCTCTTGTGACCTTAACTTTGAACCCACATCTCCACAGATGAAAAGATAGCACATTAATCCACTACATTACCGAGCTCCCTAATGCTAAGTCCGTTACTATCTTGCTACTGGCTTTAAAAACGTCTTGTAACTTTCTACATATAGATGTAGAAAAAACATTGCTGGCCAATAACTTAAAAGAATTTGAAGTTACATACTTGCAAATGATATTGCAGTGCACACTTTCGTTGGCTGATTTAAAAATCAGATTTTTGTCTTCTATATAGGGGAGGCAGAGTGGCCTACTGAGTAGAGTACACCTGGGTTCTATTCCAGACTCTGCTACTAGACTACTGGATGACCTTGCACAGGTCACTTTCATCTCTGCCTCAGTTTTCCCATCTCTAGGATGGGAATAGTGATACTGGTCTCCTTTGTTGAAGTACTTTAAGATCAGCTGATGAAGACCTATATAGGAGCTAGGTGATATGATATGTGAAAGACTATTTTTAATTGTAATACCACTGTTTATTCATACATTTAGCTATTTAAATTTTAGAGGACTTCCTAACATTTTAACTGTCAAGAATTGGGAATAACCAAATGTTTCACTTATAATTTGGAAATGCTATGGATCCAATCTTACAATGCATGTGCAAGTACAGGGCCCATGGACTTCAATGGGAATCTTTTCTACAGGACTAGGTCCTGTGTGCTGTATTTAAAAATTATTGTTGTAGAATGGCTGAGGAGTTTATTTTAAAAATAGATACAAAATACTAATTTTCTTCATTACTTAACATACATGATTTTTATTAGTAGTCATTTAAAACCCCCTCCTGCAAAGATTTATCATGGACTTAACTTCTGATTAGTCTCAGTGGGTCTACTGATAATGCATAAAGTTAAGTATTTGCATAAATCTTTGCAGAATTGGAACCATATAGAGGACCATAAATTGATATGTTACTATATGATAGGTCTACATAACAAAATTCAAGATGTCAATATTTTGCTGTAATAGTAGCTAATTAAGGTTAAAAAAGGCCAGTTCGTATTTTCACATTTTTCTGTTAAGCTTAACTTCTGTATTATGTCATGTTATATTATTATAACTTCCAACTTGGTGTTAAATTGCTTACATTATTATTTTGTCATCTTGCATTTGTGCACTTCTTGTTTAAACTTTACCCTTCGAGAAAAATTGTATAAATTACAAAAAAAAATATTTTTTAAACAAAATATGTATGTTTGATATTTTCATTTAATAATTTTGCATATGATATTTGCTTGTTTATTTTTTCTGATATATTTTTATTTTATTTGCTAGACTGCAACAGTCTGTGTCTCAAGATTCTAGTCATTCTCTTGGTTCATCCGCCTCTGAAAGTGATCTAATGAGACAAAGATTTTCTGTAACGTCACACTCAAGATTACCCTACCTTATTGTCTCTGATGGGTATATGGTTACAGTACTTAGGTTTTCTGATAATCTTTTACCATCTGGAGTTATGAGGTCACTTCTACTTGATTCAGCCCAGAGGCTTGAAAAGATACATCAGAGTCTGATGACACCGAAGGTACTGTTGGGTTGGGTGGTTGTTGTTTTCTTTGTTTTTTTACATTAGAGATTTTTTTAAATGATGAATTTTTAGTCAAAAGGAGAAAATAGTAAACATTATAATCTCTTTCAAACAGAGTATTACAAAATGCTTTCAACGGCAACAGTGGAGTCATGTGCCTTTTTAGTCTTTGAAAGGACAATCATGATATATTCCTTTCAGTGCTCTGTGGAGGAAGGTTTTGAGACAGACTTAGAATGGCAGTGATTTGAAAAACAGGCTCTGAATTTAAGTGAAACTGAATTTTCTTATGTGCCCATGGAGAACAAAAAATGGCAGTACAGTGAGTTGTTATACCTCAACCCTGTTCTGGATAGGCCATCTCTAGTGAGTAAGAAGGTAATTTTGCTTCCTTATCATTTTCAGTCTTTGGTCTCTGTCAAGACAGTCAACGAAGTTTCTAGTTGTACTGTGAACATTATCACTCCATTGAACTCCATAGCAACTGGATTGAAACCCTCAACTCATTTCACATAGATCAACAGCTATTGGAGGGTAATAGTTTTCAGTCACTAGCAACTGGGGCTAAGTTTGAACGAAAAACTTAGAACTGACAGACCTTTCAGCCCTATTTCCAGCCCCCCACAAAGACTCATTCGATGTTAAGCATAAGACGGGATTTCCATATATCCCAATGGAAACTGAAACCTGTTTGCAGGTGCCAGCAAGTATACTTGAGTTTATGGAGATGATCTATTTACTGGGATAAATTGGAACAGTGGGAGAGGATGTGAGAATTTAGGGGTGCAATTTTGTTAAGAGCCTAAGAAGGGATGGAATTATAGGTATCAGTAAAACTATGTATGGGATCAACTGAGAGATCAAGAGGAGAAAGATTCTTTGAAAGAGGACTAAGGGCACCATGTATGTTAGTGAATGAAGAGGACAGTTGTTACCAGTTTAGGAAGAACAAAATCAAATAGGATGAGAGAATGATTACTGACGGATTTGGGGGTGGGAAGAGAAGAGGAGTTTGAAATTAAATTAAGTTTAATATGTGGTGGTATAGGTTCATTGTGGTTTGATAAACTGAGAATATCTAGCAGGGAGATGAAGTTATAAGCAAGCTAGTTGGAAGAGCAGTCAGCCTGGACGTAAAATTTCCCAGTGCTAATGAGCAAGAACATATCAGTCAGGGTATAGATATGTCCAGATTTATTAACACACCGCACGCAAAACCATATAGAGGCATAGAAAGAAAAGTATTACGTTACTGTGACCTTATAATTGTCAAGGGTTTTTTTTTTTGGTATTTCAGTTTACATTTGTTGAATAGGAAAACACATATTAAAAGAAGTGAATCAGAAGTAGAGCCCTTATTTGAGATCTTAAAAACTTAAAAAAAAAAAAAAAAAAAAAATCAAAAACACCCTACATCATAGCTGCAGGGTAAGGCCTAGAATCTGAAGATCAACTTTGATCACTTATTCTCCATTTTCCCACTTATGCGAGCTGTTCCAGGGATCTGATCTCTTCCTTCTATCCCTACAACTAAAACATCTGTTCAGGCTATCTGATGATCTTCCATCTTGATTATTGTAACATCTTCCTCCCCTCAGACTTCGTGATACCTCCAGTATTTAGAAAATACAATTACCAGATTGGTTTCTTTACTTGTTATTCTAACCATGTTGTCCATCTCTTTGAATTCCTCCACTGGCAGCTCCTCCTATATTACATGAAATTCAAGCTTTTTTTCCCCCATGCCATCCAGGTGCCTACATAACCTTGACCTTCCCAGCATACTAGTCCTTGTCTCTTTTTTTCATTGCCCCCTGTCTCATCCGCACTGCTAGGGATGGCAGCCTTGACACACTACTTCTCCCACAGGTGTTTGTCTATGTGGAGAATGCGGGAGACTTCTGTATTATTTCTAGGAGAATTACATGTGTCTCAGTTTATCTATTTGATATTATTCTGTATGACTGCATGGATTTAATCAAAACAGGAAATGAAACAATGACAGAGATGGGATCCCTCCAGAGGGAATATCAAGGGTCTTCAACAGAACTGTGGGGGAGCTATTAAATGGGAAATCCTCATCTGCCTGGCCCAAGGCAGACGAGCGGGTTTATTTTCCCAGGCTTGAGTCTAGGATCAAAGAAGCAACAGAGGGTCCTGGGGCATCTTTAAGACTAACAGAAGTATTGGGAGCATAAACTTTCGTGGGTAAGAACCTCACTTCTTCAGATGCAAGTAATGGAAATTTCCAGAGGCAGGTATAAATCAGTATGGAGATAACGAGGTTAGTTCAGTCAGGGAGGGTGAGGTGCTCTGCTAGCAGCTGAAGTGTGAACACCAAGGGAGGAGAAACTGCTTCTGTAGTTGGATAGCCATTCACAGTCTTTGTTTAATCCTGATCTGATGGTGTCAAATTTGCAAATGAACTGGAGCTCAGCAGTTTCTCTTTGGAGTCTGGTCCTGAAGTTTTTTTTGCTATAAGATGGCTACCTTTACATCTGCTATTTTGTGGCCAGGGAGGTTGAACTGTTCTCTTACAGGTTTTTGTATATTGCCATTCCTGATATCTGACTTGTGTCCATTTATCCTCTTGCGTAGTGACTGTCCAGTTTGGCCAATGTACATAGCAGAGGGGCATTGCTGGCACATAATGGCATATATAACATTGGTGGACGTGCAGGTGAATGAGCCGGTGATGTTGTAGCTGATCTGGTTAGGTCCTGTGATGGTGTTGCTGGTGTAGATATGTGGGCAGAGTTGGCATCGAGGTTTGTTGCATGGGTTGGTTCCTGAGTTAGAGTTGTTATGGTGCGGTGTGTGGTTGCTGGTGAGAATATGCTTAAGATTGGCGGGTTGTCTGTGGGCGAGGACTGGCCTGCCTCCCAAGGTCTGTGAAAGTGAGGGATCATTGTCCAGGATGGGTTGTAGATCACTGATGATGCGTTGGAGAGGTTTAAGCTGAGGACTGTAGGTAGTGGCCAGTGGAGTTCTGTTGGTTTCTTTTTTGGGCCTGTCTTGTTGCAGGAGGCTTCTGGGTACACGTCTGGCTCTGTTGATTTGTTTCTTTCTTTCCTTGTGTGGGTATCGTAGTTTTGAGAATGCTTGGTGAAGATCTTGTAGGTGTTGGTCTCTGTCTGAGGGGTTGGAGCAGATGCGGTTGTACCTCAGCGCTTGGCTGTAGATGATGGATCGTGTGGTGTGTCCGGGGTGGAAGCTGGAGGCATGAAGGTAGGCGTAGCGGTCGGTGGGTTTTCGGTATAGGGTGGTGGTAATGTGGCCATCGCTTATTTGTACTGTGGTGTCTAGGAAGTGGACCTCCCGTGTAGATTGGTCCAGGCTGAGGTTGATGGTGGGGTGGAAGCTGTTGAAATCATGGTGGAATTCTTCTAAGGTCTCCTTCCCATGGGTCCAGATGATGAAGATGTCATCAATGTAGCGTGGGTAGAGAAGGGGCATGAGTGGACGAGAGCTGAGGAAGCGTTGTTCCAGGTCAGCCATAAAAATGTTGGCATATTGTGGGGCCATGCGGGTGCCCATAGCGGTGCCACTGGTCTGGAGGTATATATTGTCACCAAATTTGAAATAATTGTGCGTGAGGATAAAGTCACAGAGCTCAGCAACAAGTTGTGCTGTGTCATCATCAGGGATACTGTTCCTGACAGCTTGTATTCCATCTGTATGTGGGATGTTTGTGTAGAGAGCCTCTACATCCATGGTGGCTAGGATGGTGTTTTCTGGGAGGTCACCAATGCATTGTAGTTTTCTCAGGAAATCTGTGGTGTCACGGAGATAGCTGGGAGTGCTGGTGTCGTAGTGTCTGAGTAGGGAGTCCACATATCCAGACAGTCCTTCAGTGAGCGTGCCAATACCCGAGATGATGGGGCGTCCAGGATTTCCAGGTTTGTGGATCTTGGGTAGTAGATAGAATAACCCCGGTCGGGGCTCTAAGGGTATGTTGATTTGTTCCTGTGTTAGTGTAGGGAGTGTCCTGAGTAGATGGTGCAGTTTCTTAGTGTATTCCTCAGTGGGATCTGAGGAAAGTGGCCTGTAGAATTACCAAATTCTTACCTACGAAAGCTTATGCTCCCAATACTTCTGTTAGTCTTAAAGGTGCCACAGGACCCTCTGTTGCTTTTTACAGATTCAGACTAACACGGCTACCCCTCTGATACTTAGGATCAAAGAGACTCTAATCCATTAAAGACCCCTGCCTAGAGAGGAAGCGGTGGAGGTTAGTCTCTGACAGAGAGAGACTGAGAGAATGCTGCACTGGCTGACTATCTGTCTCAGCCCAAGAGTAGGAACGTCTAGGCTGAGTGGATCTCACCCACAACTTACAAGGAAAGAATGAAGTTTGGTTAATAGTCATATGTTTAAGCCTTCTTCGTTATTGTAATCCATTTCTCTGAATACTGTGTTCCTGTTGGCTAATAAATAATACTTCATTTTGAAGAGCTTGAGCTGAGTCATTGCATATATTTTCTTGTTAGAGCTCCTGAGAGAAGACTTGTACAAGAAGCCAAGCAAAATAGGCCCTGCTGAAGCCTAGGTATACAGTCCGAGTGACAGAATTGCAGGAGTCTCCTTTGAGTGAAGCGGAGCCACAGTTCTATCACTAGGAATGAGGGATTGTGGAGGGGTACAAGGCATAGCCCGCACAATGATCTGTGATGGTCCACTTCTCCCACAATCATTTCTGCACCTTCTTCTCCACTGCCTTGTATGCATAGACTATCCATACTAAGTCTGTCAGTCTGTTACTTCCATGCATTCAAATCCCTCCTGAAGACCCACTTCTGCCATGATATGTAGGGGAAAAAACCAATTGGCTGGTGTTGTTACAACATTGCATTTTGAAGACGTTGCCAGATACCGTCTCCAGTCTATTTAGGATATGCCTCTTTCCCCTAGTCCTTTGTGTATTTGCCTGTTTGATTCTCGGATTGTAAATTCATTAGGTCAGGAATAATTTCTTTTATGTTTGGAAAGTATCTATCATGTTGTGGGTGTTACCAGAGACAGACAAATACGTAATAATATGAAAGTAGTTTCTCTTACTTTTGTCTTTTACAGTCTAAAGGGAAAAGGCTGCAGTTGCGATCCTTGTCTTCTTTAAAAGCTAGCCTATTGAAACAACATCGAAACCAAAATTCTACCCTTTCTACCATTCCAAAATTTCTTCTTCTGCAAGAAGAAGAAACAGCAGAACTGAGTGAGAAAGCAGCAGATTTACAGGTATTTAACAGCACTTTTCTATTTACTGTATAATTAATGCATCTGATCTAATTTAGGCAATTCTGAATATGGAAAAAAAATCTAATTATCCTGAGCTCTATTTTAAGTCATATTCTGAATATTATACTCTTACTAAATTTGCTTAAATGATTTTACATTAAACAAATTCTTAGGAAGAATTTTAATTTTATTTTGGCTTATAGGTTCTAGAAAATGCACTGATTTTCTTATCAGTCATTTTAGCAGGATGTTAATGGTTTTCAAACATCATCTTAAAATAAATGATTTTTTCAGAAATTAATTTACTTTTCCAAAAATGCATGCTAATAATATACAGGTTGTTAAGTCACTTTCTGTTGCTATTCAGAATCCTGAGTTTTAAGCTTTGACATGTATTGCTATTTGTCTACCTCATAAATCTTAACATCTCTTTAGGAAGAATGGCTGTGTGTCAAACTCGCCATGCAGCCTTTCAAATCTGCTGTGTACTTTGCTTTTGAAGATCTCTTCTGTAGAAGCAAATTCCCCTTTACCCACATTCTGAGCCTTACTATTTGGGGCAGCAAATGGTGTGGGGAGTAGAGTCCACAGACTCTACTCTAGATAGTATCAGAGGGGTAGCCGTGTTAGTCTGAATCTGTAAAAAGCAACAGAGGGTCCTGTGGCACCTTTGAGACTAACAGAAGTACTGGGAGCATAAGCTTTCGTGGGTAAGAACCTCACTTCTTCAGATGCAAGAAGTGAGGTTCTTATCCACGAAAGCTTATGCTCCCAGTACTTCTAAGCTTTCGTGGGTAAGAACCTCACTTCTTCAGATGCAAGAAGTGAGGTTCTTATCCACGAAAGCTTATGCTCCCAGTACTTCTGTTAGTCTCAAAGGTGCCACAGGACCCTCTGTTGCTTTTTACTCTAGATACACACTCTATGCTAATTGCTTTTTGAATGTTAGATGGTTTAGAATGGATAGAGGTTTCATATATAAGGCCTGTTAATCTTCACTGTGCCTCTTTCACTAGACTTGCTTTCAGGAAAATAGATACAAATCAGATTACATATGTTTTTTCCCTTTGATTTAGGATTATGAAGACAAATCTGATGATGACAAGCAGTTTCAAAATAACTCTTCTACTTTCTGCAGCCAGGGACCAAATTCATTTTTCAGTAAAGCTGATCAAGGCCGGTTGGAATTTGCATCAATGTTTGACACTGTTCATGCAAAAGATGATACTGATGCAAAAGATGATCTATCTACGGAACTAAATTCAATTCAGAAAAACCTTCTTGCAGCCTGGGGGATAGGGATTTCAAAAAATGTGCAAGAAAAAGATATGCTGTTGAATTACACAATAGGTTGCATTACCCACCTTTTCAACATTCTCCAGTTCATTAAAAGCCCTTTACTAACCCATGATGCATTTTTAAACAAGTCTGAAAAATATAAGCTATGGATGCATGCTATCTTAAAACATTTTCAGCAGTGTTTAACTGTCCTGTACTGGGATGTGAGAGACAGACAGACAGTTGGGCATTTGGTAAAGCTGACATCACAGACTGTAAAACTGATGCTTATTCAGCACCAAGATCAGTTGTTCTCAGAATACCTTTTGGGGTGCTTCTGTTTGCTGAAGATGGTTGCACATAGTCTAAATGGGAAGTTCACACCTTGTTATGAAATAATGTCTGCATCCTCTGATGTTAACAGTGCTGTAGAGCTTGACTCCCTGGTTGTGCCTATTTTTCAAGTTCTTGATGGGAGCAGTGCTCAGAAATTTTGCTCACTGAATTCTCTGGTTAAGATACCTCCTCAGGCAGTAAAACTTGGTGAAAAGCCAGAAAACAGGTATGATTGTTAATGTGCATTAAAAACTTTTTAAAAACTGGATTTAATTACTTTCTCATTGTTTTGTTAGAGAAGAATTACAGCAGCATTTTATATAATCTCCACTTTGTACTCTGAAAAAATTGTGGTAATTTATTGAAGCAGGCATAGTAATTCCATGCTATTAGAGTGAAATACAGTGTCATATATTTGTTTATTTGACAAAGGTACTGTTATGTTTGTACTAAGTTCAATAAAACAAATAACAGTGTGGGAGCAACACCTGGGTACATGAGTTAGGGTGATTCTTCTAAACACTAAAAGCTGTAAATTATTAATAAACATTCTGTACAATAATAAATTTAGTAGACAAAAGAAAAACAATAGCATAAAATATGGTTCTTAAGACTATCCAAGAAAATAGATGAAAATATTAATGAAAAAATTATAAATATAATTGGTGAAATATAGAGCTGAAAATCAAATTATGGTGGAAATATTGAAGAAAATATTACTTTAGCTGTAATATAATATACAAAGTAACAAGTAAGTTTGAGGAATAAGACAGAATTATCCCTCTGTTTCAACTAACCTGTATTTTTTGTCAGTGATAATATACTACTTTTTGATCTGCAGGTTGATGATATTGTGGCGGTTATTATATAAACAAGTGCTTCAGTATCAGACTCAGCTAAACAGAAAAATATCTAAGGATGGCAAGTCATTAACTGAAATGAAGATTGCACATGAAGAATCCATTGTTGCACAACTTCTGGGTCATATACAGGCAGTCCTGCAGTCTTCAGGAGAGACCTTGGAACAAACCCGGAAGCTCAATTCTGTGATTGGTTAGTACATTGGAAGGAACTGTAATCAGATGACAGTTGTATGGACTGAATATTAGATTAGGTACAACTTATTTGTAATTAATAACTGACTTGATCTGTAATTTATTTGCTGAGATAGTTATAGTAGGAATTCATCAAACTTCTGAGGACTCACAACTAAAGCATCTTAATATTTTATGGCTAATAGTATTTCTGCGTATGGTTTAGTGGCTTAAACAGGCTTCATCCAAAACCCGTTGAACTCAATGGAAAAACTCCATTGACTTCAGTTTGCTGAATCAAGTTTGAAATATATAGGCATCCTAGTATCACAAATCTGAATCCTGACAAGGTTGAGACAGCTTTGTCTCTTCTGAGGTAGATAAATGGAGTTCTGGGCACTTCACTGTATATTTGTTTCTCAGCTGAGACCTTACAAACATCGATTTGTTTTCAAAGTTCCATGCCACTTTCCCCCAGAGTAGGAGTTTGCTGATTATGGTTGTCTTTGGCAAAAAGGTTCCATCCTCCCGTTGTTATGCTGGTTGTTCACTTGGCTTCCACCAATTACCCCACAACATTTCAATGATGTGTAAATAGGGCGCTATCGTTCTCATGCAGGCAAAATCCAGTTGATTTCATTGGGAGATTTGCCTTTTGGAATGAAAGGGACTATTATATAAATTTGAGCTATTATTATTTATTACTAAAACAACAAAGAAGGTGATGTGAAAGTTGAAAAAGTAACAGGAAATGCTTATCACCATGAATAAAATGATACGTTTTTGAACCATAAAGTTTTTGATTACACTTAGTATTTCTGAATTTACTGTTAGTCTGCTAAAAAGTGAAAGTTTATGAAAGCTTTGTGGCAAGAGGTTGTAACCAATTTTAATTCCACTTTAATAGTGAATTAGCAGTCAAAAATGTTTACCCAGAAAAGTCTGTAGTTCAGAATTATTATTTTCGCCCCTGCCACCAAAGTGTCATTTGGCTGGAATAAGAGTGGTTTTCCAGAGATTGAGAAATTTGCACATGTAGTAGCTGCTGTGGAATTGTGCTATCATTTATGACAGCTTCTCTGATATGGTGTTTAAAAATCATGTATTTAATAACAGGCAAAGATTTGAACTGAAATAGAAACAGATATAGATTTATGTGTTTGTATGTGTGAAAAGATGTGAATACCTTGTAATTTTGTTGATGTATTTTTTTTTAAAGGTGAGGAGCAGTTTCTTTTAGGCTCATACGAAGAATCTGTGGATCTGTGGAAGAGGGCTCTTCAAGAAACCAAAGCAAAAGGCAAGGGAAAAATGGTGCAGTGTTCATCTTTTCAGTTTTCAGATGTTTGCACAATATTCTGGCAACGCTGTTCATACTTCTCTGCTGTAGTTAACATGCTGTTAGCATATTTGTAAAAGATTTTTTTCAGAGCTGCTATCTTGAAATCAAAATTTGCTCAGGAATAAAAATTGAGTCCAGAAGACTTTTTAAATACATTTGAAAAACCAAAGGACAATTATTACAGAAGTTGTAAAGTTAAAGGAGGAATTTGTTTTGTTTTAAATAAAAAAATTCTAGCTGAAAATCCATTTGGTGAGCAAGTAGACTATCTGGAATGGACTTCCTGGTTCATTGAGTCCAGTTCCCAGAATTGCAGATAACCCTCTTGGATAATACTATTCATAAACTTATCAAGCTCCAGCTTAAAACTAGTTAGGTTGCCCCTACTAATCCTATTGGAAGGCTGTTCCAAAACACATTCTTCGGATGGTTGGAAACCTCCTTCTAATTTCCAGCTTAAATTTATGTATGGCCCATTTATACCCACTTGTTCTTGTAGCAGCACTGTCCTCTAGATGAAATAGCTCTTCTCCTCCCCTGGTGTTCACTCCTGGTGTATTTATAGAGAGTTAGGAAGGAGGAAAGAAGTACTCCAGAATCTTTACATGGCTACCTTTTGAGGACAGCCACTCATGTCTTAGGAGAAGGAGTAGTTCTCAGATATGCTGAGTGGACAGGGGTTATATGGGAGGTTTTATGATTTTTTTTTAAATTTTCCTAAAAAAAAATAAAAATGCAAAAAGGTAAACTACTTACAGCTTGTATTTGTCACCAAATACTGCACATTTCACAGGATATCCGATAAAATTATGCAGCTACACAACTTTACAACTTGTCAAAGCTTCAAGACCAGATAATACAAAGGCAGACAGTATTACAGAGATATAACATGTTAGAGTGGGGGTAAATATAAAAATAAAATATTAATAATAATAATAATAATAGTAAAAAGACATACACAAATAGGCAAAAATGGAAAGGAGAGGGTAGGGTTGGACGAGGGAGGGGAAAAAGCAGAGAGGTCAGGTGGAATGGAAGTCTGACATGATTTGAGCTATGATAGAATCATAGAAAGTTAGGACTGTAAGGGGACATCAATAGGTCAACTTGTCCAGTCCTCAGTACTGAGGCAGCACTAAGTATTATCTAAACCATCCCTGACAGGTATTTGTCTAACCTGTTCTTAAAAACCTCCAATGATGGAGATGCCTCAATTTGCCTAGCTAATTTGTTCCAGTGCTTAACTACAGTTAAAAAATTTTCCTTGATGTTTAACCTAAATCTCCCTTGCTGCAATTTAAGCTCATTACTTCATGTCCCGTCCTTGCTGAATAAGGAGAACGATTTCACTCCTCCAATTTATCAAGAGAGTAATGAGCCTCTTCTTGATAAAGACTATCATCATGTTCCCTTTCCGTCTTGTCTTCTCCAGGCTAAACAAACCCTTTTTTTTTTTCTCACCCTTTCTTTGTAGGTCATGTCTTCTAGACCTTTAATAATTTTTGTTGCTCTCTTCTGGGATTTCTCCAATTTGCCCACATATTTCTCAAAGTGTGGTGCCCAGAACTGGATACATTATTCTAACTAATGCCTTATCAGTGCTGAGTAGAGTGGAAGAATTACTTTTCATGTCTTGTTTACAACACTCCTAATATACCCCAGAATGATGTTCGCTTTTTTTTCTTTTTTGCAACAGTATTACATTTTGTTTGTGATCCACTATAATCCCCCCAGATTCTTTTCTGCAGTACTCCTTCCTAGGCAGTCATTTCCAATTTTGTATTTGTATAATTGATTATTCCTTTCTAAGGCTATGCCTACACTACAGCTTATGTCGAAATAACCCATGTTGCACAGGGGCGTGAATAAATCACCACCCTAAGTGACATAAGTTATATTGACACAAGCACCGGTGTGGACAGTGCCATGTGAGCAGGAGAGCTTCTCCCACCGACATAGCTTCTGCCACTCGCTGGGGCTGGAGTAATTAAGCAGACAGGAGAACTCTCTCCTGTTGGCTTAGAGCGGCTATGCTAGAGAGTCTACAGCAGTGCAGCTGCACCAGTGCAGCTGCGCTGCTTTAAACTCTCCAGTGCAGCAATTTGTGTTTGTCCTTGGGTTGAAATTCAATATCTCAGCATTCTTTATCCAACTATATCAATAAATGGTGCCCACGTTTCTTTGAATTCATATAATTGATCTTTGTGTCAATAAGTCATTCTTTCTTTCTCTGCTAACTCAGACAGTCTGAATTCCACTGCTCTATTTTGAGCGTAAGCTTACTCCTCTATTTTTATAAAATCATGAGCTTGGTAGTCATTGCAGCTCTCAAGAACCAAAATCTTTGTAGTGGACTTAAACCCAGTACATAACCTAGGATATAATTTTCAGCTGAGGTTTGGTTGCTGAAGCCAAGCACTGTTTTCACTCACTCATATCCACTTTTTTCCATAGCTCTGTATAGGACAATCTCGCAGTATATGCATCAGGATTCCTTTTTCTTTTTATTACAGTGCCAACAAATATCAAAGGAAAGGCCCCCATTTTGCACAACCTTTATGGCGTCCAATATGTTTTGAATAGAATCTTTTGCTGTGTCAGGCATAGCCTGAGATCCACAGAAGCACTTTTAACATTCTATAATATGCTCTGCCATTGGGGTTCTTTGAAAGGCTGTGACAACTCCCCATGCTTTTGCAGAGAACTCCAGACCAATCAAATTCCTCTTCCTTAGTAAGGCATACATAGAGGACATGGGCCTGGGGAGTTTATAAAGTATTTCAAAGGTTTCCAGTAGCTTTAATATGGAGATATACCTATCTCATAGAAGTGGAAGGGACCCCGAAAGGTCATAGAGTCCAGCCCCCTGCCTTCACTAGCAGCACCAAGTACTGATTTTGCCCCAGATCCCTAAGTGGCCCCCTCAAGGATTGAACTCTCAACCCTGGGTTTAACAGGTCAATGCTCAAACCACTGAGCTATCGGCAGTCTTACTGTATACAGACCAAACTGATACATTGCAAATGTTTTAGGTGTAAGCACTGCCACTCACCGAGTGTGGCAGGTCATATTGTTGTTTTAGTGTTAGAAAAGGGAAAAAGCTTTCATCACTGACCAATTGGGAAATACATATGATACCCATGCTCAGCCAGTTCTTCCAAATTATAGGTGTTTTTTTCCCCAGTTTGCAAGTCTGGGTTACCCAGATATGTGCTTTTGCGTGATGGCAAGGGTGAAGTTGGTACCTCTTAGCTAGGATAACCCATACTCTTTGTGCTGCCACCAATGTAGGCACCTTATTTTTGTCCATCGGACAAGAAAGAGGAACCAAGCAGGCCCACAGAGGGAGTTGGATACATTAATACTCATTCAGTTTTCACCCATGTTCGTATAAGGGCCTTATCATGCTGGAACCAATTTAACATCTGTGACATATTAAAAGCATAAAAGTAATTTTGTAGGTCTGGGAGCCCAAACCCTCCCTTGGCTACAGGGAGCTGGAATTTTTTAAGTGATAGTCACGGGCATTGACCAAAACTGTATAGAATGGATCTAATAATGTTGTTAAATTTTCTGAAATAAGATGGAGGGATACATACAGGTAGGCTGCTTAGAATATAGAGGAGCTGACACAGAATATTCATTTTTATTGCATTAGCCCTTCCACACAGGCTCAGGGAGAAAGGGTGCCACCTGATTTTATCACTAGTTATTTCAGAGAGTACAGGATCTAAATGTATCTTCACTAAGAGAGATATGTTTGAAACCTTGTTGGTATTTGAGGATACCTAGACAAGTCAGGTCTTAGCCTTGTGGATCTTGAGGCACAATGTGGCTGCATTCTACTTGCTGCTTTCTATGCACCCTCTCCTGGCATCATGTCTGACTTGAGCTGTGCTGCCTTTGTAACATCACAACTGCTCACTAACCCCTTTTTTGAAATGTGTATAAACTGCAGAAGTGGAACTTGGAGGAGAATTAACTCCCATGCAGGTTTCTGACTGATAATGCACTGGCTTGCAATAGGATCTCATCTTGTAGAATGTCTGCCCTCCAGTTCTGCTCCCTCTATAACTTATGGATCCTTAGGGGTATCATGTTTACATAGAGGCAATTTCAGGTGAGGGGCATCTGCTATGTTTAGCCTTTCTGAATCTTTTTTTATGCTCATTTGTTTTTCTGCATCCTGGATTGGTGGGGGTGTGTGTGTGTGTGTGTGTGTCCCTCTTAACCTATATTTATCTTCCTTTGCTTTTGAATATTCAATTCTGCATTTGTTTCCTTTTGTAATGTAGGAGAAAAGAGGACACAGTTTCTTCAAACTAGGTATTACCTTGCTATATTATATTGCCACCTGTATCACTACAACTTAACTGAGGCTCAGGGGCTGAGCGATCATCTTGTGAGAGAGATACTAAGACGATCTCAGCTGTCTGTAAGGCAGATAGAAGATTTTTCTGGTATGTTTATCTTGTAAAAAAAAAAAAAAAAAAATCCAATCCGTTTACTAATGTATGTTGTTATTCTTTAGATAACCTGGTGTCTAACTTTTATGCCCCTGTAAGAACTTAACTCCATGATTCCCTTCTAAAAATTCTAAGAGCTCCCTGCAGACTGAATACATCCTTTTCTTAAGGGATGGAAAATGGGTTTTCTGTGTAACTCTGACACAGAAGCTGAGAGTTCCTTAATTATTTCCATTCTTCAGCGTCTAATTCCTTAATGCCCCACTTCTGAATCATCAGTATTTCTGTCTCTTAAAAAAAATTTGACTGAAGAACTTCTTTCTAGTCTGTAATAATTAGAGTGAGTGTTTGGAAGACAGCTTTAATTGTATAGTTTATAGTTTGTGTGTGAGTTGATTAAGTACCCTTTTTTAGAGCCTGGTCCAAAATCACTGAAGTCTGTGGAAAGACTTCTGTTGAGACACAGTTGGTCACAATCCTAAATCCAAACACACAAACTTTGGAAACATTTGTATTCTTATACGGATGCAAATTTTGTGACTGAGCCCCTTGCTTTATAAAGGGCTGAATCAAAGCCCTAGATCTGAATAACCAAAACTTTGGGAAAGTTCAGAGTCAGTCCTGGATCTAAACTTAGTGGTTTGGGCCCATCTCCAGTTTATAGTTGTAAGAAATCTTCAAAGGGAATTGTTACTAACTAGTAATTAATAGTAAGAGGTTTCTATGTTTTCTGTTTAAAAGGCTCAGGAATGTTGTCAGGGGAAATGAGTAGGGCCGCAGTTTGTTTGTTCTCTGCAAACAGTTGTGTTGGGTATAATTAAACAGTTCTAGCGCTCAATTTTTATAGCAATTTTTTGTTATTGTCAAAAACATTTTAATTAGATATCTATCTCTTAGATGCTGAATATTCGCAATATGAATTGTGGATGATAAGAGATGTTCATCCTGAAGCTGCAATGGCAGTAATACAGTCCATGGCACGATTCATGGCTGCCTACTTCACTAATCAGCTGCTTTATATACTTCCCCCACATAAAGTCGATATTCTGCCTCCACTTCACATCAACCAAGGTATTCCGTTAAACAAAAAATATTTTAACTGGCTCTGATTCAGTGTTATGATTTGTGTGTCAGTGTTGCCTTACCTTACCTTAAAGGGGTAAGTCCTCTGTTTTTAGATGTGTGATTTTTATTTTTTATAATTATAGTATTAAGGATAATTTTATACTTGGTTTTATTATGATATTTTTGCAAATATTTTTTGTGCCAGCAAAACAAATATTTTGTAGCTGTGGTAATTGCTGAGAATATTTTCATGTTTAAATATTTAAGCTTTCATGTCATAGTTAAAAAGTATAGTACAAAGTGTTCTCAGTTTATTCTATAATCCACATACTTACTTGGATTGTTTTGCAAATTGCTGTGCCTCATGGGGATCCAGAGTAGTTAGCGATCCAAATTTATTTGAGGTTGTTTGAACAAGGGATTCCCAAGATACAGCTCTCCCTAAAAACTATAATAATGTGACATCAAAATTGAACGGTTCTTACAATGCCTTTTTTTACACACATCTGGGGTTCAAACTTTGGTGCTGCCTGTCCTCAAATTGATATCACCCACTCAGGATAAATCTCAGCTATTGTCTGATACACACTACCCTTTCCGGGAAAGAAGCAGTATGTTAAAATTTATTCAGGATATAAGTTGAATCTGCAGTGTATCTTGAGAAAATAATTTGTGCGTGTGCAAAAGGACTGGGGCTCTGTTGTGAGCTGTGATGTTTCAAGCAGCCTGACATTAGAGTAACTGGGTGACTCAAGCTGACATGCTGTTAAATCCAAAATGCATCTTCTAGTGTGTGTTTTGGTCCTGCCCATGGCAGCTTTCTGGGAATGTGTGTTTGCACATTAGGTGCTTTCTGCCTGCATTCTGCAAGGGTTCCTTTTGGAAGTTTTGCCCTGAGAGCAGAGTTTCTGGTTTAAGAGCTGATATTTCAAAGTGTCCTAACATCCGCACGTATTCTCTGTTTTTACTTTGGAAGTATTGTCAAGGAAAATAGTTTTAATTAACTAAAGGGAAGATGAAAAGCTCTAGTAAGCAACATTAGGGTAATGTAATCCTACCACGTGCTCCTTATATTATGAGCTTGTAATTTTAAAAATGTTCTAAAAGTCATGTGCATAGTGAGATTATTTAGAGTACTGGTATGCCATGACATTTGCAGGGGTATGCTTCTTGGTGCTACTTTGGAGTCATTTGATCAGGGGATTAGTTCTTCAGACACATCCCTCACAATAAGGAGCTGATTTTTATATTCACATTGCTGTAAAGCTCACATGCCTTGTCTCAAAAATAGGTACTTCACAACAGAGGCTGGGGTAGACTTTGGGAGAGTGGGGAGAAGAGCATCCCCACGAGGTGAATGGATCACTTCACACCTGTCAGGTTGAGTCAGTCTGTATTCACCTCCACATGGTGTTCTGAACACCTCGACTGAAAACACCCAATTAAGATTAATGGGCAACTTTCTACTTCTGCAATCTTTCCATGCTGCTGCAGGTTGTGCAGAGCCCCTTTCCCTTATGCTACAAATCTCCATGGCAAGGCTAGACTTGTGGCTTGCACAACCTACCTAACTCAGCACAGAAATGAGCAGTCCATTTGGGTGCAGATGTACCTCTCTTCATATCACAGAGTGAGCTATGGCAAACAGTGGCGTAGCCAGCTTCTAAGAGGAGGGGGAGCAAACATAAAAAAGGCGTCCCCCTTGGCTCCTCCTCCGGCCGCTCCGCCCCTCCCCCCCCATGGCTCCTCCGGCCCTGCCGTGCCACCCCTGTGGCTCCCTCCCCTTGTTCCTCCGGCCGTGGCTGCCGGACGCCATGCTGCACCCCCCTGCTCCTCCGGCCATGCCCGCCGCCTCCCCCATGGCTGCTGGCCGCACTGCGGGCCGCCAGCCTGCGCCCCCCCCCCCTCGCTCCTCCGGCCGCTTTTGGGCAGTTGGAGTCTATGGAAATGAATGAGAGAATACACTTCGATGGGACACTTTGCACCAAATAAAATGTCTTAACGTAGTCATTCCTTATGTCTGCTCATTATAGGGCAGCCCTGGCTGAAATGTACTTACCGTATGTCCCCAATGGCTCTTGTCTACTTCAGGGGTTAAAGTTGCAGTGGTAGGGCTGGTGTGTATCTTAAGTTATTTTCTCGTTTTTAGCGGCTTAAGTATAGGTGTACTCGACATTTTGGAAGGATACAAGGCATTGTTGGTGAACCTGAACTCTGTTAACGATGATTTTGGGCATTGAATTTAGCTCAGCAAAGAGAAGGTTAAGAGGCAACTTGTTCTGTCCATCTGTAAGTGCTAGACAGGGAGAACATACTTGATAGTAGAGGAAAGCCTATGGGGAAGATCCTCAGCTTGTGAAAATTGTCATAGTTCTGAGTTTAATGGAGCTATGACAACTTTCCCCAGCTGAGTATCTGCCCCATATTATCCTTTAAAAATCATATACAGTGTTATAAAGGTAATTAAAAAAATCAGTTATGCAACAAGGTGGTGTGATCAAATGCCACAGTATAAACTCTGAATTTATTTTAACTAACCTGTAGGGTATGTAATTAACATTATTAAAAACATATTTTCCTTTCATAGACCGGTTCCCTCGAGTTGTTCCACTACAGCACTCTGTGGTCACCAGTGCTGTTAGAGATCAGAACCTTTCTTCTGTATGGACAGCTGAATATGCTCTTGACTTGCTCTTTGTGGGTGGACTGATTCCAGAGGCTGTGTGGCTAGCACACAAACTTGGAGACTGGAAAATGTCTGTTTCAATAGGTGTGGCCTATAATCTGTACTGTCAAAGTGGTGGTGACTTACGGTGAGTTATGCTTGTTCAAATAAGGGAACTCAGAATTATCATCATGCATGATTATGTATTATCAAGTATTTTACTGAGCAGAGAAGGTAGTGTTCTTCCTCTAAGACACTTCCAGGTTAATAGATACAAGATTTAAATAGATGTGCATTTTAGCCAGTGTGCCTCAGATTAATAATTTTATCTGTGGAAGGTTTTTTTTGTTTTTGTTTGTTTGTTTTTTTCAGAAAAAGGAAAAGATGTTTCCACAGAATTTCCTTGGTTTCTCCACAGATTTTTTTATTTTGTCATTAATTAATAGTTTCTTGATATGCCTTCAGGTCAGAGAAAACGGAATTACATCTGCCTTTGAACTTGACTCCAACACAAATTTTTCAGGAAAAACTACAGTCTTTCTTGGGCCAGCCAGTCAGTTTTGAAACATCAAATGAAGGAAGAACTAAATATAAACAATTTACAGGTATATTAAAAATATAGTTTCATCCTATTTACTGTCAACTTTGTTCTAGTTGATTCCACAAATCCTAGGCATTCACTTATTTTTAAAGTGTTTTGTCTTTAGCATTATGAAGATACAGTTATTATCATCATATATGCAGATAGCTACTGTAAGTGCCTAGAATCCTGTAGAGAGACTAGGTGTGTGAGGTAATAGCTTTTATTGGACCAAGGTCTGTTGGTGAGAGAGACAAGCTTTTGAGCTTACACAGAGTTCTTTTTCATGTCTCTGTAAGCTCTCAAAAGTCAGTCTCTCTCTCTCTCTCTCTCCCTCCAACAGATGGTCCAATAAAAGATACTGCCTCACCCACTTGTCTCTCTAATATCCTGGGACCAACAAGGCTACAACAACACTGCATAGTGTCCCGTTGGTCTTTTGGCTTTTCCCATGCCCAAGATGGCTTGTATCTTCCTTCTTGTTTGGGGAGGACGATCTAGACATATCAGATATTCACTTAAGTTTTGTTTGACTATAAAATACTTTATTGGCAAATGTACATTTTTAGAGTATAATAAAAATAAGACACATTGAAATAAATGTGGATGTATGAACAGTTTGGAAAGCATCATTGCATTGGCACTAAAGTTACAGAACACTGAAGTATTACTTCAGCCTATAGCAAGACAAAAAATGTTGTCTTTCTGCACTGCTCCAAAGTTGGCTCCCATGGCCAGATCAGACTGCCCTTGGCTCAATGTCCCAAAAATTCTCATTGTAGTAAAATTATCCATATCCCTTATTCTGCTCTGGTTTGTGAAGTCCATATTTCAAGGCCTTGTTTGCATTTGTGATTTACGGTATTCTTTGTCTTAACCATTTTCACGCTGTTCGGAGTGGTTCATGACCGTGAGTGCCAACCTTAGGGCAGGCTGTTGAAAAGCAGGGCGGACATACCAAACGGGTGTCATGTTCTGTCATTAGATTTCATCAACTCAGTAACAAATGTGAACTTCTGAAGTACTATATAGTCTTAACATGAAGTCACAGACTGTTCCCTTGGACACTCTAGTCTTTCTTGCCACCCAGGCAAGCTTAATGATAAATGGTTATTTACACCAAAGATCACAAAACGTTCAGATTGCTCCCAGTCCCGAGAGACCAGTCACTTACCCCATGTCAATTTGTACCCCAGATCTCACAACAAAGACAACACTTGTAGCCAATCCTGTAGTAAACTAAGTATTTGTTAGCTAGGAAAAAGAAATGAGAGAATTAAATTAAGGTTAAAACAGGCAACATATACACACACACACGAGTTAGTCTATTGTTCGAAAAGGGGACAGAGCTGTAGTAAATTGTCAGCACTGAATATCTTTTAGGGCTAACCCAGGTTGACCCTAGGGATCTCTGCTTTTGTTTCCTAGCTCCAGCCCTGTGAGAGTCCAAACAGCAAAGAGCTGAAAATTTTTCATGTAATCTGTATTTTCCTCTTCCAGAACTCAAGTTGATGGGACAAGCTTCCTTGCACCTTTCTGGGTGTGAGAGGTCTATTAACCCATTTTTTTAAATCTTGTTGCTTCACCATGGCTCACTTAGTTTTGATGGTCTTCCTTAGTGGGCAGGGATACCACTCTTCCTGCCAATTCAGAAGTTCAGAGCATGCATTTTTATAATTGTAAAGCAAAATTTACATGTTACCTTATAACATGGGATACAGCCATTGCAAGTTAAGATTAATGCATGCAGCAACTTACAAGCATCTTATAGAGTCTAAACACATCCTTACAAGTCTAACATCTATCTTAAACACTACTAGCATACAGATGAGCTGGTCTGGTTTCCAGCTATGAATTTCAGTGCTTAACTGATGCCTACAGCCTTGGCAAGACCTGGCACCTGGTCTAGCAGTATCTAAGCACTAAAACACTGATCCACCTCCATGAGCTGCAGAGAAAGGACTGCAGTCCAGACATCCAGATTTGTAGGAGATGTTGAGTAGCAAAAAACAACCAGAGTTAATTATTAAGCATTAGAAGCAGGTTTTTTAACTCTACATATTTTCAAATCTTATATTAAAGAAAGTAAATATGTGAGTTATTCATAAATTCTGGAAAAATGAATGTAAAATACTGTAATGCTGCTTATTAATTTCAGAAGAAAGCATTGCATCAAGTGATGCATTTACCGTATCGGTTTCAATTCTTGGTATTTTTTAGATCCCATTGAAGAGGAAGACGCAAATGTCCTGTTTGGTTCAGTGCAAGAAATACTGAAAGCAGCTGTTATGGCAGATGCAGACATTCTCTCAGAGACATTTCAACTTTTGATAGACTCTGCCAAAGACCTCACCAGAAAATTGTGTGGTTTAGTGCCTGATGGGCTATATCTTCCTGCACCACCATTATACTGTCCACAACCAGCTTCTCTCAGTGAAGTAAGCATATTTAGTAGAAGTTGCATGAATGTTAGTTTGAACTTTCTAATTCAGTTTTTCTTTTAAAAAAAAATTCCACCAATTACTTGTGTGGAACCGTAATAGCAAGAAGCCTCTTTGAAAAGCTCCTTTCAATTTTTCTTTCTACTTTGTGGAATCTCTGCTCTTAAGATGAAGAAGAGAAGTGTTCTGAAGAGCAGAAATTCCATGTGTAGCTCAGTTCCTTTATTCTTTATATCCTCCCTTTAAAAAAGTGAAGAAGGAGGATCCGGGGAACTACAGGCCAGTCAGCCTCACCTCAGTCCCTGGAAAAATAATGGAGCAGGTCCTCAAGGAATCAATTATGAAACACTTAGAGGAGAGGAAAGTGATCAGGAACAGTCAGCATGGATTCACCAAGGGGAAGTCGTGCCTGACTAACCTAATTGCCGTCTATGATGAGATAACTGGCTCTGTGGATGAGGGGAAAGCAGTGGATGTGTTATTCCTTCACTTCAGCAAAGCCTTTGATACGGTCTCCCACAGTATTCTTCCGCCAAGTTAAAGAAGTATGGGCTGGATGAATGGACTGTAAGGTGGATAGAAAGCTGGCTAGATCGTCGGGCTCAACGGGTAGTGATCAATGGCTCCATGTCTAGTTGGCAGCCGGTTTCAAGTGGAGTGCCCCAAGGGTCGGTCCTGGGGCCAGTTTTGTTTAATATCTTTATTAATGATGTGGAGGATGGTGTGGACTGCACTCTCAGCAAGTTTGCAGATGACACTAAACTAGGAGGCGTGGTAGATACACTGGAGGGTAGGGATCGGATACAGAGGGACCTAGACAAATTAGAGGATTGGGCCAAAAAAAACCTGATGAGGTTCAACAAGGACAAGTGCAGAGTCCTGCACTTAGGACGGAAGAATCCCATGCACTGCTACAGACTAGGGACCGAATGGCTAGGTAGCAATTCTGCAGAAAAGGACCTAGGGGTCACAGTGGACGAGAAGCTGGATATGAGTCAACAGTGTGCTCTTGTTGCCAAGAAGGCTAACGGCATTTTGGGCTGTATAAGTAGGGGCATTGCCAGCAGATCGAGGAATGTGATCATTCCCCTTTATTTGACATTGGTGAGGCCTCATCTGGAATACTGTGTCCAGTTTTGGGCCCCACACTACAAGAAGGATGTGGAAAAATTGGAAAGAGTCCAGCGGAGGGCAACAAAAATGATTAGGGGTCTGGAGCACATGACTTATGAGGAGAGGCTGAGGGAACTGGAATTGTTTAGTCTCCAGAAGAGAAGAATGAGGGGCGATTTGATAGCAGCCTTCAACTACCTGAAGGGGGGTTCCAAAGAGGATGGAGCTCGGCTGTTCTCAGTGGTGGCAGCTGACAGAACAAGGAGCAATGGTCTCAAGTTGCAGTGGGGGAGGTCCAGGTTGGATATTAGGAACCACTATTTCACTAGGAGGGTGGTGAAGCACTGGAATGCGTTACCTAGGGAGGTGGTGGAGTCTCCTTCCTTGGAGGTTTTTAAGGCCCGACTTGACAAAGCCCTGGCTGGGATGATTTAGTTGGGGATTGGCACTGCTTTGAGCAGGGGGTTGGACTAGATGACCTCCTGAGGTCCCTTCCAACCCTGATATTCTATGATTCTATGATTCCCAAACTATTGGCCTTATTGTCATGTACTTAAACTTTGCATTTCGCAGAAAGACTACAATGACTGTCCTTTAAAAATTGAGAGAGATTATCGTCAGAAGGTGTCTGGGGTCCTTCAGCGAATTCTGTTGCTCTTCCGGGCTGCTCGTTGTTCCTGCCCTGTAGCACAGTGGTATATTGTACAACTGAAATGGGCAAGAAAAGTAATGCAAAAGGTAAAAGATAAACTTGTTTACTTTTAACTCCATTATCTGTAGTAAATATTACAGAGGGTGACTCTTTTGAGGGAGATCCTCTCATCCACTCTGTGGCCTTCCTAGTCTGATAAGGGTCTCAGTCTTGGATAGCTACTGTCTATATTAGTTTAATCTCCAGAGGAAACTGGAGCCTAAAAAATAGGGGTTCCAAGGTTTTTGCCTCACAAATTACTAGTGCTATTACTAGAGGTGGGAAAGAAGTGACCATTGGGTTCCAGACCACTTGGGGCTTTAGAAATAATTATTAACACCTTATGGATTCAGAGAGATTCCAAGGCCAGAAAGGACCTTTATGATCATCTAATCTGATTTCCAGAATAACAGGCCATAGAAGTTTCCCATGATAATTGATTGGCAACTGGCTGCAAATTTTCAGCTATCTAGAGCACAAAGTACACATGTAATAAGACTTTTAATGTCAACTATTTAAATTTAATTGACTTAAAATTAAGCCTTATACTATAATGATAAAGGTTTTGAAACAGAACAACTCAGGTTTTTCTTAGCTGTTTTATACAGTAGTTATACTAAAGTTCCATCACCCTGCTAATTCACTCTATCATCATATTAAATAAAGCATTGTAGTTGTCATAGCTTATACATTTATTAGATGAAAATGTGTTCCTTTAAAAAAAATTAACCTGGGTTTCAGATCCATTGCATTACAGGAAATAGAAAGCCAGGCCTATGGAAATATAGTTGATTATGTCAACATTCTGTCAGTAAGTTAAAGGGGCCATTCAATCCTGATATGAAACACTTCAGTTGATTTCATTAGGATTTTCACATACAGACGAACTGAAGAATAAACATTTTAATTAGTAAGCACTTATAAAGGTAATTTGCTGATTTCTAAATTGTCACAAATAAAATTGTTCTAAGTTCATAACACTTTTCTTTTCTTTTCCTGCCTATAGATTCGAATGAAAGGCACTCTTCCTTCATTGAGTTCATTTCCTGAAACTTTGCTTCATTATTCTAAATTTAGTACAATATTCTTTAGACCTGCATCTTCTGGAGACCATCGCTTTGATGATGTTTCTTGTAAAACAATAGGTTTGTGTATAATAAAATCGAATAAGTAACTTCTGGTTGGAAAATAGAACAAGAGATGAGAAGCTGCATGTGCAAGGGAACACTCTAGGCTTGATTTCTTTCTTTCTTTATTTATTTATTTATTTATTTTTGCATTTGGTTGAAAATATGTCATGATACAGTGTCTTGTACTGAAAATTTCTATGGTTCTGAGCAATCTTATGATTTCAACTCAACCCAAATCATCACTGTGCTGTGTGGTGAAATTATTCTCCATGGTACTGATTGCAGGTAATGTATAGCACTCAGTACTTCATTGGTGCCAGTCAGGGTAGAGACTGTGACTCTTCCTGAAACCCCAGTTAACATAGTTCCATAGAAGAGAAATACTCATTCTCTTCTTCAGCCTTGGAGCATCACCTAGCTGCTCTCAAAGGTCGCGATCTCATGATCCTTTATGTTTTAGATAATGATTCTAGTACTCATAATTTTCTTAGATCCAAAGGTTCCTTACTGCTGTCATTGTCTAAATCTAAAGAATAAGGGGGGGCTGGCACCAGTTTTAGACTTGAGGCTGCTAAATGCCTTCATCTACCACTTCAAGTTCAGGATGGTAAAGCATTGGCCTCTCTAATCTGCTCCTTGGCTTCCCATAACTGGTTTACGGCTCTCAATCTCCAAGTTTTTAATTTTCACATAACAATCCATCCATCTCACAGGACATACCTGAGATTCCTTCCAATACTGAGAGGACTGACAGTTTAGAATTGTCAGAACGTGACAGACTATACCCTATCTGCCCAAGAGAGAGGAGAGAAATACATGCCATTAAGGCTGATCCACTGCATGCTGTATTTCATAAGGGCAAGGTGCTCCTTAGGCCTTGCCCTAAATTCTTGCCAAAAATAATATTGACTTCTATCTAAATCAAGTAATTTTCCTTTTTCCTAAATCCAACTCCAACGAAGTGAAAGCCAGACTGCACACCCTGGATATGCTTAGGTCACTATCATTCTATCTAGAGAGGACTAAAATTTTCAGGAGTTTCCCACGATTATTTGGAACTTTTGCAGATACTATGAGGAGTCAGGCAGTATCAACTGAGAAGTTATCTAACTTGATTTGCAATTGCATCAGAATATGCTACGAATTAACAAATTTAGATCCACTGGTAAAGATTAGACCCAGCACCATCAGTACCTAGCCAGCTACTGTGGCTTCTTTAAGAAACGTGTCAATTTCTGGGATCTGTAGGGCAACTATGTGGGGTTCAGCACATAAGTTTACACAACAGTACTCCCTTGTAGAGGCATCAAGATTTGATGTCTGATTTGGCAGACCTGTCCTAAAGTCACTGTTCAAATAAACACCAAGCACCCTCCTCTTGTACTCCAGGTCACCAGAAGTGGAATACATATGGACAATCACTCAAACTGTAATTTACTCTGCAGTAACTGTGGTTCTTTGAAATGCATTGTTTGTATGTATTCTGCAACCCGTCCTCCTTCCCTGGTACTGTGGAGTCCTATAACTCCTGCAATTTGTATTGGTAAAGGAACTGAGGGACACTTGGGCCTGTTCTACCCTTTATTCCCTCATTTGTGGGTGTGTGAGGACACTTAGGGCATAGGCAGGTACCCAACAGATGCTGCCAGTCAAAAAAGTCTGAGCTCAAGCACATGGGACACATTCATGCTAGAAATAAATCTCCTGTGGGGCATTAAGGGGGAGTGGAGAGGGTTGGGAAGGGGAGCAGAGTGATAATATACAACTAATGTGTTCTGTTAGTGACTGACTATAACCAGCAGTTTTAAATTAGAGCATCCACTAGGCTGCCTTAACCTGAATCAGGGTCAGGGGTGTGATTGTAATAGCTTGAGGATCAAGTAAATGTAATTGCACCCTGATGGTCCTCCTCATGCTCCCCTGTCCTGAATCTGTCTAAGTACAGAAGAAAATCTGTCCGAAAGTCCTATTCCAAGATGTTGAACATATGTTTTTATAGATCTGAGATATTGAAACTCACTGATACAAAGAGGGACTACAGAAATCCGACTACTGATCATTTTTGAAAAATCAAGAATTACAACCTTTCTTCTAAGTTACTGCTACCTGTAGTTGAACATTTTAATTAACAAGTTGTTCCTTTATTTCACCTTTAAGTAACTTGTATTGTGTTGTTTCTCTTGTAGGTTGCTTCAGAGAATTATGTGCATTGTGTTGGATGCTTCATGTTCGTGAAAGGTTGTCTGACAGTTGCAGACACTACCAAACTGCAAGAGAAAGTATGGGTAATCAAAAGGTAATTATAGTGACATTACAGTAAAGGTTTACTGTAACAGTGTACAGTTCTTTGAGTAATGGTCCCTATGTGTATTCCACGGTGGCTGCACATGTTCTCCATGTCCCTGAGTTCAGAAGGTTCTTGCTAGCAGTGTCCATTGGCCAACACCTGCAACCCTTTCCTCATCATGATCTGAACCGAGGGCATAAGGGGTGGTGCAGACCAACTGCCTCTATAGTCTGAGATGGAGCCTCTTCAGTATTTGCAGCATTATCTAGCTTCTTCTAGATCTAACTGTAATTTTATGTAAATAGGTTTTAGATAATCGTTTTAGGCCATTTTTATACTTGTGTAGTTTTTAGTAGTGGGGGGGAGGGGTCTCCTCCTACCCAAACATATTCTCTCCCCTCTCCCCCACCATTGGTCCAGAGCTTGTAAAAAAGGAGAGTTGCTCACCGGTATCATATATCAGCCAGGGAATAACAAGGCCCCCATGTACAGACAGCACTGTTCATGGAATTTGAAGCCGCCACCTTTTCTGAGTCAGATGTTAGTGGGAAAGTGTCACCACGCCCATCAAGACAAGGGGTCAGCCCAGACAGAACATGCAGAGTCTCTTGGGCACTGTCCAAATCTCCTAAAAGAGATTATGCAACTTGGGATCAATAGTACCTTATTACTCCATGAGACCTGCCTTAATTTCCACTAGGGCCTTACTGGGGGTCCAAGGGACCCATACATACAATATCCTGAATCTACACAGTCCCACGGGTAATTCAGACAAGCCTCCCCTTGCAAAGAGGATTCTGAACTTCCTTAAGAACTAATGAGGGAATAGGAAGAACTAGATCAGGCAGAACCACCAGCTCCAATGTTCCATCGTTATCCGCAGATAAGGTGGTCACACCAGCCTCACCTTTACTTTCTGATGGCTCTGGGCAGTTTCAAGACCCGCACAGGAGGATTGCTGACACACTCCCTGAAGGAGGTACAGGACACCCCTCATTAAACCTCTGGACATTCTCCAGAGCATTGGTCCCAGTAAGGTGGCACTTCCCATTAATGAAGCCATCTTAAAACTGGCCGAGACTGTCTGGCAGACACCAGTCACTTATGCCCCCATTCCGAAAAGAATGGAGAAGAAATATTTCATGCCAACTAAAGGAACAGAATGTTTATTTACACATCTTGCTCTTAATTCATTAGTAGTTCAAACTGTCACTGAAAGAAGCAGACAACAGCCTAGATCCACCACCTCCAATAAGGAAACTAAATGTTTAGATCTCTTCAGGAGAGAAAAAATGTTATAGCTAACCATTCTGCATTGCAAACTATCAGGTATTAATGTCAAAATATGATTTTATTAATTGTACTAAGTTAGTGGAATTCACACTAAAATTCCAAGAAGAGGATAGGCTCCAATTCAAAGCACTAATTGAGGAGGGTAAATTGCTAGCCAGATTGTCCCTCCAGGCATTAGTCAATGCAGTGGGGACAGCCTTCCACTTGGTGGCAACTTCTATGATTGTATGTCTGGCCTTCTGGCTCCAGTCCTCTGGATTTCCCCAGAGAAATCTAATCCATGGCGAAGGATCTGCGCTTTGAAGGAAACAATTCTTTTACTGAAAAGACGAAAGAGTCATTACGTTACTTATAGGACTCAAGGGCCACCCTCTGCTTGCTGAGCATCTACACTCCAGTGCCAATGATGAAACACCACAGATCTCAGCCCCACAAGCAATGATCAGCTCCTCAGTCCTTTTATCATTAGAGGGGTTATGAGCCACCCAGGAAGCAACAGAGGGTGCAGAGTAGCAAGCATAACATCTCCCCTCCTCCCCCATCCCATCATCCTTCCAACCCCAGCATCCCACCAGAAAACACATTTGATAGGACCTTAGAGAACTGTGAATCAATCCCTCTGCCATATCCAACATACCCAATTTGGTGGCTGCCTAGCCTACTTTTCACAAGCCTGACATCTTAACAGACAAATAGGTTCTGGAAATTATCACTAGTGGTTACACCATGGAATTATTTTCCCTGCCCCTTCAACCCGCCCCGCCCCCCCCCCCCGGTCCCTCTTTAGGGACCCCCTCACAAAAGAATGCTCTGTCAAGAGGTAGATTCATTGTTGCATCTGCGGGCAATAGAACCCATACCTCCTCAATAGAAGGGAAAATGACTTTACTTGAAAAGCTTCCTCACTGCTCCCCAAAAAGGAGGATGAAGACCCATTCTGGATCTCAGATGGATGAACATCTTCATCCTAAGCTTAATGTTCAGGATGATTGCCCTGACCTCCGTAATTCCCTCTTTTTTTTTTTTTTTTTTTTTTTTTAAAACAAAGGCAACTGGTACGCATCTCTCCATTTGAAGCACACTTATTTGCATGTAGATGTACATCCTGCACACAAGAGATTCTTCTTCAAGTGCTTGCTCATGTCCATTCCATATTAGGTACGTGTCCTCGCCACATGAACTGGTTCCGGAAGTCTTTCCCTCAGCAGTATCCATAGGGGACCGGCTTTGGCGCCTCCTGGAGTAGCGTGGTATAAGGGGCACCACCGGCTCCCCCCACCCTCAGTTCCTTCTTGCCACCAGTGACGGTGCTGGAACATCTGCTGCTTCGGCTAACGTTGTTTCGTTTTCTGTTCTTGTGAACTTTGAAAACCTGTAATATAGTTGTATATAGTTAGTAGTTCTCAACTTTTCATCAGTCACAAACAGGACTCAGCTGGCTTGAAGCGAGGTTCCCTGACTGTGAGACAGGCCCCGGTACCAGTGGTGCTGACTACATTATCGGCACCAAAACCTGTCCCCTGGCGCCATAGTATCCATGGAACCCTTGAGGATTCACCCAACCGATCAGTGTCGGGGAGCCTCGGAGAGGCCAGCGGCCTCGGTATCTCATCCCACTCCGGTACTCGAGGCTTCAAGGAGTAGGACCCTGTGGATCCAGGAGGACCCAGGGGAGGAAGCTGCTGGACCACCAGTGGACGTGGAGATTCCTGCGGCACCAGCCTCGTCCGGCAATGATGAGGACAATGCCATCCTGGGGACCCCCTCACCCAGTTCCTTAGGATGATGCTAAAGCGCACCAGGAACTTTTGAAGGGGGTTGCTTCTAACCTGGGGCTTCAGGCAGAGGAATTGGAGGAGTCCTCGGCCTCTGTTTGACATCCTCTAGCCCTTCATGAAGGGGTTTCCAAGATCACTAAGGCTCTGTGCCACACCCCCTCTTCCCTGGCTCCTATCTCTAAAAGGGCTGAACGCAAGTACTTTGTGCCAACCAGAGGGCATCAGTACTTATACTCCCACCAGCCTTCAATTCCCTTGTGGTTGAGGCGGTTAACCAGAAGGAGAGGCAAGGTCAACCTGGGGCCACCCCCAAAAATAAAGATTCGAGGAGGCTGGATCTCTTTGGATGTAAGGTTTATTCATCTTCCAGCCTTCAGCTGAGAGTGGCCAACCACCAAGCCCTCCTTGGTCGATATGACTTTAATATGTGGCAAGCCATGGCCAAGTTCAAAGGATCGCTCCCTGAGGCTTCCAAGAAGTAGTTCCGAGCAATCCTCAATGAGGCACCACTGCGGCCAGGACGGCCCTCCAGGTGATGGCTGATGCTGTTACCCCACCATGGCTTTCACTATCTCCATGCGGCGAGTCTCTTGGCTGCTCCTCTCTGGGTTGTCCACTGAGGCCCAGCAGTCATTTCAGGTCCTGCCCTTTGATGGCAGGGCCCTATTTGCGGAGCAAACAGACAGCAAGTTGCATGGCCTCAAGGACTCCTGCACCACCCTGAAAACCTTGGGTCTCTACGTCCCAGCCTCGGCGCGTAAGCGGTTCAAACCACAGCAGCCTCAGGGCCAGGGGAGCCAGCCTCGGCAGGACCAGCCCCATAAACAAGCCCAGGGTTACAAGCGCTGCCTGAGCCACCTGCCTCCACCCTCTGCCCAGTCGAACGCGACCCATAATAAGCAGGGGGCCAAACGGTCATTTTGAGGGTGCGCCTGAGAGCGACCTACCAGACTATTCCCCGGATCCATATTTCCCAATGTTCTCTGACCGCCTTTCCCCTTTCTTCCCGGCTTGGACCGCTATAACTTCGGACTGCTGGGTCCTCAGCACAGTGGAACGGGGTTATACCCTCCAGTTCCTTTCTATTCCCCCACCTTCCACCTGCCTATCCCTCCCTCTTCAGGGACGCCTCTCATGAGAGTCTCCGTGTGCAGGAGGTAAAGGAGTTACTATACCTGGGTGCAGTGGAAGAAGTCCCTCTTGAGTACAGGAACAAGGGGTTCTATTCCTGGTCCTTTTTAATCACAAAGGCGGCTTTCCAAATTTTGGGTGCATCTTGCTGTGTTATGAATTAATGGTGACGCCTACCATACAGGATGTTGGGGGCCAATTGACGAGAGCCCAGTCTGCATTGGTAGCCTCACTATGCAATGTTCCTCTCCTGGAAATCTGTAGAGTGGGGCTCTGTCAAACTCTCAGACCTGATTTTATTGGAGCGACCTTGGGCTATTGAGCCAAAGCTTGCCTATCTCTGTTCCAAGCCATAAAGCATCTCATAAGAACATAAGAACGGCCGTATTGGGTCAGACCAAAGGTCCATCTAGCCCAGTATCCTGTCTACCAACAGTGGCCAATGCCAGGTGCCCTAGAGGGAGTGAACCTAACAGGTAATGATCAAGTGATCTCTCTCCTGCAATCCATCTCCACCCTCTGACAAACAGAGTCTAGGGACACCATTCCTTACCCATCGTGGCTAATAGCCATTAATGGACTTAACCACCATGAATTTATCCAGTTCTCTTTTAAACGCTGTTATAGTCCTAGCCTTCACAACCTCCTCAGGTAAGGAGTTCCACAAGTTGACTGTGCGCTGTGTGAAGAAGAACTTTCTTTTATTTGTTTTAAACCTGCTGCCTATTAATTTCATTTGGTGACCCCTAGTTCTTCAATTATGGGAATAAGTAAATAACTTTTCCTTATCTACTTTCTCTGCATCACTCATAATTTTATATACCTCTATCATATTCACCCTTAGTCTCCTCTTTTCCAAGCTGAAAAGTCCTAGCCTCATCATTCAGGTTTGGCTGGTCGCATCCGTGTCATCCTTTTGGGTCACATGGCTTCATGTACTTATGTGACCTCCTTCGTGAGACTTCACTTTTGATGTCTGTAGGCTTGATTGTGAACAGTTTATGTGCCACTCAAGCACAGCCTGGGCAAAGTAGTCTCACCCTCCCCCCCACAAAGTGTGGGCTTCTCTCTGCTGGTGGGAGAACCAGGAGGAAGTATATGTGAGGGTCCTTTTTTGTCACTCCTCCATCCACAGAAAGACTGATTGCAGATGCCTCATTGCTAGGGCAGGGAACCCAACTGGATGAACATGGCACAAGGCACGTGAACCCCCCTCTCGCTCCAAGAATCCAAGTTGCACGTAAATCTCCTGGAGCTACAGGCAGTACATGAGGCTTGCAAATGATTCCTCCTGTTCATTTGGATCTTGCATGTTCAAGTCATGCATGACAACATGATAGCATGTACAAACTACATCTACAAACAAAGAGGAGCAAAGCTCACCCCGTATTGCATAGAGGGGGGTCAATCTATAGAACTGGTGCATTCGCATCCCAGATCATGCTCTTAGCAATACCAGCTTCAAGGTATACTCAACATGTTAGCCCACAGCTTCAGCAGGCACTTCTTGAAGAACCACAAGGGGAATCTGTGCGACTCTGTTCTGGTATTATTCAGAAGTTATTTCAGCAGTGGGGGTTCCCACTTTGGAGCCTCTTTGTGTCTCAAGAGAACAAAAAATGCCCAAATGACTGTTCCGAGGGGCTCAAGGTCAGGGCTCCAGAGGGGCCGCATTTCTAGTTCCGTGATTGGGGCAAATGACATATGCCTTCCCACCCATTCTGCTTTTAGCTCAGGTTCTGAGGAAGATCAAGCAAGAGGGAGGGAGTGTTAGTGATCTTGATTGCTCCTGGATGGTGCAGACAGTTGTGGTTTCCAAGCATTTTACAGATATCAGCATGCCTGTGCGTCCATATCCAGCTCTTCCTGGACCTGTTGACCGCAGGACAGAGGCAAGATCAGACATCCCAATCTGGCATCTCTCCATATCACACCCTGCTATTTGGGTGGATGACTAACCTAGAAAAGACATTCTGGAAAGCAGAACAATCCATTCTTAACAATAATTGAGTCTCAGAGTGTGAGGCCAGAAGGGACCACCAGATCTAGTCTGACCTCCTTTATATCACAGGCCACCAACACCACCCGGCACCCACACATGAAAAACCGAACCCAATAGGAAGAATTTCACAAGGAAGTGCCACACAGCAAAATGAAAAAGGTTTACTGTCTGATACCAACAGCGTAGCTACTATCAGGATACCGGCATCCCTGTCGTTTTGGACTTTTTTCTTAAAGATTTCATGACTATGCTTTTGTTCCCTATGGGTGGACTTAGCAGCTATCAATGCCTGTTACCAATCACTTGATCTTCACCCATCCTGTTACAGTACATTTTCTAAAGGTGTCTGTGATGCTGGCACACCAGGTGCCAGCTCATGCCAAGGCCTCAGGCCTGATTGAACACTTACAAATGCATAGCTGGAAACCAGTCTTGCGTATCTATGTGCATTATCAAAATAGATACTAGATGTTAAGTTGATGATGATGTGTTTAGTCTGTATGAAATGCTTGTAGGATGCTGCATATATTGATCTTATAACCTCTAAAGCCTAATGTATAAACTTGTATTGAGTGTTTGGATTGTATACCTCTGTAATTGTATAACTCACCAAACAGGAAAAGAAGCATTAATTAAGATAGCCCATTGAAGGCAAATAAGGAATTGTATAGCATTAAAGGACAGAGGCCCTGTTGATTGCATTGCTAACTCCCTCCAGGAAGGAGAGAACAACTCCTGAGCTTATCCCATCAGTTTGGACTCTGGGGTGGAGGGGATAAAAATACCTGACAGGGAGACGGTTTGTCTCTTTAGCTGTTTGGATTCTCAGTCTGGAACTACAAAACAGAAGTAGAGATCCCCAGGGTCAACATGGGTTAGCCCTAAAAGATATTCAATGCTGATGATTTACTACAGGTCTGTCACCTTTTGGAACCATAGGCTGTAACTCATTTGTGTATATATGTTGCCTTCTTTAACCTATAAATAACTCTCTAATTTCTTTTTCCTAGTTAATAAATCCTTAGTTTACGATAGGATTGGCTACAAGTGTTGTCTTTGGTGTGAGATCTGGGTTATATATTGATTTAATGTAAGTCTCTTGGGACTGGGAGAAACCTGAATATTTTGTGATCTTTGGTGCAAGCAACCGTTTATCACTTAGTCCAGTTTGCCTCGGTGGCAAGATAGATTGGAATGTCCAAGAGGGCTGTCTGTGACTCCATGGTAAGACTGTTAGAGTGCTTCAGGAGTTCACATTTGTTACTGGGTTGGTGAAATCTAATTATAGAACATACGACCAGTTTGGGATATCTGCCCTGCTTTTTGACAGTCTGTTCTGAGGTTGGCACTCATGGTCATGAGTCATTTGTGGTAGCGTGACAGTGACAGTAGAACCTTTCCCCTGATAATGAAATCTACCCCAAGCATGGGACCTCAGTTGAGTCCTATCAGCATACAGAGACACTTAGCTTTATGTTTCTTAATCCACCTCTAATGAAGATTGCCTTTCTGGTTACCCTCACATCAGCTAGAGCAGTAGACAGCTGGGGGCCCCCATGGCCAATCGATTTTACACTATCTTCCACAAAGGCAAAGTTTCACAGAGATTACAGGCAAAATTCACCCCTAAAGTAGTCTCAGAATTCCATCTAATTCAGGCCATTCACTTACCTGTCTTCTTCCCAAAGCCATATGCCACCAGTGAGATAGGAAGCTGCACACTCTGGTTGTCTGTTGAGCCTTGGCATTCTGCCTGCAACAGACTATTCCCTTTAAGAAATCACCTAAATTATTTGTATCCTTTATGGAACATATGCGAGGGGAAGTGATTTCTTCTCAGCGACTTTCCAAATTTTGGGCTGCATCTTGCTGTGTTATGAATTAATGGTGACTCCTATCACATAAGATATTGGGGTCCAATTGACTAGAGCCCAGTCAGCATTGGTAGCCTCAGTATGAGATGTTCTCCTGGAAATCTGTAGAGTGGGGTTCTGTTCAAACTTTCATGAGCGATTATGCTCTGATGCAAGCTTCTTCAGCTGATGCATACTTTGGCAGAGCAGTCCTCTAGTCAGTGATTAGCCAGGGTTCTTGCGTCATCCTTTTCAATGAATCCTGCTTGGGAGTCACTCACAGTGGAATACTCACAGGGACCATCACTCAAAGAAAGAAAGGTGACTTACCTTACAGTAACTGGAGTTCTTTGAGATGTGTGGTCCCAAACTATGCTCTTCTACCCACCCTCCCTCCTTCCCCTCTGCGGTGGAGCCTTATCCTAGAGCTGTTCATGGTAGAAAGGTAACTGGAGAAGCAATCGGTTCATGCCACCCCTTATGCCCTTTGTTTGGAGCATGAGGAGGAGAGGACCATGGACCAACAGACCCTGCTACCAAGAATCTTTCGGTGTCAGGTGCATAAAGTGCATGTGCATCCACAGTGGACTACAGACAGGGCCCACTCATCTGAAAAAACTCCCGTTACTCTAAAATATGTAACCTTTCTCCCATAAAATGATCTCTGGAGATTTGTAGTACACTTTTATGACCTCTTGAAAGAACTCCATTTCACTCAGTAGTACAAAACTATGTCACTCTAAGATACTGTAATCTCATGAGACATCTTGCTGTAATTACACTATTAATATATGTTACCAAAGAATAATGCTGTCCATTTCTATTATGCTGTACATCTTTAAAAATGTTAGTAATGCTATTTTTCCTGGGACCTTAGTTTATTTTTAATTTGGAAAATTAAAGACATAAATCACAAGAAATATAGCATTTTCTACATTTTTGTAGCAATTACCATAATTAATATACTGCATGCTTTTTCATTACCTATATTTAATGAACTCATTAAACATTGTATATCACAGATGGGTTGAAAAATATCCAAACTTCCTTGTTTTACCAGTCCATTAAGCTAATCTGGTACATAAAAATTAGGTTAGGTCTTAATGGTCAAAGCAACTAGGACAGGGTGGGCAAACTGTTTGGCCTGATGGCCACATTGGGGTATGAAAATTGTATGGCGGGCCATGAATGCTCACGAAATTGGGGGTGAGGGTGAGTGCTTCGGCTGAGGGTGTGGGTTCTGGGATGGGGCCGGAAATGAGGGGCTTGGGATGCAGGAGGGGGCTCCAGGCAGGGACCAAGGGGTTCGGAGGGCGGGAGGGGGTTCGGGGCTGGGGCAGGGGGTTGGAGTACAGGGGAGTGGTGTGAGAGCTCTGACTAGGGGTGCGAGCTCTGGGGTGAGACTGGGGATGAGAGGCTTGTGGTACAAGAGGGGGCTCTGGGCAGGGATCGAGGGGTTTGAAGGGTGGGAGGGGGACAAGGGCTGTGGCAGGGGATGGGGGGGCTCAAGGGTGCAGGCTCCAGGTGGCGCTTACCGCAGCTAGCTCCCGGAAGCATGTCCCCACCTCTGGCTCGGAGGCGTGGCCAGGCGGCTCTGTGTGCTGCCTCGTCTGCAGGCACCACCCCTGCAGCTCCCATTGGCTGGGAATCGTGGCCAATGGTAGCTGCAGGGATGACAGCTGTCGATGGGGCAGCGCACAGAGTCGCCTGGCCACGCCTCCGCTTACTACGTAGGAGCCGGAGGGGGGGTCATGCTGTCTGCTTCCTGGGAGTCGCGCGGCGCAGGGTAAGCCCCCTGGCTAGAGCTGAGGGCCGGATTAAATGGTCTGGCGAGATGGGTGTGGCCTGTGGGCCGTAGTTTGCCCACCCCTGAACTAGGATAAAAGACTGCTTTAATTTAAATCAAGGTTTGTAACTTCCTCTTCCTCTGTCGTCCTCCACCAGCATCATGATTCAAGAGAAGTTGAAAGAAGAAAGAGACCTGATGACATGGCATTTATCGTGTCATCTGTAAAAGTGTTGAGATTGTTTTTATCCTGTCTACTCTAGCAACTAACCCGTATTGAATAACAGTTGCAGTAGGTTGTGGGGAGACCTGTTGCTGACAACTGTTAGCAGGAGTAGGTCATTTCTTTATTATAAATGAGGCCAAGATGTTCTGTGCACAAGAAAACAAAAGTTAAAGTTAAAAAGATAATTTATATCAAATGTAAATATAACCAGAATATCTCTTTGTGCAAGGGGCCCTAGTGAGGCAGAAGATACTGGCTGCTTCAAAACAAAACTGATCCATTTTAGTTGCCTTCCAGTTATTTACTATAATATCTTGTCTCAGAAAGTAGAAGTTACAAGCACCTAGGAAAGTTTGCCGAAGTATTTTCTATTCTGGTACTACCAATTGTGTATGAATCATATACTATATTTTTGAACTGGTTAATACCAATCCAACTCATCCTGCAGGATTTGCTGCAGTGACTCAAGGCTCTCTCCAGCAGACAGCCAAAAAATTATCTCTAAAGGTATAACAGATTTTTTGATTTTGAATGCAAGACAGTGGTTTTCAGCTTGCTAGCACTAACCGCTATCTTTAGGCCATTTAGCTAGCTGCTTCTAGTCTTCTCAGTGTACATCATGAAAATTGCCAATAAGTATACAGTCTAGCTGGAATTTTTCATATATATAGCAATATTTATCTGACCATTTATTTTTTAGGACTGCAAGAAGGCTGAGTATGATGCCTGTATAGTTGAGCATTGTCTCAATGCAGTGGAATGGGCTTGTCGAATGCTCCCTTTTGCTAGGTTTATGAACGTTGAAGAACTTGTTCAAGATATAATTCTGAGCCTTGTTGGAGAATTACCACCAATCAGAAAGGTAAAAGAAGCTAAAACCGCAAAAGATATTGAGAATGACAGGGTTTTAGCTTCCTTGCAAATGTTATTTGTAGAGCTCTGCATAATACAAGTTTTGTTGGGAGTTTTGCTATAACTTATTTTTCCATCAACATTAACCCTGAAACTGATATATTTTGTACAGGTGGCAGAAATTTTGGTGAAAGCATTTCCTAATTCTGAAGATGTAAGAGTTCCATTAAGGGATAAATATCATGCTCTTCAGCAGCGACTTAGACACTGTATTGTCAGAGGTAATGCACATTCTTCCTCAGGGAATATAAAATGGGCTTAATGACTTCATTGCTTTTTGGTTTTTCTTATGAACAATAATACTGGTAACATTTCTATCCTTTAGATGAGACATTGAATTATTGCCTTTTGTCTAGGTAGTAGCTACCAATATGGTGCTTTTGAAATGAGAACTGTAGTGTTCTTGCCAACAAATCGAGTTCAAGGGTGGGATTTTTCAAAAGAGCTCAGTGTTGGTTTAACTTTTCTCCCGCTGAAGTCAATGGTAAAACTCCTATCAACTTCAGTGGGAGCAGTGTTAGCCAAACACTGCACTCTTTTGAAAATTCTACCAAGGTTGTTTGAGTTAATGGTTGCTCGTTTTGTGTACGCTATCAGTTTTCATCTCCTTATTTTATATTTATAAACACTTTCAGATATTGAAAGGTGCTGCATAAGAACAGTAGAAGGAAAGTACTATTCCATTATTCTGTGATGTTTTAAAAAAAACCAACACAAAACCTTTTTGGTATGATGGCAGAATAGTTAAATCAATTTTTACAGTACTGCATATAAACACTACCACTTTCAAATGTATTTGTTGGTTGTTTTTAAGAATCATCCTTACAAATAACAGCAAAAGATATTACTCCAGATGAAGGACCACATGCTTGCCTTATTTCATATTTAGAACTCAAGTTCAATATCCATCCTTTAAAAGTATCTAATTTAAACTTAGTGTTTTTCTTTGAGTGATGGTCCCTATGTGTATTCCACACGTGGGTACACATGTGAAGCATGCACCTTAGTTCAGGGAATTTTAGTAAGCAGTGTTAATTGCTCTGCACATATGCAGTTGTGTTGCTCGTGTTCTAAAATTAGAATATAAGTATAAGCAGTGCTGACCGATGCCTCTCCAATTCCTTCTTGGTGCCTCATGGCCTAAGTTGGAATCTTCTGTCCACAACTTCTTCTATCATTGCTTCAGTCTTTAAATATATAAATTTTAAATAATTATTAGTATTTTAGTATTTCACTCTTAGGGTATGTCTACACTACGAAATTAGTTCGAATTTATAGAAGCCAGTTTTATAGAAATCGGTTGTATACAGCCGATTGTGTGTGTCCCCACATAAAATGCTCTAAGTGCTCTAGTCGGCGGACCGCGTCCACAGTACGAGGCTAGCGTCGACTTCCGGAGCATTGCACTATGGGTAGCTATCCCACAGCTATCCCACAGTTCCCGCAGTCTCCGCCGCCCCTTGGAATTCTGGGTTGAGATCCCAATGCCCGGATGATGCAAAACAGTGTCGCGGGAGGTTCTGGGTACATGTCGTCAGGCCCCTCCCCCTCCGTCACAGCAACGGCAGACAATAGATTCGCGCCTTTTTACCTGGGTTACCTGTGCAGACAACATACCATGGCAAGCATGGAGCCTGCTCAGCTCACCGTCACCATATGTCATCTGGGTGCCGGCAGACGTGGGACTGCATTGCTACACAGCAGCAGCTGCTAACTGCCTTTTGGCGGTAGACGGTGCAGTAGACTGGTAGCCTTCATCGGCGATCTGGGTGCTGGCAGCCGTGGGGCTGCATTGCACCAGCCCCTTGCCTTTTGGCAGTAGATGGTGTATTACGACTGGTAACCGTCCTATTACAAGTTGGCTCATCGCACATTAGCAGAATCTTCCCTGAGCAGCAGATTGTGCAATAGGCCTGAAGGCCATCGTAATACACTAACTGCCAAGCGCCCAGTATTTGCTGCCAAGCACCCAGAAAGATGCCGAGGGCTATCAGTCACGCTGCACCATCGTCTTAAGATTTAAAAAATAGATTTGCTCTGTATTCATTTGCTTCCCCCTCCCTCCGTCAAATCAACGGCCTGCTAAACCCAGGGTTTTCAGTTTAATCTTTGGGGGGACCATTCTGTGTGACAGTTGTTTGTGTTTCTCCCTGATGCACAGCCACCGTTCTTGATTTTAATTCCCTGTACCTGTACGCCATGTCGTCACTCGGCCCGCCCTCCCTCCTTCCCCATGTCCGTCAGATACTACTTTCGTGCCCTTTTTTGGAATTCTGGGTTGAGATCCCAATGCCCGGATGATGCAAAACAGTGTCGCGGGAGGTTCTGGGTACATGTCGTCAGGCCCCTCCCCCTCCGTCACAGCAACGGCAGACAATAGATTCACGCCTTTTTACCTGGGTTACCTGTGCAGACAACATACCACAGCAAACATGGAGCCCGCTCAGCTACAGCTGAGCTCGCCGTCACCATGTGTCCTCTGGGTGCCGGCAGACGTGGGACTGCATTGCTACACAGCAGCAGCTGCTAACTGCCTTTTGGCGGTAGACGGTGTAGCATGACTAATAGCCGTGGGGCTGGCAGCCGTAGGGCTGCATTGCACCAGCCCCTTGCCCTTTGGTAGAAGATGGTATATTACAACTGGTATCCGTCGTCGTCATACTGCAGTGGCTGTCAATCATGGGCACCTGGGCAGACATGCTACTGTCTCGATGATGATGGCTATCAGTCGTAGTATACTATTTTCTGCCAATTGCCCAGTATTGTCTGCTAAGCACCCAGAAGAGGCCGAGGGCGATCTGGGGGCTGGCAGACGTGCATTGCTACACAGCAGCAGCCCCTTGCCTTTTGGTAGAAGATGGTATATTACGATTGGTATCCGTCGTCATCGTACTGCAGAGGCTATCAGTCATGCTGCACCGTCGGCTGCCAGCTTAAGATGTAAAAAATAGATTTGTTCTGTATTCATTTGCTTCCCCTTCCTCCGTGAAATCAACGGCCTGCTAAGCCCAGGGTTTTCAGTTTAATCTTTGGGGGGACCATTCTGTGTGACAGTTGTTTGTGTTTCTCCCTGATGCACAGCCACCTTTCTTGATTTTAATTCCCTGTACCTGTACCTGTACCTGTACGCCATGTCGTCACTCGGCCCTCCCTCCCTCCCGCCCTCCCTCCTTCTCCTGGTCCATCAGATACTAGTTTCGCGCCTTTTTTCTGACCAGGCGCCATAGCTAGCACTGGGATCATGGAGCCCGCTCAGATCACCGCGGCAATTATGAGCACTATGAACACCACGCGCATTGTCCTGGAGTATATGCAGAGCCAGGACATGCCAAGGCGAAATCCGGACCAGCCGAGGAGGCGATTGCAGCGCGGCGAAGAGAGTGATGAGGAAATTGACATGGACATAGACCTCTCACAAGGCACAGGCCCCAGCAATGTGCAAATCATGGTGTCACTGGGGCAGGTTCATGCCGTGGAACGCCAATTCATGGCCCGGGAAACAAGTACAGACTGGTGGGACCGCATCGTGCTGCAGGTGTGGGACGATTCCCAGTGGCTGCGAAACTTTCGCATGCGTAAAGCCACTTTCATGGAACTTTGTGACTTGCTTTCCCCTGCCCTGAAACGCCAGGATACCAAGATGAGAGCAGCCCTCACAGTTGAGAAGCGAGTGGCGATAGCCCTGTGGAAGCTTGCAACGCCAGACAGCTACCGGTCAGTCGGGAATCAATTTGGAGTGGGCAAATCTACGGTGGGGGCTGCTGTGATCCAATTTGCCAGGGCAATGAAAGACCTGGTGATATCAAGGGTAGTGACTCTGGGCAACGTGCAGGCAATAGTGGATGGTTTTGCTGAAATGGGATTCCCAAACTGTGGCGGGGCCATAGACGGAACCCATATCCCTATCTTGTCACCGGAGCACCAAGCCACCGACTACGTAAACCGCAAGGGGTACTTTTCAATGCTGCGGCAAGCCCTGGTGGATCACAAGGGACGTTTCACCAACATCAACGTGGGATGGCCGGGAAAGGTACATGATGCTCGCGTCTTCAGGAACTCTGGTCTGTTTCGAAAGCTGGAGGAAGGGACTTTCTTCCCGGACCAGAAAGTGACCGTTGGGGATGTTGAAATGCCTATCGTGATCCTTGGGGACCCAGCCTACCCCTTAATGCCATGGCTCATGAAGCCGTACACAGGCAGCCTGGACAGGAGTCAGGACCTGTTCAACTACAGGCTGAGCAAGTGCCGAATGGTGGTGGAATGTGCATTTGGACGTTTAAAAGCGCGCTGGCGCAGCTTACTGACTCTCTCAGACCTCAGCTAAAATAATATCCCCATTGTTATTGCTGCTTGCTGTGCGCTCCACAATATCTGTGAGAGTAAGGGGGAGACCTTTATGGCGGGGTGGGAGGTTGAGGCAACTCGCCTGGCCGCTGATTACGCGCAGCCAGACACCAGGGCGGTTAGAGGAGCACAGCAGGGCGCGGTGCGCATCAGAGAAGCTTTGAAAACAAGTTTTGTGACTGGCCAGGCTACTGTGTGAAACTTCTGTTTGTTTCTCCTTGATGAACCCTCCAACCCCCCCCCCCCCGCCCTCCGACCCGGTTCACTCTACTTCCCTGTAAACCAACCACCCCACCCCACCCTCCCCTCCCCAATTCGAGCACCGCTTGCAGAGGCAATAAAGTCATTGTTTTTTCACATTCATGCATTCTTTATTAGTTCCTCACAGAAGTAGGGGGATAATTGCCAAGGTAGCCTGGGATGGGTGGGAGAGGAGGGATGGAAAAGGACACACTGCATTTTAAAACTTTAAGTCTTATTGAAGGCCAGCCTTCTGATGCTTGGGCGATCATCTGGGGTGGAGTGACAGGGTGGCCGGAGGCCCCCCCACCGTGTTCTTGGGCGTCTGGGTGAGGAGGCTATGGAACTTGGGGAGGAGGGCTGTTGGTTAAACAGGGGCTGTAGCGGCGGTCTCTGCTCCTGCTGCCTTTCCTGCAGCTCAACCATACGCTCGAGCATATCAGTTTGATGCTCCAGCAGACAGAGCATTGACTCTTGCCGTCTGTCTGCAAGCTGACGCCACCTATCGTCTTCAGCCAGCCACGTGCTCTTTTCATCCCGCCATTCAGCCCGCCACCTCTCCTCTCGTTCATATTGTGCTTTTCTCATGTCCGACATTGACTGCCTCCACGCATTCTGCTGTGCTCTATCAGCGTGGGAGGACATCTGCAGCTCCGTGAACATATCGTCCCGCGTCCTCCGTTTTCTCTTTCTAATGTTCACTAGCCTCTGCGAAGGAGAAACATTTGCAGCTGGTGGAGGAGAAGGGAGAGGTGGTTAAAAAAGACACATTTTAGAGAACAATGGGTACACTCTTTCATTACAAGGTCGCATTTTTCCTCTGCCTGCCGGTTTGGTATGAGAGATCACTCACGCAGTGCCCCAGGCAACATATTTCGGCTTGCAGGCAGCCATGGTAGGCCACAGTGTTTTGGCTTTTTTAACCTTCTTAACATGTGGGAAAGGTTTCGAACAGCAGCGCATTTCCCATATCAAGGATGAATTGGGTTGGCCATTTAAAATGGGTTTTCAATGTAAAAGGAGGGGCTGCGGTTTCCCGGTTAACATGCGGCACAAACCCAAGTAAACCACCCCCCCCCACACACACACACGATTCTCTGGGATGATCACTTCACCCCTCCCCCCACCGCGTGGTTAACAGCGGGGAACATTTCTGTTCAGAAGAGCAGGAACGGGCACCTCTGAATGTCCCCTTAATAAAATCACCCCATTTCAACCAGGTGACCGTGAATGATATCACTCTCCTGAGGATAACAAAGAGAGATAAGGAATGGATATTGTCTGCATGCCAGCAAACACCGGGACCATACGCTGCCATGCTTTGTTATGCAATGATTCCAGACTACGTGCTACTGTCCTGGAGTACATGAAGGAGAGCTTTCTGGAGATGTCCCTGGAGGATTTCCGCTCCATCCCCATACACGTTAACAGACTTTTCCAGTAGATGTACTGGCCGCAATTGCCAGGGCAAATTAATCATTAAACACGCTTGCTTTTAAACCATGTGTAATGTTTACAAATATTTACAAAGGTACACTCACCAGAGGTCTCCTGTGTGCCCTGAGGGTCTTGGGTGAGTTTGGGGGTTACTGGTTCCAGGTCCAGGGTCACAAACATATCCTGGCTGTTGGGGAAACCGGTTTCTCCGCTTCCTTGCTGCTGTGAGCTACCTACAGTACCTCCATTCTCATCTTCCTCGTTCCCCGAACCGTCTTCCCTGTGTGTTTCTCCATTGATGGAGTCATAGCACACGGTTGGGGTAGTGGTGGCTGCACCCCCTAGAATGGCATGCAGCTCCGCGTAGAAGCGGCAAGTTTGCGGCTCTGCCCCGGACCTTCCGTTTGCTTCTCTGGCTTTGTGGTAAGCTTGCCGTAGTGCCTTAATTTTCACGCGGCACTGCTGTGTGTCCCTGTTATGGCCTCGGTCCTTCATGGCCTTGGAGACCTTTCCTAATACTTTTCCATTTCTTTTACTGCTACGGAGTTCAACTAGCACTGATTCATCTCCCCATATGGCGAGTAGATCCCGTACCTCCCGTTCGGTCCATGCTGGAGCTCTTTTGCGATCCTGGGACTCCATCACGGTTACCTGTGCTGATGAGCTCTGCGTGGTCACCTGTGCTCTCCACGCTGAGCAAACAGGAAATGAAATTCAAACGTTCGCGGGTCTTTTCCTGTCTACCTGGTCAGTGCATCTGAGTTGAGAGTGCTGTCCAGAGCGGTCACAATGAAGCACTGTGGGATAGCTCCCGGAGGCCAATAACGTCGAATTCCGTCCACACTACCCCAATTCCGACCCGTAAAGGCCGATTTTATCGCTAATCCCCTCGTCGAAGGTGGTGTAAAGAAACCGGTTTAAAGGACCATTTAAGTCGAAAGAAAGGGCTTCGTTGTGTGGACGTGTCCAGGCTTAATTCGATTTAACGCTGCTAAAGTCGACCTAAACCCGTAGTGTAGACCAGGCCTAAGATTTATAGCCTTTAGAACTTAGTATAGTGTAGCTTAGTTAGTTCTCTTCCCGTCTTGGGGAAGCTCTCTCCTGAGGACAGGGACTGTGCTCAGAGTCTTGGGTATTAAGAATTGTGTTTCATGCCCCTGCTCCTTTTGATTGAGCAACGAACACCAGTGTTGCCTTTACTGCCTTGGCGAAGCTTATGTCTCTGCTAAATGTAGCATCGGCCACTCTTTCGCTCCCTGAACATGTAAGGGTCGAGAACTCAGACTTAGAAAATACCTAATGAAGAAAGCCATAAGACTCAAGTCAGATCCAGGTTGGGGAGACTCCCCTGTGCTTTGGTCTCAATCAGAGGGCAGCGCAACTCTATGCTCAAACTCAGGAGCTGAAGCTACAATTTCCAAGGTTTTTTTCTGAGAATAAAAGGGCACTCTCACAATCACAGACACGGATCGTCCTCTAAATCTGTCCTGAAGATAGAATATCCATCTCAGACTCCTTCCAAGTCAAGTATGTCCTAGCACATGAGCCCTAAGAACATAGGCCCCTGCAGGAGAGTATGGCATGCAGGAGTAAGGATCCGTTGGTTCCCATCTTGGTTCTGACATAAACAAAAAAACAGGCATCCCCTACTGTTACCATCAACATCCAGATCAGACCCTGCGCTGTTACCAGTGTTAAACTCGCAATAGAGGTTTCCCTACGGGATGGGGAGCAGGCAGATACCAGACACAATGTAGGTACACCTCTACCTCGATATAACGCTGTCCTCGGAGCCAAAAAATCTTACCGCATTATAGGTGAAAACCGCGTTATATCGAACTTGCTTTGATCCGCCGGAGTGCACAGCCTCCCTCCCTTCTGCCCCCTCCTCCTCCTCCCCGGAGCACTGCTTTACTGTGTTATATCAGAATTCGTGTTATATCAGGTCGCCTTATATCGGGGTAGAGGTGTATATAATACTCTAAATGCTCTTTATTGATTACAAAACAAACCTTAATCACTCCACATTTACACCCCAAACATATTATACCAGAGTCCAAAGGTCAGAATGGTCTCAATGGCCAGTCGAGACTCCTTCAGGTCATAAGATGCAGGAGCTGGAGAAAACCACATCTATTCCAAACAGGACTCTGGATAAATAAACAACTCCGATTTGCAGAAATCATAGTCCATTCTGTTGCATCATCAGTTCTTTGCCTTTGTTTACTAGGTCTTCTACCCACACAATTCCAGAGACAATCCTGGGTGGGCTGCCAAGATCCAAGGCGTGCCATTTCCTCCAATTCTTAAACAATTTGATATCAGTCCAGCTGGGGGTGTTTCCTTTTCTGCTGATTCTCTGTATTTTTCTTGGAACATAACAAGATGGTTTTTGCACAAATAGTTCTAATAGTTCTTGACCTTAAGTTCTTGCTTTGGTTGCCAACTTGCAACGCATATATTCATGTCAATCACACGTCATTCATACCAGGCCTCTATAACATATTACATGGCTATATGAATCACAATGTGTATATATCTTCCAACATTCCTCCCTCTTGATTCATGATTAATGCCATTAATTATTGTATCACTTTATAATTCTGCAAGCAATTCAATTTCATATATCACTTGCTCCAAAACTTTTTTTTGCTTTCTTATTTGGCAGTATAAACATAGCATAATAAAGATTAACAAAATAATTAATGCAAATAATATAACAATAGGATGTAGCATTACATTTAGAAGAGCTGTGACACTGGGAGACCATCCTTTAAAAACATCACACCAATGAGAAATTGCCAATTTTTCTCCTCTTTTCCCCAATTTTAATATTTGACCATTGTGGATCAAAATGTTTGTTTTTCCCAGCTGAGCAGACTTAGATACATCTTTTGCATATTGCCTGATTTTTTTTTTTCACTTTCATCAGTCAGTTTTTCCCATTGTTCCCAATGTATCCCCAAATCAAAGGACCATCCACATCTTTTGGTTCCCAAACAATTTTCTTTTCTTAAAATAGAGGACCTTGGAAAATAATTCCATGCACACGCACGCATGCGAACACACATGCAGTATACGTTTTAAACAAACAATATAATACTGGCGCACAGTGATGATGATTGTGAAACTTGGTTGAGTGGAGGAGTCAGAGGGTGGGATATTTCCCAAGGAATACCTTACTAGCAATTGACTGAGCCCTCAAAGGTTAACTCTCACAACACTCTACAAGGCAGCAGGAAAGGAGGGAGGGCAGACAGAGACACACACCCTGTGTGTGAGAGAAAAAATGAGCATTTCCCCTTTAAGTAGCTGACCCCAGGCTTAAGTACATTGCCTTGTTAATTAAATCAGCTTGCTGAGGCCTGAGACCCGCAGCTACTGCCTAGAAGCTGTGTCCCGCCTGCTCTATGGAAGATGCGGTAAGCGGGGTGCAGGAGCAGGGGGGAGGGGGAGACACCCTGACATTAGCCTCCCTCTTCCTCCCTCCCCCTGTACAGCAAGCAGGAGTCTCTGGGAGCAGCTCCAAGGCAGAGGGCAGGAGCAGCACATGGCAGTTAGGGGAGGGACAGCTGCTGCATAGAGAACTTAAGGGGAGCTGATAGAGGGGCTGCTGGTCCACCTGGTTCCAAGCCCCCACCAGCTAGCTGCAACGGGCTGCTCTTTCTGCAAGCAGTGGACAAAACAGGCAGCTGCCAAACGACGTTAGAAGGGAGCATTGCACAACTTTAAACGAGCATGTTCCCTAATTGATCAGCAACTTCACATCGAAACAACGTTAACCGGGAGGACTTTAAGTGAGGTGTTCCTGTATCCATACCATCCATCCCCTCACATCACCTCCTGATTGACTGTTGCTTACTAATCTCTCATGTGTGGAATACACAGAGGGAAGGACCCTCACTCGAAGAAGAAATGAAGATTACTTTTCTGTATCTTGAGGTTATTTGAGATATGTGGTCATTGTCTTTATTCCACTACCCATAGGTGGCAGGTATAATAGGCCAGGGGAAGTTAAGCCTCCCCTGGCGCAACCGCCGCCCCACCGCTGGACACCTGGGTCGTGGTGGCCTCGTCTGTGCTTTGCGTCTTCCCATCCCTACTCTGCCCCTTCCCCGAGGTGCCCGCCGCTGCCTGGCGAGTCCCTCCTTTCCTCCACTCTACCCCTCCCACCCCCGCCCAGGTCTCGCATGTGGTGGGGTGTGGGGGTGGAGGAGAGGAGGGATGTGGGGAGTGGTGGGGGCCTCGCGGGGCAGGGGGTGGAGGAGAGGACTAAGGTGGGGAGAGTGGTGCCGTGGGATATGGAGCAGGGGTAAGGTGTGGGCGGGGCTGCAGGCGGAAGAGGCAGGACAGGGAGCTAGTCTCCCCCAGGGGAAGCTTCACCTGCTGCCCATGCCACTACCCACCCTCTGTTCCCATTGCTGTGGATCATGACTGAATTCATAGTAGAAGGAACTGAAGAGGCGTTGGTCCACATTGCCCCTTACACCATCATTTCAGAGCATGAGGAGAAGAACAACTGCAGATGCACAGACCAATGGACATTGCTTACTAAATATTTCCGAACTCACATGCATGGTGCTCATGCATGCCCACTACGGCTGAAAGATTAATTAAATATGATTATTTGAGTCTTGGTCTCTATAGTTGAAACTACTCAACCTTTTGTTTTTGATGTGGATCCAGTGTACTAGGAACTGGACTGAGACCATCTGCTAATTTTGTATAAGTTAATAGGTGATGATATCTTTTGGTGTCTATTCTAATACCAGTCCCCTGAGCCTTCCAGAGCCATATTCCATCCCTAAAATTTGATTATTCAGTGATTTTAGGGCAGCATACTAAATAAATTTAATTACAAAGCCATAAAAGATTCCTTTGATGGCACTTAACTGTTGCTTTACGTTAGTTAATGGTTGTACATTTAAAAATGTCCCTAAGAGATGGTAGGTAACTGTTGTTGTTTGTTGTTGTTTATTTTATTTCTATTTTACAGAAATTCAGAAATGTTAAGTGACTTTCTCATTTAAAACCGCACAGTGAGTCAGCATCAGAATTGGGACTAGAATTGGTTCCTTGTGGCATGCTTAACCTCTAATTCACTGCATCATTGATAGCTAACATTCATTAGATTTTACAAAAATTGTAAATTCATTAGCTTATCAAGAATGAATGGGAGTTCAAACGCAATTACTCATTTTTGGTATGCATTGTATATTTTGTATGCATTTCATTTTGAATATTACCTGTTTTGCATAAACAGTTACCTGTTTGTGTCTGTCACTCATATTCTGCATGTACAATTTTGGGTTCTGTGTTCTTGAGAGTGTATTTTGAACAGTAATTTACAGTATTTGTCTCAAATATATGAAACACAACCAGGAAAACTGTCTGATGGACTACTTCTATAGAGGAAATAGTTAAACTGACTGCTGTCATAGCATAAGCAAACTTGAGAATGGGGAAGAATTGAGATTTTTCTTCTCATCTCTTTAGGTTCTAGTAATCTTAATTGTGACTTGTAACAATAGTAGATAGAAGTTTTTCTAGCAGATGTGCAATTTTGAAAGTGATGGTGTTTCTTCAGTTAGAAAATAAATAGTAACTACATGAATCAAAACAGTCAAAATTTCTTTATAGCAATATAAACTTACAAGTTGAAATTAAGTATAAATTATTCTAAAGACTTACTGCATAAATTGAGTCCCAAATACTAAATAACTTCATCTTTATTCTTCTGGATATAAATTGGAATATACTTTATATGATTAATTTATGTTCTGCTAATCTTAGAGAATGTGAAATATATGGACTATACACTCAAAATCCCATCTCTTTCTCTCCTCTCTCTTTTTTTCTTTGGTTAGGATCCAAAAGTGAAGAAATGATGTCTGTTGTTATTCAAGCCACCCACAAAGTGAGGCTGAAAGCGCTGAAACGTGTAATAAGGAACATAGGTCCCATTGAAATGAGCATCTGGGAGCCATCGGAAGAGGAGACACCAGATGATGAGGCACATTGCTATGATAGGTTCTCATTAGGGACCAGTCTAAGCAGAAGTACACTCTCAGATTGTGGAAATCCTCAAGTATATAGTGATGCTGAAACAGCAGATACACTCTCTGAAGCTTTGCTTACAGAAGAAACAAGAAATCAAGCACCTTCACCTCAGAGGTATTAAGAAAGTAACAAATTGGGAGCGCAGTAAAACAAAACATAAAGCTACTGTCAGATTGTTTTTCAGTACAGTTTCACCACACCTTTCACCTGCCGCCCAGCTGCTTAATATTCAACTAAAACTATTTATTTTTTTTCCTTTTCATTGTCTCTCTTTATTAATGCATTTGTTACAGTCAACAAATATAGACTGCAGAGGCAGGCAGGCAGTGTGCTGGCAGGGAGTGATGGTGGGCCTGTGCAAGGAACTCTGGAAGGGGAGAGAACTTTTTAAAAAGTGAAGAGGATTTGTCTGACTACTACTTTTGAACCTGAATCTTTCTTGTCTCTTACACATACACAATTGTTTTGTGTGATAATTAGATTAAGCTGTTAATCCATAATCCATTCTATGCATGCACACATACCACTCCAGTCAGCAGCCAGTTTTATTGGTAGCAGGTAATCACAGATGAATATTGGTTTATAAGCTCCTCTCTTGCTCATCCACCAGACCTACTGGCAGCTGCTCAAGGGCACTAGGCCCCAGTAGCTCCCACTGTCTTCCCAGCCCCATGGTTTAGAACTCAACTGATAGCAGATTCCAGGTAGCCTAAATATTGCCCTGTCCCCTGAGATTTCTCCATGTAGGATCTTGTGTCTTCCTAATGTCAGTGAAAAACAACTATATTGGACTTCTTTTCAAGTATATGTCCGTATGGGTGCTCCACTGTAGCATGTGCGCATCCCCATGCACACTCAACCAGAGACCAAAAAGCAGTGTTCGTGGGCCCACACCTGTGCAGAGCAGCTCCTTGTGCTCCCAAACGAGGGCATATAGGGAGGCATGGACCCATTGCCACTCAGTTCCTGTGGCTCACATCTGAGCATTTGTGTCTTTACTGTTCTCAGCTTCCCACTCTTCTGATCTAGCTAATTTTATTAGCCCTTTTCTTTATGTAGTTGTTTGGTTATTTTTATTTTATTTTCTGGGACAGTTGTGCTTCAAAGAGGATTCCTGCCATCCCTCTGAATTTTGGTCCTTTAGCACTCTGAATTATGCCAAAGACCCCAGGCTTAAAGCCCACCTGACCTGCCACAGGTCTTTTCCCCATAGTTCTGAGCCATCAGTACTGCACACGAAGCAGTGTGTGGAAAAGTCCTCCAATAAACAGCACAGAGAAGCATACAGGGCTTCTACTCAGTCTCTGGTACCATTGCCACCCTCTTTGAGTGATGGTCCCTATTGTATTCCGCCTGAGACAGAGCTTTTCGAAGTAGTAGTGTCTATCGGTCCACGCCGGTATTCAAGGTCTGTGCTTCCTGCCCTCACTCGTTTTTGCTCAGCAACAAGCACCAACCCTGTCTGTACTGCTTTGGGAAGTCCACATTGCATCCAGGTGCAGTGTCTGCCTCTTCTTCCCTGCCCATCCCTGGAAAGGCTGGGCCCTGTGCCTTAAGCAGCACCCCCTGGAGGTTGGGACTGTGGATGAATCGTAGCTGCGGAACCCCCTTTACATCATCCTGAGCAGTCCAGGAGTGCGCCTCCTGCCGTGAAATTCCAGTCTGGTTCTGCCAGTACCAAGGCTGAGTACCCCTCACCACACCTAGCACAGAAGCATGCGCATAAGCATGGCAGTGAGTCTTCCTCCATATCCAAGAAAGACGCCGCACCATCCATGAGTTCTGGCCCACAAGAGCAAGGAGAAATCACATTGTTCACCGGATCTGCCAGTCCCTATTCCTGAACCACGCATCGCTCCTGCATCAGCTCTGCCGGCGCAGCATGAATAGTCGATCCCAAGGCAGGCCCTCTTACCATCCCCAGTTCAGTCCATGGACCAGTGCCATAGACATCGAGGAGAATCAGATATGCTCCTAGGCCTTATGAACTGTGTGCCCTGGAACGGATGAGGTCTCCCCATGTTCCGGTACATTGTCTCACTTCCTCCCGTCCTGGGAACATGTTACTTCAGACAAATGGAACTTGGTGGTGATCACCATCCACTTCCACTTTATTCCCACTTCCCTTTCCCATCCCTTTTCAGGGACCCTTCTTATGAGGAGCTCTGGACCTCTTGCTTTAAATCTCTCCTGCTCTTGGGGGAGATGGAACTGGTTCCCCAAGAGTTCATTGGAAGGGGATTCTGTTCCAACTATTTTCTAGTTCCCAAGAGGATGGAGACCGATCCTCAGACTTGAACTTTCGCCACACTTCAGGATTTTTACACTAGCTACCATAATACCAGCCCTAAATCTGGGGGAGTGGTTCGTCGCCCTTGACCTCTGGGATGCCTCCTACTATCATGTAGGTATCCATCCTTCCCACAAGCATTTCCTATGTTTTGTAATAAGCTCAAATCATTACCAATATCAAGTCCTATCCTTTGGGCTTTACATAGCCCCAAGGGTCTTTACAAAGGTCTTCAGTGGTGGTGGCCCACCTGTATCAGTTGGGCATTACAATAGTTCCATACCTGGATGACTGGCTCCTCAGAGGTCGCTTGGCTCTAGAGGTCCAGTCAGCAACCTCCAAAATGCTAGCCCTATTTCAGTCTCTGGTCCTTTGCGTCAACCTGAAAAAGTCTACGTTAACCTTTGTCCAACTTCATTGGCGCCATTGTAGACTCCATAACTAAAAATTTTCTACTATGTCTAATCTCAGATCTACTGTACAGCACAGTCTGCAAACAACTGAAAGGACCTGTCTAACTCCTCAGCCATAAGTCAGGCTCTGTGTGCATTGCACTATGTGCAAGACTGCACTTCAGTGTCCCAGACATACACAGTCTCTCCAAACAAATATTACCTCTGGAAGTTGTAGAGTTGCTAAGGTGGTGGACAGACCCATTGAAGGTCTTCATGGGAAACCCATTCTCACATCCTGCACTGTCAAATATCCTAACAATGGATGCCTCTCGGATTGGAAGGCAAGCAGTTCCCACAAGAGATTATGCTCCTCATTAATGTCCTGGAGCTGAGAGCAGTCTATCAACACTTTCTGCATAAAATGCAGGGCTGCTCTGTCAGGGTAATGTTGGATAACAGGGCAGCAATGTTATATAAGTTGCCAAATGGGAGCAAGATCCCAGTCCTTATATGTACTATCACCAAAACTGTGGAACTGATTCATTTCCCACCAGATAAAAATCTTGTTGGTTTATCTACCAGGCCTCCAGAATACAGTTGTGGTCTCCATGAGCAGAAACTTCTGTCAGGACCATGAATTCAAGCAAAACAATTCTTTCACATCTGTCAAAGCTTATGTCTGCCATCAGTGGACCTCTTTGCTACCCACCAACAAATGTGAAGTTGTCACCATTTCTACTCCAAGGGACAATGTGGTCACAACTTCTTGGGAGATGCTCTGATAGCATCACAACCCCATCTCCTGCTGTATGCTTAACCACCTCTACCTCTCATTCTCAAGACCTTAATTAGATTGGGACAGGAAAAAACAAGGGTCATTCTCGTAGCACCATCATGGCTCAGACACGTTTGGTATTTGAACCTTCTTCACCTCTCAGTGGTGACACCTGTCTGCCTTCCTCTCAAGAAGGATCTCCTTTCTCAGAACTTAGGCACCCTGAACCATCTCAACCCCTTTGAACTTCAGATCATGGCTTCCAGGTGGCTCTCGGGCATAGAAATGACCTGTTCAGATAGGGTCCAGTCAGCTCTCTTATTTAGCAGGAAAGCTATTACTTGCAAAACTTATCTGCAGAAGTGGAAACATTCGAATTCCTGGTGTTCTCTTCACTCCCTCAATGCTCAGAAGTTCTGTTTACCAAAATCCTAGATTACCTGTTGGACTTAAAAACACAAGATCTGTCAATAAGCTAAGTCAGAGTTCAATTGGCTGCTATCACAGCGGTCTACTCACCCTTTGAAAGCTTCTCCATTTTTTTTGCCCATTCTACTGTGGTCAGATTCCTTAAGGGGTTTACACAATTTGTTTCCCCCACTGTGGAATCCTGCTCTGCTGTGGAACTTTAATTTGGAGCCCAATGCCTTAAAGAAACACCCTTTGAACCAACATCTACCTGTTCTCTTCTCCACCTCTCCCTGAAGACATCATTCCTTATAGCGATCACTTTGGCTAGGCAAATGAGAGAACTAAGTGCACTCACGGCAGACCCATCATTCGTGACCTTCTGTAGAGACAAGGTCACACTACGTCCCCATCCTCGCTTCCTCCTTAAGGTGTCTTCGGAATACCATATTAATCAGGAAATCCATCTACCATTGTTCTACTGAAAGCTTCATACTTCTAGAGAGGAGGCTAGCCTACACACACTAGATGTCTGAAGAGCTCTTGCCTTCTTCCTAGACAGAACCAAAACCTTTAGGACCTCCCCAGATTGTATCCTTTACTGAAAGGATGACTGGTCACCCTATTTCCATGTAGACTGTCCAAGTGGGTTTCGGGTTGTATGTGAACGTTCTATGAGACTGAGGGAATACAACCACCTCAAAGTGTGTCATCACACTCCACTAGGGCTCAGTCTACATTGATAGCCGTATATCGAGGGCTGGTCCACTAGGCTTTTAGGAGCCAGTATATTCCAACCCACCACTCAGTGACCTGTTAAGTCACTAGAACATGAAGCTTAACTTCAGTCCTGGGATCTGATTGGCAAAACTCCAAGGGTTCTAATTGGTTCCCTGTTTCTATTTAAACCAAGCAGAGGAACAGGAAGTTGTCTGTGCAGCTGGGTTTTTCTATGCTTAAGACTGCCTTTGCTGCACTACCTTCTGCCTGACTCTGACTGCCTACCGGTATCCTGACCTGGCCTGCTTCTTGACCCTGACTCCCAGTCTCTGCTCTCTGATCTCCTGGTAATCTTACTCTGCCTAACTTCTGACTCTTGATTCGCCCTATGGGCTCTCAGATGCCAGTCTCCTGATATCCACATCCGGCCTGCCTCCTGATTCCGGAACCCCGCTCCAACGGAGACTGCCCACAACCCGGTCAGGACACTTTACTGAAAAGTGTGCCCATCGCAGAAATCTGCAGGACTGCAGCTTAGTCCTCTGTTCACATGTTCGTCAAGCATTACACCATCTTACCTACTTCCAGTGTTTGCCAATGTGTTTGCGGCTGAAGGATTGGACTCCTCAGTTACCAAAGGACCCATACAAAAAAAAACAAACCTGTGGAAGAGATCATCTTCGACCCCGAGGGATCACCGCCACTGGGTGCTTCATCTACCTTCCCCTCTATATGGCGGTGGATTCATGTCTCCCTGTATGCTCTCATAGAGGAGCATAAGGAGCTTCTTTGCGGAGTCATGAGCCTGCACATACTGCTTTTTAGTCTCTGATCAAGAGTGCACGGGCACAGGCATGTCCTACAGTGGAGTACCCATAGTGACAAAATATCTTGAAGAACTCAAGTTACTGTACAGGTATGTAACCTCTGCTTTTTGGACTCCCACATCAGTTTCTGTCACTCTTCATTATCCCCACCACCTAAGTGTTCATCATTCATCAGTCCCTCATCCCCACACTATCCTCCGTCCATAAATTCTTTAATCCTCCATTATGTCCTTTGTTGTTCCCGTGACCTTATCCCCTCTGCACAATTTCTTCTTTCCCCTTATACTCCCATTCTCCCACCCCAAAAATGTATCATTATCCTGTATAATTTACCAAAGTAACCATACAATTTTAGCTACGCCGACCCTCCTACCCTACCATTTATTTTTTTCATTTTTTTCTGTTCTTAGATTGTAAATTATTATTAGCAATAAAATTTACTGTGTGATACTTCTAGTTAATATTGGTTTGTGAATTATGACTACTACATTTTATGTCTACTTTGTCATCTTAACATTGCATTAATGTAAGTTTTTGCAATTAATTTCCTATTTTTATTTAAGAAAAGTGAAAAAAGAAATTGAGAACTGTTGCATTAACGTACTTTATTGAATTTAATATTTTTTTTTTAAAAAGATTAGAGTTAGCCTTCTGATTTTTTCTATTTTCATGTTTTGCTGTATTGTAGGGAGACACGGCCTCCCACAGAAGAACAAACTGGTAGTAAGAAAACTGCATATAAGATAAAATATCTTAATTGGAAAGCAAAACATAAAGAACACAGTAAAGTTTTGCCTAATCAACATACTTTGCCTGTGGTAGGTGCATGGGAATTTGAACGTGATGATGATGAATATGTTAAGTTCTTAGATCTCTTTTTGAGTTACATGCTTGAAAGAGACTTTGTTAATTGCAGTGATCCTGGGATTCCTTTTCTGACCAGCTTTTCTGAACTCCTTAGAGAACATGAACTACACTCTCTCCTTTTTGATGTTCATACAACACTGAAACGTCGACAGGGCAAAACAAATAGTCAGAATGTGTTTAGAGCTGGTTGCTGCTATGCTGTTACTCTTGCATCTTGTGATTCCAAACCAGCTTCTTTGTGTAATGAAAAGCAAAAACATTTGGAAAACCAAATGTCTGTTTCAGTTCTACAACCAGCAGACTCCTTGGTGTGTGACTCAGTGAATGGAGTAAAGAAATACATGGGAAAGGAAGGTTTATTTGGTCTAAACCACCTGTCGGTTTACAGAGCACAAGATAAAAAGCAAGAAATAACTATTACACCCATAACCCAGACCTTGTCTGACCATGCTTGCTCTAATATACAAACTTCAGTGACCTGTAAATATATGTACAAAACAATTCATGTGAATGATGTTCTACCAAGAGAGGAACTTGCTCTTGAACTGAAGAATAAATTTAGCAATATTGCAAGATTGCTTGAATGGATGATCAGATGGTCTGATAGGAGATTGCTATGTGATACCAACAAAATAGAGTCATTTCAAGAGAGCCGCCCAATGATGCATGTGAAAACATCAGCAGCTGCTATACTTACATCATTATGGCTTTTAGGACGACCCTACTGTGATGAATCGCAAACTAGGATCACTAGCTTTAAGGTAAGGGGATTGAATAAGTATTTAGCAGAGAGAGCTAGGATTGTAATTAAACTTAAAATATTATGCATTTGTGTATTTTTAATTCCTTTTTACATGCATGAATTTAAAAGTAGAGATTTTAAAATGCAGTATATAATTTTACTTTTTCCCATGCCTTTTAAAAAAAAATTCATCTAATGTAGACACTAATCCTGCAAATTATCCAATGCATCCGTGCAAAACCCTATTTAAATTAGAGGAGCTCTGAGTAGCAGCAGTGGTTTGCAGGCTTAATTTTGATTGGGTATTTGTTTATTTTTTTGGCTGTTGAAAAATAATTCTCTACTGACATAGGAAAAAAGATTAAAAATATTCAAATATTGCACCCCATTCTGTCACCTAAACACAGGTGTTTTGTTTTGTTCTGTTTTGCTTAAGAGTATTTTAAATATGCTCAAAATATTAAGGATGTTAATTGATGTTCAGTGTCACATAAGTAGTCAGCACCTTGCAAAAATGGGTGCACAATGAGCAGAGCTATGAATATGGTAAAACAAATAGGAAAGAAGTGAGAGTAATTTCCATTACTTGAGAAGATTGACAGCAATTTTAGATAACTGAAATCCATGTAAAAGATTTCATATGTATGTTTCTGTAATTTCCTAAATTACAACAGGAATGCCTGTAACTTAAATATATTACCTGCTAAAATCATAACAAGACTGAGGGGGCCAGAATCCTAGGGGATAGCGAATTGACTCATAGGAAAGCATTAAATACCATATGTTTGACCTTGTTGAGGAACAAATTTTAGATAAATGTTGACAACCAGGTTATATTTTATCTCAGTGAAAAGATTTGCCATGTCAAAGTGATGACTAGTAATAGCAAAAAACAGCATCACATAGTCTTTAAACCAACAGACTTACTGAACGCAATGTGAATGCTTGAGACTTTTACCTTCTAGCTGCATTCCAGGTAAAGATTAGAATACTGAGTATCAACCTCTCTATAAAGAGTTGCTAAGAAGAGATAAACATTCCAAGAGTGCTGGAGTTCCTTCTGTGAGGCATTTTTATGGGTGAAAAGACTTGTGTTGTAGATACAGCTCTATTGTCTGTTGTGAGATCTATGTAATTTATCTAGCTATTATTGTATTTGAGTAGACACTTGAAAATTTTGGCTTTAGTGTCCAGTTTTGGTTATGTTGTTTGAAGAAATGTATAATGTTTTCTTCCTTAAAGGTTTTTAAGGTCAGGCTTGACAAAGCGCTGGCTGGGATGATTTAGTTGGGGATTGATCCTGCTTTGAGCAGGGGGTTGGACTAGATGACCTCCTGAGGTCCCTTCCAACCCTGATATTCTATGATTCTATGATAATAAGTTTGAAAAGAGTACAGCAGAGAGCAACTAGATGGATAATCGAGGGAAAAGGCTCATATGAGGAGAGACTTGAAATTAGGCTTATTTAGCTTTGAAAGAGATGATTAAGATTTTACATATTTAAACTAGCTAAGTGCTATTATAAAGTTAATTTTGAATTTCTCCATGATGTTACTGGATAGGTCAGAACCAGACATTCTAGGTTATTATTCTATATATATAAAAGAATAATTTGATATACAGTAACTCCTCGCTTAATGTTGTAGTTATCTTCCTGAAAAATGCGACTTTAAGCGAAACGATGTTAAGCAAATCCAATTTCCCCACAAGAATTAATGTAAATGGGGGGTGTTAGCTTCCAGGGAAACTTTTTTTTCACCAGACAAAAGTCTCTCTCTCTATACACACACACACACACACTCTCTCTCTCTCTAAGTTTTAAAACAACCAATTTAATACTGGTACACAGCGATGATGATTGTGAAGCTTGGTTGAGGTGGTGAAGTCAGAGGGTGGGGTATTTCCCAGGGAATACCTTACTGCTAAATGATGAACTAGCAATCGGCTGAGCCCTCAAGGGTTAACCCATTGTTGTTAATGTAGCCTCACATTCTACAAGGCAGCACGAATGACGGGAGGGGAGACAGCATGGAAGACAGAGACAGACACACACACACCATGTGTAAGAGAGAGAGATGTGCATTGCCCCTTTAAGTATGCTGACCCCACTCTAAGTACACTGCCTTTTTAAGTAGATCAGCAAGTTGAGACAGCAGCTGCTGCCGGCAAGCTCCCTCTGTCCTGAGCCCTGTCGTGTGTCCCCTCCCCCCCCCCCGATCTATGGAGATGGGGTAAGTGCGGGGGAGGGGGACACCCTGACATTAACACCTCCCCCCGCCTCCCCCGCTCAGCAAGCAGGAGGCTCCGGGGAGCAGCTCCAAGGCAGAGGGCAGGAGCAGTACATGGCAGTGGGGGAGGGACAGCTGAACTGCCGGCAATTGATAGCCTGCTGGGCGGCTGCCGCACAGAGAACTTAGAGGAACGGGGAGCTGATAGGGGGGCTGCTGGTCCACCCTGGTTCCAAGCCCCCACCAGCTAGCTCCAATGGGCTGCTCTTCCTACAAGCAGTGGACAAAGCAGGCGGCTGCCAAACAAAGTTATAAGGGAGCATTGCACAACTTTAAACGAGCATGTTCTGTAATTGATCAGCAACGTAACACTGTTAACCGGGACGACTTTAAGTGAGGAATTACTGTAATTGTAAATGGTAAATAGGTATAGTGAATTCTTGTTCCCAAATTCTTTCATAGTTTGAATCAAGTGTGAACATTTTTAAGCAAAATTGAATGTCTGTGGAATTTAACAAATAACTACATTAAGGGTGTATTAGTCATTTTTGAAGTTAGGAGTAACAAATCCAAAATGTGTTGAATCAGGGCTTTTTTTCTTTTTGTTTAGCATTCTTTCCCCTTCTAGATAAAGTAGATTGTTTTGTTTGCGTCATCTCTTCTCCTCTAACACAAATGGTGTATAATGCACAGATGACTAAAGTATCACCAAAATGTTCCAGACACCAAAGATGTTTCTGAATGCTTGTTGGTTATACACAATGTTGGAGCTGTTTTTTCTGCCTCTGACATTATTTCCAGTAATAACTAACAGTTCGAATTTAGCACAAGATTTTATTGCTGATGCACAAAACTAAATGTATTTTTCTGCCCATTCAGGTGTATGTAGTATGAAACAATTTTTAATTATTACATACTATTAATGATAGTGACTATATAATAACTATAGTGACTATATAATAACTATAATGACCATATACTGACTATTTACTGGTCACATACTGTTTTGCACAGGAGTCTTTGCCTCATTCAGTGCTCAGGTTGGATGGGAAAGGAGGCAAAACTCAGATGGCAGAGGCAACCATAAATCTGGCATTGTTTTTAACTGTGTGAAATCTGTAATAACTTCAGCCTGTAAAATATCTCTGATATCCTCAGCCTGTAAATCTGGCATTTTCTAACTGAGTGAAATCTGTAATATCTTCAGCCTGTAAAATTACATCTGGAGAAAAGGATGTGTAGTTAAGCAAAAATGCAACATATGAAGTAGGTGTTGTTTTTAACTAGAAAGACTTTTGAATGTGTATTTTGGGTTTTGTTTTATTAGAGTCCAGATTATCAGTACCTAATGAACTCTGCATCCCTACCAGAAACTAGACCCAAGATACGGAAAGAAAGCAGTATGGATACAGGCCGTTCTCCAGCAACAGAAATGCCACATGCTGTCCAGGATGTAAATGCTTACGATGAACTTTGTGAAAATGTTTTAGGGTAATATTTTAATTAGAACACTCAAGTTGATGTAATTGCTCAGCTAAGCAGGAAACATTGGCATACTACATATAAATTGTATCTTCTTGATTTACAGCCAAATTCTGCTTTCATATATATATTCAAAGTTGTTTAAGGCAATTGGAGTTGTAGGTAGGTTGCAAGGGAGTGTAGTGGGAGCAGAATTTGATCCTTATTTGTTAATTATAGTCTTTACTCAGCAAAGATTTCTGTGCATATATAAATAAATAATTCCACTGAAGCATAACTGAACTTGTTCTTTTCTATATTATGCTAATATGTATCAGTTTTGTAACCAGATCCATTGTGCAGTTTACACATTCCTTTTTGTTATTTATATCTATTCTTTGTGTTGATGTACTTCTGTCTGGACATATTCCATATGACAGGCTGTACCATATAATTAATTTTGAGGAAGCTCAAAACTACATCGAAAAATATAAAGTACAATGAATATTCCTAATTTTTTGTTTATAAAAAAATCCAAACAACAAAAATATTAGACTTGAACATTGTTTGCATCAGGGGTCTGGGCAGGAATTTAAATTTGACCACTTTTGGAGGGGCACATTAAAAACATATTAGGAGGAAATCCAGGACACCCTCACTATAACAAGCCCACTTGGCGGGGGCACACAGCTCCTCTGGGACTAGAGGAGTTCTGTGCCCCTGTCCCAAGTCTACGGCCCCGGGGCTGAAGGAGCTGTTACCTCTCGCCGCGGCTCTGGGCCCGGAGGGGCTCTGTGATCCTGCTGATTATTGGGTTGGCCCATGCCCATGCTTCCCCTCACCCCCCCCCTCCCCGCCCCGCCCCGCCGTGCACGCCCTTGGTTTGCATGACTGTAGCCAAGGTTGTCTTGTAGTTTTGTTATAAACCTTGATTTTCAGAGCTTTAGAACTTGACTGTGTAAATATACACTAATCTGGAATTTGACATTTATGATCACAGCAAAACTGCATACTTTTAGTACATTATAAAAAGATTAATTCATGTAAAAATCTTACCAATGTATAGGAAATGTCAGATATTTTTAATTATTTGTGTGCACTTCAATGTAGAAACTCAAATATAGAAAAAAATGGATGATACTTACTGGTCAAACTAACAAAAAAAAACAATAGTTATAGGTAAAATAAGCACAACTTATTAAATAATGAATGCATACAGCATATAGTCTCCCTATATACTTATGTCATACATTAATGCATTATTCATTATTTTTTGTAATTTGATCCGTTGTACTACTTTACAGAATATCTACAAAAACAAAACATTCTGAAAAGAATGAAATGAATGAGAGTCATTCTGTAACTCACAGTACAGAAGAAGGTTTTGATGAAGAAGTGGGAGCATTCCTGCAGGAGGAAGTAGATGCAACTTCAGAAAATGAAGGTTTGCTCCTTTAGCAAAAATCTTCTATTTTGTATACCATATCCCTTTATCTTCATAAAGTTGTCAACCAAGTAGTTTACTGATTGCATGCACTTTATTTTCTTTATGAATTACATCTCTTTATTTCATAGAGCTCTTTGAAGAACCATTTGGAGTTCCAAAAAGCCCCAGTATTTCTGTCAGCATTAAACCTGTACAACAACAAAAAGAGGAGGCAAGTTACTTTCTCAAATGAATGAAACAATTACTTTTAAATATTATATTCAAAATGCATAATTCCTTGTTATATATAATGGGTGGAGGCTTAAAGCACTCAGTGTTTGCCAAACTGCTCCCATTTAAGTCAATGGTACAATGCCCATTGATTTTAACAATAGTAAAGTTAGGCCAACACTGCACTTTTGAAAATCTTACCCAATGTTTATTTTTACAAGCAGCACGTTAAACTAGAATCCCCCCCTGTAGTTCTTTTTATAGACAGTATTCAGTACATTTAGCTCTTTGTGACTAATAGTAATCTAGTATTTCTCTTCATTATAATGCAAAGTAATGCACATTGGAAAACATAAACCCAACTACACATACAAAATTATGGGGTCTAAAGTAGCTGTTACCACTCAAGAAAGAGATCCTAGAGTCATCATAGTAGTTCTCTGAAAACATCTGCTCAAGTGCAGTGACAGTCAAAAAAGCTGACAATGTTAGGAATCATTAGGAAAGGGATAAATAATAAAACAGAAAATATCATAATGCCACTATGTAAATCCATTGTATGCCCATACTTTAAATACTGCGTACAGTTCTGATGGTCCCATCTCAAAAAAGATGAATTGGAAAAACGTATAGAGAGCGGCAACAAAAATGATTAGGGGTATGGAATAGCTTCCTTATGAGAAGATATTTAAAAAATTGAGACTATTCATTTTAGAAGAGAGATGACTAAAGGGGACTATGGTAGAGGCCTATAAAATCATGACTGGTGTGAAGAAAGCGAATAAGGAAGTGTTACTTACCCCTCCATATAACACGAGAACCAGGCGTCACCCAATGAAATCAATAGACAGCAGGTTTAAAACAAACATAAAGAACTACTACTTCTCTCAATGCGCATTCACCTCAAACTTGTTTCCAGGAGATGTTGTGAAAGCCAAAGGTGTAAGTGGGTTCAAAAAAGAATTGGCTAAATTCATGGAGGATAGGTCCATCGATGGCTATTAGTCAGGATGGCTAGGGACACAATCCCATGCTCTGAGTGTCCCTAAGCCTCTGACTGCCAGAAACTGGGACTGGACAACAGAGGATAGATTACTCAGAAATTGCCCTGTTCTTTTCATTCCCTCTGAAGCATCTGGCACCAGTCACTGTTGGAAGACAGATTACTGGGTTAGACGGACCATTGGTCTGATTCAGTATGACCATTCTTATGTTCTTATAATACATGGTGCTGTCTTTTATGTAGCACAAGTGTTTATATAATGACTTCCACTTTGAAAACTTAACTTGGAATCTGCAAATAAGCTCTATTTTTTTCTGGCTGATGTATCACCACCTAAGTTCACTGTAAGCCGCACAGCCGCACAGCAGCCTATTTCACGCCACGCAGGTTCTTAGGGAACCCGCCCCTCCCCCAGCCCCAAGCTAGCCCAGTCCCCAACTTGCTGTGGCTGGGGTGGCGCGGCTCTCCGCTCGCCCCAACTCTGCTGCAGCCTGGCTCTGCTGTGGTGGCCCGGCCCAAACCCAGCCGCGGCTGGGGTGGCCAGGCCGGGTGTGGCTCCAGGCGCAGCCGGAGCAGCGAGGCGCGGCCGGAGCAGCGCGACCCAGCCCTAGGTGCAGCCCAGCCCAGTTGCAGGTGCACCCAGGGTGGCGCTGCGCGGACCCGGGCGCGGCTGGGGCGCTCCTCCCCTGGCCGAAACCAGCCCCAGCCTGGACCTGCTGGGTCCTATCCTGCAGCCCCAGCCCCGGAGCTGCTGCAGGGAGAAGAGAGCTGGGGGGAAGTCCTCTCTTTTCTCACCGTAGCCCCGGAGCACCCTCCTGCATCCTAAACTCCTCATCCCTAGCTCCACCCCAGAGCCCGCACCCCCAGCGGGCCCTCACACCTCTGCACCCCAAATCTCTGCCCCAGCCCTGAGCCCCCCCCCCCTCCGAACCCCTCGGCCCCACCCCTACCACATGAATTTTGTTATGTGCACCAGTATGAAGGTGATGTGTCACATATCACCTCCATATTGGTGCACATAACAAAATTCATTCCACCCATGGGTGGGAAAAATTAGAGGGAACACTGATCACCACCAGTTTCAAAGATTCAGTACTAGGAAATTGGTCAAGAATTCTTTTGCTGATGTGTGAATCAGAATAGAATCTGGTTTATTTTCATATAACACTGTAAAACCAATGCAATGAACAGGATTAAAAAATATTAAAAATGTACTATTGCTCTCAATTCTGCAATGTGGCTTATTAGTGTTGGACTCTGGTGCAAAATCTAGGGCTTTGCTACTCCCGGAAATAATTATTCATAGGGTCAGTCCTTTTAACTGGTAATCATTTTTTTTTTGTTTTTTTTGCTTGTTTGTAATTGTTCTGTTTCCATGTTACCAATTGGAGTAGTAATAGGTGGATGCCTGATTAGCAAGGTGATACTGCTGCACAGGCCTGATTTTGTGGCAATCTAGTGAACTGAATTTTGAAAATGTTGAAAACTCATGATAGATATTATTAAATTTAGTTAAAGAAGTCATTAGGACACCTCCTTGCATTTTCTATAGTTCTATAGCTACGCAAAAACTAGGATGTTCTAATTATTAAACAAAAATCTGAATTTGACCACATGGATGATTAATTAGAAATGTGTCAAAAGTCTAGGATTTTCATAATAATCTATTTAGGCAGAAGTATGCTGAAGCAAATATATACATATTCATATGCATCTTTTTAAATTGCAGCATATCTCCACTCTAGATGTAGAATCTCCATGGGAAGAACCCATGATGGAAAAGTTAAAAGAAAAAAAAGCCAAACAAAATGGGTAAGAGAAACAGATATCATTAGCATTTCAAAAGAATTAGTTTATTACTACCTTGTTAAATTTATAAAGAGAGAGTGTATTTTTTTTAATTAAAAAAAGATATGTTCTTGTTCATAACAACATACTTACAGTTTCAAGCTAAATTCCACCCCCTCCCCACCCTTCCATTTCTAGTGCATGCTAATGTATTATTGCAGGGTTGGCCCTGAGTAGCTAGGTATCTACAACTGAATGCTTATTTTAAGAACAAAACAAGTATGTTCTGCAGAATACAGCAGACTGTATTCTGTTGAAGAATACAGCCAACTCACTTCATTACATTATTTCAGGATTTTATTACATGATATTACATGACTGGAAAAAGACTAATGTAGTGCCCATCTTTAAAAAAGGGAAGAAGGAGGATTCGGGGAACTACAGGCCAGTCAGCCTCACCTCAGTCCCTGGAAAAATCATGGAGCAAGTCCTCAAAGAATCAATTATGAAACACTTAGAGGAGAGGAAAGTGATCAGGAACAGTCAGCATGGATTCACCAAGGGGAAGTCATGCCTGACTAACCTAATTGCCTTCTATGATGAAATAACTGGCTCTGTGGATGAGGGGAAAGCAGTGGATGTGTTATTCCTTGACTTTAGCAAAGCTTTTGATACGGTTTCCCACAGTATTCTTGCCGCCAAGTTAAAGTAGTATGGGCTGGATGAATGGACTGTAAGGTGGATAGAAAGCTGGCTAGTTGGTCAGGCTCAACGGGTAGTGATCAATGGCTCCATGTCTAGTTGGCAGCCGGTTTCAAGCGGAGTGCCCCAAGGGTTGGTCCTGGGGCCGGTTTTGTTTAATATCTTTATTAATGATCTGGAGGATGGTGTGGACTGCACTCTCAGCAAGTTTGCAGATGACACTAAACTAGGAGGCGTGGTAGATACGCTGGAGGGTAGGGATCGGATACAGAGGGACCTAGACAAATTAGAGGATTGGGCCAAAAAAAACCTGATGAGGTTCAACAAGGACAAGTGCAGAGTCCTGCACTTAGGACAGAAGAATCCCATGCACTGCTATAGACTAGGGACCGAATGGCTAGGTAGCAGTTCTGCAGAAAAGGACCTAGGGGTTACAGTGGACGAGAAGCTGGATATGAGTCAACAGTGTGCTCTTGTTGCCAAGAAGGCTAACGGCATTTTGGGCTGTATAAGTAGGGGCATTGCCAGCAGATCGAGGAATGTGATCATTCCCCTTTATTTGACATTGGTGAGGCCTCATCTGGAATACTGTGTCCAGTTTTGGGCCCCACACTACAAGAAGGATGTGGAAAAATTGGAAAGAGTCCAGCGGAGGGCAACAAAAATGATTAGGGGTCTGGAGCACATGACTTATGAGGAGAGGCTGAGGGAACTGGGATTGTTTAGTCTCCAGAAGAGAAGAATGAGGGGGGATTTGTTAGCAGCCTTCAACTACCTGAAGGGGGGTTCCAAAGAGGATGGAGCTCGGCTGTTCTCAGTGGTGGCAGCTGACAGAACAAGGAGCAATGGTCTCAAGTTGCAGTGGGGGAGGTCCAGGTTGGATATTAGGAACCACTATTTCACTAGGAGGGTGGTGAAGCACTGGAATGCGTTACCTAGGGAGGTGGTGGAGTCTCCTTTCTTGGAGGTTTTTAAGGTCAGGCTTGACAAAGCCCTGGCTGGGATGATTTAGTTGGGAATTGGTCCTGCTTTGAACAGGGGGTTGGACTAGATGACCTCCTGAGGTCCCTCCAACCCTGATATTCTATGATCTATGATGTATGATTTTTACAGAGAACTCCCATTTGCTTGTATTAATTAAAAACATTTTAAAAGTGTTGAAGCATTTGTCTTTTCAATGAAAAAGCATATAAAGAATTACAGGAACTGTGCATAGACCATCTCTTCCCTGAGTCTCTCTCATGGTCTTATGTTTGTATTGATAACTTATGTGGCTTACTTGTCTGATTTAATTGTGAGTTTCTCAAAGAAAGACATTTGTATTGTTCTGCATGTTTTTTTAAATGCTGTGTTCACTGTCTGGAATCTGGGTCCCAAACTGCTGCTCTGATATTTTTCTTGATGACTGGAGGAGAGCAGCTCAGCTCCTTTTCAAACTGGCAAACTTGTACCAGTCACTACCTCCAATCTGTTTCCCTGTTTGAGACTACTTGCTTTATCATTAATTATTATAAAATCTTCACCTCTGAATTTGAAGAAATCCGGACAATGTCTTACCAGTTATGATGGCATGTGAACTGAATCAAACTAGCTAGGGACATAAAGGGTAACAAGAAAACATTCTACAAATACATTAGAAGCAAGAGGAAGACCAAGGACAGAGTAGGCCCATTATTCAGTGAGGGGGGGAAGACAATAACAGAAAATGTGGAAATGGCAGAAGTGCTTAATGACTTTTTTTGTTTTGGTTTTCACCAAGAAGGTTGGTGGCGATTGGACGTCTAACATAGTGAATGCCAATGAAAATGAGGTAGGATCAGAGTCTAAAATAGGGAAAGAACAAGTCAAAAATTACTTAGACAAGTTAGATGTCTTCAAATCACCAGGGCCTGGTTAAATGCATTCTAGAATACTCAAGGAGCTGACGGAGGAGATAACTGAGCTATTAGCAATTATCTTTGAAAAGTCATGGCAGATGGGAGACATTCCAGAAGACTGGAAAAGGGCAAATATAGTTCCCATCTATAAAAGGAGAAATAAGGACAACCCGGGGAATTACAGACCAGTCGGCTTAACTTCTGTACCCTGAAAGATAATAGAGCAAATAATTAAGAGATCAATTTGCAAACACCTAGAAGATAATGAGGTGATAAGTAACAGTCAGCATGGACTTATCAAGAACAAATCATGTCAAACCAACCTGATAGCTTTCTTTGACAGGGTAACAAGCCTTGTGGATATGGGGGAAGCTGTAGATGTGGTAAATCTTGACTTTAGTAAGGCTTTTGATACTGTCTCGCATGACCTTCTCATAAACAAACTGGGGAAATACAACCTAGATGGAGCTACTATAAGGTGGGTGCATAACTGGCTGGAAAATCATTCCCAGAGAGTAGTTATCAGTGGTTCACAGTCATGCTGGAAGGGCATAATGAGTGGGGTCCTGCAGGGATTGGTTTTGGGTCTGGTTCTGTTCAATATCTTCATCAATCATAGAATCATAGAAGATTAGGGTTGGAAGAGACCTCAGGAGGTCATCTAGTCCAATCCCCTGTTCAAAGCAAGACCAACACCAACTAAATCATCCCAGCCAGGGCTTTGTCAAGCTGAGCCTAAAAACCTCCAAGGATGGAGATTTCACCATCTCTCTAGGTAACCCATTCCAGTGCTTCACCACCCTCCTAGTGAAATAGTGTTTCCTAATATCCAGCCTAGACCTCCCCCACTGCAACTTGAGACCATTGCTCCTTATTCGGTCATCTGCCACCACTGAGAACAGCTGAGTTCCATCCTCTTTGGAACCCCCCTTCCTGTAGAAACCTCATCAGATTTCTTTTGGCCCTATTCTCCAATTTGTCTAGGTCACTCTGGACCCTATCCCTACCCTCCAGCATATCTACCTTTCCCCCCAGTTTAGTATCATCTGCGAACTTGCTGGGGGTGCAATCCATCCCATCATCCAGATCATTAATAAAGATGTTGATCAAAACCAACCCCTGGGTACTCTGCTTGATTCCGGCTGCCAACTAGACATTGAGCTGTTGATCACTACCCGTTGAGTCCAACAATTTAGCCAGCTTTCTAATCACTTTATAGTCCATTCATCCAATTCATACTTTTTTAACTTGCTGTGAAGAATATTGTGGGAGACCGTATCAAAAGCTTTGCTAAAGTCAAGATATATCATGTCCACTGCTTTCCCCATATCCACAGAGCCAGTTATCTCATCATAAAAGGCAATCAGGTTGGTCAGGCATGATTTGCCCTTGGTGAATCCATGTTGACTGTTCCTGATCACCTTCCTCTCCTCCAAGTGCTTCAAAATGGTTTCCTTGAGGACTTGCTCCATGATTTTTCCAGGGACTGAGGTGAGGCTGACTGGTCTGTAGTTCCTCAGGTTCTCCTTCTTCCCTGTTTAAAATATGGGCACTATATTTGCCTTTTTCCAATCATCCGGGACCTTCCCCCAAGCGCCACGAGTTTTCGAAGATAATGGCCAATGGCTCTGCAATAACATCAGCCAATTACCGCAGCACCCTTGGATGCATTAAATCTGTACCCATGGACTTATGCATGTCCAGCTTTTCCAAATAGTCCTTAACCTGCTCTTTCACCATTGAGGCCTGCTCACCTCCTCCCCATACTGTGTTGCCCAGGACAGCAGTGTGGGAGCTGACCTTGTCTGTGAAGACCGAGGCAAAAAAAAGCATTGAGTACTTCAGCTTTTTCCACATCATCTGTCACTAGGTTGCCTCCCCCATTCATTAAGGGCCCCACAGTTTCCCTGACCCTTTTCTTGTTGCTAACAAACCTGTAGAAACCCTTCTTGTTACCCTTCACATCCCTTGCTTGCTGCAACTCCAGTTGTGTTTTGGCCTTCCTGATTACACCCCTGCATGCTTGAGAAATATTTTTATACTCCTCCCTAGTCATCGGTCCACGTTTCCACTTCTTGTAAGCTTCCTTTTTGTGTTTAAGATCACAGAAGATTTCACTGTTAAGCCAAGCTGGTCGCCTGCCATATTTGCTATTCTTTCTGTACAATGGGATTTATTCCTGCGCCCTCAATAAGGCTTCTTTAAAATAAGCCAGCTTTCCTGGACTTCTTTCCACCTCATATTAGCCTCCTTAAGGAATCGTATCAGTTCCCTTAGGGAGTCAGTCTGCTTTTTGAAGTCCAGGGTCCATATTTTGCTACTCTCCTTTCTTCCTTTTGTGAGGATCCTGAACTCAACCACTTCTACTTCCCCTACCAATTATTCCCTGTTTGTGTGCAGCAGGTCTAGAGGAGAACAGCCCCTGGTTGGTTCCTCCAGTCGTTGCACCAGGAAGTTGTTCCCAACACTCTCCAAAAACTTTCTGGATTGTCTGTGTACTGCTGTATTGCTCTCCCAGCAGATGTCAGGGTGATTGAAGTCCCCCATTAGAACCAGGGCCTGTGTTCTGGAAACTTCAGTTAATTGTCTGAAGAAAGCCTCGTCTACCTCATCCTCCTGGTCCATAGCAGATGCCCACCATGACATCACCCTTGTTGCTGTCTCTTCTAAACTTAACCCAAAGACTCTCAACAGGCTTTTCTCCAGTTTGATATTGGAGCTCTGAGCAGTATACCGCTCTCTTACGTCAATGATTTAGATAATGGCATAGAGAGTAAACTTATAAAGTTTGTGGGTGATATCAAACTGGGAGGGATTGCAAGTGCTTTGGAGGATAGAATAGGATTAAAATTCAAAATGATCTGGACAAACTGGAGAAATGGTCTGAAGTAAATAGGATGAAATTCAATAAGGCAAATGCAAAATATTCCACTTAGGAAGGAAAAATCAGTTGCACACACATAAAATGGGAAATGACTGCCTAGGAAGGAGTACTGCGGAAAGGGATCTGGAGGTCATAGTGGATCAGAAGCTAAATATGAGTCAACAGTGTCACACTGTTGCAAAAAAGAAAAAAAAAAGCAAACATAATTCTGGGATGTATTAGCAGGAGTATTGTAAGCAAGACACGAGAAGTAATTTAATTCTTCCGCTCTTGGTGCTGATTAGGCCTCAACTGGACTATTGTGTTCAGTTCTGGGTGCCGCATTTCAGGAAAGATGTGAACAAATTGGAGAAAAGGCCAGAGAAAAGCAACAAAAATGATTAAGGGTCTAGAAAACATGACCTGTGAGGGAAGGTTGAAAAAATTGGGTTTGTTTAGTCTGGAAAAGAGAAGATAAGAGGGGACATAACAGTTTTCAAGTACATAAAAGGTTGTTACAAGGAGGAGGAAGAAGAATTGTTCTTCTTAACTTCTGAGGATAGGACAAGAAGCAATGGGCTTAAATTGCAGCAAGCGAGGTTTAGGTTGGGCATTAGGAAAACCTTCCTGTCAGGGTGGTTAAGCACTGGAATAAATTTCCTAGGGAGGTTGTGGAATCTCCATCATTGGGGATTTTTAAGAGCAGGTTGGACAAACACCTGTCAGGGATGGTATAGATAATACTTAGTCCTGCCTTGAGTGCAGGGGACTCCATGTATGCAGGTACTAGATGACCTCTTGAATTCCCTTCCAGTTCTATGATTCTATGTAATTATATTATAATAATAATATTAGGATTATGCATATAGATAAAATGTCCTCAATATGAATACAGTTTGTTGTAGTCTGTAAAAACTACATAGCTTTATAAAGTCTTCATTAGTATTTCATGACCATTTTAGGGTAGTATGGTTTTTCCTTTTTGTAAAATAGTGCATATAACTATCCTCAGGAGTTGCTGCATGACATTAACTTTTCCTTTTAGAAATGCACAGTTCAATCATGTTCACAGTGTCCCCTACATGTGGGATTTTCCTTTGTTTTGCCAAGTCAAATCAGTCCTCAGCCTTTCTGTTGCCTAGTTTTTGTGTGAAGAATCAAAATCTATTCAACCATTTTGTTTGAGTCAGTTACTGATTGCTATGGAGACCAAGCATAAACAATCAACAATTGTGTACTCAGCTGCAGTGTTATACAGTGATAGAAGGTACTCAATTCAGTATGCCAGAATTTTACATACAAAATCTTTCAAAAATGTTCTATACCTTAAAAAAAAAACATAATAAAAGGTTGAAACATTTATAATAAACTTATCTTTTTGTCTTTCTTTACAGTATGACTGAGGCTGTTTCCAGCACCATTCCTCATTCATTCTGTTTAGAAATGAATGCAGATGCTCCTAGGTAAGAGAAACTGTAATGCATTATGTAGTAAATTATGGATTATTACTATTAAATCTGCAGTCTTAATATTAAGTTCAGTATTCCTTTGCAGTAAATGTATAATGTTTTCATTTACTGTACATTGTGGTATAAGACCTACAGCCACACCACTTTGTGCTGCGATCCTGTGAGATCACAGAAACTAAGCAGGTCTGGCCAGATATCTGCTACCCATTAGAGAGGGGAAAAAATGGTTCTAATTTTTAAAAATGTATTTTTACTTTTCTCCCCTAGAAAATTGTTTTTGTTTAAAAAAATAAAATAAAAATAAAAATCTCCAGAGGGGGTGAATGCACACTGAAAACCTAAAACAAAGGATCTCTTATTTTTGCTAATGGGTATCATTTTTCATTTAGCATTTTAACTTACCAGTTGTAAAGTTGATACATTTACTTCACTCAGATCCTCATCATCAGGTTCAGTGTTCAGAATCTATATCTTTTGGAAAGTGTCTAAAATTATTATTTTTATTCCCAATACTTCAAGTAATAATAGAAAGTTGTGTATGTGATGATCAATCTTCTTTCACTGGTGTATCAAGTGTTCCCTATAATGATCCGGTGTGTTCAAAGAAGCAAGTGGTCCAGGAAGGAGAGCAGATATCAGAGCCATTGAACGTTTCAGAAGCTGTCAGACAGATGCTCCAAGATGAAATGTTTAAATTAGTTCAGGTAAAAATAATCTCATTATTAAAAATAATCAAACACAGATTAAACTGTTCAGTTTTAAGAAACAAGCAATATGAAAAATGATTGCTTTCGATGCTTTTATGCAAATGTCTGGGTTAAAGGTAACTAAAGGTAGAAACCAATTATTTTAGGCATAATTCATATCCTTTTGACTTCTTAATCTGAAGGTTTGTGAATTTGAGGAGCAGTACAGTTTGAACAATTGTATTTTTAGGAGGACTAACTGTTAACATTCTCTTAATGTCTTTTATCCATATAAATTAGGAGAGATTATGAACCAACAGTAACTGTATAGTTCAAATGGTAATGAGTTAATGCTGGTACATTTGAAACTATTCCATCCTGGTATTGTTCAGGTTTAGATTTCTTTGTTTTGAAATAAAGGAATGCAAAGGACTATACGTTGTTGTAGCATAACTTTATTATTCCACATAGCTTATTGTATCATGAAAGAAATATCGATTTAGTGCATAAGTATGCACTTGTCATGGAGACATTGGGATGTTATTTCTGTTGCTATCTATTTTAATAGGATAATCTGTAAATTTTAGGATAATTTTTAGATCTTTAAAAGGTTTTAACCAGGGATTTTGGCCAAGACCCATTTTAGCGATTTTTATAATGTTAGCTTTATTTTTGTTTATATTCTAGCTGCAGCAAATCAACTTTCTGAACTTAATGCAAATGGTGGGGTCATCCTTTGCCAGCCTGCCAAATATGCAGCATCTTCCGCAGCAGTCTCAGTCTATTCAGTTGGGAGGAAGCCAGGCTTTACACACTGTAAGAGGCAGTGGGGCTGACACATCCCTTCCTATACAGTCTGCAGACATTTCTCCGGAGACTCAGTTGCCCACTAAAGAAAATGCTGGAAAGTCTAATAAAAAGAGCAGCTCTCATTCTCAGGAAAGAAATATCCTAAATGATCAAAGCAGCAAAGAAAATATACATGTAGGTAAAACCAAGCATTACTTTTTAAGAAGAAGCATATCAGATGTTATTCCATTTGAAAAATTAGAGAACTTTCTTGTAGTAATTGCATTAGACAGAATTACCATGTAATAGAGACTACATCTAGTAACGATTTATTGCGATCTTATACATAGTTTAAAGTACTATTGTGTGTTCTTTTTTCATTTAGAATTATCCAGATGTGAATATTTCTTTAAGCCTATCAGAGAGCCAGTCCAATGGAACAGGATTTATTCCAGCATCTCAAGACTTGCTTCGTTCAGCTCCAGCCAAACCACTTCATCTGTTATCTCGTTCCCTAGATATTCAGAAGACACCCAAACTTATCCCAGTTGCAAAAACCTTAAATTATGAAAATGGTTTTCCTTTGCTTAAACTTGAATCTGATCATTTAAAACCACTCAATTTATATCCATTAAAAGTTTCACAAGCTTTCATCGGGTCCCTCCCCCAACCAAGAGTAGTTTGGGATCCATCTAATTCTTTACAGAACCCTCCACTGTCATGTATGCTAGGAGACAAGACTATTTCAACGACACACTTGAATTTGAATAAATATGATCCTGAAATGATAAGGCAAGTATATGAGGAAAAGAAGAGGTGGGCAGAAGCTGAAAGCAAGAGGCCTCCTAAACTACTTAATCTGGATCAGTATGAAGGAGAGCAAAATCTTGCACCTCTGCAGCACCTTCGTACAAATGTGAGTGCAGAGAAGCCACTGAGTGCTGAGAATGCTTCTTTCTATGGAACTTACCTGCATTCAACTGGAATTCCTTTATTGCACCTGCAGTTTGACCCAGCACCTAGATTTCCACCAATTATAAGACCATCAGTCCCTGCTTCTTTAATACCTGTTAGACCTATAACTGAGGAGACCAACTCCAGAGACACATTACAGCACATAGGAATATCAATTCTTCACGCTAATTTACCTCCAAAAAACAAGGTAATGGATTTTAGGAATATATTTTTCTATGTTGCAATTACATAAGCATATTTGCTGTTGCATAGCTTCAGTCCTCACTAATGGGATAATGCCCTCACCTGTGTAATTTGGAGGAGGTCCAGTGTTGTTGCTTGAGGCTCCAGCACTAAGCCCTGCCTTCAGCTCAGGCCACCAAATTTTCTGTCTCCAGCAGAGGAACAAGTTGGTGGTTTGGTTTCTCCCCATCATTTTGTTTTCTAACTTTAATTTTTATTCATTTCCATATGGTAAAGACTTATAATCTTTCCTCCTCCTCACCGCAACCCCTCCCCCCCAGGATCAGGTATTTGACAGCATGTTTGTTTCAACCACTTGGACCCGCCACTGCAGTGCCTCCTCCAGGATTTCTCTGCCCCCACTTTGGGATGGTAGAGCTGTTCTGCAAACACTGGGATAAAGTGTTGCCTGTGTGAGGCAGTATTTACAGGCTCTACAGAGGGCGAATTACAGTCAACTCTCGCAGTGAAAGGACACAGGATTGGACCAGCATGTTGGGTCCCCTCTTCTCCGAAGAGCCATAAGTCCATTGCAAAAAAAGCTCAGGAGCATCTGAACATTTCAGGGAGAAAGTCTAAGGATGAGAAGGATCCTATCCAGCCAGCTTGGGGTAAGACCCACAACAGACTCAGGCTGGAGGGGGAAAATTTCCTGAATGATCCAAAAATCACTCCCTGGATATTGAAGTGGGTCCTCAGCTCCCTAGGGAAAAAAAGCAGGGCTTCTAAACATCTCTCTTTCCTCTCACTGTAAATCTGGGGATTGTCATGATGCTCAGGAGTGAGTTAGGTAAACCCCAAAGACTCGGTCCCAAAATGCAAAAGCAAGCATCATATTTGCAAGGCAGCAATTCCTAACACCCCAGTATAAGGGAGTGTTTGGTGGGGTCATTCTCTTATACAGAGGCTCTCACAGTGCTCTGTACACAGTGCTCTGCCCCTTCTTGCCCTATGGCACGTCACTCCAGGCATGTAGAGAACCCATCTATTCTGTGAAGCACTCCCTCAGGCTGCAGTTAATGGGAATTGTGCCGTTATACATTGTGCCATTATACGGTGGTATACAGCCCAAGGATCCTCACTCTGCTAAGAAAAGGGGCTCCGATTTCAAGCACCAACGGAATGTGATTTGTGCCTTCTATATGTCAGCAACAAACCCTTGGTCTGCCAAAGAAAAGGGCTCAGAGTCTGAAAGGCACAAAAGAGAGTCTCTCTCCACTCCACTCTTGCCCCACAGGCTGGCTCCATATTAAAGTATAATGAGCACTTCAGGCAGTCTGTGACCAGATCAGAGTCACATGAGGATTCCACTCCCCATGAATGATACCAAGCTGGGAGAGATTGCAAGTGCTTGAAGAACAGGATTAGAATTCAAAATGATCTTGACAAACTGGAGAAATGGTCGGAAATAAATAGGACAAAATTCAATAAGGACAAATGCAAAGTACTTAGGAAGGAATACTCAGTTGCACAAATACAAAATGGGAAATGTCTGCTTAGGAAGGAATATTGCAGAAAAGGATCTCAGGGTTATAATGGATCACAAAACTAAATATGAGTCAACAGTATAATAGTGTTGCAAAAAAAAGAACCTCATTCAGGGATGTATTACCAGAGTGCTGTAAGCAAGACACGAGAAGTAATCACTCTACTCAGCACTGATAAAGCCTTAGCTAGAGTACTTTTTCCAGGTCTGGGCACCACACTTTGGGAAAGATGTGAACAATTTGGAGAAAATCCAGAGAGCAACAAAAATGATTAAAGATCTAGAAAACATGACCTCTGAGGAAAGATAGATTACAGCACACTACGGAATGTTAGTGTGTGGTAGCAGGGTCCACATAACCTGTTAGTCCAAAGCAGGCTAGAGCACTGTAGATTTACAACCCAGTTTACTGCACACTTACTCTTTGTATTGACATACCCTTATAAAAAAGCCTTCTCAGTGACAAGCAAATGGCTCAACATCTATGGGTATGATCCTTGCTTGGACTGCGATGTCTTGGGTTCTGTCCTGGTTAACTCTTGATGTTATTTGCCACAAAAGCAATGGCTTCTAACAGTGGCTACAAAGAAGCTGTTTTACAGCCATGAATATCAGATGCTGTGTAATACCTATGAATATCAGTCATCCTAAGTAGCTATCTTGTGCATGCAAACTTACAGGTAAGGAGCTGTTTGGTAAAACATTAGAGAAATTAATAAACGAGATAGCAGAAATGCCTCAACCTTTACTATCAAAGCCAGCATCAAAATCCATTGACAGCAATCAAGATATCCAAAAAGAGACTATTTTCCTAGCAGAGGGAAAAATCTAGAACAAAAGTTGCCAAGAAAATCTAGATACATTTTTCTCCAAATCAGCAGAATCCTCAGTGTGATAAAGACCAAAAAAAGCATTTACGTATCAGGGTTCACAATTCTTGTAAAGACTCTCCCTTCTGGTCCACCCTTCTTAAGACCTAGAATCTTAAGATACAGCTGGTGGTAGTCACAGCAAAGTGCAGAATGTATATTATGCACCTACACAAAAAGTCATTCAGTGCCCTATCCAGAGAAACAGACCTATTCATATGTGGGAAAGGACTCATATCCACCAGTTGTTCAAAATCAATAATATCTTTTGAACTTAATGCGCAGACTTGCTCACCCAAGGGCCAAAACAAGCTTGGCTCCGGTCACAGTTTTGCTATTATGGTAAAGATTTGCCAAGAGCCAAAACTTCATTGCATCAGTAATTTCCTGGCAATGGTCAGCTATAGGTAACTATCTCCAGTGGTTTGCTGGTGCCATGATTGGATTGCTGATGCCATGATTGACTTCATTCCCTGGATAGGTTTATTAAAATGCACCTGGAGAAATTTCTTCGGAGGCTATGGAACCATGCACCCGATACAATGCAAAATGAGGTATTATTCTCAGGTCATATCTGAATGTCCCTTTGTTGGCAGTTAAGTACAAATAACATGCAGAAAGCTGACCCAATTTTCAGTCCAGATCCTTGCACACTCACTATGAATGCAAGTCTCACAAGGTGGTAAAGTTTGGGGACAATACAAAATTACTCCAGACAGTTAGGTCCAAAGCTGACTGCAAAGAGTTACAAAGGGATCTCACAAGACTGTGTGACTGGGCAACAAAATGGCAGATGAAATTCAGTTTTGATAACTGCAAAGCAATGCACATTGGAAAACATAATCCCAACTATATATATATATATGAGTGGTAACAGCCAGTTTGGACCCCAAGAAGGAGATTTTGGAGTCAGCATGGATAGTTCTTTAAAAATATCTGCTCACTCTGCAGCGGCAGCCAAAACACTAGCATTGTTAGGAGCCATTAGGAAAGGGATAGACAATAAGAGAGAAAATATATTCCGTCTATATAAATCCAGGGTACACCCACACTTTGAATACTACGTGCAGTTCTGGTGGCCCCATCTCAGAAAAGATATTAGAATTGGAAAAACTACGCAGAAAAGCAAACTAATGTATTGGGATATGGATCAGCTTGCATAGGAGGAGAGATTAAGAAGATTGGGATTGTTCATTTTAGAAAAAAAACAATTGAGGGGATATGATAGAAGTCTATAAAATCATGAATGGTGTGGAGGAAGTGAATAAGGAAGTATTATTTACCCCTTGTAATGGCATTGGCACCTGCCTCTCACAAGCACTGGCTGATAGTGCCTGCAATCACTCATTTTTGAATGGGGTGGCACCCACCTCTCCTGGGTGCTCCCTTTCTGGTCGAGTGTGAGCCTGCTTTTTTTTCCCTCCAGTTCTTACAACAGGGTTGGACCCACTTCTCATGAGTGCCCCCCTCCCCTCCAGCCGATAGTTCTTTCAGTGGGTCTTCAGTGACTCGGCACCCTGGCTGAGTCACACACACACAGTGTCCCCCCTTCTGGGGTATACAGTTTCTACTTCTCTCTCATGGCCTTGGTATGGCCATAGCACCAAGGCTTCCTTCCTGGAGACACTGCCTCCTTTAACAGCCCAACAGGGGCCCATCTCAGTACCCTCAGTTGGTGTCCTTTTGCCAGCCGTCACTTGGGCTCATCCTTCAATTAGACCAGCTGGGCCCATTACGGTCCTGGGCTCAGCCTGCCTGCACTGACCTGTCCATGGTCCTACTGCTCTTCCAGCCAGCCAGGCACCTCATTCTTCCTCTTCAAGTTCCAGACAGTAACTGACTGCATTTCCTCTGCTGGTCCCTTTATATATGGCCCTTCTGGCCCCTGATTGATTGCTCCAGCAGCCTCTCTGATTGGCTGCTCCTCTGCAGCCACTCTCGGTTGCCTGGAGGACTTTCTCCTCTGCTATTTTCTGGGGCGGGGTGAGGCAGTGCTGCAAGGCGTCAAGCAGATGGCTTCTGGACCTAGTCCACCCCGTCACACCCCTTCATGTAACACTAGAACCAGGAATCACCCAACGAAATTAATGGGCAGCACTTTTAAAACAATATAAGGAAGTACTTCTTCACACAATGCACAGTCTATCAGTGGAACACCTTGCCAAAGGATGTTGTGATAGCCAAAACTATAACTGTGTTCAAAAAAAGAATTGAATAAGTTCCTGGATGATAGGTCCATTATTTCTAGAAAAGAAGAAAAGGGAAAGTTTAAGTCCTCCTCTGGCTTTGCTAGATTGCCCAGGAACCCACATTGCACCTGCAGAAAAGACAAGATCTCTAGAAGCAGGAATTCCTTCACCTGGATTGGGAATATTCTCAGTTAACCTAGGCACTGGAAGAAAAGTGTCGTTCAGCATGGATTCTCTATTAGCCTCTGACACATTTTGGTATCCAGCGCACAGGAGCCGGCAAACAGAGCTGTAAACGGGAGTGTTAGGGGGAGTTGGAGGAAGGAGTGTGATGTTTGGTTGTGGTTTTGGATATTTTCTTCTTGTTTTTTTGTTTGGTTTTTGTTTTGTTTCTTTTTCCTTCACAGGAGGTTAGGCAGGAAGGAAATGACAGCTACAGTGGCACCAGTGATAGTGACCCAAGCAATGGAAGAGACAATGAAGATGATCGGATGTGGAAGCTGCGGAATATACATGATCCTAGCATGGGTACCTGAAAAGAGTTTCATTTGTATGAAGTGCTGCCTGATAGAACTGATGGAAGAGAAGAGCCGAGGCTTGGAGATGCAGGTGGAAGCTATAGTTGAGTTTTGAAGGGGGTTGAAGCAGATGATGGAGCAAAGGCAAGAGAAGGCCGAAGGGAAAATTCAAGACTTACAGATGCAAGCTGGACTGAAGAACTGATAGGGGAGACTGCTAGTGAGGAAAATGGTCAGTGAAAGCATGTGACTACAAGAACCAGGCAGAGAAGAAGACTGGCTAATGAAGGAGAAATAGAGCCCAGGAACAGGTTTGCTGGATTGGAAAATGAAGAAGGGGCACAGCAGGCTGTAACTGAAGGAGGGAGGGCAAGGAAGAAGAGAAGAGCAGTTAATTCTGTAAGAAGAGGTGAAGAATCAATGGAGATAGCCAGAGTTCACAACCCCAGGAAGATGCAGGATGACTTGTCTTTTATTTTCCCTTGCAATCTTCTGCAAGAGGACTTGCAGCCGAAATGAACATGAAACACCATCACCAGGAAAAGGCAGATGTATGTGATTGAGGACTCCCTACTAAGAAGAACAGGCCTGTCACCTGAGCAAAACAGAAGGGTTTGCTTTCTGTCAGGTGCTCAGAATGGGATGTGGACCTGAGGCTGAAGAGGATCCTAATGGGAGCAGGAAAGAATCCATTGATTGTTCTTCATGTGGGAACAAATGAAACAACTAGATTCTCATTGGAACATATCGGGAGACTATGCCAGCCTGGGAAAGATGCTTAATGAAATGGAGGCTCAGGTGATCTTCAGTGGGATTCTGCCTGTCCCTAGAGGAGGAGAATGAAGGTGAGACAAGATTATGATGATCAAAGATGGCTTAGTCAGTCGTGTTATAAGGCGGGCTTTGGGATGTTTGACCATTGGGAGGCATTCATGGACAGAGGATAGTTCTCATGGGATGGACTCCACCTGAGTAGGGAGGGAAATAGACCTCTGGGATGGAGGTTGGCACAACTCATTAAAAGATCTTTAAACTAAGAACTCAGGGGAGATGGTTGGGAGATGTTCATATAATCTCCATGCCTGATTTTAACATTGAGAGGGAGGAAAATCAAGTAAGAAAGGATACAGCAATGGGTAGCATAATGGATATTAAGAGGAAGGATTGTGCTGATACCAGTCAGATAGGTGATACTGGCAGTAGAATGCCTGTACCCAGTTGGGCAAGGAATGTGGGTGAAGCCAAGCAGCAACAATTAAGATGTTTACACACCAGTGCAAGGAGCCTGGGTAACAAAATGGAGGAACTAGAACTACTAATGCAGAAAGTGAAACCAGATATTATAGGGATAACAGAAACATAGTGGAATAGTAGTCATGACTGGAATATAGGTATTGAAGGGTATGTGCTGTTCAGGAAAGACAGAAATAAAGGCAAAGGTGGCAGAGCAGCATTGTATATTAATGATGAGGTAGACTATAAAGAAATGAGAAGTGATGGAATGGATAAGAAAGAGTCTGTTTGGGCCAAAATCACTTTGAGGAAGAAAGCTACTAGAAGTTCCCTTATAGTGCTTGGGGTGTGCTACAGAATACGAGGATCTGATTTGGATTTGGATAGAGACCTCTTTAATGTTTTTAATGAAATAAATTCTGCTGAGAATTGTATGTTTATGGGAGACTTTAACTTCCCAGATAGAGATTGGAGGCCACATGCTACTAATAATAGTAAGGCCCAGATTTTCCTGGATGTGATAGCTGACAGATTTCTTCACCAAATAGTTGCTTTCCTTGATTTCAAAAGCGCTAATTTCAAAAAATTAAGGCAGTGATTTTCAACCTGTGGTCCACAGGCCGCTTGCAGCCCAATCAGCACATGTGACATCCTCAGGGCCATACAGGTACAATATATATATTGTGTGGATGTGGTCCACATAACCAGGGCCGCCGAGAGCGGGTTCAGGCCCCGGTGAAATTTTTTTTTTTGGGCCCCCCTAGCCAGGGCGGACTGGCTAAACAGGGCCAACGAGACGGGGGGAAGCCAGGCCCTGGGCCCCCTTCCTGACCGCCGGGCCCTGGTAATTTGTACTGGCTTCCCCCCCTCTCGTCGGGCCTGCACATAACTCATAGCTGCATATGCGGCCCACAATGGTAAATAGGTTGAGAACCACCAAATTAAGGGAATTAGTTAGGGAAGTGGACCGGGCAGAAGAACTCAAGGATCTGAATGTGGAGGAGGCTTGGAATTACTTTAAGTCAAAGTTGCATAAGCTATCTGAACCCTGCATCCCCACCAAGGGAGGGGGGCGGCGAATTCGTAGGGAAGGGTTCCAGTAAGCATCTCAAACAGGTGATTAAGTGAAAGCAGAAAGCCTACAAGGAATGGAAGATGGGACAGATCAGCAAGAAAGGCTACCTCCTGAAGGTCAGAAAGTGTCGTAATAAAGTGCAAACTGCCAAAAGCCAGAGTTGGATCTTGCAAAGGGAATTAAAACCAATAATAAAAGGTTTTATAGCCATATAAATAAGCAGAAATCAAGGAAAGAAGAAGTGGGACTGATAAGCACTGAGGATGGGGGGGTGGAGATTAAATATTATGTAGGCATGGCCCAACACCTAAATAAATATTTTGCCTCAGTTTTTAGTAAGGCTAATGGAAAGCTTAGCAGCAGTGGCAGGGGGGCTAATGGCAATGAGGATATGGAGGTAGAAATTACCATATCTGATGTAGAAATCAAACTCAAACAGCTTAATGGGACTAAATCAGGGGACCAGGAGAATCTCCATTCAAGAATAATTAAGAAACTGGCACATGAAATCGCAAGTCCAATAGCAAGGTTTTTTAATGAATCTGTAAACTCAGGGGTCATACCCTATGATTGAAGAATTGCTAATATAATTCCTATTTTTAAGAAAGAGAAAAAATGGTATCCAGGAAACTACAGGCTTGTTAGTTTGTTCTCAAGTATATGCAAGGTCTTGGAACAAATTTTGAAAGAAAAAGTAGTTAAGGACATGGGGTGAATGGTAATTGGAATAAAATGCAACAAGATTTTACAAAAGGTAGATCATGCCAGACCAACCTGATTTCCTTCTTTGAGAAGATAACTGATTTTGTAGACAAAGGAAATGCAGTAGATCTCATCTACCTGGATTTCAGTAAGGCATTTGATACAGTTCCACATGGGAAATTATTAGTTATATTGAAGAAGATAGGGATTAATATGATAATTGAAAGTAAATAAGGAACTTGTTAAAGGGGAGACTACAGCATACTGAAAGGTGAACTCTCAGGCTGGAAGGAGGTTACTAGTGGAGTTTCTCAGGAAGAGTCTTGGGACCAATCTTATTTAACATTTTTATTACTGACTTTGCGGCTGACACAAACTTGGGAGGTATTGCCAATACAGAAAAGGACCGGAATATCATACAAGAAGAGCTGGATGACCTTGTAAATGGGAGTAATAGAAATGGGATGAAATTCAATAGTGCAAAGTGCAAGATCATGTTGTTAGTCCCTACATACAATAATTTTTTGCTATAAGCTGTGGACTTCTCAGTTGGAAGCGACAGGAGCAGAAAGACCTGGGTGTATTGGTTGATCACAGGATGACTATGAGCTGTCAGTGTGATGCAGCCATGAAAAAGGCTAGTGCAATCCTAGGATGCATCAGGTGAGGTATTTCCAGTAGACATAGGGAAGTGTTAGTACCATTATACAAGGCACTGGTGAAATCTCATCTGGAATTCTGTGTGCAGTTCTGGTCTCCCATGTTTAAGAAAGATGAACTCAAACTGGAACAGGTGCAGAGAAGGGTTACTAGGATGATCCAAGGGATGAAAAACCTGTCTTATGAAAGGAGACTCAAAGAGCTTGGCTTGTTTAGCCTAACCAAAAGACGGCTGAGGGGAGATATGATTGCTCTCTATAAATACATCAGAGGGATAAATATCAGGGAGAGAGAGGAAGTAAGTTAAGTGCCAATGTGGACAGAACAACAAATGGATATAAACTGGCCATCAACAAGTTTAGGCTTGAAGGTTTCTAACCATTGGAGGGGTGAAGTTCTGGAAGAGTCTTCCAATGGGAGCAAAAAACCTAACTGGCTTCAAGACTGAGCTTGATAAATTTATGTAGGATATGGTCTAATGGGACTGCCTACAGTATCACATGGTCCATCGACAACTGCCAGTAGCAAAAATTCCCAACAGCTGGAGATGGGACACTAGATGAAGGGCTCTGGGTTACTACAGAGAATTCTTTCCCAGGTATCTGCTTGGTGGGTCTTGCCCACATGTTCATGGTCCAACTGATCACCATATTTGGGAACAGGAAGGATTTTTCCCTTGGATCAGATTGGCAGAGACCCTGGGGATTTTTCGCCTTCCTCATGCGCAGGTTTAAATTGGTATTAATGGTGAATTCTCTGTAACTTGAAGTCTTTAAACTGATTTGAGGACCTCAGTAGCTCAGGCAGAGGTTATGGGTCTACTACAGGAATGGGAGGTTGAGATTCTGTGGCCTGCAATATGCAGGAGGTCAGACTAGGTGATCATGATGGTCCCTTCTTACTTTAAAGTCTGTGAGTCTATTTTCATTGATCTGATCAATTTATGTTTCCGGTGCAAGAGGAAACAGAAAGCTCTTTGGGGCAGGGACTGCCCCTTTGTATGGTGCCCAGTGCAATGAGTCCCTGACCTCTGGATGCTGTTGTGATACAGATGTAGTCACAAAGGTCTGGTGATCTCCGCTACATTAGAGTTTCACCAGAATGGTTGATTGGAGGAGTTCTACAATCAAGCATCATAGAAACATGTACCTTCCCTATTGGTGTCCTATAGGTAGACACATCAGCAATATTAATCAGATTACACAAGCCTATGACTGGCCTTTCTAGTTACTATTTGGAATTGGAATTATATCTCCTATATAGACAAGAATCACAAAGCTGTTGTAATGAGGAAAAGGTTATTCTTATAGCTCCAGGAAACCTTTCTGTTCAAGGTAAGTTCCTCGTTCCACAATTCCTGGGAAATAGTTCTGTTATTTTGTGCTAATCCCTAGCACTCCTTTGGAAGATTGTGGCAGAAATGGGCATTCCTACCAGTCTGGAGGTCTGTCTCGAGCATATAGAATACATATACTAATTATACTCTCCATCTCATTCTATCCAAAAAGTCAAGGCCATAGGTCCTCCAAGTTGCTGTAGGCAAGGTGTTAAATCCTGCACCAGTTATCATGCTAGGATTTGGGAAACAATTAACAGAAGTCCCTAGAGCAGGGGTCAGCGACCTTTCAGAACTGGTGTGCCGAGTCTTTGTTTATTAACTCTAATTTAAGGTTTCACGTGCAAGTAATACATTTTAACATTTTTACAAGGTCTCTTTTTCTATAAGTCTATAATGTATAACGAAACTATTGTTGTATGTAAAGTAAATAAGGTTTTTAAAATGTTTAAGAAGCTTCATTTAAAATTAAATTAAAATGCAGAGCCCCCTGGACCGGTGGCCAGGACTTAAATATATAACTGTGTTAAGGCTAATTACCACATTATGTCAAGTGGTCTTAATGCTAATAGTCAGTTGCTGGAGTGTTTCTGTAGCTTTGGAAGAATCCTGGTGGCCTGAGCTGAAGGGCAAGGGGTTTAGTTGTGGAGCCTCCAGCAGTAATAATGGACTGCCTCAGAAATTTCAAAGCTGGGGTGAGGCGTTAATTTATTAGTGTTGAATTGGGAGAGAAGCTGCTAACAAGGAAAATGATCAGGTAAGAAATTTCTCATTCCTTGCTAAATACCTTATTTTTAAAGGAAAATGACATTTTACTTTAGAATATAAAATTTTGTAAATTTCCCCTTTCTTAAGGCAAATGTATATCAAAAGATAAATAATTCCTGGGAGCTGGAGGTCCTCCGACCCATATGCATGTTGCCCATTTCCTAACTTCATCCACAGGAACATGCTATAGGAATTTTAATATGTTGGAGAATAACAAATGGGAAAGGATTTTGCAAGAAAAAATGGATTTTTCTTAAAATTTGGACAAATAAATTAATGAAGTGGTTTTGTTGAGCTTTAGTAATAAACCAACAACAATATTTCTATATCCTCTTCTGTTTTGTACTGCATCTTTTCTTTACGGTGTAACCACCTGTTTCTGTGTCTCTTATGTTGTCTCTGGGTGATAATTTATAAATGTATTCAGTAATTAGGTCTGATTCTACTACTAGATAGTTGCCTTCTGCATTGACTGCATTAGGAGTTGTACCTGTGTAACTGAGGTAAGAGTTGGACCTACTCTGTTTAATAGAGTCTATAAAATGTTTGGTTTCCTCTTCTATAAATGTCTCATTCTGCTTCTCTTTCAAACAGTTCCAACCACCAAAACTCATCCCAATTCAAAATCTCATTGCATTTGAGCAAAGCCGCCAGTGTACCAGTGCACCACACGACTTCATTGGACAAGACCATTCTGGTCAGATTGAGTTGTTAAAAGTTAACACTGAGCCATTTGACGCAAGACACACAAAGAACAATACAAAAAGGCAAGGACAAATTTTCAAAATTGGTCTTCATTTGGAGAGGCTTACTATAGTAACCTGAGCCTTCTCCGACTGATTACAATGGGAGTTTTTGTACCAGCTTCATTGAAAACAGGATTGGATGCCAAATAATTTGAGGAGGCTGATAATAGGATACAGAGCCTTTCACTTCTAAATCTCTGGTGTGAATTGTTACCATGTATCGTATTCATTGCCTACTCTGTGAAATGATTTGATAGTCACAGTTTAGTTCTTAGTGATCAGCTGTCCACATCACAAAATAGTCACATTGCTAGTGCATGTATTCCTCAAGAGAGCATGGTCTCTGACCTCTGGAGGAGTTTAATTTAAGTCTGGGTTCTAGGCTCATTGACAGGATGATGAACATTTCCTTGTAAAGTCATTGAGACTGATTGTGAACCCAGTGGAGTGAATGGCAAAACTCCCACTGATCTAAATGAGTACACGACTGAGTTCTTTACTTAGCTAATTCTATTTTACTGGCTGTATATTTCATGACTTTTAAACTGATCTTTGTTATTGCACATTAATCTGGAATTATTTTCATTACATGGTCAGTACAAACCAAAGCAATTCCTAGGTTAGCCCTTGACCTGCACCTACCTTGCCCCTGCAGTTCTTCTGCAGCATCAGTAGATTACTGTCATGACAGTTCATAGTTCTGTGTTTCCCTTGAAAGAGTTAATGACATCAAAGCACCTAAAGTAGAGCACCCCCACTTGTGATTCTGATGCTTTCACTTGTGGGTAGAAACACAGAATCCTGAACTTAGCTCTTGACAGGTAAGTAAGAGTAACTGATTTGATTTTCAGATATCTTGCTTTAAAATGTTATAAATTGTAATGTTTAAGGCAATTCATGGTGTTTTACTAAACTAATGGTAAATATTTTTTAAAGAAATCTGCAGTCTTTTTAGGAAAACAAGTTACCGGTTAGGGAGACAGTTTCATTCATAGCAACACAGATTTATTTCTTGCTGCAACATTTCTGTGAAGGCCCTTCTGACTTGTGTAATATTTTATTTTTCATTGTATACAAAAGATAGCAGTAGTAATCAAGTTGTAAAAGATACAAAATATCAGGTTTACAATAATTTAGTTAAATGGGGTCTTAGATAACCAGTATATTATTTTGATTAGAATATGTGAATAGATTTAAGTGTTACTATTAAATATTTTAGGAACACCTTAAATAACTTGGATACATAGATTTTTAATTGGTTTCAATGGAACAGCAGTTAACTCTGTCTTTACTCAAACACCTAATATATTTCTTAAGAAGAAAGTTATTGTTGTTATTTCTTGCTTATTAGAAAGAATGATTGGTGTTTCTATTATCAGAGTGAAGTTAAATTGTTATTTCTCATTGATATGTTGACAGGCAAAAGAGACGTGCTGAGAAACAGATAAAAGAGAAGGAAGACAAGAAAAAACCAAGTGTGACGTTCCACCCAGATGACTTCATTATTAGTACTGATGATATAGAGAGAGTTTTTGAAACTGAGATACAGGTATAAGAAAATAATTAATATTTTCTTCCTTTCTTATTGATTTTTAAAATAATTATACAAGTGAAGCAACAAGCAATCACAATATAAACAAAACCCTGCTAAATACCTCCTCCACTCTTTTCAGCACCTCTGTAGTGATCTCATGTACCTTTTTTACTTGCACACTTGCATTTTCCTTTAAGCCAGAGATAAAGCCCTCCTTTACCAAAAGAAATTCTTCAGGGTATTTTCATTACTCCTGTCAGGTGCTCACATGAAATAAGTTCTGCCATGTTGACATACCAATCCTATAAAATTGGGACATGAGCTATTCTTCTTTCTGAGGATGAGGGTTTTTTTGCACAATCAAGGAGTTGCAATCCATAAAAAAATTCTTTGTTGGCTTGTATTGATGAAAATCCCCATAGTGATTATAATTCTGATTTAGCTGGTTATTTATTCCATAGCATTTCTATGACATTTATAATAATTTGTCCAGAAATCCACTAATGTTTTCTAGGTCATTTTTATTTAAAACTGTACAAACTGTAGATCTTGCTTAAGTGTGGTGGTACCATTTGCTATTTTATTATGCACATTTTTAAGACACCCGCCACTGTACTGCTGTGTGTGTTTCCTTTATATAATTTAGAAATTCAGCACTTCCTCACAAAGAATGGGGGATAGCAAGGCTCTTCTCCACAATTTATTTAAAAAGCGATCTAGTCCATGTTGCTTAGAGCAGGGGGTCTCAAACTTTTTCTCTTGGAGGCCCCCTCCAACAGGCTATAAAAACTCCAGGGCCCAGCAGGGGATTGGCCCTCAGGGCAGAGGCCTTGGGCATAGGCATAGTTTGACTTATATTTTGGGGGGGAAGGGGCCAGCAGGTCTCAAGCCACGTCCGCATGGCGGGATCCAGGGAGGGAGTGCCACCTCCACCCCTGACTCACCTCAGCAGGCCACCCAGCCTGTCTGGGTTGGGGGCCAAGAGGTGCAACCAAAAATTATAAAAAAAAGTTTGAAACCAGCTTAGAGGGGGTAGCTCTGTGCCGGCATGGGGATAGCACAGGGTGCAGGAAGGGGGTAGCTATGGACTGTGTGCAGATGGGGTAGCTCAGGGTGCAGGGAGGGGGTAGCTGGGTCTGTGTGTGGGTAGGGGGGGTAGCTCAGGTGCAGGGAGAGGCATACCTGGGGCTTTGTGCAGGGAGGGCGTAGCTCAGGGTGTAGGGAGAGGGGTATTAGGGGTTGTGTGCTGGGAGGGCTCCCCTGTGGTCCCTGTTCCCGGAGGGGTCTGCCAGCCACAGAGCCGGGTCTCCCCACATGGGCGGCTCTTACCGTCTGCCTCTGTGGGAGCAAAGGGGGCTGGGAGCTGAGGAGCAGCTTCAACCCAGGGCACCAGCAGGAGAGGAGGGAACGCTGTGACTGCCTGCTCCATAGCATCAGCCAGATCAGCAGCTGCCACGCACTGCCCGGTGTAACGGCAAAAACAGCAGACGGCACATTTTCCCACCAATAGCAGTTATCTACTGAGCCTGCTCAGTTTGGGTGAGCATGCTCAGTACAACCTAGATAGGAAATTCTTCTGGCAGGGAGCTGTTTGTGCCACTAAGTGAGGAAAAGTATGTTTTCTAATGAGTTTTAAAATTATTGCTCAAAGGAAGCATAACTTTATTTAAAAGTTGACAGCATCAAGAAATCCTGTATCACTGGTTTGATTACATTTTTCTCATATTAGGATCAGCAAGCAGAATCCAGCCGTTATCTTGAAGATGATTTTGTCATTTCACTTGGTATGTACATTCATGTTTTTTAAAAAGAAATCATGTCTAAAGTCATGAACTCTATCTTTTTTTTCAAAATGGTTGTCTGATGTCACAGAAAGACCTAAATCATTGGTTAAATTTGGAGTTCCTAGGTTGATATGTTTAACTGTTTGCCTTGCTGAGCATAATGAAGACACGACAACATCAAAATGCAACATCTCAAATCGTGCAATGTAGAGCAGGGAAATCCATCATGGCTTGCAAAATCTCCCCAATAAAATCATGAAGATCTCTATTAATGCATGATGAGTCGAAACATAAGGCTAGTCATCTTTCATGGCACTAAAATTTTGAAGGGTATTCCCAAAACAACCAAACCAAAAACGCCTCAAAGATTCAGGGTCTGTGGGCTGGATTCTGACCTCAGTTACACATAAATGTGCACTCAGAATAACTCCACTGAAGTGAATGGAATTACTCCAGGTTTACATGAGAGTAAACGAGATCACTGTATTGTTTATAATTGTATAATGTCCCTATATTGTTTCTGTCCTAGAATACTGCAAAAGAGAGAGAAAAAGAAAACAATGGAAAGTTAGGTGTTCATTGCAGTGATTATACTCCCTGGACTTGTTGGGGTAAAAATAGTTAGAAAAAATATTTTTCAAGGTTTATAACAAATTTCTGTAGTTTAAATAAAATAGATATTACTCTACTATTTAAATGAAAATTTTGATTACATGGAATATAAGGTGACTCTGGGAGCAAATTGCCCAGGTTATTCTGAAAATGATCTCTTCTCCAACCTGTCCAGGAGCAAAAGTCCATGTGTGGGGAAAATGTGGCTGATATCCTTCCTTCCAACTCACTAATTCAATATCAGATTTAGCATTGCTAGGAGAAAAAAGAGAGGAAAATCCATTCCCTGACTTTAGGTATTAGAGAAATAGGTGATTGCTTTGTCAAAATACAAGCCAAAAATAGGAAGAATAAAACAAATATATATATATATATATACACACACACACCACACACACACACACACACACACTCTTTTTCTTTAAAACATGAGATACGTACAACATTTTATTATATAAAAAGATATCTCATTTAAAAGTTACTTGGCCAAATTCAGGGTTGGTTTAAGTAGGCACAACCACATAGATTTCAGTGGAGTTGGATCCTCTTACAGAAGGTCTTAAGTTGGGCACATATTTCCACCAATATTTTTATAGAGCATGCTTACTGAAATAATTGAATATTTTCTAATTTAAAAACTGTAGAACAGATAAATAAAATAATTCTTGTTCTAATAATGGACAATGATTATGTGTTTCCCCATTTTAGACACAGTGGGAGAGACTATTACTACTACAGCAGGTCTACACTGCATGGCTTCCACAAGGAAAAAACCCGCAGAAACTCAAGATGCAAGCACAAATACAGATCCAGGTAAAATGCCACCTATAATCTGTTTGCGCTATTGGTTTTACACTTTGCAACCACTTGTTTTCCAGATCTGCTTTTGTGTATTGCAGTATTGTCTCTTTTAAATAATCGAAAAAGCTTAAAAATATTGACTAACTTGTTATATTTTTGGGTATTTCTTATTTCAAATAAATAATAAAACAGATGTCCTTGTTCCAACAGATATTCAAATAAAAATGCAAAATTTCTTCTTGACATAAAGCGATTGTCAGTTTTTTCCTGAGGGCCAGATTCCGAAGTCTTTTCTCTGGAAATACTCCTGTTGATTTCACTTGGCATTTTGTCCACATTATGGTTTAGATTTAGCAGTTTAGAGCTAAGATTTAGATCTTAGGCATTAGAATCTGGTTACTTCCTTTTTCTTATATAATTTCTGTTAATGGATAGTAAGCAAATGTTTTCTTTATGGGTTTCTGCTCTCCCAACTGTAAATGTTTTCCTGTTCTAGTAATCCATTTTGATTTAATTTTTTCATACCAATCAAGTCCTCAAGTCATATCAGGATATAGAAACCGGCTCTGAAGACAAGACAGTTTCTGAACTTAGTAAAAACCAACCTATTGCCTCTGTTCCTTCAACAGGTGTGCCTTCTGCCTTTCTTTATCATTCTGTGGATTGCATGGGTTTTCTGTATACACTTTTGCATTATATGATGTTTTTAGTAGCGAAGTGGAGACTATCATGAAGAAGACATTAATTTTAGTCCAATTGTTTTTAAAATCTAAATAAATAACAGTGATTTGTAATATGAAAATGTTGATTGTGACTGCATTTCCTGACTCTATAGTCCACATTGTTGTTCTCCTGCATTAGCAGATACTTTTGCGTTTTTATACATCTCTGTCATTTTCCAGTCGCTCCATATCTGAGCAGGCTGCCTTACTCAGTTTTTCCACTTACTGGCAGGAACTATTTCCCCCCTGATCTGGCTTTGATTTTTCAATCGAGTTTTTTTTTGCAGAATAGAATCTGATTTGTTCTTTGTAATAAAATCACTTCTCTTTTGTGTCAATTGGTGCTGCAGGAGACTTTTTTTTTTTTTTGCCAAATATAAGACCTTGAAAATGTGGATTGTAATGGGAATATCCTTTTAACCCCAAAGCTGTGCCACAGCTTCCAGTTAGAATTGGGGAGGGGGGGGTAGCTCAGTGGTTTGAGCATTGGCCTGCTAAACCCAGGGTTGTAAGTTCAATCCTTGAGGGGGCTACTTAGGGATCTGGGGCAAAATCAGTACTTGGTCCTGCTAGTGAAGGTAGGGGGCTGGACTCAATGACCTTTCAAGGTCCCTTCCAGTTCTAGGAGATAGGATATCTCCATTAATTTAAAAAAAAATATTTAATTTAATTTACAGGCAACAAAAGGATTATTACTATAATTTTATTAATCTAGCCTACACCCATAGAAATTAGAGGTGGAAAAGATCCATTAAATCACCTAGGTACTTCCCTCTTCCAGTGCATAATAGTTCCCCACAAGTGCTTAGATTTTGATGGTGCCACTTCTCTTGCAACACCATTCCACCATCTAATAGTTCAATGCATTACAAAGATGTGTGCTACAGTTTTTGCTAACAGTGTGTTCTAGTGTGTTTTAGAGCAAGTGTCAGGTTTAGGTTTTTTAACTATTTAATTGAAGAACTGTTTCTGGAAATTAATAGAAGTTCACAGTTTCTTTGATTTATATTGATTTCTAATTTTTTTAATTTTTTGTTTATTTTTCGTTTTGGTAATAATCATGTAATAATAATCAGCTTTATTGTGAATAAGTATTAAACAACAATATAGCATAGCATGTCACTTTATTCTGGTCAAAGGGCTCTGATACAGAAGCTTTCCTTTATTCTGAGTTAGTGAAATTGTTTTTCTAATATACCAGGGATCTTTACTGTAAGTTGTATTCCTAACCATTATTTCATCCTCATAGAACATCTGGCTTCAAGAGTTCCTCAGATGTTGCCACCAGACATGTACTTAAACTTCAAGTTCCACACAGAAGTAGGGGAGAGCCTTTTACCATCCTCTGTGTCTGATACTGCACCTGATTTGGTTAGTACTCAGAAATATTTTCTGATAATACAGTTATAACATGCTGTATGTAACCAGTTGTGTTATTTTGGGTTTGTCTCATCAGCATGAGTCGATTGCATGAAACTTTATAGAAAAATGAATGTTATCCAGTCTTTGAAATAAACAAGTATCTATTTCAACTCAAAAACCAAAGACAATGGATTAGAAAAGGGGACAGTTAGCCACAGTACTACCCAAAATACGTATTGTATAATTCCTTTTAATTTTTCCTGCTATGGTTCAGATTGGACACAAATATATCAATGTGATTGACATTGAAGACAGTGATCTCTTCAAGGATTTGCCTACTATAGCCGAGTCTACAGAAGAGATGGTTACCACACAACAACATGAGAACTTTGAAGTTCCATCTTCTGCAAAGCTGCATCACATGGCAGCTTCTGTTACCAATGCAATTCCACCTAACGAATTTCAGGGAAAAGGTAACAATCACTTATTTACTCTTTTATTTTTATTTTTTTTAGTTGAAAATAATTGCTCACAAAAATCCTTCATTATAGCACTGTTGCACTTCCACACAAGAGACCTTCTGTCCTTCCCCCACCCTAGAGGCCATCCCTCCTAAGAAATTCTGCAGAATTCCCCTGTGCTTTCTCTTTCTCTTCAAGGTCATGTCTCTTCCTGAGAGATTCTATGATTCTTCATCATTCTCCCTAATGCCAACCTCCTGCAGTAGAGCCACACTGCCATGGTATTCAGTAGTGTAGAGGGGAAGGTGGACTCTATCAGAAGGTTCATGCAGTTACAACCTGCATTATGTTTTAGCAGAATTACCACTGCTTGCCAGGGTGATGGGTACGCTGTGCATCTCGCCAGCCCTCCCTTCTAACACAAATCGCCAGACCTTCTGCAGGTCCTGGGATGCAGGAAGCGGTGACTGATCCCATTCTCCATGTAGGATGGGGGAGATTTATTCACAGAAGGACCATTTACAATATGACTCCTATAGGGATGGTGCCTGCACTCCTCCAACCCACACCAAAAACATCAGCATAACTGATACATGCATACCCGTTATTTAAATATTTACAGTTCACTGTATTATGTTTGTTCTTTTTTATTATTATTTTGAGATGACCATCAAAATGGTCTGTTCCCAGTGCAAGAAAGGGATGTAAAATCAGATGCTGCTAGAGACAATCTAACCTGGAACCTATTGCATGAGGATGTCAGCATCATTCACTCTACAGGACTATCAGCCAAAATCATTAGCAAAGAACACTTTAATACAAAGCTGCAGGAAATGGATATACAACTGCAGGCATTACAGAACATAGCAGAAAATATGGAGAAGGATTTCAGCAATACTAAATTGGTATGTTCAGATTGCTCTGTATTTTTTTCCTTCTTTCAATTAAAATTAGAATTTACATTTTGGAATGATGTTTTTGTATACTTTAAGAAAGAGAGAATAATGGACTGTCCATTCACCCTTAGTGCTGGATCTCTTGGTTTCCATTGTTACTGTCAGGGGACCAAATCTTCAGTTGGTATAAATTGGCAGAGCTCTGTTGAGGTCAGCTAAGGAGCTGGCCCAGCATGTTTAGGTATCCTAAAATTCTGTGAATTTTAAAGGCCAATTGCTACAGACTGGGAAGGAGACCTCTTTTTGGCAAGTTTTAGAAAATTCTTGTAAATTATAACTGCAGTTTTAGTTCTGCAGATTAACTGAGTGACTGGATTTCTGGAAACCTTTCACCATGACATTTATTGAGTCATTTATTGAGTGTTTGTTTATTTTTATAAATAAAAATGTTTTATCAAGGGTACCTTAGATGCCCATTTTAGCATTTTTATAAATCTAAATATATAAATAAAATAAATACAATTTGATTATATAGTATATTTGGATTGCAGTGTATAAATCCTAGGAAATGCAATTTTCTATATGCCATGACAAAACATTAGAACTGAGAAACCAGCAACAGAGTTTTGCCTCTTTATGGTACATCTAGTTTAATTTTCTTATGAATTTCCATCTAAAATGTGTCCAAGTTTAATCATCTATAAAACGTGGAAAATACTGCTTTAGAACATCTGATGAATACTACTAAGTATTTATTTATTATTTCAGTCAATTTAAAAGTATAACTGCAGTTTACTACAAAATGGAAGTAACTTTATTAACCTGAGCCAATGAATTCTGCTTTCAGCTGGCCGGATACCCAACTGGAGTTTAATCAGCATAGCTTTACTTCAACAGAGCTATGCTGATTTACATCAACTAAGAATCTGGCCCAGCATATAGTCTGGAATCACTTCAAGTGATGTTTCACAGCTGTCTACTTTGTACATTATCATGCAAGCTGTTAGCACATCCAAAAAGATGAGTCAGTAAAGCATAAACTAGCTGGAGTAGGAGAAGAAGTTGAAAGCATTTAAAAATATTTTTTAGGGACAGTGACAAATGATGGATCAAATTTTAGCTTTATCAATTTTGGTTTGGTTTGCACAGGTACATTTCACACCTTCTGGAAACTCATTAATTGCTAGAATTTTGAAATATCTGACTTACAACATTTACATGGAGAGTTAGTGCGTAGCAAGTCAGGGTGTGAAACTGTAGTGCACCTTGCTACCTATTTTAAATTAACATTCTGAGAATAGTTCAGCTGTATAAAAATATGTATAAAAACAACCATGTTATAAGGGTGCATTCCTGAAAACACAAAGGCTTGTCTATGTAGTGTGTTAGTTGAGCAGCAAGCCAGGTTATTAGTCTCCTGCACACTAGCTTGCAGTGCATTAATTGGTTGTTTGGACTTGGCTATCACACTCTAAAAATTCTGTAGTGTACTTTGAAGTCCTGCTGTTTGAAATGGATGTATGTCTAAGTGCACTGTGAACATCTAGTGTATGGTAGCAGGGTGCACTATAGTTCTTCTTCAATTCTATTCTAGGTGTGCACATGTCCAAATGAACAATTGTTGGAGACTTTTGCCTTAGTGGTATCTGTAGGGTCGGCTGTGGCAACCCCTTGAGTGCCGCACTCATGCGCTAACCCTACGCACTCTGTTCCTTCTTACCGCCTGTGACGGTTGGTTGGAGCGCCTTGTCTTGCATCGCAGGAACATTAGCAGTTCTTTCAGCCCATTGTTCTGTCTCCTTTGTAGTTAATTGTTAGGTACTTAGTTTGGCAATTAAGTTAAATGTTAGCTAGTAGTTTTAGTTGTTAAAGCCCTGGCTGGGATTTCACTGCGGAGTGGGGCATGCCCTGTTACCCAGGCTTTAAGCCATATTCATCATGTACCCAGCCGATGCCCATTAATGACCCCCACGATAGCTGTTTAAAGTGTCTGGGGAAATCACACAGAAAAGGCAAGTGCAAGATCTACAAAAACTTTTGCCCTCGAACTCAAAAGGAGTGGGATATCCACTCTGGGGGCAGCAGGGGATCCTGGCCCCTTGTAGGGCCACCTGTGCCTGACGTGCCCCTGCCAGCCAAGGAACAAGTAGGCCGGCCAGCACTGCAGATGCCAAGCCAGGCGATGGACTCGGTTAAGGCCCAGACCTCTAAGGGGAAGCTGGTTATCGGACCTCTCTTTAAAGCAATGGAGCATCCCTGGACCGCAGGTGTCAATCTCCGTCATCGCAACCTAGGACCCCAGTGCCACAGCCTCAGTCTCTGGTTAGAAGAACCAGGTCCCTAACACCAAGGTCGCCACCTACAAGGCACGAGACAGCCAAGTCACAATGGCAGTCCCCTTATCCACGATACTGCCGGGCCTCCCACCAGAGATTGCCATGGCGCAGATCCCCATTGCCTAAGCAGTCCTTCCGGCATTGATCCCTCACGGTGCGAGATCATTCCTGGTCGTGTCACCAGTCTCTGACTCCCCGATACCGCTCTTTGGGCAGGCACCGTTCCTTGCCCTTTCCTTACCGGTCGCCGACGAGGGTCAGCTGACAGACTCAGGCATCTGTGGTTCTGCCTTGGTCACCAGAAGGGCAGTGATCCAAGTCTGTGGGAGAGTTCAACCCCTCACCTAGGAGAGGCGAATCGCCAGTGGCCCGCGAGACAGGCACAGCTCCGGCGGCAGCAGGGGCAGTGGCCCGCAGTGGCAATATTGGAGCCCATGGGGTGTACCCATCATGCTGGTCCCGTACTCCCAGCATTCCTCTCAGGCCACACCAGACAAACTGCCTCTGGACCAGCAGGCACCGGTATCAGAGCATGGTGCTGAGTCTGTCACAGGAGTGTCACAATGGGCCCCAATGCCCAAGGAGCCGTCCCCGGGCAGGCAAAGGGAAGCCACCCTGCGGTACCATCATCTTTGTTGTTTCTGGACGAGGCAGTAGCGAATCCCTCACAAGCAAGCAGCCCCCCGATGACTTCAAAGAGCATGAGGCCCTGCTCAAAAGGGTGGCTGCTAACCTGAACTTGGAGGTCAAGGAGCTAGCAGAAGAGTCCAACGACCTCTTCAGCGTCATACCCTCCTCCATCCCGGCCCGGGTTGTGATGCCTGTTCTCCCAGGAGTCCTGAAAATTGCCTTTTCCATTCCGCCTGCCTCCAAAAAAGCGGAAAAGAAATATTATATCCCAGCAAAGGGATTTGAATATTTGTACACCCACCTTCCAGCAAGGTTCCTGGTAGTGTCTGTCATCAACAAAAGGCACAGGCAGGGTCAGGCCAGTGGCATACCCAAAAATAAAGATGCCAAGAGATTGGACTTGTTTGGCAGGAAAATTTATTCAACAGTCAGCCTGCAATTTCGGGTGTCTAACCATCAGGCCCTGCTAGGCAGGTACAACTTCACTGGTGGGACTCCATCAGCAAGTTCAAGGAGGGCTTTCCACAGGACCAAGCCCAGGTTTGCCACCTTGGTGGAAGACGGCAAAGCAGTGGCGAGAGGCACCCTCTAGATGGCCAGGGATGCTATGGACTCAGCGGCCAGGGTGGTCACCTCTGTGGTGGTCACAAGGCGCAGCTCCTGGTTACAGTCCTCCAGGCTATCCCAGGAGATGCAGGCTAGCCTTCAGGACTTCCTGTTTGAGGGAGCAGGGCTCTTCTCGGAGCTGACAGACGCACAGCTCCACAGCATTAAAAACTCCCATGCCAGCCTCTGGTCCTTAGACCTGCACATCACTCAATAGGCTAGAAAGACCAGGGCAGCCAGAAATGGGCATTTTGAGTATGTGCCCGAGGATGGTGCCCAGCTACTGCCCAGGATCTACCCCCCCCCCCCCCCCCCCCCGCTTTCTCCTCGACTGTCTACGCTCCTTCCATTCGGCCTGGTCGTGGCTGACCTTGGACCGTTGGGTGTTCGACACAATTTCTTTGGGCTGCATCCTGCAATTTGTGGCTGACCCTCCCTCCCATCCCCCTTCCCAGTCCCTCTTCAGAGACCCTTCTCATGCGTAACTACTCATGCAAGAGGTCGAGAGCCTCCTGCTCCTGGGGGCGGTGGAGGAGGTGTCTCCAGACATGAGAAGGAAAGAGTTCTACTCCCGTTATTTCCTAATCCCAAAAGCAAATGGAGGCCTCAGACCGATTCTAGACCTGCAACAGCTCAACAAGTCTCTCAGAAAGTTAAAGTTCTGCATGGTCTCCCTAGCCTCCATTATCCCCTCCCTGGATCCAGGAGACTGGTGTGCCACCCTCGACTTAAAGGACGCATATTTCTATTTTCCCTGGGCACAGGTGTTTCCTCTGGTTTTTGTTGGGCCACTGCCATTTTCAATTCACGGCACTGTCCTTTGGCCTGTTGTCGGCACTGACAGTGTTTACAAAGTGTATAGTGCCAGTGGCCACTTACCTGAGGCAAAAAGGTGTACAGATTTACCTGTACCTCGACGACTGGTTAATAAAAGGCCGATCCCGGGATCAGGTACATCATCATCTCGACCTGGTTTGCTCCACGTGTTGCGACCTGGGGCTGTTAATAAATGAGACAAAGTCAACCTTAGTCCTGACGCAGCGCATATAGTTCATTGGAGCGATCCTTTACTCTACCTGGGCCAGGGTTTTCCTCCCCTAGACCTAGTTCCAGGCCGTGGTGGACCTGATCTTGTGTACACAAGCTCACCCTCTCACCACCGCTCATACAAGCCTGTGGCTGTTGGGCCATGTGGCAGCCATAACTTACGTGGTTCGGCATGTGTGATTCCACTTCAGGTCTCTGCAGGCGTGGCTGGTGTTGGTTTACATCCCCAACAGACACAGCATGGACCATGTAGTCAAGGTCCCGGACAATGTTCTGTTGTCACTTGCATGGTGGCAAAACCCTGCATCACTGCTGGAGGGAGCCCCGTTCATGCGCCCCCTCCCCCCCCGCCCCCGCTGTTGATTACCCTCATCTCCGATGCTTTGGACCTGGGGTGGGAAAGCCACCTAGGCAATCTCAGCACGCAAGGTCATTGGTCCCACCTCAGTTGTTCACTACACATCAATATCAGGAAGGTCCACTTCACCTGCCACACCTTCCTACCTCACCTAAAGAGCAGGGTGGTCCAAGTCCTGATGGACAGTATAGCGGCTATGTTCTATATCAACAACCAAGGTGCAGGAGGGGGCTCCGGGCTGGGGTGCAGGAGAGGATACAGGGTGCTGGCTCTGGGAGGGGGCTCAGGGCTGGGGGTTGGAGTGCGGCCTCCTGCCGGGCAGCACTTACCTCTGGCAGCTCCTGGTTGGTGGTGTAGCGTGGCTGCCGCTAAGGCAGGCTCCCTGCCTACGCCAGCCCTACACTGCTCCAAAAGGGGCCAAAGTGCCCCTGGGGGCAGGCGGGTGGCATGTGGGTCTGCGTGCTGTCCCTCTCTGCAAGCACTGCCCCCGCAGCTCCCATTGGCCATAGCTCCTTGTTCCCAGCCTATGGGAGCTGCAGGGGCAGTGCTTGCAGGCAGGAGCAGCATGCGGAGGGAGATCCCTGTTCCCTTGCCATGAGGCTGCGCTGGCTGCTTTCGGGAGCGGTGTGGGGCCGGAGCAGGCAGGGAGCCTGTCTTAGCAGCAGCCCCGCTGTGCTGCCGGAGATCACCTCGACCGGTTGGTGACCACAGCTCTAGACTGTGAACTCTGAGCCCACCTCCGAAGATACTGCTTCTGAGTCACCTAGAATGGAATCAACATGAGCAAGCACTCCAAGAAGAAAAAACGGCTACCTGCCTTCTGTAACTATTATTCTTCGAGATGTGTTGCTCATGTCCATTCCATTACCTGCCCTCCTGCCCCTCTGTCAGAATTGCCGGCGAGAAGGAACTGAGAAGACGTAAGATCGGTGTTACCTGATATACCGATGCATGAGTGCGGCACTCAAGGGGGCACCACAGCCAACTCTATGGATAACGTAAAGAGAAAAGTCCCCAACGACTGTGCACATGGGCGCGCACGCACCTAGAATGGAATGGACATGAGCAACACATCTCAAAGAACAACAGTTACATTTTTTTTTCACACCCTGACTTGCTACGCACTAACTCTCCATGTAGACAAGCCCTTAGGCATATGAGTAGCATTAGCTTAATGAGACTTCTCATGTGAATAGTATTGTAAACATTAGCAGGGTAAGGTCTTTAAAGATTTAGCTGTTTACATGAACCGATTGAACAAGACTCAATTAGGGCTCCTTTGGCTCTTCTCACAACCAAATTATTTATTTAGTTGAAAATGTTTTGAATAAGAATATATTTATTAAATATATTAAATAGCTATTTCTGTTTAAAACAATCCTTTCATGAATATTTCATATATAATTGTTTCATTTAAACAAAACATTAATCAAAAATACTTTTATCAAGTATGTGGGTTCTTTTCTTAGATAGTAAAAACAATAGAAGATTTAGGAATGGCTGCCAGTCCAAACTTGGGTGTAGCTTCCTTGTTCTCTGAAGGTGTGGGAGTTATTGATGAAGGTATGTGTCCTGCTAACTGGGGAGTGGTGGGCCCTGTGCTGAATCATGGAATTTTGCAAATTTATTACAACTTAAAGTAATGTTACCTCAATTATAAAATTGGGGAAAGATCAGATTACCAATCAAGAAGAGGTAAAATGAAAGGTAGAAAATTAGAGTACTGATATAAGGGGAATTTACTCAACCACATTGGACTAGAAATTATTTATATACTTCTAATTGTTTCCATGACTAAGATGCAGGACCTGATCTTGGGTTTTAGAGGTAATGGTTCTTATTGCAGTTGTTTTGTAAAATTAACTGCAGGGCTTGTATTGGCTTCCACACTAATTTTGTAAGACATGATAATTTGGCCTCTGAATGTTTTCCCTACGTTGTAATAAAATTTCATTATTCATGCCGTTTTGATGGCTAAAAGGATATATTACTACCCTTTGGCCTGACTTAATAAAAGGTCACATCAGTTAAATTGGTTTCTTAGTGGTGAGGTATTGATTATGTAATTGATTATTTTTGTCTAGAAAATGGATTGAAAATACTTATATGGGTATCTCTGCTGCACTGTACTGATTAATTGAGGCCAAGAGGGAACACATTATGATTTCATATCAGATATATGGCCAGATCATGGCTACATTCTGTATTGATACACAAAATTGATCCACGACCCACTGCACGGATGAGCCACAATTTAGTCCTTCACATGGGCAGGCTACCATGTACATGGCAACTCCAGGAGCCACAACGACTCCTGGAGCTCAGACTGGAGCAGTATGGCTCCATACTTCAACTGGTTAACTTTCAGCAGCATAGTGATCTGAATACATTGGGTTTGGGGTTTATTTTGGTTAGAAGGGTATATTAATCAATCCATAACACAAATTCATAAATATATTATTTCACTGCATTTTCTGTTTTTGGTCTGGATTTTTTTTACTATGTTTTACTTACTGTGTCTATTAATTCTTCCATTGCATCAGCACGTTATGTGAGCTCTGTGGACTTTGAAGATCTTATGGATGAAGAAGAGGAGGGTTCAAGACCTGAATATTCTGTAACCAGTTATACAGCCTTGCAAGCTCACTCTCTTTCCCCTGCAACTTCATCTGCTAACCTTCTGAGTCGTATAAAGTCATCATCCGGTATCATTCTTTAATTTACCCTTTTTCCCCTTTACTTGTTAAAAAGCAAGTAGACACATTTCTTTGTGTTGCTGCAATCTTTCTCATTGTCTGGCTATGCTGGAAGGAGGAGAGGAGACACTGGTTGTGGTTTAATTAGGCTGCAAATTTATTACTAAATGTCTGGAAGTACCCAGCATATAAAATTGTATAGTGCAGGTAATTCCATAATCATTTACCCAGGGAGGCTGCTGGGACCTCCTCCACCCCCCTTGAATGAGGGTTAATGGGGCTAAAGGGCGGAGGGGTTGACTCCCTGCCATACCCAGTCATAGGAGTCCCGACCTCACAGCAACCTGCCCTCCCACAGTTTCCCCTCTTTCAATGAATACCTCCTTTAAATCTTTCCCGAGTCCATTTTATCTGATCACTGTATCCATTTCCTACAGAGTACCTGCACTTACATAATGAGTTGTGACATCATAGCCTAATCCCCCCTTTCGTTCTTCCCTCCTCCCCAAAACTCCAGTCCACTGTGGGAAATGCAAAAAAAAAAAAAAACCACCTTGCCTTTGCCAAACTGGCAGTGAGGAAAAACTCCTTCCCAGACCCCCAAAAGGAGAAACTAGCATAATGCCCAAAGTGGATCATAACGAAAACCTGGTATTTCAGCTACTTATATTGCTGGAAAGGTGGGTGGTGCTCTGCCTGTCCAGGCAAAAAGAGGGCTTTCACTGCTCAGATATGAGCATAAACAGTCCCCCTCTCTTCCAATCACCTCAAGGAGGGGGTAATAGGTCAGCATCCCCATGCTGACCTGGGATGGAGCTTCCTCCATATTGCAGATAACTCTCTGGCTCTCTAACCACCCTTAAAGGAGCAACACAATCTCTCTGCCAAGCCTAACAAAGATCCTCATGGCTTAGTGTGCGGTGAGATCATTAGCATTATGTGAAGTATCATGGTGGTAATATGTTCATAAAGATCAGTTTGCAAGTTTTCTCGGTTACTTGATTTATGCATTCAGGAGTGTAGAAGCACTGTTTTTGTAACCCATGCACACACGTTTAATGTACAGATGTATATTAATGTTTGATGACAGTCCAGAGGGGTATTATATCCTGTGTTATGTCCAAGGATGCCTCCATTAGAATGTTGTTGAAGGAAAATAGATAATTTTGGGTCTGATTCTGAAGCCAGTGTCCCCTCCTTTTTATCTGCCCAGTGACTTGAGATGAGAATTTAACTCCAGTCCACCACATGGCGATGAAATGTGTTGCCATATGTCAGTACTACCAGTTCCCTTAGCTGTATCCTAGCCTGAATGCTCATTTTATTTCATCTAGCCTCATTTCAATGTGCAAAGTAAATATTTGTGCTGACATTACAGTTCTCTTTGGCTGTATGTGCAATGACAATTCTCTTGCCGTTCTCTTCTTTCACATTCTTAGTTATTATATGCACACCTCTACCCCGATATAACACGAATTCGGATATAACGTGGTAAAGCAGCGCTCCGGGGGGGGGGGGTCTGCACACTCCAGCGGATCAAACCAAGTTCAGTATAACACAGTTTCACCTATAACGCAGTAAGATGTTTTGGCTCCCGAGGACAGCGTTATATTGAGGTAGAGGTGTAATTTTGGTGAGTGACTATGAATCTAGCTCTCAAGCTGTAGCAGCCTAGCTAATGGTTTTAAAACAGTGATCCCCAAACTGTGGGGCGTGCCCCCCTGGAGGGGTGCGATGGGGCCCTGGCCAGCCCCCATGGAGGGCGGGGAGGGAGTGCCACCCAGCACTGCTCTGCCCCCAGCTCTTCTCTGGCCCCAGCTGCAGTTCTGCTTCCGTCCATAGCCCCGGCTGCAGCTCTGCCTCCGGCCACTGCTCCACTCCCAGCTCCAACCCCAGCCACGGGTTGGACCCAGCTCTTGGCCCAAGCTCAGCTCCTGGCCCCAGTCCTGCCTCCCCTCCCAGCTCCACTCCTGGCCACGGCTCCTCTCACTGTTCTGGCTCCACTCCCCCCAGCCCAGCTCTGCCCTCATTATCACTCTCTCTCCCTGGGCCAGCTCCAGCTCGAGCCCCAGCTCCTCCCTTATCCCCAGTTCTGCCCCGAGCCCTACCGTCAGCCCAAGCTCCTCTGCTGAGCCAATTGTTCAGTAATGGAGGGAGGCACGGACAGATTCCAATACTGATAAAGCGGGCACGACGAGAAAAGTGTTGGCACCACTGTTTTAAAATCTCAGCTCCCAAGTGAGATTTGCTTATAAGCAGTGAACATCAAATGATCTAAAAAGCCAGACTGGTTTTATACCAGTTACTAAATTGTATTTAAAAGTAGAGCTGTACCTTCCAAACTAAGGGCCAAGATTGATCTTTGTTACGCTGAATGTCTCTGACCACTAAGTAGTAATAGTGATGCTAGATGATTAGGGCCCTACCAAATTCATGGTCATAGGATTTTTAAAATAATAAATTTCATTATTTCAGCTTTTTAAATCTGAAATGTCACTGTGTTGTAATTGGAGGGGTCTTGATTCAAAAGCAGTTGTGCGGGGGTCGCAAGGTTATTGTAAGGGGGTCGCGGTACTGCTACCCTTACTTCTATTCCGCTTCTGGTAGAGGCACTGCCTTCAGAGCTGGGCAACTGGAGAGCAGAGGCTGGGCTCCCGGCCAGCAGCTCTGAAGACAGAGCCGCTGCCAGCAACAGTGCAGAATTAAGGATGGCATGGTATGGTATTACCACCCTTACGTCTGCACTGCTGCCTGCAGAACTGGGCCCTCAGGCAGCAGCTGCCGCTTTCTGGCTGCCCAGCTCTGAAAGTGGGATGGGATGGTATTTCTGTCCTTCTTTCTGCACTGCTGCTGGTGGGGCGCTGGCTTCAGAGCTGGGCGCCTGGCCACCAGCCACCGCTCCCTAGCTCTTCAGCTCTGAAGGCAGCGCAGAAGTAAGAGTGGCAATACCATGACCCCCCTAAAATAACTTTGTGACCCCCCTGCAACTCCCTTTTGGGTGAGGACCCCCAATTTGATAAACGCTGGTCTCCCCCATGAAAGCTGTATAATATAGGTAAAAGCACAAAAAAGACCAAATTTCATGGGAGAAGACCAGATTTCATGGGTCGTGACGCATTTTTACATGGCCCTGAATTTGGTAGGGCTCTATAGATAATGTATTCCAAAATCCTGCCATGAGCACAAGGTAGTTAAGACTATACAATAGTACATATATTCATTATAATATAAACATATCCATTTTGAAAGTTTATATTTCATCTAACAAATCTGTATGTCTTGTTCTATTTGCATAGAAATTAGATGTTAATGCATGTGTTTTAATTGATTAAAGCTATTTCTATTTCAGACATTCATATAAATGAAGATTTAGGTGATAGGTAAGTGTTTTGAAATAATCGCAGATTTTGTTAAACTGCATTGCCAGCGTATTTCTAAAAAGCCTACTGGAAAATGGAGTATCAAACTGGAAATCTTATCTATACAGAAATCTAGGCATATATGTCATGCTTTTCTAGTCAGGCAGTTTTATATACGTAACCTGGATCAGAATAACCTTAACATGCACTAATATGACATGAATAAACATGTTTTATATCAGACACCATGCAGTCCACTAAAAATTATGTTTCTTTTGCACATTTGGAGCATTTAAGAAAGACACTACTAGTTTTTATGCATGGTTTTTTGTTATTTTTATGGGCTAATTTTTGCTTTTGGACAAGCACCCACGGCTTCCATTGAAATACTCATATTAAAAGGCAGAATTAACACAATGAAACCATTACAAAGTTATTGAATAAAAATGCAACCCAGCAGGCTGTAGTTCTGTATTGAAGATGTATTTAACCATTGAATGAAAATGGATTCATGTGTGTCACACCTAGAATATTGTTCTGTGTAACTCTAACAATACACATGTAGAAATATGGGCAACTTGGTAGACAAGAGTATGGGTAACTTGCTCTTGAATAAGGAGAATATTCTTGCCCACCTGAGCTCAAAAGTGAAGATTTTAAGATATTGTAATTTTAGTTTTTCTTGGAAATATATTCCTGTTTTAGTAACAACATTGTTTTTTCCTTAATTTGAGTTTTATAGACAATCCCCTGCAAATTACTGGACTGAGTGGTATTACTGATGTTATTGATGATCTTGTAACAGAGGGTGGCATTTCCACTACAGAACTGGGCATTACAAAAACACAGGCTAGAAGTATCTCCAGGTAATAATATAGCAGTCGTCTTCATTTGTGCTTTGTACTGAGTTACAGCAGCTATAATATTAATTAATGTAAATTAAATTGTTTAAAGTCACTAGTGTTTAAAACTTTAATAAAACAAGCAGCTTGTTGGTTAAAACTAGCATGATTAAATAAATGCTTTATAAAATGTCATTGTCTCTTAAATATAATCCTACAAACGCCTCCACGCATGCTTAACTTTAAGCATGAGTGCACTTCCATTGACTTCAGTGGCACTAGTATTCGAACAGTGAATACAATCTACTTAGCTTCCACAAAATGTGTGTTTAACAGGGGAGGTATAAATTTCCATATGAACACATTATTTTGGTGAAAAATTTCATAAGTGTCCACTAACTCTTTAAGAGATTTTCAGGCCAGAAGGGACCATTATGATCTATTTGTCTGACCTCTTGCATAACACAGGCCATAGAACTTCACCTAGTCATTTTTTTTCAATAATTCAGTAATCAAATCCAATCATTTGTGTTTAAACTAGAGCAGATCTTTTAGAAAGAAATCTAATCTTGATTTGAAGGTATCAGTTTTATTTGGTTCAGTTTGGAAGTGCTCAACTTGAGGCCTTATTTTTACATTTGGAGTTGCAAGTGCTTTTTGCCTCTGAAAATCAGGTCCTAAATGTCTTAGAATGAGGGACTTGAAAATGAGATACACAAATTAGAGGCCACATTTGAAAAAAATTAGCTTTAGGACTTGTCTGTAGGGGGACATCCAGGAAAATTAATCTGAATTAACCAGAAGTGTGAATTTGAAGTGGATTAGTTAAACCAGGGATAGTCAATAGGCAGACTGTGGGCCAAATCTAGACAGGCAGACGCTTTTCAATGGACCGCAAAGGTAAAAACGGGCTGAAGCCGAGCCAGGACTGGAGTCATGCCCACTCCCCACTGCAGAGCCCGCTCAGGGGAAACGAGGCTGGGGTGGAGGATGCCTTCTTCAGGTGCTTGTTCATGTCCATTCCAATCAAGTGCGTACGTGCATGGCAGACGGAAGATTTTTCCCATAGCAGCATCTGTCGGGTCGGCCAGGGTGCCCCATGGAGTCACACCTTCCTGGCGCTCCATATAGAGCCCTGCTGACCCGCCACCCCCTCAGTTCCTCCTTATTGCCAGTGACGGTTAGCTGGAACATCCCATAGCTCTTGCCTTGGCAAGCGCCGTTCACAGTGTCCATTGTATATAGTTCTTCATACCGTTAGTTAGCGTTAGTTATTAGTACTGGTAGTGTAGTTATTTATAGCGGTTAGGTTTAATTTGGGGATTCCCCTCTCCCAATGCTCCTGGTGCTGTGGAATGCCATGGTCCCCGGGCTTTAAAACTTGTGAGGCCTGTGGCAAGTGCATGCCTAAAAATGACCCGCACTCCTCGTGCTTAAGGTGCTTAGGGGAGAGTCACCAGAAAGACCAGTGCAGGATCTGTCACGGGTTTTGCCCTAGGACTTTGAAAGACAGAGACCAATGTCTTAAAGTCCTTTTTATGGAGGCCGCGCTCTGGCCCCAGTCAGACCCCAGATTGGGGTGATCCCGTGCCTATCACCTCCTCTTTCTTGGTGCAGAGTGCCCCAGCACCATCTACAGGGGAACCGGTGCCGAAAAGGGACTCGTGAGCCTCTCTGCACCGTCACAGCTCCTTCCGTGTAGGAGCCCTGCTGCGGGAAGGCACTGGTCACAATCGCTAGTGCCACAAAAGAAAAGGAAGCCAGAGAAGGGCCGCTCTCCCTCGTCCAAGACCAAGGAGCCAGCCACTGTGAGATCCCAGTCGGGCCACACCACTTCTGCCCCTTCGCCTGCTAGGGTCGCATCGACTCCTGCCCCAGTGGCGGTGCAGTCAAGTCCAGACCCTGCCTCCTTGCCGGGCCCACGGAGTCAACAGCTGCAACTCCCATAGACTCCGGAGGCATTCTGGGCGGCCCAGGACTTGTTGCGCCTTACGGTGCCATTTTCTGCTCCCAGGAGAGATGAATCACCAGCACTGTCCTGTCCCTTGGTACCGTCAAGAGGAAAGCCGGCTATGATGTCGTGGTGCTCACCATTCCCAGAGCACACCCCCCCTGGCCAAGGTGCGGGAGCCATGTGGGTCCCCTAGCCCACGCCATGAACTGTCGGTGCCTCGCAGTACTGCACCTCCGTGGTTCTCCTTCTTGGAGACATCGGAGTCTGACTCCATTCACTCTGACAGGAGTAGGAGATAGAGGTCATGGCAGGACCAGGAGAAGCAAACTTAGCACCGTGGCTGGCACAATGGCAAAACCTGACGCAATGGCCTTCTGGATGCCCTGGGCCTTCCACCAAATCGAAGGGCAAAGCCAGGGGTCCCATTCCAGAGTAGCATCAGTAGCTTTGGCTAACTTTATACCACGTCCAGCTCTGTCAGCGCCAGCTGTATCAGGAGCGGCTCCAGCACTTTTCGATGCCGGGTTACCACCACTCATGGCATTGATATCGGCTCTCCCTGTACCGCCGCCTATTACAATGATTCCGTCAACATTGGCACTGGCACCAGCGATCCTGACACCGGCACCGACTCTTCTGGCATCGACAGTCTTCTACAGTCACAGCACCGAATATCACGGCACTGTCCAGCTCGACATCAATGCCCGGGAACCCCAGGCACCGTGAGATCCCCTGGGCACAGAGGGAAGGGAGCAGCCACTCCTTCCAGGAATTTCTTCCTCTTCCTCGCCAGAAGAGGCTGTGCCGGGCACTTCCGTAGCCCCGGCCCTAGAGGACAACAAGGTTCTGCAGCAATTGCTGCGGCAGGTTTCCAAGGGCCTGGGCATCCAGGCTGAGGAGCTTGTGGAGGATGTTGATCCCATGGTGGATATTCTCGCCCCCTCCGGGCCTGCACACATTTCCCTGACCCTCATAAAAAAACATTTCTGACACCACAAAGACTTTGTGGCAGACCCCAACCTCATTCCTCCCTGTCCCCCCCCCCCCAGCCCCCGCCGGCTAAGCGAAATGAATGATGCTATTTTGTGCCATCGACGGGCCACAAGCACTTATATACCCATCCTCCACCAGATTCCCTGGTGGTGGATGCTGCCAAACAGTGTGAATGCCAGGGCTACCAGGCACCCTCCCCAAAGAACTGGGAGGCAAAAAGACTTGACCTCTTCGGGAGAAAGGTCTACTTGACTGGTGGCTTGCAACTCCGCATTTCGAACCAGCAGGCCATTGTAAGCAGATACTCCTCTAATACCTACAGAGCAATGGCTACGTTTGTGGAGCTGTTGCAGGACACCCGCGCCGAGTTTTCAGCTCTGGTGAAGGAGAGCAAGCTTATTTCCCGAGCCTCACTGCAGCCGGGTGGTTGCGGCTACTCGGGTTAGGGCCACAGGAGCTCCTGGCTACAGGTCTCTGGTCTGTCATATGAAGTCCAGCAGACTATCCAAAACATCCCCTTTGAGGGCTCGGCTCTCTTTTAGGACAAAACAAATAAAAGGCTGCATAGCCTAAAAGACTCAAGAGCCACCCTCAAGTCGCTGGGCCTCCACACTCCTTCCATGCAGCAGAAGCACTTCAGGCTGCAACCTCCTCAGCGGTTCTACCAACTGCAGAACCGACAGGACAGTTCCCAGAGGAGGAGCAGGAGTGGCAGAAAGAGACTGCACCCGTCCTCAGGCCAGGGCTCTGGCCAATCTAAGCCGTCTTCAGGCCAGAAGCAGGCCTTTTGAAGGCACGCTCGAGGACAGCACACCAGTACATAGGCTGGATCCAACCCGCCTTACCTTCTCGTCCCGACTATCCCCTTTCTACCCTACTTGGTCCCGTATCACATTGGACTGATGGTAGAAAGGGGATACTCCCTCCAATTCTTGGCCCTCCCACCCTTCCACCCCCCTTTTCTGTCCCTCTTCAGAGAGCCTCCTCACGAGCAATTCCTTATGCAGGAGGTGCACTCGCTCCTATCACTGGGAGCAGTGAAAGAGATTCCTCAGGAGTTGAAGGGCAAGGGCTTCTACTCCTGGTATTTCCTAGTACTGAAAGCCAAAGGTGGGCTCAGGTCCATCCTAGACCTGCGAGAACTCAACAGGTTCATGAAGAAACTCAAGTTCCGCATGGTCTCTTTGGCCTCCATTATCCCTTCCCTGCATCCAGGGGACTGGTATGCTGCCCTCAACTTGAAGGACGCATATTTTCATATAGCAATTACACCGTCCCACAGAAGGTACCTCAGGTTTGTGGTGAACAACAACCACTACCAGTTCACAGTCCTCCCATTTGGCCTGTCAGCGGCGCCTCGAGTATTTACCAAGTGCATGGCAATCGTAATCGCGTTCCTGCTCAGCAACAGGTACAGATGTTCCCGTACCTCGATGACTGGCTGATCAAGGGTTGCCCAAGTGGAGGTAAAAGTCAACTTCATAAAAACGACGTTTGATGAGCTGGGCCTTCTCCTGAACATAGAGAAATCTACGCTGTGCTTGGTTCAGCGGATAGAATTTGTAGGGGTGGTACTGGATTCGACACAGGCCAGAGCATACCTCCGAGAAGCCATGTTCCAGGCTGTGGGTGATATCATTCAAAGTCTCAGGCAGTTCCCCACCACCACATAAACGAATTGTCTGAAACTTCTGGGACACATGGCCGCTTGTACCTATGTGGAACAACATGCCAGGCTCAGACTCCAGCCACTTCAATCATGGCTAGCCTCAGTGTATCGGCCGGTTTGGGACAGTTTGGACAGCGTCGTGACTTTGCCTCTCCTGGTCCTCGACTCACTCCTGTGGTTGCTCGACCTACAGGTAGTGTGTGCAGGGGTCCCCTTCAACAGTCCTCAGCCATCCCTCTCACTAGTGGGGGCCTTGGGCTGGGGAGCACATCTGGGAGACCTCAGGACTCAAGGCCTCTGGTCTCAGGCGGAACTCGCACTCCAACTCATCAGAGAGCTGAGCGTGGTCCGCCTAGCATGCCAGACTTTCTGAGCCCATTTGACCAGGAGATGTGTATCAGGTATGACAGACAACACCACGGCGATGTTTTATATCCACAAACGGGAGTGCATGCACCTTTTCTCTGTGCCAGGAAGCCATCAGGCTTTGGGACTTTTGTGTAGAGCATTCAGTACACCTGCAAGCATCGGACCTCCCTGGAGTACAGAACGAGTTGGCGGACTATCTCAGCAGGTCATTCTATGGCCATGAGTGGTCCCTATGCCTGGATGTTTCAAACTTCATCTTCCCCTGGTGGGGCTTTCCCCAGATAGACCTGCTCACCACACGACACAACAGGAAGTGCCAGTAGTTTTGCTCTTTCCTGAATCACAGCCCAGGCTCTATTGTAGATGCATTCCTCCTCCCGTGGGGAGGCTATCTCCTATATGCATTCCCACCCATCCCTCACGTTCACAAGGTGCTCCTCAAGGTACGGAGGGAAGAAGCTTCAGTGATATTGATAGCTCCAGCCTGGCCCTGCCAACACTAGTACACATCTCTCCTGGAGATGTCCGTGGAAACCCCAGTCACCTTGCCTCTCTTCCTGGACTTAATAACTCAGGATCATGGCCATCTCCAGCACCTGAGCCTCGAGTTATTGCACCGCATGGCATGGAAGCTCCATGGCTGAACCCGATGGAGCTCTCCTGCTTGGACTCGGTTAGACAAGTTCTCCTTGGCAGTAGGAAACTCTCCACTAGGGCTACCTACCAGGCCAAATGGAAGAGATTTTCAGTCTGGTCGGAGCAACACTGTCCGCTTCTGATGCTCGCCTCTATACCACTTATCCTGGACTATCTTCTCCATCTTAAGCAGCCGGGGCTGTTCGTGTTGTCAATAAAGGTTCACTTGGCTGCCATCTCTGCCTTCCATCCAGGCGCGAAGGGCCGGTCGGTCTTTGCCAACCCTATGGTCAGCCATTTCTTGAAAGGTCTTGACAGGCTATACTCACACGTTTGACAACCAGTCCTGGCCTGGGACCTTAATCTGGTCCTTTCCAAACTGATGGGGCCACCCTTCAAATTGCTGGCGACTTGCTCTTTGCTCTGTGTCTCATACAAGGTGGTGTTTCTGGTAGCAATAACCTCAGCCAGGAGGGTGTCTGAGCTCAAGGCAAACATCAGAGCCCCCATACAGGGTGTTCTATAAGGACAAGGTTCAGCTCACGCCACACCTAGCTTTCCTCCGAAGGCTGTCTCCCAATTTCACATCAACCAGGACATCTCCCTCCCAGTGTTCTATCCTAAGCTGCACTCAAGCGGCAAGGAACAGAGACCTCACTCATTGGACATTCTCCAAATGCTAGCCTTTTACACTGAGGGAATGAAACCGTTCCAGAAGTCAATCCAACTATTCGTGGCTGTGGCAGACAGGATGAAAGGGCTTCCAGTCTCCTCTCAACGAATTTCATCATGGGTCACGTCCTGCATCAGAGAATGCTACAACCTGGCAGAGGTGCCTGCCCCTTCACTCACAGCGCACTCCACCAGGGTGCGAGCTTCTTCAGCAGCGTTCCTGGCGCAGGTTCCCATCCAGGAAATATGCAGAGCAGTGATGTGGTCCTCAATACATACCTTTACATCACATTATGCTATCACCCAGCAGGCCAGAGACGACACGACCTTTGGTAGAGCGGTGCTCCAGTCAGTGGACATCTGAACTCTGACCCCGCTTCCGGAACTTGTGCGTGGGAGTCACCTGATTGGAATTGACATGAACAAGCACTTGAAGAAGAAAGAATGGTTACTCACCTTCTCATAACGGTTGTTCTTCGAGATGTGTTGTTCATGTCCATCCCAATACCCACCCTTTTACTCCTCTATTGGAGTAGCCAGCAAGAAGGAACTGAGGGAGTGGTGGGTCGGCAGGGCTCTATATTGAGCGCCATGAAGGCAAGATTCCAGGGGGCGCCCAGGCCGACCTGACAGATGCTGCTAGGGAAGAAATCTTCCGGCTGCTGTGTATGCGCGCACACATCCCTGATTGGAATGGACATGAACAACACATCTCGAAGAACAGTTACAAGAAGGTGAGTAACCATTCTTTCAGGAACCGCTTAGGGGCGAGTGGTGGGGCTGCGGATATCCCCGGGCAGCTGATTGTCTCTCCCCTCCCCCCCCCCCCAAGAGAGGGCAGCTCTGGGACCCTAATTCAAACTCTTTTCTGGTTTCCCTGGAGACGGTGGTGCCAGCTGGGCTATGATTCCGCAACTTGTGGGCCCTGCCAGGAAACCCAGTTGCCAACCCCCCAAGATTCTCCTGGAGTCTCTAGGAATTAAAGATTCATTTTTAATTAAAGATTGTGTGTACATCCCCATTCAGAAATAAAGTGACCTTAACTCAGTTTATATTTATTCACTTCCAGAGTGAATAAACCTAAATCAAATTAAGGCCACTTCAATTCAGAATAACAGTTTTCACACAGGGGTTTAATGCTATTTAACTAATCCACTTCAAATTGACACCTTTAGTTAATCTGGATTTATTTTCCTGGATGTCCTCGTGTAGACAAGCCCTTAGTTTCTCTTTGTCAGTTTTTCCATTTATAAAATGGAGATAATACTTATCTACCTACTTACCTTAAAGAGGTACTTCAAGGATTATTTATTTAGTCTATTTCTAAAGCACTTGGAAGACAAACTTCTATATAAATCCTAAGTAATGTTAATAATATTTATTATTGGCTATTACTCTATCATTAAAAGACTCAAAAAGGTATTGACTTATTAAAGAGAGTCTTGGTTAAATTTTATGATGAGCATCTTAAATTACCATTTCCAGTTGTTCTGCAAAGGGTCCCATTAAGATTATATTGTTAAAAATAAAAAACCTTTTCCTCTATTTAAAACAACTTTTCAATCTTAGCCAAATGTTCTTGTTTATGTGATCCTATGTGGTGGCATGTGAAAAGATAGATGATGATATCTATCTAATCTAGTTCTCTATGCCATTACTATATATTTAAGAAAAATTAAAAATTCTTCTTTTTATCTTTTTCCACCTTTGTGCCAAAAACAATTTGTATTTAAAGCTTTGCTTCCAGAGCATTATTTGTATGTAGCCTAAACACACAACCAAAAAAAAAAAAAAAGATACCTTTAGAAAACCCCTTGAAAAATATTTGCATGCCAGGATTTCTAGTAAGTTACACTTTATATAATAAATTACTATTCTAGTTGATCATTATTTAGGCTTTTTGTGTCTGAATTTTAGTATATCACTATATATCTGTGTTTTCATGTGACCCTCTTCACTATAGTTTAAAGGACACATACTAAATTGTTTCACGCTTATACCTGTCCTTAGAATCCATGATACTGCAGCTGGACAGTCTCCAAAAACAGAAAGAGAGAGAAAAGAGATACAAGCATGGATGAAAAGAAAAAGAAAGGAAAGACTGGCAGAATATCTTAAAAAACTGGATGAACAAAGAGAGAGAGAATATAATCCATTTAATTTGAGAAATAATATGGTAAGATTACTGGGTGTCTGGAATAGACACTGTTGCTTTAATATGAGTTAGTGTGGCAAAAAAAATATGAATTTCTTTTCATGGATTGGTATAAACTAAGGCTGAGTTGGGTAGTGTAAGTCTGGAGTGATGGTTAATAATCAGTGATTATTTGGAAAACTCATTGGATAACTGTGTGTTTACAAAATTTCCTACATTTAGGTTGTTGGACTGTTGAATTTTGAGAAGGATGATGATGATTTGAGAAAGATGAATACCACCCTAGTTGTGTCAAGGGTGGTAGGTAGGTAGTTGAAACTAGTAAATAATAGCATATTTCTAACTGTTCCTCTCACTCTTCCTTGTTGTTGGAGGTGACTAAGGTCAGAGGCAAATGGGCTATTCTCACGATATGTCACCCCCTGACTACAATGGAAGAGGCTCTGATACCTTTAGATGAAAAGTTTCTTTCATCTTTCATTAGAAGATACCTATCTTTCAAGAGCAGTAAACGTTTGTTGTTAAGAAGGCCTGAACCTTTATTAATTCTGCCGTCAAAGGGAAGCAAGACTGATTTAAAAATCTGAGCTCTTATGTGTGAGGCCAGTCAGATGTTGACATCCTTTAAATGGTGGTGATATGGCAATAATGGAAACTGTCCTTGACAGTGATGCATTCAGACATGCATGGCTACCTTCAGTTTTACACAGAAGTTCAGTAGAAACTGGATGACTGGCATGTGTTAGAAGGAACCTAGACTCAGACAACTCACTGTTCAGTTTGAAATCATAAGTGCTCGGTACATTCAGAATCCAGGTTCTTGGCTTCCCTCCTGGCAGAAACCAAAAGATTCCAAGTCCCCAACCACAAGCAGTATAAGACCTACAAAATTTACTTCAGAATGCTTCAAAGATCGTTTCTATCAAAAGGAAACGAGGCCTGTATCCCTTGTGGCCCCTGGTTACAAGGGCCGGTTACAAGAGAGGGGTCAGATACAAGGGTATTAGGCATTACTCACAGGGGCTTCAGCATTCACTTTAGAGAAATTACCCTGGAAACTACTAGTAGCCAGAGACGACAGAGGAGGGAGAGTCCTTCAGCTCAGCTGGGTGGGGATCTAAGAGTTAGGATCAGGGCTTTTCTCTGGATCGCCAATCTCCGTTTCAGTGGCTTTTACAAGCCCCACCACTGTCTGGCCAGCACCCTCTGATCTTGTAGGGCAGAGGGAGAATTTTGCCATTACAGCGACTACTAAGATACTTTCATATGAATTTCTTTACTGCTGGAAGACTGTAACAGGATTCCCAGGGTACAACCTGAAACTGCAGGACTGCTGTGCCCCTTTAACTCTCCAGCTTGGGTTGTCTTTCATGATGCTTTGCTAGTGACAAGCAGTAAATCTCTCCACGGACCGTGATCACTCAGTCCACTGCATGCAAGGACACACTCAGCAAAAATACATGAATGCTCTCTAAGCCACTTAGGAACCATACACTGGGAAACACCAGCAATTCCCCCCCACCCTTGCACCCCAGAAATGTACCGTCTTACACTGCTCAAGACCTTCTCTTGAACAATGCAAGCTCATTTTAATTAGTTCGCCACTTCGTCAAAGGATAGTGGACACGCAGCAGCTCTTGTAATCTGAGCAGATTCCCCAAGCACTTTGGACAAACTCATTGGTAAGGATAAAACATCACAGTAAGTTTATTAACTACAGAAGGATAAATTGTAAGTGGTAGGCATAAAGGTCAGAGATAGTTACCTAAGAAAATAAAAAGTAAACGCATTCTAAATCCTAAACTTTCAGACAAAGCAAGATTTGAATCAAACAGCTTTTCTCATCCCACTGGATGTTGAAGGTAGGTTACAGTTGTTAATACACAGGCTGAATTTCCTTCTCAGCTTGGGACCAGTTTCTTCAATTCAAAGTCTTTGTGTTCCCAGCATTCTTTTTTCCTTCAGCGTAGGTGGGGGAGGAGAGAGGTAGTCTCATGATGCCACTGTCCCTTGTACTCTCAATTCATGTCCCATGGAAGATACTGGCCCAAACATGTCCTCGTGGGCCTTGTTGAGATACAGAGTTGAGCAGCCCTCATTGTATGGTGCTTGCACAACTGAGTCATAGAGTTAAGCAGTCCTCATTGTGTGGTGAGTGTGCAACTGTCTCTTACAGCAGGCGTTCTCAACCTTTTTCTTTCTGAGGCCCCACACAACATGCTATAAAAACTCCAGGGATGGGCTCAGGCATAGGTGCAGTTAGACTTCTATTTTGGGTGGGCAGGGACCAGTGGGGCTCAAGCCAGCTCTGCACGGCGGGGTCCAGTGTGGGAGTAGCACCTCTAACCCCTGACTCACCTCAGCAGGCCACCTGCCTGTCTGGGTTATGGGGGGGGTGTACAACCAAAAATTATAACTGAAAGGTAGGGGGCTCAGCTCAAAAATTTTGAAAACAGCTCAGGGTGCAGGGAGAGAGGTAGCTCAGGCTGCAGGCAGGGGTGGGTAGCTAGGGGCTGTGTGCAGGCTGTGGGGTAGCTCAGGGAGGGGTGGGTAGCTAGGGGGCTGTGTGTGGGCAGGGAGAGGGTAGCTCTGGGTGCACAGAGGGGGTAGCTAGGGGCTGTGTGTGGGTAGAAAGTAGCTCAGGAGCAGGGAGGGGGATAGCTAGGGGCTGTGTGTGGGTAGAAAGTAGCTCAGGAAGCAGGGAGGGGGGTAGCTAGGAGCTGTATGTGGGTAGGAAGTAGCTCAGGGTGCAGGCAGAGGGGTAGCTAGGAGCTGCATGCCAGCAGGGCTTCCCTACAGTCCCTGTTCCCTGAGGGCTCTGCCAGGCACGGAGCCGGGGCCCCCACCCAGGCAGCTCTTACAGGCTGTGTGAGTAAAGGGGGCTGGGAGCTGAGGAGCAACTTCAACACCCCTCCCCCCCCGCACCAGGAGACAAGGGAACGCCATGGCTTCCTACTTCATGGCACCAGCTGCCCTGTACTGCTCAGGCTTCCCACCTCTGACATGGCCGGGGGGCGAGGAGAGAAGGAGAAGGAACGGGGTGGTGGTGGAGCTGTCCCGGGACTGCCCTGCTCTTGCACTATAGTTTGGGAGGGGCAGCACTCCCATGTCCTCCCACCTCTGCCCATGAGCTCAGGACTTCTCTCCTGTGGAGAGCCCTGTGGCTTTGCGCTGGGGATTGGGGCTTCAACCCCATGGCTACTGGTTTCAGCCCCAGGGGAGGTGTTGGGGCTCAGGCTCTAGGTTTTAGCCAGGGGGCCGCAGAGCCCCTGTTGAGAACTGCTTTCTTACAGAATTGTAAATATCTTGTTTATAATTCCCCTTCTGGTCAATGGTTCATGATCGTCACTTAACACCCATTTGGTTGTGAGCCACCCCTCTGTGGCCACTGGAGAACTAGCTGTGGGCGTTTCCTGGACACACAATATATTTCAATAATAATATGGCAGACTATCATAAGTCCATATACAATTATGATACATATATTTTGGAAGAACAATGAGTTTCAGCAGCTCATGACCTTCCATGCCTTGTATGAAATATCATAATCGTATACAAATGAGTATGGGGGTTACAGGGTGCTATTTTAAGATACAGTGTGTCAAAAGGACATAGGACCCACTATCCCCTATCTGCCATGTCACATACTGTCACTTAGTCTTTGTTTATTTTATGCAGCTACTCACAGCAGGCTTCTATATTCCCAGTTAATGCATTTCAGTTTAGTACTAACTTGTTGACTCAGAATCACAGTTTTAAAATAAATAGATGCACCTGGTATTGTAAATATCCCCTTATGCTTACAAACCAATATAGAGCTTACAAATTTGTCAATTTTTATCTATTTTCTTTCACTCTGAAATATATTTTTCACTAAGAGTCAACCAGACTTTGGGGACAACATCATTGTCTCACCTAATAGGTATTTATAACCCAGTGATCAAGCCCATGAAGTCAGTTTTTTATTAAGCTTTTTATAATTTATATAATCTGCTTTCTGCGCATTATATGTACCATTAAATCCACAGTCATTTAAAAACATGAGCGTAAGGTCCTAAGAGATTATGGTGGCAATACATAAGTGATTTTTTTTTTAGGCTAACAATTTACACATGTATTTTTTTCTAATAAAAGGTAGAAAATAGGTCTTTTAGAAGTACTCATGAGATTAGGCCCCAGATTTAGGATTTATATTTAAAACATTTATTTTTTAACAAAACCTAGAATTTACTCAAAATTAAAATATTTTCTCCTGGCGTTTATAACTCAATCATTGCAGCATTGTGCTGCTGCATGAGAAATAGAAATAGAGACTTAAGTAGTCTGCCCTTGTCTAAGTTGAATGAAATGCAGCAAACAAACAAACAGCATAAATAATAAAAAATAAAATAAATTGTTAGTTCTTTCAGTTTTAATAATCTAAGGGGGCTTCTAACATAGGAAGAGGAACTTGTTCTTCTAAAAACAAAGGTGAACTGGTTTAAATAGTCATAGCTCCATTGACTTTATTTTCTACCATTTTAGAATCTGGCCCAAGATTTTTAATCTTTAAATTATTAGAACAGTTATGGCCTAATGTTCACTTCATCTGCCCAGCACTGTGGGTAGCAAGAGGAAGAAAGGAGTGGAAAAACAATTAAACTAGTGAACAGGTATAGTGAGTGATTACATAGGACTACTATTAATTCTCCATTTCTGCACCTCAGTTTAACTCTTTGCTGAAGACCAGGCCAGAGTTGTCTTCTCAGGGCTTTTTGGAAACCATTACACAGAGTTAAACCCATGACTATTAAATGCAAAAACCTGAATGTAAATATTAGTAACAGATTCCAGTCAGCTTCAAAGAGAGAGTACAACAGAATTGCTTAGTAAAAGAAAACAGTTACTAACCTTCCATAACTGTTGTTCTTCGAGATGTGTTGCTCACCCATTTCATGTCAGGCGTGTGCACCACACGTGTATTGTTGACAGAGATTTTTTTCCCCCGATGGTATCTGTAGGGCCGGTTCTAGTGCCCTCTGGAGGCCTGTGCTCATGCGCCATCATGCCGCCAGCCCCGTGCCCTTCCAGTTCCTTCTTGTCATCAACTCCGACAGTGGAGTAGGAGGGCAAGTCATGGAATGGACATGAGCAACACATATTGAAGAACAATGGTTACAGAAGGTTAGTAACTGTTTTTTCTTCTTCGAGTGCTTGCTCATGTCCATTACTTGTCTGGTGACTCACAACCAGTGCCTTTGGAGGTGGGCCAGGAGTTCACAGATGTGCCAGTTGCAACACAGCTCTTCCAAAACTGGCATTGTCCCAAGCCCATTGGGTAATTGCACAGTGGGTCAGGAAGGTATGAATTGACGACCACATTGCAGTCTTGTCTGTACCTGAGCAAGGAATGCTGCTGAGAATGCTTGTGCTCTTGTAGAATGGGCCTTTACTGCGGCTGGGGGTGGTACTTTCGCCTGCTTGTTGCAAGTCAGGATGCAGGCTGTGATCCAGGATGAGATTCTCTGGGATGACATAAGGAGCCCTTTCATTCTATCTGCTATAGCCTGAAAAGTTGTGTCAACTTGTGGAAGGACTTAGTCCTGTCAGTATAAAAGACCAGGGCCCTTCTAACATCCAAAGAATGCAGACACTCTCTTCCTCCGTACTGTGTGGCTTCGGGAAGAGCACGGGCAGAAAGATGTCTTGGTTGATATGAAACTGCGACGCCACCTTTAGTAGGAAGGCTGGTGAGGGCGCAGCTGAACCTTATCTTTGCGGGGGGGGAGAAGGATAAGGAGGATCTGAAGTCAAGGCTTGGAGTTCTGAAACCCTTCTGGCAGAAGTAATTGCCACTAGGAAGGTGACCTTCTATGAGAGGGTCAGCAGGGAGCAAGACGCCATGGACTCAAAAGGGAGGCCCGTGAGTCTGGATAAGACCAGGTTTAAGTTCCAAGGAAGAATTGGGTTGCGAACTTATGGGTAGAGCCTTTCCAACCCTTTGAAGAACTTTCTTGATACCCAATGGGCGAAGACTGATCTGCCTTGGATAGGAGCGTGGAATGCTGAGGTGGCTGCCAAGTGGACCTTGAGTGATGACGATGATAGATTTTGGTGCTTCAGACCAAGTAAATAGTCTAAGATTGACTGCAGAGAAGCTTGAGTCAGGCAAAGGCTCCGCTCAGCTGCCCAGCAAGAGAAATGTTTCCACTTGGCCAGGTACGTAGCTCTGGTAGAGGGTTTCCTGCTACCTAGCAAGATAGGTTGGATTTGTTCTGAGCAGGCCCTCTTGTCCAGATGTAGCCATGCAGCACCCATGCTGTCAGGTGCAAGGAGGCGAGGTTTGGCTAAAGAAGCTGTCCACAATCTTGTGAGATTAGGTCCAACCTGAGTGGACGCATCCATGGGGCTTCAACTGCAAGTTCTAGAAGCATGCAGAACCAATGTTGACGTGGCCATGCTGGAGCAATTACAATAACTCTTGCCTTGTTTCCTTTGATCTTCAGGAGGACCTTGTGAATCAGGAGATTCAGAGGGAAGGAGTATAGCAGGTTGTTGTTCCGTGATAGCAGGAAGGCATCAGACAGGGAGCCTTTGCTTTGACCGAGCCTCAAACAAAACCAATGGCATTTCCTGCTCTCTGCAGTGGCGAACAGGTCCACCTGGGGAGTCACCCACCTCTGGAAGATAAGGCCAGCGACCTCCAGGTGAAGAGACTACTCGTGGTTAGAGGAAAAGGACCTGCTGAGGTGATCTGATAACCCATTCTAAGAGCCCAAGGAGATGCGATGCTTCCAGGTGAATGGACTGCTTCATGCCAAACTCCCAGAATCTGAGGGCTTCCTGGAAAAAGATCCTGGAGCGAGCGCCTCCTTGCTTTTTGACATAAAAAACTGCCACTGTGTTGTTCGTCAAGATCTACACTGACTTGCCTGAGAGTTGTGGAAAGAACACCTCACAGGCCAAGCGTATCGCCCTGAGTTCTTTTACATTTATATTCCTTGATAGCTCTCCCTGTGACCAGAGACCTTGGATCTTGATGTTGCCAATGTGGGCACCCCACCCCTGATCCGACGCCAAATTCATCGTGAGCTGTGAGGTTGCAAAAAGTACCCGGTTCAGCACTTAGTCTGACTCTAACCACCACATCAGGGATGCCAGAACTGGTGATGGAATGGTTAGAATCAAGTCTAAATGATGTCTGCTCAGGGAGTAGACCGACGTAAGCCACATCTGAAGTGACCTGAGGTGTAGTCAAGCGTACTGCACGACATAGGTACATGCCATCATGTGACCTAGAACAGTGGTCTCCAAACTTTTTTGATCGCGCATGCCATCAGTAAAAACATTTTGAGCACGCACCTCCTGCTGCGCCGCAGGGCCGCCCCAAGCAAGAAGAAGAAGGGGGAAAAAAAGCCGCTCAGACTCCTGCCCGAACTGCTGAAGTGGCGCTGCTCCTGCCGCGCACCCCGTAGGATCCTCTTACGCACACCCCACTTTGGAGACCACTGACCTAGAAGCTGTAGAGACACATGGGCGGTCGTCAATGGGCTAGCTGAAACCTGAGTGATTATGTCCGCCATAGCTGTGAACCTGGTCTCCGGAAGGAAGGCCTGGGCCTGAGATGCATTGAATACTGCCTATAAATTCTATTTTCTGCACCCAGACTAACGTTGACTTTTGTTCCTTTATTAAGAGTCCCAAAGCCTGACAGGTGGCTTGTATGACGTTGATACTGTGCTGAACCTGAGTCCGCGATCGGTCTTTTATCAACCAATCATTTAGGTGCGGGTAAATCTGTATACCTCAGTATCTGAGAGAGGTTGCAACTACCACCATGCACTTCGTGAAAACTCAACAGGCCCAAGGGAAGCACTGTAAATTGGTAATGACTCTGGCCCATCACGAATCTGAGTAATCTCCTGTTTCCACGGAAAATGAAGATGTGGAAATACGCATCCTTCAAATCAAGGGCAAGGTGTACCAGTTCCCTGGATTCAGGGAGGGGTTGATGTAGACCATGGAGACCATTTGGAACCTCAGCTTCTTGAGATATTTGTTGAGGTGTTGCAGGTCTAAGATGGGCCAGAGGCCCCCCTTTGCCTTGGGAATTAAAGGAAAACCCCTTCCCTCTCAGTTCTGGAGGAACTATTTCCCTCAGCCCCTGCCCGCAGGAGGGTTTGCACCTCTTGGATGAGAAGTTGCTTGTGAGAAAGGTCCCTGAAAAGGGACGGGGAGTGGGGGTGAGGTGGAGGGATAGACGGAAACCAAAGGGTATACCCCTTTGCTATGGTACTGAGTACCCACAGGTCCGATGTGATTGATGACTATGCAGGAAGGTAGGGTGAAAACTGGTCTGAAAATAAAGGGGACAATGGATCTGGAATAATGACTGATAAGTCATCCCTGACCATGCCTTCAGAAGGCCTGCCTGTTCCCACTTGTGAACTGGCTAGTGTCATGCTGGGACATGGAGGAAGAAGGTTGGCCCTGACGGTGTCTGTAACCTTTTCCTTTCCTCCTGTCGGGCTCATGGTGGGGGGCCCCCCTGAGAACCTGGGCAGCAGCTCTGGTATGAAGTGTTTCCTCAAGGCTGATGGTATATAAAGGCCTAAGAATCACAGCATAGCCCTAGAGTCCTTGAGGTCGTGCAGTTTGTGGTCTGTTTGCTCAGAAAACAGTGCAGCTCCCTCAAAAGGGAGATCTTGTACCAACTGCTGAATCTCATGAGAGAGCCCCAAAGATTGCAACCATGAGCTGAGTCTCATCGCCACTGCTGACACCATTGTCCTGGCTGCTGAGTCTGTCACATCTAAGGCGGCCTGGAGAGAGGTCCTGACCCCCGCCTTCTCTTTGTCTATGATGACCAGAAATTCTTGCCTTGACTCCTGAGGCAGGGAGTTCTTAAATTTTGTCATTGAGTCCCAGATATTAAATTCATATCTCCCTAGCAGCTTAGCATCGAGCTGCTTAACATCTTTATTTTTCGGTGTGGCGCTCGTCTGGCCCTGTATGTGCCACTCATTAGCTGCGGAAACCACCAAGGACCTCAGGGGAGGGTGAGAATACATGTACTCAAATCCCTTGGTGGGAACATAGTACTTTTTCTCCGCTCTTTTGGATATTGGGGGCAGATATGATGGGGTCTGCCAGAGTGCCTTCACCAGCCTTACCACCCCATCATGTACTGGCAAGGCCACTTTGGAGGGGCCCACTGCATTCAAAATATCAAATAGGCGGTTCATGGGCTCCTTCAATTTCTCTGCCTCCAGTCCCAGGATGGCAACAAATCTTTTAAGTAGCTCCTGATGAGCCCTAAAGTCACCTGGAGGCAGTGGGATCGTGGGGCCCATAACCACCTCATTTGGGGATGATGAGGAGAATGCCACCACTACTGGAGGGACTGGATCTTCCACCTCTCTGGGGGTGGTCTCTACTGGGGGTACTGCCGAGGATTCAGAGTCATGGTCGGAGCCTGATTGAACCTGCTTAGGTAGGGCTGCAGCCCATCTTTGGGAGAACGCAGAAGACAGTGGCTGAGAGAATGGCCCGGGTAATGCTGTGAACGCCCACCGCCCCGGGTTCCAATATTGCCATTGAAGTGCCCACTGCCCTGGAGGCCAAACTCCCATAGATAGTCCTGCACTGAAATCCGGTGCATAGGCAGGATGACGTTGCCTCTTTTGTGGGGGAGTCGACTCACCTCTGGAGCTTGAAGAAGATGACTCCATGTCCAAATGCCAAGGAGGAGCCATTGTCTCTTTCTCCTGCCGGCTGTGGTAAGGCCGGGGAGCAGTCCCGAGGTGCTGGGGAACAACGTTGAGGGTACGGTGACTGGCGTCCTTTCACTGGAGACTGACGCCAGGATACCAGTACTGGGCAGATGGAGACCGGAGTCTCGACATTAGAGACCAGCATGGAATGGACATGAGCAGATACTCAAAGAAGGATTTACATTTAATTCTGTTCACAATGTTTGTGGGTATATTTGGAATATTAAATAATTTTTAAAACAAAAGCTATTAGCTATTAATAGGCAGCAGGTGTAAAACAAACAAAAGGCAGTACTTCTTTACACAACACATGTTCTGAAGGTCAAAAATATAACTAGGTTCAAAAAAGAATTAGATAAGTTCATGAAGGATAGGTCCATCAATGGCTATTAGCCAAGATGGTCAGAGATGTAACACCATGCACCAGGTGTCTGTAAACTTTCAACTGCTAGAAAATGGGACTGGACAACAGGGGATGGATCACTCCAAATTGCCCCGTTCATTCCCTCTGAAGCTGCTGGCATTGGCCACTGTCATGTGCTAGATCAGAGGTTCCCAAAGGTATTTGGCCTACCCCCCCCCTTTTCAGAAAAAAAATTACTCAGCGCCCCCCTGGAAATCTACCTTCTTTAAGCGAACAAATAGAAAGATGCTGTGACAAATTTGCGTTCTTTTATGTATCTATATTTCTACCTACATACTACAATATAGTAAAGAAAGATGTGTTATTAGATTATCGCCCACGACAGCAGGTATACAGTGGTTTTTGCGTAAGACGGCAAAAGACAACCAAACTAAAATACTAATGAATCTAATAAACTGGGTTTTGTTCTTTGCTCAGCATTAGATATATGTATTTGATATTAAATTGTCAAATATCAAACTAAATTTATCAAGAAATACTTAATTTAAAAAATAATCAATATGCAATTAAAATCAGTTAATAGTTTTAATTAGTTTGCCCTTATTTAAATAATTGTTCCTTATTAACACATGCCTTATTTACCAATTAACACAGATGATTCAATAGATATAAATAAATGTTAATAGTTAACAGTTTTTTTCACGATTTCATTCCCGTTTTCGTTAATATTGTAATAAAAAAATGACAAATATATTGACTGTACACTTCAAATAGTACTGTACCGACACAAGCCTGCTACGATTTTATTAGTAGTAAGCACTAGAGACACAGAAACGTACGGTAGATATGTAAGAAAATGTATAAAAATACGTGTAAATTGCTGTTTTATTGAAACAATAATACAATTTGCTTTGTATGTGATCCGTAATCCGTAAAGATCGAAGGTATCGAATATGAATCAAAATATTTATATACTTATTGCACTATTGTTAACTGCTTTTTACACAATTCAGAAACAATCTAAATTAGATTTCATACATGTCGCCTATTTATAGTATCGTATTGTAAGCAAGTCATTACACACACATATTCCTGCCGATGTATGCTGGACTTCCCGACAATGCGCGACACGCTCGCCTGCCAACACTTGCTTGTTAAGAGCTGTTGGCGGACTTGACACCTGATCGGTTATAATTTATGAATTTATTTGGAAAATAAAGTAATCACTACAACTTTAACTCTGTTACACAACAGATGAAACATGTACGAACGTTTTTTCAAAATTTTCTTATATTCTTTTCTTTCTTTATGCTTCCACCGTCCCCTTATTTTTATTCAACACCCCCCAATTGCACCCGAGGCTACTACTGCCCCCCTGGATCATTCCAGCGCCCCCCAGGGGGCGGTATTGCCCGCTTTGGGAACCTCTGTGCTAGATGGACCATTGGTCTCACCCAGTATGGCTCTTATGTTCATAGGTATGTTCAAAGATTTTTAGGAGGTGAACTAAAATGTATAGCAAGTTAAATGCTTGTTTTCATTTTCTTTTATAGCAATTTGGTCTCTCTGCAAAGGAAATCAAATTGAGCCAGAAAAAGAAAGATGAAAAAGATAAGTAAGTTACAGAGAGTGTCATTTTGGGAGTTCTTATGTAATTTTAAATTTAACCATTCTGCCAGTCTCAGTGCCTAGCTAATTATGTCTGTCTTAACTCTGGAGTTTCAGATATGAATAACTTTTGATGTAAAAATCACCAACAGTTTGTGTCAGAATTCTCATTAAATTGTCTTTGAGAGAAAGTTAAATATTTAACTTTTTCTGGTCTATATTTTTGTATTCTATTAACTATTTTTAATGTAATATTTTGATTCATTCTATTGAAGCTGTTTATTGTAACAAATACCTTAGATTTGTGCAACTGAGTTCAGTGATTGCAGAAAGTTTTTCAGTAACCATCGTAAAAGGATGTTACAAAAGTGGACTGAGGAATCCATAAAACAGCTCAAGTTAAAATAAATAACTTTCACTGAATGATATAATGAACTAATGTGTAACTTTTGCCTTACTCTTTTTCTCCAAAGAGCCCTGTTGTCTGAGCATCATAATCTTAGAGTCTCACAAGCGCTTTCCCTAATGAACGAGATGTTATCTGAGACAGTGCAGCTTCCTGCAAGTGAACTTAGACCATTGTCCAAAACAATGAGATTCCCTCGAGATTTCAGAAAGCAGCAGCTCACATCTGCGAGAGGGTAACATATTTACAATTCAAACATACTTTGGTGTACAGGCCTCCCAAATGTACATCAGATTTGCTAGCTGAGATGACCACCTTGAATCCTGTGTGACATGGATTAAATTCAAATGAGTTAAATATAATGGCAGTGGGCAAAAGGGCTGGATCTCTCTAGTTGATGCTTCACCTGGTGTGTGGAAGTCTCCAGCTAGCACACAGCTAGTATAGTTAGCTCCTACACCATCCCCCGGCAAGCACCAGCGAACAGGGCATTGAATGCTGTTGTTCTGGCACAGCTTCTGGATTACCGCTTGGAGACCATAGCCAGATAACCAGCCCCAGAACCAGAGCTGCAATCAGCTCCTTCAAATCCACCCCACTTACCTGCATCCAGGAGATACGGAGCACATCTGAGAATCTGGTGGCTTATGAGAGTCCATGAGCCCCGTAACATCTGGTAACAATCACCAATTTTTTTTAAAAAACAAGTCCTAGACTAGTAAAAGCTGAACAACTTACCTGATCCTACTTGTAGTTGCATGTGTAACACTTCTGCCATGTGGAATTGGCGGCAACAAGATTCAATATCTAGGGGTTCCTTTTCAGCAATACAACACAGAACTGGCTTGAGCCTCCATCCAGTAATCTGGGAAAATTACATATCACTCTCTGGGTGCCTCTAAGAGGCAATACTTCCCCTCTTGCAAGCACAGAGTCTGAGTTAGAAAAGAAAATTTTAATGAAAAGGGGAAAAGAAACCCGGCATTAACTTAGGAAAATGCTGCAAGCAGGATTCATAAGCAAAAAACCATGAGTAAAACACCTTCCCCCGTGTAGGTTGGGCAGTGTCTTTTGCCTCAGGTTCTTAAGTCCAACAACTAAATGTTCCTTTAACATGCCCCTCACTTCTCCCTCCACTGCACCCCACTCACAGTTGTTGTCCTTGGTCAATCATAGAATATCAGAGTTGGAAGGGACCTCAAGAGGTCATCTAGTCCAACCCCCTGCTCAAAGCAGGACCAATTCCCAGCTAAATCATCCCAGCCAGGGCTTTGCCAAGCCGGGCCTTAAAAACCTCCAAGGAAGGAGACTCCACCACCTCCCTAGGTAACGCATTCCAGTGTTTCACCACCCTCCTAGTGAAATAGTTTTTCCTGATATCCAACCTGGACCTCCCCCACTGCAACTTGAGACCATTGCTCCTTGTTCTGTCATCTGCCACCACTGAGAACAGCCGAGCTCCATCCTCTTTGGAACCCCCCTTCAGGTAGTTGAAGGCTGCTATCAAATCCCCCCTCATTCTTCTCTTCTGGAGACTAAACAATCCCAGTTCCCTCAGCCTCTCCTCATAAGTCATGTGCTCCAGACCCCTAATCATTTTTGTTGCCCTCCGCTGGACTCTTTCCAATGAATACCCAGAGTTCAGAGTTGCATTCACATGAGTTCACCTCCCACCCGGGGCGTGGGGGGAGAGGGAGAAGGTATTTTGCTTGCTCCTTGGCTGCTCAGCTGGCCACTCCACTAGCTGCACTGGCCGTTCCACTGGTGCTGCCAGCAGCTCATTGCTCCGCCGCTCCCTCTAGGATGTCTTGAGGTCCCACCACTTAACACAGCTTTCTGTTCTCAGTAGGGGAACCTCAGTGCCAGTGCAGGCTAGGCAATTGCTTTCACCAAAGATGCTGTCTCATCACAGGTCAAATGTTTAGGCCTGGTTATTAGTGTTTTCAGCTCTACTGATACACAACAAAATAATCAGCTCTGTCATACACAGTGGAGAGGGAGACCAGTCAAATGATGGCTAGAATTCTTAGATGGCACCCACACCACCAGGTACAAACACCTGTCCCCCACCATCTCTCAACTCCACTGGGCTTTGGCCCCATAGTCCCTTGCATAGCGAGTGCAGTTCAATTGAGGGTGAGTCCCTCAATCAGGGTATGCCAAGCACAGTTCCGCTACCCTTGATTCACACAACAAGGATAACACCACTTTATTACCACTGCACTCAATAACAGAATGACTTGTGATCCAACACCAGCCAAAAGTGATCTTTTGGACAAAGCAGCCCCATGATGCTGCACACATAGGCTGAGTGGGTGTGTTTATGCAAACAAGGTCAGTTCCTGAAGTTTTCTTCCCCAGCTCATCTGTAGCTGTCAGGGGAGAGCTCATGCAGACCCTGCTTACACATGTATTGGTTTTCAGCAGAGCCAACTGAATGTATACCCCTTCTCCTTTTCTAGAAAGAAATACTTCCTCAGAAGTGGCTTACATCACTGAGATAACTCCTCTTTGTTTTGTACTTCACTGCTTATTGCCTTGTAGGAAATAATGGTATTTCATTTAATGTTACAAATTATTAAATATCCTCCCCTAGATATTATTGTTTCAAACATAGTCTGTTTTTATTGCAATACATTTGTATTAATATAATTGTATGTTGCTAGCAGTGGTAAATATGTATTTTTTTTCTTCTTGCTTTATAAGTCGTCCTGGTAGTCGAAGTCTATCAGCAAGTCAAGCTGAAAGAAGCAGAACTACTGCCAAACCTGACTTTGGTCAAGCAAGATCCCATTCCACTCCACCTCAGGGTTTAACTCAATCTGGGGGTAAGAATTGTAATTCTGCTTCCACCCTCCCTCCCATTTGTACATGGAAGCTAACAAGCTTATGGTATAATGCAGGCTCCAGACGCAAGATCTGGATTGTTCTTTGAAGATGAGAATGTCACTGTTATGATGACTTCAGCCTCTCAGATAGGATGTCACTTATTTGACTGCTTTACCATTCCTTTCTGTATTCGTGAAGATCTTGATTGTGCAATTTGTCCAGAGCCCATAATAAAGGGTAGTGTGGAACTCAGCCAGCAGGCACTTACTTGACTCTCTCTCTCTTCCTTTTTGAGAACCCATCTGTATTACACACAATACTAAAACTGCTTGCAGTAAAATTGGTTTGTATGTGTTTTTTTAGGAACTGCCACTGTGGTATTACAGAAGAATATATCCAAAGGGAGGATTAGAAATGCAAGACATTATCCTGTTAACTCTAGGCAAGGTAAGCTATACAGAACAAGGAAATGGTGCTTTTCAGTTAAAAGTTTAATAGTGCCGTGTTTTAAAAGACCTAAAAAACTCCAATGTAAGTAACTATTTAAACAATAAGACAAAATTATTGCATTTCTGAATTATTGTTGCACATTTCAGGTGGTATTTTTACATGGCACAGTACTCAAGACTAAACCCCCCCCTTTTTTTTTTACTGAAAATTTTTGAACTTTTAAATGTTTTGACATGTTCTACCAATGACTGCCATTTAACAACCTGAAAAGTGCAGTAAGTGCCTTGAAATGCATTGTTTATCTCATAATTTCTATGAGATGGAATTTATGAATCATAGTAGGAAAATAGAAGAACAGGAGTACTTGTGGCACCTTAGAGACTAACAAATTTATTAGAGCATAAGCTTTCGTGGACTACAGCCCACTTCTTCGGATGCAAGTGGGCTGTAGTCCACAAAAGCTTATGTTCTAATAAATTTGTTAGTCTCTAAGGTGCCACAAGTACTCCTGTTGTTCTTTTTGCGGATACAGACTAACACGGCTGCTACTTTGAAACCTGTCAGTAGGAAAATAGTTAAGCTCATGCATTTATGAAGCAGTGTATGGGAGGCAGCACAGGAGAGAAGTAGTGATGAACTGGGTGCAATTCCTAGCTTTACTACAAATTAGCATTGTGACCTTGAGCAAGTCCCTTCCCCTCTTTGTACTGCTATTTCCCCTCAATTATCAAGGTGACCAGCCCTCTGTGGAGAAAGAAGTGGTTCAGAACTATTTAGAAAAGCTGGACGAGCACAAGTCCATGGGGCTGGATGCGCTGCATCCGAGGGTGCTAACGAGTTGGCGGATGTGACTGCAGAGCCGTTGGCCTTTATCTTTGAAAACTCATGGTGATCCGGGGAGGTCCCGGATGACTGGAAAAAGGCTAATGTAGTGCCCATCTTTAAAAAAGGGAAGAAGGATCCGGGGAACTACAGGCCAGTCAGCCTCACCTCAGTCCCTGGAAAAATCATGGAGCAGGTCTCAAGGAATCAATTCTGAAGCACTTAGAGGAGAGGAAAGTGATTAGGAACAGTCAGCATGGATTCACAAGGGAAAGTCATGCCTGACTAACCTAATTGCCTTCTATGAGGAGATAACTGGCTCTGTGGATGAGGGGAAAGCAGTGGATGTGTTATTCCTTGACTTTAGCAAAGCTTTTGATACGGTCTCCCACAGTATTCTTGCCAGCAAGTTAAAGAAGTATGGGCTGGATGAATGAACTATAAGGTGGATAGAAAGCTGATGTCGTCATTGGGCTCAATAGGTAGTGATCAATGGCTCCATGTCTAGTTGGCAGCCGGTATCAAGTGGAGTGCCCCAAGAGTTGGTCCTGGGCCCGGTTCAGCTGGAGGATGGCGTAGACTGCACCCTCAGCAAGTTTGCAGATGACACTAAACTGGGAGGAGTGGTAGATACGCTGGAGGGTAGGGATAGCATACAGAGGGACCTAGACAAATTAGAGGATTGGGCCAAAAGAAATCTGATGAGGTTCAACAAGGACAAGTGCAGAGTCCTGCACTTAAGACGGAAGAATCCCATGCACTGCTACAGACTAGGGACCGAGTGGCTAGGCAGGAAGCAGTTCTGCAGAAAAGGACTTAGGGGTTACAGTGGACAAGAAGCTGGATATGAGTCGACAGTGTGCCCTTGTTGCCAAGAAGGCTAATGGCATTTTGGGCTATATAAGTAGGGGCATTGCCAGCAGATCGAGGGACATGATCACTCGCTTCTATTTGACATTGGTGAGGCCTCATCTGGAGTACTGTGTCCAGTTTTGGGCCCCACACTACAAGAAGGATGTGGAAAAATTGGAAAGAGTCCAGTGGAGGGCAACAAAAATGATTAGGGAGCTGGAGCACATGACTTATGAGGAGAGGCTGAGGGAACTGGGATTGTTTAGTCTGCAGAAGAGAAGAATGAGGGGGAATTGGATAGCTGCTTTCAACTACCTGAAAGGGGGTTCCAAAGAGGATGGATCTAAACTGTTCTCAGTGGTACCAGATGACAGAACAAGGAGAATGGTTTCAAGTTGCAGCAGGAGAGGTTTAGGTTGGATATTAGGAAAAATGTTTTCACTAGGAGGGTGGTGAAGCACTGGAATGGGTTACCTAGGGAGATGGTGGAATCTCCTTCCTTAGAGGTTTTTAAGGTCAGGCTTGACAAAGCCCTGGCTGGGATGATTTAGTTGGGGATTGGTCCTGCTTTGAGCAGGGGGGTTGGACTAGATGACCTCCTGAGGTTCCTTCCAACCCTGATATTCTATGATTCTATGGCACAGAAGAGTCTTGAGCAGTAATTTTTGAGCTTGGTTTACGTTAACTGCTCCGTTGTGTGAAACTAGTAAAAAAATCTTTTCTTTTCCAAGTTGCCATTCGGCCTCAAGACCAAACATCCCAAGTCACTCTCAGAGGAATGTTGGCAGATTTTAACCGGAGGAGAACACGGTTGCAAGGCAATGCAAGCCAGAGGCAGGGCTTGAGCAAAGGAAGACCTAATTCGGCCAGACAAGGTTTGGAAAAGGAATGAAATAGAAATTTAGGATATATTGAGGCCTAAGTCTCCTTTCCATTACCCAGGTTTATGCTAGTATCAGTGGTGTTTAAGTACTGTAATGGAGTGGAGACCTTGCTCGAACTAGCCTCATGTGGTGTGACTCTGTTTCATTGCCCTGTCTATTTGCTATTTCTGTATGAAGGTACTATTTTTCTAAAATTGTTGTTTATGGACATTGGGTTATGTGACCTCCAGCTGGAGTCTCCTTTTGTGTAATTAGGTCTACTTATCATATCCTAGAAGTAACTAAGGCTTTTACTTAAGGGATCCAAGAACATTTGGAAAGTATCCTCATAATCTCACAGCCTGCCTACAAGTTAGGCAGGTTAATGGGCAGGAAACCAAGTAGATTTCCCTCTGAGTTTCATGAGAATCAACACATTCCCATGAAACATTTCAGTTTTGATGGGAAAATGTTACATGGGGAAATTTCAGACCAGCTGTAGTAGCAAGATCCAATTACAGTTGTCAGGTCCTCAGGAGAACATAAGAAGCTTGGTGATTACTGCCTAAAAAGTTTAAATGCCACTCATTGTATTGCACATATTGTATTCTCTATAGCTTTTTATACTGTACATGTCACTATAATGTCTGAATGCCTTCCAGTCATGCATTAAGCAATGTGACTGTGCATGTCACATATTGTTCGATCACGCATCCTCTCCCCAGGAGGAGAAGCATAAGCAGTGGAGTGTCTTATTTTGGTAGGTTTTTTGTTTTTTTTAAATATACATGATGATAGGCGTTTATAAGGAGGCACGTCAAAGAAATTTTCCTTGCCCTTGTGAGGGAAGGTGTTGAGGTTTGTGATGGCCCTTAGTTCTTGGGGGAGCTCATTCCACAGAATTGGACCAGCCCCTGATAAAGTTCTGTCTCCCACACATTCAAGCTTTTCCTTATTATAGAGTTCCATTGTGTCAGAGGAGTGAAATTGTTGACCACAGTGTTAATCCTGGAGCTTTAAAAAGCAACAGAGGGTCCTGTGGCACCTTTGAGACTAACAGAAGTACTGGGAGCATAAGCTTTCGTGGGTAAGAACCTCACTTCTTCAGATGCAAGTAATGGAAATCTCCAGAGGCAGGTATAAATCAGTGTGGAGATAACGAGGTTAGTTCAATCAGGGAGGGTGAGGTGCTCTGCTAGCAGTTGGGGTGTGAACACCAAGGGAGGAGAAACTGTTTCTGTAGTTGGATAGCCATTCACAGTCTTTGTTTAATCCTGATCTGATGGTGTCAAATTTGCAAATGAACTGGAGCTCAGCAGTTTCTCTTTGGAGTCTGGTCCTGAAGTTTTTTTGCTGTAAGATGGCTACCTTTACATCTGCTATTGTGTGGGCAGGGAGGTTGAAGTGTTCTCCTACAGGTTTTTGTATATTGCCATTCCTGATATCTGACTTGTGTCCATTTATCCTCTTGCGTAGTGACTGTCCAGTTTGGCCAATGTACATAGCAGAGGGGCATTGCTGGCATATGATGGCATATATAACATTGGTGGACGTGCAGGTGAATGAGCCGGTGATGTTGTAGCTGATCTGGTTAGGTCCTGTGATGGTGTTGCTGGTGTAGATATGTGGGCAGAGTTGGCATCGAGGTTTGTTGCATGGGTTGGTTCCTGAGTTAGAGTTGTTATGGTGTGGTGCGTGGTTGCTGGTGAGAATATGCTTAAGGTTGGCAGGTTGTCTGTGGGCGAGGACTGGCCTGCCTCCCAAGGTCTGTGAAAGTGAGGGATCATTGTCCAGGATGGGTTGTAGATCACTGATGATGCGTTGGAGAGGTTTAAGCTGCGGACTGTAGGTGATGGCCAGTGGAGTTCTGTTGGTTTCTCTTCTGGGCCTGTCTTGTAGCAGGAGGCTTCTGGGTACACGTCTGGCTCTGTTGATTTGTTTCTTTCTTTCCTTGTGTGGGTATCGTAGTTTTGAGAATGCTTGGTGAAGATCTTGTAGGTGTTGGTCTCTGTCTGAGGGGTTGGAGCAGATGCGATTGTACCTCAGTGCTTGACTGTAGACGATGGATCGTGTGGTGTGACCGGGGTGGAAGCTGGAGGCATGAAGGTAGGCGTAGCGGTTGGTGGGTTTTCGGTATAGGGTGGTGTTAATGTGGCCATCGCTTATTTGTATGGTGGTGTCTAGGAAGTGGACCTCCCGTGTAGATTGGTCCAGGCTGAGATTGATGGTGGGGTGGAAGCTGTTGAAAGCATGGTGGAATTCTTCCAGGATCTCCTTCCCATGGGTCCAGATGATGAAAATGTCATCAATATAGCGTAGGTAGAGAAGGGGCATGAGTGGATGAGAGCTGAGGAAGCGTTGTTCCAGGTCAGCCATAAAAATGTTGGCATATTGTGGGGCCATGCGGGTGCCCATAGCGGTGCCACTGGTCTGGAGGTATATATTGTCACCAAATTTGAAATAATTGTGCGTGAGGATAAAGTCACAGAGCTCAGCAATAAGTTGTGCTGTGTCATCATCAGGGATACTGTTCCTGACAGCTTGTATTCCATCTGTATGTGGGATGTTTGTGTAGAGAGCCTCTACATCCATGGTGGCTAGGATGGTGTTTTCCGGGAGGTCACCAATGCATTGTAGTTTTCTCAGGAAATCTGTGGTGTCACGGAGATAGCTGGGAGTGCTGGTGGCGTAGGGTCTGAGTAGGGAGTCCACATATCCAGACAGTCCTTCAGTGAGAGTGCCAATGCCCGAGATGATGGGGCGTCCAGGATTTCCAGGTTTGTGGATCTTAGGTAGTAGATAGAATAACCCCGGTCGGGGCTCTAAGGGTATGTTGATTTGTTCCTGTGTTAGTGTAGGGAGTGTCCTGAGTAGATGGTGCAGTTTCTTAGTGTATTCCTCAGTGGGATCTGAGGAAAGTGGCCTGTAGAATTTGGTATTGGAGAGTTGTCTGGCCGCCTCCTTCTGATAGTCAGACCTGTTCATGATGACAACAGCACCTCCTTTATCAGCCTCTTTGATGATAATGTCAGGGTGGTTTCTGAGGCTGTGGATGGCATTGCGTTCTGCACGACTTAGGTTATGAGGCAAGCAATGTTGTTTTTCCACAATTTCTGCCTGTGCACGTCGGCGGAAGCATTCTATGTATAGGTCCAGACTGTCATTTCGACCCTCAGGAGGAGTCCATGTGGAGTTCTTCTTCCTGTGTTGTTGGTGGGAGGGTATCTGTGTATCAGTGCGCTGTTCAGTGTTATCATGAAAGTATTCTTTGAGTCAGAGGTGGCGAAAGTAGGCTTCCAGATCACCACAGAACTGTATCATGTTCGTGGGGGTGCTGGGGCAAAAGGAGAGTCCCCGAGATAGGACAGACTCTTCTGCTGGGTTGAGTGTGTAGCTGGATAAATTGACGATATTGCTGGGTGAGTTAGGGGTACCCCTGTTGTGGCCCCATGTGGCAGGTAGTATTTTAGACAGCTTACGGTTCCTTTGTAGAGAGGTGAAGTGTGTAATGTAGATCTCCTGTCTTATTTTAGTAAAGTCCATTTGTGTGGAGGGTTGGTTATTTATGAAAGTCTCCAGGTTGGAGAGCTCTTTCTTGATGTTTTTCTGTTTGCTGTATAGGATGCTGATCAGGTGGTTCCTCAGTTTCTTTGATAATGTATGGCATAATCTCTCACTGTGGTCTGTGCAGTATGTGGATAGCAATGGATTTTTCACCTTCAGTCCATTTGGTATGATGTCCATCCGTTTGCATTTGGAAAGGAAGATGATATCTGTCTGTATTTGTGCAAGTTTCTTCATGAGGTTGATAGATTTCCATTCCATACAGCTAAATGCAGTGCCTTGCATGGTGTCAAGTATCAGAGGGGTAGCCGTGTTAGTCTGAATCTGTAAAAAGCAACAGAGCTCCACCCTACCATCAACCTCAGCCTGGACCAATCTACACGGGAGGTCCACTTCCTAGACACCACCATACAAATAAGCGATGGCCACATTAACACCACCCTATACCGAAAACCCACCAACCGCTACGCCTACCTTCATGCCTCCAGCTTCCACCCCGGTCACACCACACGATCCATCGTCTACAGCCAAGCACTGAGGTACAATCGCATCTGCTCCAACCCCTCAGACAGAGACCAACACCTACAAGATCTTCACCAAGCATTCTCAAAACTACGATACCCACACAAGGAAATAAAGAAACAAATCAACAGAGCCAGACGTGTACCCAGAAGCCTCCTGCTACAAGACAGGCCCAGAAGAGAAACCAACAGAACTCCACTGGCCATCACCTACAGTCCGCAGCTTAAACCTCTCCAACGCATCATCAGTGATCTACAACCCATCCTGGACAATGATCCCTCACTTTCACAGACCTTGGGAGGCAGGCCAGTCCTCGCCCACAGACAACCTGCCAACCTTAAGCATATTCTCACCAGCAACCACGCACCACACCATAACAACTCTAACTCAGGAACCAACCCATGCAACAAACCTCGATGCCAACTCTGCCCACATATCTACACCAGCAACACCATCACAGGACCTAACCAGATCAGCTACAACATCACCGGCTCATTCACCTGCACGTCCACCAATGTTATATATGCCATCATACGCCAGCAATGCCCCTCTGCTATGTACATTGGCCAAACTGGACAGTCACTACGCAAGAGGATAAATGGACACAAGTCAGATATCAGGAATGGCAATATACAAAAACCTGTAGGAGGCAACCTCCCTGCCCACACAATAGCAGATGTAAAGGTAGCCATCTTACAGCAAAAAAACTTCAGGACCAGACTCCAAAGAGAAACTGCTGAGCTCCAGTTCATTTGCAAATTTGACACCATCAGATCAGGATTAAACAAAGACTGTGAATGGCTATCCAACTACAGAAACAGTTTCTCCTCCCTTGGTGTTCACACCTCAACTGCTAGCAGAGCACCTCACCCTCCCTGATTGAACTAACCTCGTTATCTCCACACTGATTTATACCTGCCTCTGGAGATTTCCATTACTTGCATCTGAAGAAGTGAGGTTCTTACCCACGAAAGCTTATGCTCCCAGTACTTCTGTTAGTCTCAAAGGTGCCACAGGACCCTCTGTTTTTACAGATTCAGACTAACATGGCTACCCCTCTGATCCTGGAGCTTTAGTGATCTTTCAGATATATCCTGAACCCAGACCATGGAGTTCCTTTAAGATAAGGACTGAGAGGTTGAACTTGATTGAGTTCTGTAGCAAGCCAGTTTAGAGAGCAGAGGACAGGTTTGATGTGCTTATAGTAGCCTGTGTTGCTGAGGAAATGTGCTGCAGCATTGTATACTAGTTGGAGTTTCCCAAGTGCTGAAGGCTTCATGCCCATGTATATCATGTTTCTTTAGTCCAGCCAAGAAATGACAAAGGCATGAATTACTGAGGCCAGGGCATCTTCAAAAAATTACTTCATGTTGGGAGTTTAGACTGTCCCCCAATGTCCTTGACTCCAAGGTTGAGGAAAGTATGACATCTGCTTCAAGAAACTGAACTGCAGCAACATCACTTATGCATATTATTAAACCATCTAGGGACTATAGGGCACCATATGCTGCTGAACTGGTGTAACTAAAATAATCAGAGAAGCCATTTTTTATTAATGTATTATTGTATACCTCCAAAATCCAGGGTCTTGGGCCTATTTGCATAGAAGTTTAGTATAGAGGGTTAAATTCAAAGGAGAGTCTCTAGTGGGCCTATATTTTTTTTAAAATGGGGATTTAATGAGTTTTGGAATATAAATATATTCTATAAAACAAACTTCTAGCCATGTTTCTGACTGACCTAATTTCCATCTTTCTGTTTAACAAAAATCTTAAAATTGCGCATGGTTAGTCATTGTAGGCTGTTGAATACAAGAGGAGAGGAAGAGGAGAAAACAAATTTAGCATTTGACCTTTTGATCAATATTGCTAAAAGTTATCGTAGTTTAAACATTAAAGTGCCCTTCTGAGCTACATGATAAGAAATTTGATTCCTGTTCTTTATGACCTACTGATTACACAAAACAACCTACATTTGAAACTCTACATTTTAATTTACAAAACCATATTCCATGAAGTGGTTCTGTTGGGTTATGAGGCCTCCAGTTTGGGAAAAAAAAAATATGGTCATTGGAGTTCACCAGATTTGTTTATCAGTCTTTAGCCAAGAAAATTACCTAAGCAAGTGCACTGCGGTGGTAGGCTATTGTCTTCTTTCACCACAATATTCTCACTTAGGCACATTCCACCCAGTTTAACAGCTGTGTCCTAATCTTTAATATACTAATGAACTTTCTCCCATAACAGATGTTTCTATGATCTTGAGAAATATGTGAGGCTTAAATCTTAAAATTAAGAACATTTACAAAAAAGGCTTTTCATAAGAAAAACTATTTCTCCTCTTGTGGAGACCCAAGCTCTAAAACCATGGAATATCCCTTGTCTCCACTCCCAGTCAAGGACATATGCTGGAGTTGCTCTCATTTTGAGATAGATTTTGAAGAGATTAGGCCATTCTAAGTGTATTTAGCCATGAATTTCCCCCACTCTTTGTTCAAACATCCCCTTTTTAATAGTATTTGTAATACTCATCTGAGGATTGGGAGCCATAGGTGCCGACTCCATGGGTGCTCTGGGGCTGGAGCACCCATGGAAAAAAATTGGTGGGTGCTCAGCACCCACCGGCAGCTCCCTGTGGCACCACCCTGTCCCCCCTTTTCCAGCTCGCCTCCGCCTCCTCTGTGAGCGCGCGCCACTGCGTCCTGCTTCTCCCCCCTTCCTTCCCAGCGCTTGCACCGCGAAACAGCTGATTCGCGGGGCGGGGAGGAGGGGGAACACGGTACGCTGGGGGAAGAAGCGGGGCTGGGGTGGGGATTTGGGGAAGAGATCCAATAGGGGCAGGGAGGGGGCGGAGTTAGGGCGGGGACTTTGGGGATGCGGGCGGGGAAAGGGTGGAGTCGGGGCAGGGAAAAGTGTGGGTGGGGGCGCACGGGCACCCACTGGCGCCAGAGAAAGTTGGCGCCTATGTTGGGAGCGGTCTTTGGAGACTTGTCATATTGTGCTGTCATATTGTGGCCAGTTAGTAGCAGAGTGAGCAGCTCATTTTCTCTAGCTTAGGCTTTGAATAGGATTATGTTATAGCATCCAGTCCCTGATCCAGAATTTCTTTTCTGTATGCTGGTTTTCTGGAAGACACACACTCCGTGCTCTGATTGACTACATAAGAGCCCCTCTGCTGAAGGCAGCAAGAAATATCTGCTGATCTGTGATTGGACAGAGGAGAGATCATGCAGTTTCTGCTGTACTCTGAGCAGGGGAGTGCTTCTAATATTTTAGGGACAGCAAGGGTACTGGGTATTTAGCTAGAAGTATTTGGATAGAACAGCTATAAAGGATACTGATTTTTATTTTATCACAAATTCATAAACAATGGCTTAATTTCTGTGTGTTCCCCTATTCAGCCTCTGATTATCAAACACTCAGCACAAGGAATCTGAGAAGACCTACACCCTGTGCAGCTGCAATTCAGAGAGAAGAGACAGGTCTTGATTATGAGTCCGAGCGAGATTCAATAAGTCCCTGGAGTGTCCCTGATGATATCCAACGACTCCTTCATGACAATTATGATTCCCTACTTGAGGTAAGGAGTCTAATTGTAATAGGAATGAGTTGGCGCCTGTCTTGTACCAAAAGGACCGTTATTTCATATGCCCTTTATTACCTCTTTTGCATTTGAAATAGATTTCACATCCAAAGTGTGGGGGTGCAGGAGGTGGAGATAGTAGCTGAGGATTCTTGTTATAAATACTACAGCAGCAGTTTAGCAGAGCCTCATGTTCACATTATAAAGCTGTTGCTCCTGCCATGTCTTTACTGGTGTAGCATGGACTGGGAAAACTACTAACTACCTTATAACCTGCAAATGCATACTGATTATTTGTGGGCTGGGAACTCATTTCAGTTGCTACCAAGTAGCCAACTGGGACACAATTGCGTAGTAGCCTTGTTGCTTAGGCAAAGGAACAATTAGCTTCCCTTCAGCACAAGCATGTCTTTTGTTCTCAAGATATTTTATGGAAAAGTCTTTGTTTAAATCAGGACAAAAGTTTTCTATACAAATGTGATGAGCATTTTTGCTATCTGTATAGGGATTTCTAGAGGTATTATATGTACCTTGGCTCACTGTTCACCATCTTTTCCCCCCATAGGTCTCTGTGCCTCATGAAGAGGATTGCTCTCCTCTTAGCATTAATGACAGTGTATCTGAAAGCACAGGAAGTATCTTGAGCAAACTGGACTGGAACGCTGTTGAAGCTATGGTAGCGAATGTGGAAGAAAAGTGAAATGAAGATCTCTCAACCTCTGTGCACTTTAATAGTTATTTAATGCTTAATAATCAAAGGGAGTTCTAAATAGTTAGCTTTCTCGGAAATGTATGGACCTACCATTCCATTGTATTTTAAACAGAACCCTTTATTGAAATCAATTTGCAATTATGCTTAAAACTCAATAGTGGATTATGGCTCTTGTACCATGGAAAGTGTTTGATTCTCTTTGAAATGGGTTCTTCAGTTTCCTGGTTAAAGACCATATACTTTGGTGTTAATGTGCAGTCTCTTCAGCTTTTCTTGTGCTCAGGACAGACCCTTGGAATCACATTACACTAACTGAGTGGATAAGGGAATTTGTGTGCCAATATTGACTTTATTTCTCAAAATAAGTGTACAGGCAATTTAAAGAGTTTTAATGATCAAGTTTTCTCCTTCAACTACTTTAATATTAACTCAGTGAAAAGTTTTATATTTTTAGAGCAATGCAGTTAATTTTTTAGTGTTAAGTATATTAACAAGTATGATATTTTGATTTGGTTTTAATAAAATCTTGGTTTTGGCTGTTTACTGTTTTTTGCTCTATTGGGAGGAATATCACTGTATAGGATCTGGTTTTGCATTTTTATATTAGTGCCTTCTATTGTAAGTCATAGGTGGTGACCCTAGGCTAAAGTTCTGGCTAATCTTCTTCCAATTCCTTTCTTCTTCAGAGATTTTAAGGACCATTTATGATGATCCAATCTGACTTCTGCTTCTCACTTAGTAGCATGAACTACAGCATAGCTTTGAGAAAGATATCTAGAAAAGTTACGATGTAAGGACTCCAGGTGAGGAAGAATAAGTGTTTAGCATGCAGAGAGCGTGAGTATTTATTCGTTAGATTTGGAGAAAAGATGGCAGCAGGAAATTAATACATTGGGAAAGAGCAGCAAATGTGGATAGTTTTCACTTTTAGCAAAATATTTTCAGTATTAATTCAGGCATTTTATACAGCTACTTTTTTACATCCATCTGTAGTTTTCTAGAGCACAACTATTTTCTAGAACTGATCAATTTTAAGCAGTGAAACAATGTAAATCTGGTTGACAGTACCTTCCTAATGAAACATTTTAGTTTTCAAGCTCTTTTCACTCTTTGTCCTTTGGCAGATACATATCTATTGCTGTGCAGGTCAAAACCTGTTCCTAGGCTACTCACCTTGTTAGCATCAGTTGATCACCTCTTGATTTTAATCTGACACAAAAGAGTTGCCCTTATAATTTTATTGAGGTCATTAGCGGATACATGTAGTAAGTCTTAACTTTATTTGGTATATGCATAGGGTAATAGCAGATAGACGTTTTTGGGGTCAGCAATGTGGTAGGTGACGGATTTGATGAGCCAGAAATGAAGAGCAAGCATCCACCTGCTTCTTGAAATGAAAAATTGTTGTCCATTACCACCTACACTATGAAGCCCATTTGGTACATTACTAGGCTAGAATTATAAATAATGCGGAAGTGTTCAATAAATGTTTGGTGGCTTTTTTTACCCGTATAACACATTTTCCATTCTACTATAGCTCAGCAGGATGTTAAAATATCAGTAGGTCCAAATAACTTGCATGCAAGAGTTTTAAAAGAGCTGGGTGAGGGTTTACAGCACTGTTAATGGTGTTTTTCAGTAAATTTTGTAACACAGCTAATGTTATGCCAATATTTAAGAAGGGGATTACCTGCCTAATTATAAGCCTGGCAGCCAAATTAACAGAGCAGCTGATACAGGACTCCATTAATAAAAGAGGGCAATATAACAATGCCACTCACCATGGGTTTATGGCTAATAATAGAGCCTGTCAAATTAACTTGATATTTTTCTTATGAGATTACAAGTTTGGTTGATAAAGGTAATAGTATTTATATAACAAACTTCTGTAAAGCATTTTACTTGGTACCACATGACATCTTGATTTAAAACTGGTGGGGTCTCACCATGTAATTGTAAATGGAATCATCATTGAGTGGCTGTGGATCTAGTAGCATGCCCCAGGGTTTGGTTCTTCTTAGAGTAGTGTCCCTATGGGTGGTCCACACTAGGTGTGGTTGCATCCCTGTGCTGCTAATTGGACACTTGGACAGCAGTGTCCATTAGACCCGCAAATGCACTGTCTCTCCTTGTGCTGTGCTCTGAAGCTAACCACTGCCCCTTGCTAGAGACAGAGCCCTTAGCAGTCTGTTAAGATTGTTTCATTTTACATATCTGCAGTTAAGCTGAGTTCCAGTTGCAGTCCTCTTTTTAATTTTAGCCTTGAAAATAAAAATTGAAAAAATACTTTAATTTCTTTCCTGCTTTTTCTCCCCCCAACGGGGTGTTGCTGGGCTTCAAAAAGTGCCTCACTTGTAAAGAAGCGATCCAAGAGCAGACAAGCACTCCCCGTGCATTCGCTGCCTCAGGGAAGGTCACATACACCAAAAGTGTGGTCTTTGCCAACAACTCTGGCCAAGATCATCTTCATGGAGGTGACTCTCTGACCCTAGTCATCTAGTAGACATGAGTGTTCCCCACAGATTTTTACATCCAAGTGCTGTGGGTTGAGGAAACAGGCTGCAGAAGAGAATAGGAAGTCCCCACAGTGAGCCCTGAGATAGCCATAAGCAATCACCATCTTGCTCAGTATCTTTGGCACCAAGACCATCTCAGTCCAGCACCGTGGCTTACTGAAACTGCCACCTGTACTGCTGCCAGGCCCAATGAGCATGGGCACTGAGTCATCAGCACCGAAGGACAGGAGTAAACACTCCTCTAAAAAGACGCTCCTGGTATGTGAGTCCACATTAGCACTGCCCACAATGGTTCTGGGACGATTGGTACCACTGGAATCCTGCCATTCCAGAGACCTCCACCTACACTGGAGTCCCCACCTCTCAGTACCAAGACCTCTGCACTGAGCCTCCACCGAGCATGGGAGGTATCCCTGCTGCCATGCCTCTCCACTCTCTAGTGAGGGTTCAGTCAGTAAGCCAGAGGAGATAGTGTCACAGTATTCCTCCATAGGGCACTCACTGTCCCCTTTGTTTTTAGTTGATAGGTACTTAGACCATTTAGTTAAGGGTCCCTGGCTGGGGCATGCCCCACTCCCCTGGCTTTAAGCCATGCTCATTGTGCAGCTGGCTGCTGCCCATTAGTGACCCACACACTAACTCTTTAAAGTGTTTGTGGGGGGTCCCACAGAAAGTGCAGGATCTGCAAAAACTTTCCATCTCGAACTCAAAAGGAACCCGATATCTGCTAATTTTTCCCACCCATGTGCACCAATATGGAGGTGATGTATGACATCACTTTCATATTGCTGCACATAAAATTCATGTGATTGGGGTGGGGGCTTGGCTGAGGTGTAGGAGTGTAAGGTCTGTTTGGGGTGCAGGAGGATGCTCCATGGCTATGGCAGGGAGAGAGGACGCCCCCCAGCAGCACATGGGCTGGGGGGAAAGGAGCCACAGCAGCTCTGGGGCTGCAGGATAGGCACCGCTCCCCTGACCCCAGCAGGTCCCAGCCAGGGGAGGGCCTCCCCAGGAGGTCTGGGCAGCAGCAGCGTTGGGGCCAGGGGAAGGGCACCCCAGCTGCAGCAGGTTGGGGGCTGCGCAGCTTACAGGGACCCACCTCTAACTCCAGGGAGTAGCAAGGGGTCCCAGCCTCTAGTAGGGTCGTCTGTGCCAAAGAGCAAGCAGGCTGGCCAGCACAGCACCCGACTATCTACGGGCAAACCTGTTAGGGGACTGCTCTCTTAAGCAGCGGTGTGTCCCCAGTTAGAAGACACAGGTCTCCACAGCAGGGAACACCTGAGTCATGACGCCGATCCTAGTACCCAAGGTAGTGTCGGGCCTCCCACCAGAATTCACCATGACCCTCAGACCTGGAGTGGGGAGCCCACCTGGGCAAGGTTGTTGGTCAAGTCACAATCGCTCCCTACACATCATCAGGAAGCTCAGAGCGATTCGCCTGGCCTGCCAAGCCTTCCTACCTCACATAAAAAGCAGGGTGTTCCAGGTCCTGATAGACGATACAGCGGCTATCTTCTGTATCAACAAGCAAGATGGAGCCAGATTGTTTGTCCCTTGCCAGGAAGCCCCCAGGCTCTGGAACTTCTGCGTACAACACGGCATCCATCTCATAGCTGCATACCTCCCTGGGTCCTGGAACCAGGGCCGGCTCCAGGCACCAGCAAACCAAGCAGGTGCTTGGGGCGGCACATTTTCAGGGGCTGCATTCCAGCCAGCCTTTTTTTTTTTTTTTTTTGCGGCGCTTGGGCGGCAAAGGCCTAGAGCCAGCCCTGGCAGCAGCAGCGCGTCCTGCACCGGGGACGCCCTGGGGCCGCTGCGGTTCGCATCGGGGAGCAGCGCCCGCACCTTATGGCCGGGTGGGCTCCCAGCACGTGACACTCGTGCTGGGCGCCATCCCTTGGGGCACACAGAGCAGCCTGCAGGTGCCGCAGGGCGGCCGCCCCCCAGCGCCGGGCGAAGCGGCCAGAGCCACCCAGGGACTGCAGCAGGGCCATAGAGGGCGAGGCACTGCCGTGCGGGGCCTGCATCCTGCTCTCTGGGGCTCCGCTCCCTCTGGGGCTGCCCTGTCCCGGCTCCTCAAGCCCTTGCCAGGGCAGTCCCCCAGCTCTGTCCCAGCCGGTCCCCCTGGCTGGAGGGACCCTGGGCTGAGGCACGTCCCGGGAGCCCCGCTGCTTACCCCGACCCTGCCAGCACTGGACCGGCTGGAGGCGAGGGGGGAGCAGGCAGAGTCAGTGCTGGTGGGGGGGGAGCCCAGGGCTGGGGCGGCAGAGGGTGCGGGGGGGTGGGAGGAGAGAGCCCAGGGCTGGGTGGGGGGGCAGCCAAAATTTTTTTTGCTTGGGGCGGCAAAAAACCTAGAACCAGCCCTGCCAGGAACACTTTGACAGATCGCCTCAGCAGGACCTTCTCATCTTGCCACAAGTGGTCCTCCACCTGGAAGCAGTCAGATTAATCTTGCAGAGGCGGAGAACTCCCCAGACCTGCTGCATGGTTAAATGCGGAGGAGCAGGAGTGCTCAGCCACTGTCCAGCAGGTCCTGTCAGGCAGCAGAAAGCCCTCCACCAGAGTGAGCTATCTGGCCAAATGGAAACAGTTCACTTGCTGGACCTCAGATAAAGGCATTTGGCCTGAGCGGGCCTCACTGCAGTTAATCCTGGACTATCTTCTGCATCTCAAGCTCCAAGGCCTGTCCCTTTCACCTATCAAGGTCCTTTTGGTCGCTGTTTCGGCCTTCCGCCCGCCGCTCGAGGATAGATTGGTTTTTGCCAAGGACATGACTGCCAGGTTCCTCAAGGGCCTCGAGCGCCTCTATCCGCACATCAAGGACCCCATTTCGCCATGAGACCTAAATCTTGTGCTGTAACAGCTCACGGGACCTTCCTTTGAGCCTCTGGCTTCCTGCTCTCTTCTTCTCCTTTCCTGGAAGGTCGTGTTCCTAGTTGTGATAATATCTGCCTGCCAGGTCTCTGAGATTAGGGTGCTTACCTCACAACCACCCTATACGGTTTTCTACAAAGACAAGATCCAGCTGCACACGGCTTTCCTGCCCATGGTGGTCTTGCAGTTTCATACAGGCCCACACATTTACTTGCCTGTCTTTTCCAAAGCCGCATTTCCTAGACATCAGGAGGGCACTAGCCTTCTACATTGAATGGACCAAGCCATTCGATACAAGTCGACAATTGTTCATCATGGTGGCCGACATATTGAAAGATCGTCCAGTGTCTACTCAAAGAATTTCTTCTTGGAATACTGCCTGCATTCGCTGCTGCAACAAGCAGGCAAAGGTGCCCCCTCCTGTGATTGTAACCACCCACTCAACCAGGGTGCAAGTCTCTTGGGCAGCTTTCCTAGCCCAGGTTCCTATCCAGGACATCTGTAGGGCAGCCACCTGGTCATCCATCCACACATTTACGTCCCATTACACACTTACCCAGCATGAGCAAGCACTTGAAGAAAAAACAGTTACCTACCTTTTCGTAACTGTTGTGCTTTGAGATATGTTGCTCATGTCCATTCTGTTACCCGCTCTCCTTCCCTTCTGTTGGAGTTGGCGGCAAGAACGAACTGAGAGGGTGTAGGATTGGCGGCGCCTGATATACCAACGCATGAATGTGGCACTCAAGGGGGCACCGCAGCTAAGGCAAAAATCTCTGACGACTGTGCACATGGGTGCGCACAAATCTAGAATAGAATGGACATGAGCAACACTTCTCAAAGAACAATAGTTGCAAAAAGGTAGGTAACCATTTTTCTCCATCCCTCTTCAGGGATCCTTTGCACGAAAGTTTACTACGACAAAAGATAGATGGTCTCCTACAGTTAGGAGGCATAGAACCAGTACTTCAACATCTACGAGGTAAGGGGTTCTATCCTCGTTATTTTCTAATATCCAAAAGGAAGGGAGGTTGGAGACCCACACTAGACCTCAGAGCTCTCAACAAGTTTGTCAAGGCTCAAAAATTCAAAATGGTCACCTTATCAACGATCATTTCACTTTGGAACAGGAAGACTGATTTTCATCCCTCAACCTCCAGGACACCTATTTTTGCATCTCAGTCCTACCAGCTCAGAGACAAATTCTCAGATTCACTCTGGGACATGACCACTACCACTACAGAGTGCTCCTCTTTGGGGTATCGTCGGCACCGAGAGTATTTTCCAAAGTTTTCCCAGTGGTGGCTGCTCATTTATGTTCCCAAGGTATAATGATCTCCCCTCCCTGGATAATTGTCTCCTCAGAGCCTGATCTCTCCAAGAGTCTCACCAAGTCACCGAAGCTACAATGCACTTGTTTACAGAACTGGGCCTAGAGATCAACACCCAGAAGTCAGCCCTCAGGCCAGTGCAATGCCTGGAATTCATAGGGGCCAACCTCAGCTTGTTACAACCCAAGCCCTCTTGCCTTAACATGGGTTCCTATCCTTAGTTACGCTCATAGACACTGTACAGAGCAGCCTGCAGATACCAGCCAGGCTCTGCCTCCACCTTGTGGGGCATATGGGAGCAGACATGGTGGTCATACCACATGCCAGGCTTCACATGCAATGCCTCCAAATGTGGTTCAGCTAGAGACCAAACAAGGACAGGCTGGACAAATCCCTGTCACCATCCATCAGGATCAAAAACTCCCTAGACTGGTGGAAGGACACAGCAACATTTGCAAGGGGACTCTTCTCTCGCAAACGTCACCACTAACGCTTCACTCATAGGGTGGGGTGTGCATCTAAACAGTCTCATGACATAAGGCAAATGGTCACCCATGGAGATTGCTCTTAGCTCAAGGAGATTGATGAGAAGAGATGTCAGGAATGCCTGCAACCATTTCCTCCCACTGATCACAGGATCGCACACAAAGATCCTAACAGACAATGTAGTCTGAATGTACTACATCAGTTGACAAAGGGGAGCCAGGTCATCCTCTCTATGGAATTGGTGCATGTCCCACATTACACTGTCCATGGCTTACCTCCCTGGAGCACAAAACTTAATAGCAGACAGTGTCAGTCGCAAATTTCCACACCACCACGAGTGGGAGGTAGAACCGACAGTACTTCACGACCTATTCAGATGATGCGGGGACACCGTCTAAAGACCTGTTCGCCACTCACCTGAACAAGAAATGTCCATGCTACTGGCTCCAGAGCGGGGATGGTACAACTCTCCGGGGGCAATGCTCTCCTGCTCCCCTGGGACAAAGAGCTTCCCTATGCCTTTGCTCCATTTCCTCGACTGTTGAAAGTAGTGCTGAAAATAAAAAGGCACAGAGCTCACGTCATTCTGATTGCTCCTACTTGGCCAATACAGACCTGATACCCTTACCTGTCACAGCTCGCGACGCGCCCACCAATCCCTCTCCCAGCCATTCCGCATCGCCTCTCACAGAACAGAGGATGTATACTACATCCCAATTTGGGGATTCGCTGCCTCAAGGCATGGCTCCTGTTTGGTTCGAACACCTAGAAGCCCCTGTTCTAGAGAGGTACAAGAGGTTCTGTTATATAGTAGAAAGTCCTTGACATGACATACTTACTGCAGAAATGGTCCAGGTTTCAGATTTGGTGCACGTCCCAACAAATCTCCCCAACATCTGTGACTCTTCCACATACCATAGACTGTGTATTGACCCTGAAAAGGTCGGGTCTATATCTCTAATCTCTCTTAGGGTCCACATAGCAGCTGTAACAGCTTTCCATCAACCTGTTGAGGGATACTCAGTCTTGTCACACCCCACCACTAAGAAGTTCCTCAAGGGTATAGTAAATCTCTTCCCTCAACCTTGACTCCTTATCCCCACATGGGACCTAAATCTGGTACTGAAAGGATGACTAGGCCTGCCTTCTAACCCATGGCCACCTGTTCGCTGCTGTACTTATCAATGAAAACAGCCTTCCTGATAACAATTATTTTCACCAGAAGAATAGGAGAGAGAGTGGCTCTGATGGCACATCCTCTGGTGATGGGGTGCCACCTGGAACTGGGGTACCCTGAGCCCTCTGACCCACCAGTCTGGACTCCCTCTCGTGCTATATTGCTGTGACAACTACAAAGCCCTCTAGCCTGCACTTTCATCAGCATTCACAAGGTAGGGGGACACACAGCTGCAGACTCTCTAACCACCAGCTTCCCAGCCTAGTACCACACAGCAGTATCATCCTGCCCTTGTCAAATCTGGCCAATATATGGGTTTAATACCCAGTCCACCTTGTCCTCAATGTGCAGAGAACAATGCACACTTGTGGTGAGCCAGCAGAGATTTTCCCCAAGCACGCCAGTCAAAGCTCACTGGTTTAGATTAAAACAAGTTTATTAACTACAAAAGATATCACTTAAAATCTAAGTGATATCAAACAGATCAAAGCAGATTACCTAGCAAATAAACAAAAACACAAACTAAGCTGAATATACTAAATAGATTGGATATGAATAGCAGATTCTCACCCTAACTGATGGTATAGGCAGACTTGTAGATTTTTAAGGCACAGGCTACACTTGCTTTGCATTTTGGAATCCCCATGTGTTTTATGCACAGGCTAGAAATCCCTTTAGCCTGGGTCTATCACTTCCCCCAGTTCAGTCTTTGTTTCTCAGGTGTTTCCAGGAGTCTTCTTGTGTGGGAAGTGAAGAATCACAGATGATGTCACTCCCTGACTTATATAGCTTTTGCCTATGGTGGGAACCCTTTGTTCCAAAGCTTGGTTCCTAGACCAGTCTGTGGATAAATACTGACATCCCAAGATGGAGTCCAGCATCATGTGGCTTGGTCACATGTCCTTGTAGAGTCATAGCAGCCATCACTCACAGGCTGTCTGTAGCATTCTCAGGAAGGCTCACCAGGTAGGAGATAAGCTTCTCCTGAGGCCTATTGTTTTCCCTAATGACTCATTGTCCTGAATAGGCCCTTCCTAACCAGCTATCTAAACTGAAAGCATCTTGTCTAGTGGGTGTTAGCCAGGTGTAACTACATGTGAAATACAGATACATAGTCCTTATTCATAACTTCAGATACAAAAATGATACATGCATACAAATAGGATAATCATATTCAGCAAATCATAATGTTTCCAATGACACCGGATATGACTTATCTTATACAATGCATCATAATTATTCCATAAACCTAACATCATAATATCCTTGTGAAGAATATAAGGTGCAGTGTCACAGCCCCACTACATGATATTTTTTCCAGACAAGATTGTACTCAGGCCCCATCCAAAATTCACCCCTTTCAAATAAATCAATTGATTCACCTTCCAATCTTCTACCCCAAGTGTCACCAAGACAACAGGGAGTCTATATTACATATCCTAAATGTCAGGAGAATCCTGACCTTCTACCTGGACAGGATAAAGGCCTTCAGGAAGTCCCCTAGGCTTTTCCTCTCCATTGCAGAAAGATTCAAGGGCTTAGCAATAGCAGCCCAAAGGCTCTGCCAAGTGGGTCTTGAATTGCATCAGACTGTGTTATTAAGTTCGTCACATGACCCTCCAGACTCTATTCACACACACTCCACAAAGACGATCTCATCTGTCACCTTCTTCAAAGATCTGAAGCATGGCGACATGGGCATCAGTCGACACCTTCGCGGAACACTATGTGATCACTGCAGACTCCGTTCCGATGCCATCTTCAGCTCCACAGGGCTGTCACCTGTGACTGACCCAATTCCAAAGTCCCAGCCCTCCAGAAGGGATACTGCTTGGGACTCACCTACAGTGGAGCACCCACAGGGACACTACTTGAAGAAGTAGTTACTCCCCTTGTGCTGTAATGATGGTTCTTCAAGATGCATGTTCCTGTGGGTGCTCCACAACTCACTGTCCTCCCCTCTATTTTGGAGTTTTTATCTATGTCTCTGCGGTGGAGAAAGAACTGAAGGGGGTTAACCCAAATGCGCAGGCTAGCCTCATGGTGCTGCACGAGGAGAAACAGTGCATATGCGGGCCTAATGGACACTGCTACTGAAGTTCTTCCATCAGCAGCACAGGGACGCAAGCACACCTACAGCAGAGCACCCATAGGGGGACACATCTCGAAGAACCATCATTACTGTACAAGGTAACTTCTTTTTGGCCCAGCACTATTTAAAATGTTTATCAGTGAGATAGAAGAAAACAAAATTAACACTGATGAAATGTGCAGATGACAAAAATTTGGGGAAGTACTAAATAACGAAGAGTACAGGATACTACTAGAGAGCTAATGTGGAGTGCTTGGTAAACTTGGTGAAAGCAAACTATGTATTTTACTACAGCTAAATGTAAAAGTACACATCTAGGAACAAAGATGTAGATCATACTTACAGGATGGGGGACTTTATCCTAGGAAGCAGTGACACTGAAAAGAATTTGGGTGTCATGCTGGATAATCAGTTGCACATGAGCTCTCAGTGAGATGCTGTGACCAGACGGGCTAATGCTATCCTTGGATGAATAAATGGAAATCTCGAGTAAAGACATTATATTACCTCTGTATTTGGTACTGGTGCAACTGCTAATGGATTATTGTGTCCAGTTCTTTTCTTGACAATTCAAGAATGATGTTGATAAATTGGAGAGGGTTCAGAGAAGAGCCACAAGAATGATTAAAGGATTAGAAAATATGCCTTATAGTGATAGACTCAAAGTGAATCTAGTTAGCTTTAAGAGAATATTAAGGGGTGACTGGATTACAGTCTATAAGTACATACATGGGGAACAAATATTTAGAAATAGGTTCTTTAGTGTAACAGACAAAGATAAGATCCAAGGGCTGCATGTTGAAGCTAGTGAAATACAGACTGGAAATGAAATAAAGTGTACATTTTTAATAGTGAAGGTAAGTGACGACTGGAACAGTTTACAATTTCCAGTGTGGATTATCCATCACAGGCTATTTTTAAATCAAGATTAGAAAAACATCCAAAAGATGCTCTAGGAATTATTTTGGGGAACTTGTGTGTATTTGTAACGATGCTTCCTTTGGTGAGACACTTCTGAAAGTATCAATTCAGGACAAATTGCTTAGAGCAGGGCAGTTACAGACCAAGGCTGAGGTTTCTCCACTTCTAAGGCACGCCAAACCAGCCAGACAGAGAGGACTTTGGTTTTACCCCACTGGCTAACCATAAGTTGTACAAGCAATTCCCTTAGACACTCCAGCTTTCCAGTATCACCACCAGTGCCACTCATGGGGATGAATGGTTATGAAAACCAATACCCCAGTAAAAGAAAAAAGGTTCTCCCGATCCCAAAGGACCAAGCCCCAGACCCAGGTCAATATACAAGTCAGATCTTACCCACAAATCACGCTGTTGCCAATCCTTGAGAATTTAAAATCTAAATGTTTATTCATAAAATAAATAAATATAGATGAGAGCTAAAACTGGTTAAATGGAATCAATTACACACAGTAATGGCAAAGTTCTTGGTTCAGGCTTGTAGCAGTGATGGAATAAGCTGCAGGTTACAGGAGTACATCCACAGCTGTGATGGGTCATTCAGTCCTTTGTTCAGAGCTTCAGTTTGTAGCAAGGTTCCTCCAGAGGCAAGAAGCAGGATTGAAGACAAAATGGAGGGCCTTTTATATGCTCTGCCATGTGGCTTGTGCTTCCTTTGTCTTAAATACAAGCTGCCCAGACATGGCTTGAAAGCCTTAGAGTTCTGTCCATAGGCATGTCCCTGCATGCCTTGCTGAGTCACAAGGTGTATCTGCCTTCTCTCAATGGGTCAGTTGTACCCATTGGTCCTTAATGGGCCATCAAGCAGGCTAGGCAGTGCTGATGCCAAATTGTCTGGGGTGTCAACCCAGAAGCATAGCACAAGTTTGAAATACAGACAGTATAGAGCCAGTACTTATAACTTTAAATACAAAAATGATACATGCATACAGATAGCATAATCATAACCAGCAAACCATAATCTTGTGATAGATACCTTACCTGACCTTCTTTGTACAAGATTTAGTGCCACTACAGGAACTTGGTTGCAACAATGGTGTATACGGTCACCGTATGTGTCAATAATATCACAGTATTATACAGGATGTCAGATTAGATTATTACAGTGGTCCCTTCTGGCCTTGAAATCTGTGGAGCCCTAGTCCAGAGCCCAGCTGATGGTCTGCAGATGTAAAATCTTTGTGGCATATGGCTTCACACATGTTCCAGTGACAATGAACTATCAGTTCTCAGAAGTTGTATATAGTGTTGTTGTAGCTGTGTTGCTTTCAAGATATTAGAGAGACAAGATAGGTGAAGTAACTTTTATTGGACCAACTTCTGTTGGTGAGAGAGTCAAGCTTACACAGAACTCTTCTTCAAGTCTGGAAAAGGTACTTAGAGTGTCACAGCTAAATACAAGATTGAACAGATTGTTTAGCATAAATGGTTGGCAAATATTCTAAGGGACCATTCAAGGAGAATGAAGCGACAGCCCAGATTAGAGGCAACTCTGAAGACTGCTGCTGTTGGGAGTGGAGGATTGAAGAAGGACTTAAGGGAATAGCCTTTTAATTCACTTAAGGGAATAGTCAAAGGTGCTCTCATGTGATCTAAATTCAGAGGGTAACTTTCTGTCATCCAATATGGTATTAGTCCCATATGCAGAAACTGATTTTTGCAGGCTCTTTCAGAATATGTGGCTTGGCAAAAATATTTGTTCTAAAAGGAGAGCCTTGTGTTGCATCCAGAACATCCACCCTGATTGATATTGAGTGGGTATTAGAGTAGGTTCTTTTTCACAGTTTGATATTTTTGGACCAAAGCAGGCTGCAAGTTCTTTCCAGGGATTCCTCTTAGATTGACAAGTGCAAGCCTGAATCAGCCTGTCCTCCAGGTATTGAAACACACACATTCCTTGACACCCGAGGTAGGCTGCCAGCTTCCTGACTACATTTTAGCAGCATACAAGTACTGTAGAGATACCAAAGAGGAAGACCTGGAATTGGTAGCGACTGCCACCGATCCAAAATATCAGATTGGTGAGCCAATCTGAGTGTATGAAAATATGCAATTTCTTGGTCGACAGCCCTAAACAAGGTTCTGGGAAAGAGAAGCAACAGTCTCAAAGTAGTATTACTAGTAAGTAGCCTCTTCGTGGAAAACAAAACAAGAAAATGCTCTCCCAACATGAAGCAAAGTTCCCTGTGGCATTGAAGGAATGGAGAAGCTGGGGATAGCATGGTCTTTTATAGCCCTGGCTCTCAATATTTGGTACTGCATTCCTAGAAGGTTCCTGAAGCACAGCAACATGATGTGCATTCCACAGAAACTGCTTCAAAGACTTTGTTTGCTTCTCCCGTTACAGCAATGGACACACCTATAAAAATCTGGATATATCTACTTTGAGCACCCTCACGCATATTTATGCAGCATCAGATACTGTTGCATTTAGACACTGAACACAAAAAATGAGAGAGTAAAATTCAAAAGCCTTGTTCAGACTTCTCTCTGGGTTGGTCAGTTGGATGTAGCTTGCTGAATTTTTGGTAGTCATAATAGTGAACAAGTTGCATAGGCTGTGAAGACAGTATATATAACTCCCCAAAAAGCACAAGTGCCTAAACAAAAACACAAAACAGGGAAGCAATAGTTCCACTTGGTACAGCACTTGAGAGCACACTTAAAAAATAATGATGTTTTAGATCTATGAAAACTGGAAAAATATAGAAAAATTAGAATGGTGGTAGTGGAGCAGAAACTATTACATTTATATGGAAGATGAAAATCTTAAAAACCAAGATTTTCAAAAATAGGTCCCCGAAAATTAGGCTCTTAAATCTTTTTTTCCTACCTAAGGGAAAAAAATCAAAAGTGCTAAAGACACAGCAGCTCCCATCAGGCCACTTACTTTGGTGCCTACATACAGACTTGGGAGCCTAACTTTAGGCACCTGTTTTGAAAATGATGGCTTAAATATATATAACTCAAGTGGAAGTATCATCACAATAGGATTTACATATAATGCAATAGGTGTGTGTGGTACAAAACAGAGAAAAAGGGCCCCAGCCATTGGAGGCCTTTGTTTGCATTCTATGAGTTTTAGGAATTGGACAGCACATGCAAACATTAACTACTTAATTGTCACAACCACCCAGAGATGCAACTAAGATTATCACTTCAGGGATGTGGGAACTAAGGCCAACATTTTCAAATTCAAGTATGTTAAGTTAGTCACCCAAATCCATAATTAAGCCCCTAAATAATTGCCATGATTTCAGAGGTACCACTGAATTCAATGGCATGCAGGTTTGAAAATGTTGGTCTTGACAAAGGCCCAAGAGAGAAATGGGATCAGAGTAGGAATTACTCCCTTGATCTCACCTACAGCATACTGAAAAGGAAATGGCTCAGCCTGAGACAGCAACTGGTAGGAAACTTGTGGTTTATCATCATTAATGATAGTTTGGTCAAAACTGTATCCTACTGATCTAATCTGGGATCTTTCAAAAACTCAGAAGACCTCGTCCCTCACTATCCAACAGAATAGCAGTCCATGAGGAGTCTGTATCACCAAGCAAAGGGTCAAGTGGCAGGAACGCCCAACCATGGAACTCAATCTGCCATTCAGCATGTGAGAACAGAAGCAAATGCCTGAACCAAGCTCCATCCACATTGCTAGGACAGCACAGAGGAAGATCATCTGTCCACACAGAGAGTGGAATTATTGTAATTACTGTAACCAGGCTAACTACTCCTGTGGCCTCAAGAAAGGAGGTTCTCTAGTGCTTCCCCTAATCCCATGGAGAGCAGATGGGGCAGAGGAAAGGCAATCTTAACCTTTCATGGGCAGAAAAAAAAGGGCCCTAAGGAGTGTGCACTCAGGAGAAGGAATGCAACTACCAAACCTAAGCAATTCAAATATCATAAATCAGATCCAAGAAATCATGATTAGTTTAAAAGCCGAGAAAACAACTTTTATCTTGCTATGTGATTTTTCAGCATTTAAGGGAAGCTGTCCACCCCAGTTTGCTTGTCTTTTTCAATTTGAAATGCCCCTGTAACTGCACACACAAACACAGGCCTCCTCTGTTAGCCCCTGAGACAGGAGAGCTGCTATTCTATTAGTAGTATTCCTAACTCCATTTTGGTACTCGGATTTGCATTCTTTTTTTGAGCCTATAGGCTCACATTTTCAAACTTTTTCCCACAACTACAAGGACTAGAAGCTTTATTTTAAAATTAAAGCCAAGTTGCTCACAAATCACAGGGCTCCAGGAGCTGGAAATTTAAGAAAAACACCAAATATTGCAAGTCTCGCAATGAAAATTGCTTAAGTTGGCAATACTAATTCCTATCACTGCCCCTACTAATTCTCCCTGCTCCCCTCTCTCCCCCATTCACATTCTCCATTGATCTGATCTTCAGCCTGCCCTGTATCTTTGGTTTCCCTTTCCTTTCAGTCTCTTAGCTGTCTCACATTCTCCTTCTCTGTTCCCTGAAGCTTTCCCCCTGAACTCCACATTATTTTTTACCTTCCTCAGGGTCCCTCTGTATCCCTCATATGCTCCTTCACTCAGCATCCTTCACTCAAGTCTCCTTTCCCCAACATATTCCCCTCCATCACCTGAATGCACAGGGGGCCATCTTCACTGAGTCTAACTTGGCTTCAGTGCCTTGAATGCACTGTGAGGCCACAGCAATTTGTGCTAAGGGCAACCTCACTACAACCTTCTCTTTTTTATATTTGGAAATCATGGCCATGTTATCTAAGTAGGACCTGTGCCTACAATGCTATTAAAAGTAACGGGGGATGGCAGTGTATTGAAAAAAGGCCAGATTTAATCAGTTTGCTCCCAAAACAGAGGAAAGGACAGAACAGGTCGTGCTGGTTGGGGGAGTAGCACTATATGTGAAAGAAAGCGTAGAATCAAATGAAGTAAAAATCTTAAATGAACCAAACCGAATCTCTATGGATAGTAATTCCACCCTCTAATAAGAATATAGCAGTAGGGATATATTACTGACCACCTGACCAGGATGGTGATAGTGACTGAAATGCTCAGGGAGATTAGAGAGGCTATAAAAATAAAAATTCAATAATAATGGAGGATTTCAACTATCCCCATATTGACTGGATCAATATCACCTCCGGATGTGATGCAGAAATAAAGTTTGTTGACACCTTAAATGACTGCTTTTTGGAGCAGCTAGTCCTGGAACCCACCAGAGGAGAGGCAATTTTTGATTTAGTCCTAAGTGCAGCTCAGGATCTGGTCCAAAAGGTGAATATAGCTGGACTGCTTGGTAATCGTGACCATAATATATTTAAATTTAACATCCCTGTGGCAGGGAAAACACCACAGCAGCCCAGCACTGTAGCATTTAATTTCAGAAAGGGGGACTACACAAAAATGAGGAAGTTAGTGAAACAGAAATTAAAAGATACATTGCCAAAAGTGAAATCCCTGCAAGTTGCATGGAAACATAAGACACCATAATAGAGGCTCAATTTAAATGTATACCCCAAATTAAAAAACAGTGAGAGAACCAAAAAAGTGCCATCATGGCTAAACAACAAAGACTCAAAAAGTAATAGCATTTTTTTTTAAAGTACATCAGAAGCAGTAAGTCTGCCAAACAACTAGTGGGGCCACTGGACGATCGAGATGCTAAAGGAGCACTCAAGGATGATGATAAGGCCATTGTGGAGAAACTAAATGAATTCTTTGCATTGGTGTTCACAGTTGAGGATGTAAGGGACGTTCCCAAATCTGAGCCATTCTTTTTAGGTGACAAATCTGAGGAACTGTTGCATACTGAGGTGACATTAGAGGAGGTTTTTGAACAAATTGATAAACTAAACAGTAATAAGTTACCAGGACCAGATGGTATTCACCCAAGAGTTCTGAAGGAACTCAAATGTGAAACTGCAGAACTACTAACTGTAATTTGTAATCTATAATTTAAATCAGCTTCTGTACCAAATGACTGGAGGATAGCTAATGTGATGCCAATTTTTTAAAAAGGGCTCCAGCGTTGATCATAGCAATTACAGGCCGGTAAGGCTGACTTCAGTACTGGGAAAACTGGTTGAAAACTATAGTAAAGAACAAAATTGTCAGAGATAATTCCCCATAATAATTTATTGGGGAAGAGTCAATATGGTTTTTGTAAAGGGAAATCATTCCTCACCAATCTACTAGAATTCTTTGAGGGGGGTCAACAAGCATGTGGACAAGGAGGATCCAGTGGATATAATGTACTTAGATTTTCAGAAAGCCTTTGACAAGGTCTCTCATGAAAGGCTGTTAAGCAAAGTAAGCGGTCATGGAATAAGAGGGAAGGTCCTCTCATGGATTGGTAACTGGTTAAAAGATAGGAAACAAAGGGTAGGAATAAATGGTCAGTTTTCAGAATGGAGAGAGGTAAATAGTGGTGTCCCCCAAGGCACTGTACTGGGACCAGTTCTATTCAACATACTCATAAATGATCTGGAAAAAGGGGTAAACAGTGAGGTGGCAAAATTTGCAGATGTTACAAAACGGCTCAAGATAGTTAAGTCCCAAGCAGACTGCGAAGAGCTACAAAAGGATTTCACAAAGCTGGGTGACTGGGCAACAAATTGCAGATGAAATTCAATGCTGATAAAGTCAAAGTAATGCGCATTGGAAAACATAATCCCAACTATACATATAAAATGATGCGGTCTAAATTAGCTGTTACTACTCAAGAAAGAAATCTTGGAGTCGTGGATAAAAAAGTTCTCTGAAAACATCCACTCAATGTGCAGCGGCAGTCAAAAAAGCATACAGAAGAGACAGTTACCTTTTTCGTAACTGGTGTTCTTTGAGATGGGTTGCTCATGTCCATTCCATTGTAGCTGTATGTGCTCGCCACATGCACCGGTGCCGAAAGTTATTCCCTCATCAGTATCCATAGAAGACTGGCTCTGGCGCCTTCTGGAATGGCGCATGTATGCCGCAGTATAAGGGGCGCTGCCGGCACCTCCCACCCTCCATTCCTTCTTGCCAGAAACTCCAACAGAGGGGAAGGAGGATGGGTCATGGAATGAACATGAGCAACACATCTCGAAGAACACCTATTACGAAAAAGGTAACTGTCTTTTCTTCTTCGAGTGCTTGCTCATCTCCATTCCATTGTAGGTGACGCCAAAGCAGTACCACTGGAGGTGGGTAGAAGTTCATGGACGTATCGATTGCAACAGAGCTCTGCCAAATCCTGCATCATCTCTGGCTTGCTGGGTGATGGCATAATGCATCATTATTGTGTGCACTGAAGACCATGTGGTGGCCCTGCAGATGTCCTGGATGGGGACTTGCGCTAGGAAGGTCACCGAGGACGCTTGAGCTCTGGTCGAGTGGGCCTTCAATATAGGTGGCGGTTCGGCCTGGCTAACTCATAACAGAACCGGATTCAGGAGGTGATCCAGTTTCAGAACCTCTGCGAGGATACTGGAAGGCCTTTCATCCTGTCCACTCTCGTGATGAAGAATTGAGTTGCCTTGCAGAAGGGCCTGGTGCGCTCCAAGTAAAACACTGGGTGCCCCGGTCATTAAAGGTGTGCAGCTGCTTCTCCACGATGGAGTACGATTTTGGACAGAAAACTGGGAGAAAGATATCCTGGTTAACATAGAAGTGGAACATCACCTTAGGCAGGAATGTGGGGTGTGGTTGCAGCTGGACCTTGTCCTTGTAGAAAAGTGTGTAAGGGGGCTCCGAAGTAAAGACTTTAAGTTTGGATTCCAGCCTCGCCAAGGTAATGGCTACAAGGAAAGCAACCTTCCATGACAAATGTGGAATGGAACAAGAGACCAAGGGGTCAAAGGGAGGCCCCGTGAGCCTTGAGAGGACAAAGTTGAGGTCCCACTGTGGAACTGAGTCCTGGACCAGTGGGAAGAGTTGCTGTAGGCCTTTAAGGAACCAGATGGACATGTCGTGTGAGAACACCAATTTGCCCTGAACATGCTGGTGGAAGGCCGATATGGCTACCAAATGCACCTTGATGGAGGAAAGTGTGAGGCCTTGATGTTTAAGGTGCAGCAGATAATCTAGGATAGACTGCCACACTCCTCTGCCCAGCAGGAGAATTGCTCCCACTTTGCCAGGTAAGTCGCTCTGGTGGAGAGCTTTCTGCTTTCCAAGAGGACTTGCTGTACCTAACTGGAACAGGCCCTCTCCTCTGGGTTCAGCCATGCAGCAACCAAGCCGTGAGGTGAAGGGTTGGAAGGTTCAGGTGCAGGAGCCACCCATGATTGTGCGGGAGGCGATCCAGGGGGTTGGGCAGTGGCTATGGGGGAGCTAAGGCGAGATCCATGAGCATGCTGAACCAATGCTGGTGAAGCCATGCCGGAGTGATCACGATGACCCGCGCTTTGTCTGTTTTGATTGTTGCCAGGACCATGCTGACCAGCGGAATTGGTGGGAATGCGTACATCACGTCCTCTTCCCACGATACAAGGAAGGCTTCAGAGAGAGCAGAATTGCTGACATGTCCTGTTGTGTCTGCTGGTGAACAGGTCCACTCAGGGAGTTCTCCACCTTTAGAAGGATATGTGGACGACCTCTGGATGGAGGGACCACTCGTGGGGAAAGAAGAAGGACATGCTGAGGTGATCCACCAACGCATTCCGGATGCTGGGAAGGTGAGACGCCTTGAGGTGGATGTTGTGCTGTACGCAAAAGTCCCACAAATGGAGCGTTTCCTGACAGAGAGCTGACGATTGGGCTCCCCATTGCCTGTTGATGTAGAACATTGAGGCCGTATTGTCCATGAGTACGTGTACTACTCAACCCGAAAGATGTGGCAGGAAGACCCTGCATGCTAGGTGAACTGCCCTGAGTTCCCTGATGTCTATGTACAACGTCAATTCCTCTGGGGACCATGTTCCTTGAGTCCACAGCATGCCGAGGTACGCTCCCTAGCCAAGGTCGGAGGCATCAGATATCAGAGATACTGAGGATCGAGGGCTCTCGAACGGAACTTCTTCTATGACCAACCTCGAGTTGGTCCACCACTGCAGGGAGGCCAGTACATTCAGTGGGATCGTGATGACTTTGTCGAGATGATCTCTGGACGGGGCGTAGACCATTGACCGCCACCGTTGGAGGAGTTGAAGCCTGAGCCTTGCATGGCGGATGACGTAAGCACACGCCACCATGTGGCCCAGCAGCCTGAGGCAGACCCAGGCCGTGGTGAGGGGATATGTGGAGACAGCTGCCATGGTTTCGAACCTGTCCTGTGGCAGAAATGCTCTGGTGTGAGCAGAGTTGAGGACAGCCCTGATAAACTCTATTCTCTGAACTGGGACCAATATTGACTTTTCCTTATTAGCAGGCCCAGGGCATGGCACGTGACTTGCAGTACTGAGACATTGTCCTGGACCTGAGACCTGGAGCGGCCCTTGATGAGTCAGTCGTCGAGGTATGGCTAAATCTGGATACCCCGACGCCTTACGTAAGCAGCGACCACCGCCATGCATTTGGTGAACACCCTTGGGGCTGTGGCAAGGCTGAATGGGAGCACCGCAAACTGATAGTGAGCGGGACCCACCGTGAACCACAGGAACCATCTGTGCCTTTGGAATATCGATACGTGAAAGTAAGCATGCTTCAAATCGAGGGTGGCGTACCAGTCTCCCGGATCCGGGGAGGGAATGATGGAGGCCAGGGAGACCATGTGAAACTTCAACTTCTTGAGGTATTTGTTGAGGTGTCACAGGTCCAGGATGGGTCTCAGACTCCCTTTGACTTTGGGGATTTGAAAGTACCTGGAGTAAAACCCCTTGCCTCTGTATTCTTGAGGGACTTCCTCCACTGCCCCCACTTGCAGAAGGCCCTTTACCTGCTGCGTGAGCAGGTTCTCATGAGATGGGTCCCTTGAAGAGGGACAGGGAAGAGGGGTGGGAAGGGGGGACAGAAAAACTGGAGGGTATAACCCTGTGCCATGGTGTTGAGGACGCAACGGTCCGAAGTTATGGAGGCCCATGCAGAGAGGAAAGGAGACAGATGGTTGGAAAAATGTGGGGAAGCAGGATCCGGGATACAGACTGGTAGTCGCCATTTGAGGGTGCATCCTCAAAATGCCCGCTTGCCACCCTGTTGGTTGTGGGGGAAGCTCAACTGAGCAGAGGATGCTGGCTGGTGATCTTGCCAGGGTCTATAGCCTTTATCTTTCTTTTGGGAAGGCTCTGATTTGGGCTGGCTCCCAAATCACTGGGGCTGTTGCGGCTAAAACGGCTTTCTAGCTGGGCCCAGGGTATAGAGGCCCAGCGTCACCCAGGAGTCCTTTAGCCCATGTAACTTCATGTCTGTCTGTTCAGCAAACAGAGCTTGGCCATCAAACGGGAGATCCTGTATCAATTGTTGGACCTCCGTTGACAGACCTGACGAATGCAGCCAGGACACCCTCCTCATTGAGATGGTCAAGGCCATGGTTCTGGCCATGCACGCTAAATAAACAAATAAATGGTTCTGGCTGCAGAGTCTGTCACATCCGAGGCTGCCTGGAGGGCTGCTCTGGCTACCGCTTTGCTCTCTTTGAGGATCGTGCAGAACTCTTTCTTGGGATCCTTGGGCAGCAAATCCTCGAATTTGATCATGGACTGCCACATGTTGAAATCGTAGCGGCCAAGCAGGGCCTGGTGGTTGGCCTCTCGCAGCTAGAGGCTCGAGGTTGAATAAGTTTTCCTTCCAAATAATTGAGCCTCTGAGTCTTTTTCCCTGGGGATCGCTCCTTGTTGGCCCTGCCTCTCCCATTCATTAACAGCTGAGACTACCAGGGAACTTGGGGAGGGTGTGTGTAAAGGTATTCATTACCTTTAGCAGGCACATAATACTTCTGTTCCACCCTTTTGGAGATAGGGACAGCGATGAAGGTGTCTGCCCCAAGGATTTTGTGATCTTTGCCTGTCGTACCAACGCAACCGTGGCTGGGCCACCAAGCTGAGGACATCAAATAGGAAGTCCGAGGGTTCCTTTAGCTCCTCAGCATGAAGTCCCATGTTCGAGGCAACCTTCTTAGCAGCTCCTGATGGGCCTTATTATCATCCTGCGAGACTGGATGAGGGGGCCCTATGATCACCTTGTCGGGTGAGGAAAAGGAGTAAGCAGGCACTGGAGGATCTGCCACCTCTGATGACTGCTCCGCTGGTCCCTCGATGGGGCCTGGGTGAATTTGAGGGGTCTTTTCCCCAGTCACCTCCACGTCGGGGGCGCGTGGGAGACCATGACCGATGGTTTATCTGAAGCCCCCGAGACTGACCTGGGCCTTTGCGAGGGTTGCGGAAACCCACAGGGATTCCAAGGATACCAGTGGGTAGGCCACTGGCCCTGGGGCCACGATGCGACGGGCGGTGCCGTTGGTAGAGTGGGTAGCCCTGACATGGGTCCCTGGCCTGCTGGTAGGGATTCCTGTTTGGTACCAAAGTCCGAGGCGGAGGGATCACGATTGGGAGACCAGGATGGTGCCGACTGTCCATCCTGATCGCAATGGTGCTGATCCCAATGCTGCAACGGGGATCTGTTAGAGTGTGATGACTCCCCGCATCGAGATCCCAGAGACCGATGGCGCTCAGCGGATCGGCAACAGTGGCACGGCGATCTACACCTCATGCTTCTTGAGTGGTGCCGGTCCATTGAGCGAGAGCAGGAGTGGGTCAGTCTGCTGAGACGGGGAATGTCAACCCAGCCATGCCGAACCGTACCGGCGCTCTGGTAGCGAGGCTCTCAGGACCATCAGCTTGGGTCCCCGGAGTGGTGCTGAACACTGTGGGAGTGGCTAAGTCTGTCCCAGTATTGGGGCTGCAGGGACGGGTGCACCCACATGGGCCTGTGCCAAGTCATCGGTGATTGGTGTCTTGAGCCCGACGAGTGGTGCCCTGAATCCGGAGACCTATGGGGACTCCCTTCGGCTGGCCTCCCTGTGTCCGAGGCCTGCTGGCTCCGTGCGGGAGAGCGCTGGTGGGACACTCCCTGTGGTGGGGAGCGGTGCTGCACCGATGGGGACTGCTGAAAGGATCCCAGAGCAGGTTTACCCCTGGAATGGGGCACCGCCGTGGGCGGCACCAGTAGTACTAAGATGTTCTGTGCTGCCTGCAGGGCCTCAGATGTCGATGGCACATCCAGGTGCCCGGGGCCCACATCGCTGTCCGGGGTGGCAGGTGCATCTCAGGGTGGACTAACCCACTCAACCTGAGCCAAGGCCCAACTTCTACTCAGAGGTGAGGAGATACCCTTCTCGGGTCTTTGCTCCCCTCCAGCCCTTTCCTTCCCTTTACAGGATGTAGGAGTTCATCCCCTCTGGGCCTTTCTTTGCTTTCTGGCTGGTGCAAGGGAGGGGAATTGGTGACGGTCCGAAGACATAACCAGTGGAGTGCTCCACACCAATGCCACAGTGCTGGGAGCAGCGTCCGACCTGGACGGCTCCAGTGCCAGCGCCGATTCCATAATGAGCACCCAGAGATGTATTTCCAGCTCCTTTTTTGTCCAAGGTTTGAAACCCTTACATATATGACACTTGTCGCTGATATGGATCTTGCCCAGGCACCTCAGACAGCTACTATGAGGATCGCTGATAGGCATCAGTTTTTTTACAGTGGTCACAGGGTTTGAAGCCTGGGGAATCAGGGCATGCCTCATTCCTGTCCGGGATTAACTAACTAACTACTAACAACTTTAAAATATTTACAGGGAAAAGTTCATAAGAACGATTGAGAAGGAACAGGCTTGCCGAAGCAAGAGGATGTTCCATCACTGTCACTGGCGGTAAGAAGGAACTGAGGGTGGGTGAGGGGGAGCCGGAGGCGCTCCTTATCCTGCAGCATATGCGCAACTCTAGAGGGCACCAGAGCTGGTCCCCTATGGATATCGCGGAGGGAAAAGTTTCCGGCACAGATGCATGTGGTGAGCACATACACCTACAATGGACTGGACATGGGCAAGCACTCGAAGAAGTATGTTGGTAATCATTAAGAAAGGAATAGATAATAAGACAGAAAATATCATATTGTGTGTATATAAATTCATGGTACACCCACAGTTTGAATACTGCATGCAATACTTCATGGTCGCCCCATCTCAACCTCCCCCCCCCCCCCGCCCCCAGAAACGGTTACCTACCTTTTCGTAACTGTTGTTCTTCGAGATGTGTTGCTCATGTCCATTCCATTCCAGGTGTGTGTGTGCCCATGTGCATTTTTGTTGGAGATTTTTGCCTTAGTGGTACCCGTAGGGTCAGCTGTGGCGTCCTCTGGAGTGCCGTGCTCATGCGGCAGTATATCAGGTGCCACCAGCCCTACGCCCTCTCAGTTTCTTCTTGCCAACAACTCCGACAGAGGGGCAGGAGGGTGGGTAATAGAATAGACATGAGCAACACATCTCGAAGAACAACAGTTACCTAAAGGTAGGTAACCGTTTTTTCTTCATGTGCTTGTTCATGTTGATTCCATTTGAGGTGATTCAATCAGTATCCTCAGAGGTGGGCTCAGAGTTCACAGTCTTGCATCTTGCAGTAGAGCTCTGCCAAAGGCCAAGTCATCTTGAGCTTGCTGGGTAAGCGCATAATACGATGCGAATGTGTGGACAGATGATCAGGTAGTAGCTCGACAAATTTCTTGGATCGGCACTGTGCTAGGAAGGCTGCTGCTGATGCCAGCACTCTAGTCGAGTGAGCCGTCACGATAGCCGGCGGAGGCACCTTTACTAACTTCTAACAGTAGCAGATGCAGGCTGTGATCCAAGATGAGATTATCTGGGAATATATCGGGCAATCCTTCATCCTGTCTGCGACGGCGACGAACAACTGTATCGACGTATGGAATGGCTTTGTTCTATCAATGTAGAAGGCCAGCACCTGTCTGAAATCCAGGGTATGTAGCCTGCATTCCTTGTCTGTGGTATGAGGCTTTGGACAGAAGACCGGTAAGTATATGTCTTGACCAGTGTGAATCTGGGAGACAACGTTGGGCAGAAAAGCCGGATACAGATGCAGCTGGACCTGTCCTTATAGAAGATTGTATAAGGCGGCTCTGACGTGAGCGACCCGATCTCAGACACCCTGCAGTGTGAACTTATAGCAACCAAGAACGAAACCTTCCAGGAGAGAAGCAGGAGAAAGCAGGAAGCCAAGAGTTCGAAGGGGGAACCCCTGAGCCTTGACAGTACAAGATTCAGGTCCCAAGGGAGAACTGGGTGCCGGACATGCGGGTAGAGGTGCTCCAGATCTTTCAATAACCGTGCCATCATGGGATGGGGAAAAACTGTTCTGCCTTGAAATGGCGTGTGGAATGCCAAAATGGCCACTAGGTGTACCCTTACCGAAGAAAGCAATAGGCCGTAGAGATTAAGGTGCAGCAAATAGTCCAGGATGATCTGCAGCGGGGCCTCCTCAGCGCAAATGCGCCGATCCAAGACCCAACATGTGAACTTCTTCCCCTTTGCCACATAAGTAGCCCTGGTGGAGGGTTTCCTGCTGCCCAGCAGGATCTGTTGGACAACAGCAGAGCACGCCCGCTCATCCATACTTAGCCACGCAATAGCCAAGCTGTCAGGTGCAGCATCACCGGGTTCAGATGCAGTAGATTGGCATGGTTCTGGGACAGCAGATCCGGATAAAGAGGCGGCAGCTGCAGTGGGGCGGCTGCCGAAAGACTCAGCAGCATGTCGATCCAGTGTTGACGAGGCCATGCTGGGGCTATAAGGATAACAGTTGCTTTGTCTGGCTTCACCTTTAGCAGGACTTTCTGAAACAATGGTACTGGTGGGAAGGCGTACATCAGCACTCCCAAACACGGAAACAGGCGTCTGACAGGGACACCTTGTCCCTGTCCTGCAGAGAACAGAATACATGGCACTTCTTGTTCTGCCTGGACACAAACAGGTCCAACTGGGGAGTCCTCTACCTGCAGAAGAATAGGCTGATCACCTTCAGATGGAGTGACCATTCGTGGTGAGATGAGGAGGACATTCTTGCTGAAGTGATCTGCTAGGACATTCTTGGTTCCAGGCAGGTGGGCAGCTACCAGATGAATGGCATGCTGTGCACAGAAGTCCCAGAGGCTGAGCACCTCCCGACAAAGGACCGAAGACCTGGCGCTGCCCTGCCTGTTGATATAATACATCGCAGCGGTATTGTTCGTCAGGACCTGCACCATCTTGCCTTTCAGGTGGGGCAAGAAAGCCTGGCAGGCCAGGCGAACTGATCTGAGCTCCCTGACATTGATATGAAGGGCTAGATAGTTTTGTAGCCAGCGGCCCTGGTTGTTGAGCTCCCCAGCCCAGATCCAATGCGTCTGAGACCAGGGTGAGCAATGGAGATGAGGTCATGAAGGGAACTCCTTGCAGCACCAACTTGGGAGCCAGCCACCAGTCCAGGGACAATAGGACGTGGCTCAGCACCGTGACCACTCGGTCCAAGGCATACCTGCTGGAGATATAGACTGAGACCAGCCACACTTGCAGAGGCCTCAGATGAAGCAGGGTATGGCTGACCAGGTACGTGCATGCAGCCACGTGGCCCATCAGTCGCAAGCACATGTGGGTCGTGGTGAACGGGTGGCTCATTATGTGGGAGAGCAGGTCGAACATGGCCTGAAAATGCGCTTCCGGAAGGAAGGTTCTGGCCTGCGTGGAGTAGAGAACCGCTCCGATAAACTCTATGCATTGGACTGGCGTGAACATGGACTTTTCTGTGTTTATTAATAGGCCCAGTTCGCTGCAGGTGGAATGCACCAGATCGAGGCTCCTTTGCATCTGCTCTGGAGACCTGCCCTTGATGAGACAGTCATTGAGATACTGGAAGATCTGGACTCCTTGATGTCTCAGGTAAGCTGCTCTCAGTGCCATGCATTTCGTGAACACCCTGGGGGCTGAGGACCGGCCCAAGGGTAGCGCCATGTACTGGAAGTGGCGCCTGGCCACTATGAAATGCAGGAAATGCCTATGTCCCAGGAATATGGAGACATGAGAGTAAGAGTCCTTTCAGTCCAAAGCGGTGTACCAGTCCCCCAGATCCTGGAAGGGATGATGGAGGCCAGGGAGACCATGCAGAACTAACTTCTTGAGAGACTTGTGGAGGCCACACAGGATGGATCTGAGGCCCCCTTTGGCCTTGAGGATTAGGAAGTAGCAGGAGTAGAATCCTCTTCCTTCCATGCACCGAGGAACCTCCTCCACAGCTCCCAAGCCCAGGAGCTTCTTGACCTGAACGAGGAGTTGCTTGTGAGAAGGATCCCTGAAGAGGGGATGGGAGGGAGGGGTGGTCAAAATTGCAGGGTATAGCCCCGAGCTACTATGACCAGGACCTAGTGGTCCGATGTAACCCACGACCAGGCCGAGCGGTAGGTTGAGGACAAGGCGGGCAGGATCCCGGTGGCTGACTGGGGTGCCGCTCTTCTGGCCCCCTAGATGTTTGGTGGGCCCAGGCTGGGTGGGCGAGCGGGAGGAAGAAGGGGTGCCAGTGACTAAAACTAGCATCCCTTTCTCCTTGTAGAGCCCTGAGGGGGCTGCCACGATCTTGGCAGCAGTTGGAAGGGCCTTCTGGCTGATTGCGATATGTGCATGCCCAACGAGCGAAGGGTAGCCCTAGGGTCCTTCAAGCCATGCAGCCTAGCATCCATTTGTGTGCAGAAAAGACCGACTCCATCAAAAGGGAGGTCCTGAATCAAGGTCTGCATCTCCTGGGAAAGGCCTGCCATTTGGAGCCAGGAACTGTGTTGCATGACCACTGCTGAGGCGATCCCCTAGCTGCTGAGTCCGCCACGTCCCATGCCATCTGCGGGGAGCATCTGGCTGCCCCAATACCCTCCTATACCAGGGTGCTGAACTCTTGGGTCAGACCCTAAGGGAGGGATTCCTGGAACTTTTTGAGACCATCCCAGAGATTGAAACTATATCTGCCAAACAGAGCCTGATGGTTTGCCACTCGGAATTGCAGGCTGGCGGTTGAATAAACTTTTCTCCCAATTAGCCTCATGGCCTCTTTGTTTCTGGGAGTCAAGGAGGTGTGACCCTGTTTGTCCTCGTTGGCCGCAGACACAACCAGCGAGCCCGGGGGTGGGTGAGTATAAAGGTATTTAAAACCTTTGGCTGGAACGAAATACTTTTTCTTGGCCCGTTTTGAGGGGGGAGGAATGAAGGAGGGGGTCTGCCACAGGGCCTTGCCTATCTTGAGAACCCCTTCATGCACACGCAGGGAGACATGAGTAGGCAGAGAGGACATTGAAGAGGCTGTCCTCTTGCTCTGCCATCTCCTGCATCTCAAGCCCGAAGTTCTCAGCCATGCACCGGAGAAGGGCTTGATGCTTCCTGAAGTCATCCGAGGGGCTAGCTCTCAAAGCTAGCTCCCGTGACTGCCTCATCCGGGGATGATAAGGAAGATTGGACCACGGGGGGGAGGTTTAGCCAGATCTGTTTAGCAGGTCTGGCATGTAAATACCTTGCAATGCCGGCTACAAAAGTGCCATGCAAATGTCTGTTCTCAGGTGACACTGTAAATAAGAAGCAGGCAGCATTATCTCCCATATATGTAAACAAACTGGTTTCTCTTAGCCATTGTCACAAGAAGTAGGACTGAGTGGACTTGTAGGCTCTAAAGTTTTACATTGTTTTGTTTTTGAGGGCAGTTATGTAACAAAAAAAAATCTATGTTTATAAATTGCACCTTCATGATAAAGCACTATGGTACTTGTATGAGATGAATTGAAAAATACTATTTCTTTTGTTTATCATTTTTACAGTGCAAATATTTGTAATAAAAATAATATAAAGTGAGCACTGTACACTTTATATTCCGTGTTGTAACTGAAATCAATATATTTGAAAATGTAGAAAAACATCCAAAATATTTAATAAATTTCAATTGGTATTCCATTGTTTAACAGCGTGATTAAAACTGCAATTAATTTTTTTTAATCAGGATTAATTTTTTTGAGTTAATCGCGTGAGTTAACTGTGACTAATTGACAGCCCAAGTTGCCTCATCTATTGATTGTTCATTAATTATGTTGATCCCTGAAGAATTCCCAACTAACACTCTGAGGTTGGGTAGGTTCTTGTCCTAAGGTCAGGCCTAATATTATTGGAATGGTTGTTCAGTTGGGAAACCCAAGATCTACGGTTGCAACTCACACTTAGGAAAAAAACTTCTGTATTTGTAATAGTTTAATTAACATACTTAGCAAAGTTACAAACACTCCAACCTGGCAAGGTAAACATAGATACTCATCAGACTCACCCATCACCAGTGATCACCATTGTCGCATATCCCTGGGCACACAGACCGGGATACAACTTTTATAATATGTTATGCTGATGTCACCATGCCTAATGCATATTCAGTAGGGGTTTCATCCCCTTTTCCTTATTTGTATTTGCTCACCCTACTAATCTTGGGTTTCCCTTCTCCCCTCAAGCTTATTAGCACATACATCAATTAGTTACCATGGTATTCTTGTAGTCAGATATCTACTGATGTCCCTAACTTTAAAATACGCCAAGCTGGTAGAAACTAGCATGCTGTGGTTGCATGTCAGCAATTTAGTCATTACAGTATTCTATCTTGTGATATCTTATGATCTAGGGTTACTTCTGGTTAACTGCTTATGCTAAGGCTTTTTGAGCCTTAGGCCTTGTTTAGATAAGCTTATTGTCTTGCAGGCCATGTAGGCTCATTATATTACTGCATTAACTTACACCTATGCCTTAACCTAGCAAATACTTATACCTACAGGCTACATATGGTTTCTGGAAATTTTTTCACAGTAACCCATTGTACAGGTGCAGAAATGTCCCTTTTCTGCAGCAAATAGCACGAATAGTCAATGTCCAACGAACTCTAAATGGAAGCAATGATGCGTCCAGTTAGGGAAAGGAATAACAGGTCTTTCAACAATATAGATGAACAACTAAGTTACCCATGAGACTAGTATACACTTTTAGCAGAGGATTAGAGAGTCCTCCAGGTGACAGTACAAATCTCTTCTTAAAGGCTACCTCCTTTCCTTCCAGAATCAGATCCCTCCCCAGACACATGCCTCAAGGCTCGCTGAACAAATTCATCCAGAAATCAAGTATCAGAGAGGTAGCCGTGTTAGTCTGGATCTGTAAAAAGCAACAGAGAGTCCTGTAGCACCTTTAAGACTAACAGATGTATTGGAGCATAAGCTTTCGTGGGTGAATGCCATGAAGTGGCATATATATATCTCCTCAATATATGTTCCATTCTATATGCATCCGAAGAAGTGGGCTGTAGTCCACGAAAGCTTATGCTCTAATAAATTTGTTAGTTTCTAAGGTGCCACAAGTCCTCCTGTTCTTCTTTTTACAGGACTCTCTGTTGCTTTATCCAGAAATCAGTGCTTTGAGAGCTGCTTTGCCATTTCATGCTATTTTAAACAAAGAGGCACTCATATGATCTGAGTGTTTTTGTCCTTTCCAAGAAGAAGTAAAAGCTACGGCTATGCTAAGGGAGCGCAGGATTCTACCCTTCTCATGTTCCAGGCTGGAGCCATAGAGAGAGACCTCATGATTGATTTAATGTCTGGAATTTTTTCAGTGGAACAAAGTCAGTCACTTCTAAGAACCACATGTCAGAGTGAAAGATAACAAATGGGAATTAAAAAAAAAAAAGATGCAATTTCTTCCCATCTAGCTGAGGTGAGTTGCAAACAAAAATGTCACAATTGATCAAAAGAGTTTAACAGGATAGTGCCCATAAAATCAAAAAGATAGTGGCAGAGACTTTTAATCGCCAGATTCCAAGGTAGAGTGATTTCACAGAACTTGCAATGGCTTGACTTTCTTAGAAAACATCTTACTAAACGGAACAGTCAATAAGTTCAGGACAAATTTTTCTCTTTAGGCCACCTTGGGGAAAATAAAAATCAAATATTTAAACACCCAAGTGGGAAATGCCCTTATTAACAATACCTCCAGACAGTGTCATCCTGGTCAGTGACTACTTATCTCTGAAGCTTGAGAAGGCTTTAGACAACTGAGTCTGATAGACCATGGCACTTCAAATTCAACCTCTCATGAAGCTGTGCCAGTGAGAACAGACTGCTGAGATTGCCATGGTAACTCAGTCCCTGATGTATCAGATAAGGAAGATGTGGCTATGATAATCAATTTTACATTCTGTCTGTACTTTTCTCAGTACTGGGGGAAGGAGAGAGAAAAAGGAGGCTTCTTGTGGAGCCTCTTCTTCCATCTGGTTCAAAGAACACTGAATGCATTTATTCTCAATGCTACTAGCTTATTTCATCTGTTGTAGAATAGAAATATTTTTAAATTGTTGTTAGAGGTAAACAAGTATCATTGGGGCTTCCCATTTCTTGAAAATCTGGAGAAATTTGTGTGAATTGAGACATCATTCTCCACGATGCAGATGGCATGGCTGAGTCAATCGATACTGATCAGTTTTCCTAGCCATGTGGATGGCTTTGAGAGAGGAACAGTGATGCCTTAATGAGTAGGACTATGCTCCTTGTCTCCCCCTCCCCATTGATCAGGAAGTAAGTCACTAGTCTGTATAGTTATCCAAATGGATTAGGACTGGTTTCTGTAAAATCTGAGTCTCGAAACATAGAAGTGTCAGGTGAGCTTCTTTCCTTTCCAGTCTGTTCATATGAAGATATTTGTTTCTTTGAACTCTTTACCCTGCACATACTTCTAGTTTATTTTGGATCCCCATATGAGGAGACTAGCACCTGTAATTACAATAGTGGAGCTCCTGATAAGATGAATATGCCAAAGATTGTCTGACACACTCTAGAATGAAGTTTCTTCTTCAGACCGTGAAGTGTTTTGGTTCCATTGTGAGAGCAGAGGGAATAAGCAGGAATCTGTTGTGTCTAAATCAAAGCAAGAGCCATTAAACCAGGGTCTGTAATACGAGGCCAAGAGTACATGCATTTCACCTTGACAGGTTTCTGGATCTATTCTTGAAGCAAATACACATGGGCCTTCTGAGTGTTTAAGCGAGCTGGCAAGTGGACTAGAATCTGTTTAAATATTTTTATTACAATAGTACCCAGAGGGTCCAATCAGGATCAGGGACCAATTGTGCAAGGATCTATGCAAATATATATGAAGATATGGTTCCTACCCCAAAAGACACTCATGAAGATTTATGATAAAACCCAATGATAAAGGAGGAAACACACTTATAGAACTATAACCTGGTTCTTTGTATTTTTATGATCCAACTGGCCAAAAGAATGGTAGAATTTGAACCATTTATGAGCGAAGAGCTGCCAGGAATACAATCAAACTATGTGAGAAAATTCATAGGGCTATGGTGAGAGTGCAAGGCACTGAAGAGACTGTTTGCAATTCTCAGTTATTTATAATGAGATGCTTTATTAGGTAGTGAAACTGTGTATCTTGCAGATCAATGGCTGCTATAAATCCACCTGTCCTGTTGTTCAGTGGTTATTGCAGACGAAAGAGATTCCATCTTTCATTTTTTGTACTCCCAAATGCAGTTTAGCTATTTGAATCCTAAATCCTGTTGAAAACTCGAGCACCAGGTACAAGAGAGAAAAAAGGCTTTCCTTTACCTGAGTTGAAAGGGCTGGAAGAATAGCACAAATATCTTGGCAGCTCTGGATATGCTTGTTTATAGTATTTTGGGGGGAAATCAAAAGAATGAGGTGAGAAAATTTACTGAGCACAATGGAAGTGAGACATTCCATACAGTAATTGGAAAGAACATTTGTCTGATGTTATGCTTTCCCTGATTGAAGGGAATGCATGATGTAGCCTTCCTTAGGAATGAATGGAAGGGAAACTGCAAAAAATTAAAATTTGGATTTGTTGGGATTGAGGATCTTCTCTTGAACTTTTAGTCTTTTATGCTGAGCAATATATTCTGAAGAAGCTTTTTGCGTTTTGATCAGAATCAGACTGAGCTTGGGAATCAGTATGGTCTTTGCTGGAGGAAAGAGAAGTCAGAAATTTTAAAGTGTTTTATCTAGACTGTCACCAAAAAGTCCCATGAACATAGAAACAGAAACTTTTGCATATTGTGAAACTCAGTGAACCCATAGGCAAAGCCAGAAAGTTCTGCAAGCCACTACTCCATTGGCTAGGGATTTAGCAAGAATTTTGAAAGTTCTCCAAAGTTGCATCAGCAGTGGCTAAAATTTGTTTTAAAATATTGTTCTGAATTTTCTTACAGGAGAATAAAACCTCTTCAGCCAAATATTAAGAGCTGTGGGGACAAAAATGCATTTAGAACTGCCCCCAAATTCATAGTCCTCTCTCCAGTGCTACTTCAATTTTCCTGTTTGACACGTACGATAAAAGATGCCTTTTCAAAGAAAACATAGGATCTCTTAGATTACCCTCCAATGTATGCATTTATTTTTAATTACGAGTCTTCAGGTATCCTTTTCCTCCTTGTGGAGCCAATATAAAATTTAACACCTCTGGGCAGAGAAGATTCCTCTTCAGGGTACTTCCAAACACCATTAATCCTTTTCCTCTAGAGTGGAAATCGGCAGTCAGGTGAAAATTCTCTCTTTAAAAGGTACAATATTCTAGTGTCTTAATCAGAGGACCAGTTCTCAAGGTATTCTGAATTAAGAATCCACACTCTTCAAGAGCCAGGATAACCATTTTCTTCTTCCTCAGAATGGTTGACATTACTAGTATCCTATTTGGCCTCTGACAAGAGGAAGAAATGTTCAGGTCCCTTAGCATGACAGTGGAGCCCTTTGGTAGGTGAATGAGAGCACTTTCCCCGCCTATGATGCTTAGAGGGACTGACCTCTGCCATTAAGGGGGTAGCAGCAGACAGTGGCTTTGATGGCTTTCATTTTCTAAAGGCTGGGCTGAGATAGTCCACCAACTCTGTATCCAAGAAGTTTAAAGCAGGGACATTGACTGCTGAGAGAGGACAGTTGTTCTTCACATAGTCAACTTGTGGAACTCCTTGTCTGAGGTGGTTGTGAAGGCTAGGACTATAACAGGGTTTAAAAGAGAACTAGATGAATTCATGGAGGTTAAGTCCATTAATGGCTATTAGCCAGGATGGGTAAGGAATGGTGTCCCTAGCCTCTGTTTGTCAGAGGGTGGAGATGGATGGCAGGAGAGAGATCACTTGATCATTGCCTGTTAGGTTCACTCCCTCTGGGGCACCTGGCATTGGCACGGTCAGCAGACAGGATGCTGAGCTGGATGGACCCCTTGGTCTGACCCAGTATGGCCATTCTTATGTTCTTATGACAGCAGTGGCAATACTTTGAGAGACCTCCTTGATAGCAGCGGAGCAAGTAGCATCCAAAGAAGGTCCTCCCTGAAGTTAGAGAGCATGTCTTTTTGTGAGAAGAGACATTACTCATCATACTGTCTGCAGCTGGCTGGATCTGATCCCTCACATCTCACGCACGCTGTGCTCTCTCTATATGGCAGGAGTTGAAAGTGGCCATCTTTTCCCTTCCCGATCTTTTTCAGGTGTCTTCTGAAGAGAGCTGCAGTTAGCTCCTCACTAAGGCAGAACAGAAACCAATACCAGCAACCATCATCATTTTTTTGTGGGAGAAAACATTTTTGATTCATCTGTCTGCCTGTCAACCACCTATGGACAGAGTAGAAACTATTAGTATGAATTATGGAAGAGATTTCAGCAGGAAGAAAAAAAAAATCCAACAGTATCAAAAATGAAAGAAAATACATATGGCAAACATGGGGGGGGGAGGTAGGAAATTAAATATAGAATTGAAAGATTAAAGGTAAAAAGAAATGAAAAAAATGATGTTAGAAAAAAATGGCCAAGCATACTGGAATTTTTAAAAAGACCAAAGTGACATTTTTCAAAATCCTATCTTAGATGCCTGAAGTTTGGCTCTTAAGTCCATATATAGGGACCTAATTAACTTTATTTTCAAAATTCTTAAATCAATGATAGCTACTGGAGGCTCAGCAATTTTGAAAATGAAGTCACTCATTAGGCCCCTAAATGGATTTAGGCCCTTAACTTTACACCATTTTTGAAAATCATGGCCAATAATTTTTTTAAAAAGGTATTGAAAACTTTGACTGACGCAACAAATGAAACTGAAAATGAAGAAAAAGGTAAATGAAGACATACAATAGAAGGAATAAAGTGGAAAGAGGGAAGAATAAAAGAAAGACATAAGTAAAAGGTTATTTTGAAAAGCTATTTACATTGTTTTATGTGAAAGCCTCACTGTAGTCACATTTTACCTTTATCAAGGGAGATATAAGTAAAATTGTACTTACCTGTAATTGGTTTTCTTCAGATAGATCTCATCATTTCTACATTTCAGAACAAGTCTGCGCTTTGGCCAGAGCTCTTGCTGTGTTATTTGAACAATGGCCTCCTGAAGATGTCAAATTATCTAAATAGACATCCTAAGCATGAAGGGCTGAGATCCACTTCTAAATACTGCTAACGCAAACTAAAAGGAACAGAAGACAAGTGCACATTTATGGGGAATATACAGAAGGTAAGTAACAATTTCTGCATACTCTCTCCTCCAAAATATACCCATGTCTTCTGAAGGCTAACAAGAACATTTTCAGATATTAGGCCAAACTAATTTTAAAAAGCAGACTGTAAACCTCTTCTACCAGTCCAGGAATCATCCCTTGCCTTGGAATTAATCTTGTACAAACTGAACTCTAACCTACTATTTGCCCTAGCTCAGATAAGTGATGGGAACAAGCAGCATCAGCAGCTACCCTCAACTCCAACAGAATGCATATGCTTCTTGAAGCCACATACCATAACTTTAATATCAATAATTCATTTAGACATTGTTTGGGATTAATCTAACATTTTTCCAATGTCTAAATGTCACAAAAGCATATGTAACTTGTAGAAATTCTACCTCAAATCTAAGATTTATGGATTACTTACATCCAATATGGCTAAAATAAAAACAACCCTGGAGAAATTAACATAAGGAAAAAAACAGGAGATATAGAGTTGACTAGCTCCAGATGACTTTTTTTTCCCCAAATAAGCTAATAAATGTCAAATATACTGGGTGTCCGGTACCTGTAGTGTATAAAACCATATGACTGAACTCAAAATAATTAAAAGGAAAGTTCAGTAGATATTTATGGAGAGACTAAACCAACCCTTGTGAACGAGAAACATTTTTGAAGTAGCCAAATATGTGCACCTATCCAAAAATACTGGAAAGGAAACTTGTGTACACCATTTAAAGAATTAGGCCTTTTGAGCACATGGGTCTCCCATCTTCAACCAAAAAAGTGAAGATAGGGAAGTCTGTCTTCCTTGCAGCTGAGATACTAGTAGCATTCAAACCGTTAGCTGGAGAAAACTAGGTAAATGAAATGCTGCAGATAATGAAATGAAGGCTGAAAACTGGGACTCAATTACAATTTTGCCCTGATTAGTTTATCTCAATTTCAAGTATGAGGGATATTGGGGGGAAAGGGGGACACCTTTCAAGGCAGCACAAAACTTTCAAATAAAGGATTTTTCTTCTTTCAGGCAGCATAGGTGATTTTTTTGTTGGTTGGTTGGTTCATAAATCCATGAAGTGCATGAAGATCAATGGATATGACTGTCTCTGTGTGAGTGCGTGCAAGAAGAGAATAATTTAAGGCTCAGTTTCTTAGAAGGGTCCAAATTGAACTTCTTGAAACATTCTTTTAAAAATAAAATATGAAAATGCTATGAATTTTTATATAACAATGACACTAATATTTAGTCAAGGAACCATGACAAAATGAAGAGAGTCACTATTTACAATACATTCACTTACCCACTACAACACAGTACTTTAAAGAATATAAACTGGTAATTTCACAGAAGGTTAAGAAAACAGTTTTATGAATTGGTTGTGGCCCTTCAGTGAGCAGAAGCAAACAGATTTAAGGCTTTTGGCTTGAGCCCTTACTATTTCTAGCATATGACTCAGGTTGGTGCATGAACAAGGGCTCAGGGCTCTTTTTTGAACTCAACTCCTCTAAGGTATCTGGGGCTAAGGGCTAAGGCATAAAAGCTCTCTCTGAAGTAGAGACAGATCCATCCAGCAAAATGGAACATCAAAATCTGAATTTAAGCAGCGCATCCTCATATTAGTGCTTAGATGAATTATACCCACACACAAAGACAATTTTAATGCTACAATATGCTTCATATTTTGGCTTAATATCCAATACAATGCATGGATTCTGCATTAGTGCAGATAGCCTAACTTTGA